>NC_023165.2:14782363-15444726 GCF_000231095.2 Oryza brachyantha
CTCCTTTTTCCTCTCTTTTTCCCTTCCTTCCCAAATTGGGCCGAAGTCCAATTTTCCTCCCCTTCCTTTTCTTTTTCCTTTTTCTTTTTACTCTCCTCTTTCCCGGGCCGGCCCAGCCGAGCCGGCCCACCTCCCCGCTCGGCCGGCCCAGCCCAGCCGGCCTCCCGCCCCTCTCCCGCGCGCGCGCGCCTCTCCCCCTTCACCTGGGCTGTCGCCGCCGGCCCAGCTCGCGCGCCCGCGCTCGCCCGCGAAGTCTGCTGCCGCCTCCCTCCGCCTTTGCGACGCTGACAGGCGGGGCCCACCTGTCAGCGACGGCGGCCGAGTCCGAGCCCGCGCCGCACCGCCGCCGCATCGCAGCCGCCGCGCCGCAACCGCCACCGCCGAGTCCTCGCCGCGTCTGACTCGGTCTTCAACCACCGCCCCGCCCTAGCCGGCCTCCCGCACTATAAATCCCCACAGCCGCCGCGCCGTCGCCCACTTTTCCCTCTCCGCCCGAAGCTCCTGCCGCGCTCCACCGTCGCCGCCGTTCGATCTCGCTGCCGGACGCCCTTCGTTGCCGTCCAGCCGCGTCACCACCTCCGCTCCACCGTCGCCGACTGGTTGCCGCCCCTGTCGTCGCCGGTGGGCATCCCCAGCGCCCGCGCATCCTCTCGCCACCCGGTCACCACCGCGCCCGACCTCACCACCGCCACCCCCGATCCCAACACCCGGTCGTCGACGCCGCGCCGTCGGACGTCGCCACCTGTCCCGCCTCCTCGCCGACTCACCCGCACTGTCGCCGCCGCCGGTGAGCGCCTCCTTCCTCCTCCCCTCCCTCTTTTCCATCCCGGCCGATCGCCACCGAGCCGCCCGCCGTCGCCGGACGTGTGCGGTGCTCGTCGTCGTCGCCGCCCGTCACTGTCGTCGTCGCCTTCGTGACGCCGTCGTCGTCCCGGTCGTCGTCGTCGTGCCAGTCCGTCGCCGCCGCTTTGCCCGGCTGCGCCGTGTGCGCCGCCGTCTCGGTCACGCGCCCGCGCGCCGTCGCCGGACACCGGTCGTCACCGTCGCGCCGTCGCCGCCGTGCCGCGCGCCGCCGCTATCGCCGCCCGCCGGCTGCCGCCGTCGGTCGAGCCGATTTACCCGCTCCCCTGTTCTCTCCCTCTGACCGACGGGCCCCACATGTCGGCCACCCCTCCCCCTCCTCTCCCCGCTCCCCCTCTCACTGCCAGGCGGGCCCGGGTCATCAGCCGCCGCCGCGCCCTTCCTCTCTCTCTTTCCCGGGACCCACCTGTCAGCCCCTCATCCTCCCCTCTCCCTCATCGATAGCTGGACCCCACCCGTCAGCGCCTCCTCTCTCCTCTCTGACGTCAGCAGCCCTATTAATTGCGCAATAATTGATTTAGGACTTTTCTGTTTAGTTAAAAAACCCAGAAAACTTCTAAAATTCTTAAGTAATTCATCTAGTCTCCGTTTAGGTCCATTCAAATTTCATTTAATTCATAAAATTGTCAAGAATCCATTAAAAATACTTTCTTTTGCTGTTTCAGTAGAGTTTGTGCATGTTTTATTTATTTTTGTGCTTTGTCGCTTAGATTCGGACCCCGTCGAAGAGCCGGTTAACTTCGAGATCATCGCCGAAGTTCCCTAGGGACCAGAGCAAGGCAATTGGCACTCATCTTTGATCAAGTTGAACCCGTTATTGCAAATTACCCCGCTTTCTTTATTCAAATGTGCATTGTTTTAATTAAAGTATTTATGGTATTTATTTTCTTCGGGTAATCCTTATTATTATGCCGTTGATTATCCAACTTTATTCATGCTGGACCAGGGGTAACTTGATTAGAGTTAGGCCTAGGTTAATGCTTAGCCGTGCCTAGAACAAGTAGCTCATGGATCACATTTAATCATGCCTAGTCCTGAATAGCTGTAATAATGATTCATCACCCGGTTCGGGTTAACGTCAACTAAAATATTGATAATGGTGGGCTGTGGGTGCATGGTTTTGAGAGTCGCACCCATGACAATTAAGGACCGGTTCACGGGAAACCCTGAAAGTAATTAAGTGCTAACCACATGCCGAAATGGGTAAGGTGGGATTTGAAGCATGGCTTCGAACTATTTGACGTACCAAGGCAAGGGTAGGCGTGATGGAGTATGGACGGACAATTGTGGTGTAACGAAAGCCTCTGCTGCTTCCGGATCTACCAAGGCACAAGAGGGGACTGCCCGACTTGGTGTAAAGGAGGGGGTGAAACCTGAAGTGCGGTGCGATTAAATAGGGAGGGTTATGTGACGAGTCCTATCACGGTCTACTTTCCGGTATACCATTGTGGTATGTCGGCGCACGTTCAAGTGTAGTGGAGTCGTGTCTTGTGGGTACAGTAGTACACCTCTGATTTGAGTATAATCTATTCGAATAGCCATGCCCACGGTTGTGGGCGAACTCCCAGCTTCACTATGATTAGTGAACCTTTAATAACTTGAGTAAACTGGTTTTCATTCGGGACTACTGCAACGTGGTGTAACATTGAGTAGTGGTTGGGCCTGTTGCAGCGTGGTGTAATGTTGGACAGTGTTGTGGTACTTTACAACTGTTATTTACTTATCCTTTAATGTATTCAATTACCTTTATTCATTTTAATCTCTGTTATTGGTTTAACCGCTGCTTTATTGCATCTAACCCTAGCCTGCCCTTGATAATCCCTATGCATCATTTATTACCCTCTTTTCCGTGTTACTTGTTGAGTACGGTGGTTTGTACTCAGCCTTGCTCAACTTTCCCCTTCAGAGTTAGAAGTTGAGTCTGGTGGAGAAGACTCTCAGGAGTGAGCTGGTCTACCGTCGAACCTTTGCCTGTGGACTGGAGCCGTACCCGCTGGAGCTAGTCTACCTTTCTTTCCGCTGCATTTTCGTTAGAATAAGTGTTATCTTCAGTTGTTTCTAAGAGCGATGGTTATGTAATCAACATTGTCTTGTTGTGTATCTTGGCTAGTCCTGGACAGGGATTTTAATACATAAAAAGTTCAGAAATTCGCGTGAGGAATTTCTGGGCGTAACATCAAGCTTGGTGGGATGTCACTTGCAGGGACCGTCCGGAGGTTGGGAGAAGACAAATTTTCTAGGATCATACCGCTGAACTTGTTCGAGCTGAGGTTGAGGTAGCTCAGCATGGTTAGCTGGCCAATCTCCGGTGGAATCTGACCACCGAGCTGGTTGTTCGGAAGGTGAATTCTTGTGAGCGAAGTGAGGTTGGCGACGCAGGGTGGTAGCTGGCCATTGAGGCCTGACGACTCGAGGTCCAGCGCAGTGACGCGGGATGGTTGTGTCTTGCTGCAAGAAATGCCTGGCTATTGGATTGTAGAGGAGGGAGAGAATACTGCGAATATTGGATCTGTTGTATTGAGCCTCAGGTAGCCGGTATATATAGGAGTACATGGGGTAGAGATAATGAAGGATTACAGATATAGGAGGAGTCCGTATAAATCAATCCTATCCTAATATGACTCTAACTACCATATCTCTAGCATCCCCGCGCAGTCCAAGCGTGAGCAGCGCGGACACTTGGACTGGTGAAGAAACCACAAAAGTGCTCAACACGGATGATAGCCCTTTGTGCTATTGTCGACGTAACCAAAGCGATGGATACGAGAGAACCATGGTCGATGAAGCCATGCGTAGAGTAGCCGTGGTCGATGTAGCTAAAGTCAGGAAGCTGATGGAGAGGTAGCTGAGCCGCAAGGTGCACATGGGGCGCCGTAGAGTGGTCGTGGACTCACGGGAGGGAATCGTGGACCAAGGTGCGCGAGGATGCACAGAAGACGATGACGGTGACACAATCGCAGAGGTCATGGAGGAAGATGATGCCGAAGAGCCGATGTAGTCAAACCGTAAAGGATGAGACGTCACGCCGGGATTGCCAATCCTGGGGACAACTCGGGAAGAATGCGTGCAATGGTGTTGCCAAAACGCGTAGGCTAGGCCGGGGACCACCATGAATCATACGTCAATGTCGAAGGAGACTAGCAGAGAAGCCCTCCAGGATGGTCGCGGTGCGAGAACGACGTTGAGGGAGAATTGCCAAAGTAGCACGCAGTTTCCAGGGAAGAACAAAGTGTAGTAGAGGAAGATACGACGACGTTGGCAATGATGCATGGTGGACGAAGATGAAGAAAAAGTAGCGGGACCAATGGCCTGGAGCGGCAACGTTGGTAGCCATGTAGGATGGGCGAACTATCGGCCTAGGACGGCGACAGTAGTAGCCTGGAGATGCGGCGGCAATGCTCGAAGTAGACGAAGAAGGCCCGAGTGGCTAACGATGACTAGTGCGGACGACGAGGTTGTCGATGCGCGAACGGCGATGAAGACGACAAAAGCGGCGAAGCTGAGGTCCGAGAGGACAACACAACTGTAGCTCCATGTCGATGCAGCAGCGAGAAGTCCACAGGTAATGTCGCCATGTTGAGCAGGACGCCTCTCAACACTGCAACAACCAATGGATGTGTGGACCACAGGCAGCGGCGTTACGGCTCAAGAGGGGAGACGCAGCGGCAACCTGAAGCTTGATGGCGTAGACGCGTAGTCGAAGACGATTGCGTACAAGTTGTCGTCGTAGTCGTGCGCTTGAACGGGTGATCAGTCCATCGATGCGTGGGGCGGAATGATGTAGTTGAAGCTGATGTCGAAGACGCGCAGATGTCGACGAGGCGGTGGGTGACGCAAACCCGATCTTTGATTGGGAAGGAAAAAAAGCTAGCAGCAGAACAGTAGCAGCAGTGCAATACCAATCCTCTATTGCATGCACGAGTCAACAAGTCAACAACAGCCTTTTGACATGTCGTTCCACATCCTTCCCTAGTCATATCCATCTACATGCATGCAGACGGATTGAAGAAGGAGAGGACCAGCAGGAGATCGAAGTAGGTGATGGTGGCGTTGAACAGCGTGCGTGCTTCGGTGACGTGACCATGGGTGCAAAACACGCGGAGCAGCGCGTTGAGCTCGGCAGCGCCGAAGTCACGCCCGGCGGGCAGCAGCCTGGCTTGATGACGACTTGACGAGGACCATGGCATTTAATGTGACGCTGCTTCTTGATGCTAATGCAGAAAGCCCGAAGGCCGATCTCTCCAGGTAGAGGATGAAAACGACGAAGAGAAAAAAAATGACCACCCCCGGGAGATTAGATCGCTACTCCCGGGGGCAGCGGGGGCGGAAGCGTGAGAGCGGTGGCTAGATCGTCCGCTCTAATACCATGTTGGATAGTAGAGGAAGAAGAGAATACTGCGAATATTGGATCTGTTGTATTGAGCCTCAGAAAGCCGGTATATATAGGAGTACATGGGGTAGAGATAAGAAAGGATTACAGATATAGAAGGAATTCACATAAATCAATCCTATACTAATATAACTCTAACTACCATATCTCTATCACTGGCCAGCTGCAGAAGTCGAGAGAAGAACCGTTCGTCCTCCTCCGTGATGCCAGGGAGCCGGCAGTGCTGGAGAGATGGAGCTTGAGGCAGAGGAGGGCTTGGAGGTCAGTGCTGGAGCCATTGTTTGGAGCCGTTTGAGCTACCGAAATGGCAGGGAAGGTTGCGAAGCTCAGGAGAGAGGAGAGAGAGCAGCAACAATGGCCAGGAGCTGTGAGGAACCGAGGGTTCTTCTCACAGGAGGATGATGAAGCATGATTGATTTACTGCATCTGCAGGTGTTCCTTCTTCTGCTACATCTGAGTTGCATTGCAGGGGTTTCTTTATAGTGGTGACATCCTGCATTTATAGAAGAAGAGATAAGCTGCTAGCTCCATGCTTTCCTTGCTTCCATACTAATGCATATTGGCCTTTATCAATTGCAAGTGGCAAGGTGGGTGACACAATGGTAATTAATGGTTAGTTAAGAGCAGATGTTCCAGCCAGGGTTCCTACCTCTTTCCACATTGCCGCCAGCTCTCAGGTTCTACTTCTTCAGTCAAAGTTGGGTTCTCAGAAGGAGACTCTAATTCAGGGAAGACTCTGTAAAGTTTGGGGGCACCACTGTTGCAAATTTTGGGTTCTAAGAATCCAGCTAGCACCAACTGCTTCCCTTTTGGTGAGTTGCAAAGAACTACTACTATGGTTTCAGTCAAAGGTTGGCACAGAGTGCAGAGCTTTTAGAGGTGCTAGCTGGATGTTGTCAACGTATATGTGCTCCTTTTATGCTCAAATTAGAAATGTGCCCATGGTAAAATTATAGCCATCAAACCCTTGTTTTATTTCATTCACAATAAGTTTCAGCTCCTGTATTTTTTTTCTCGGTAAGGCTTGTCGACAGATATGTAGCGTATTTCATATTCCAAACCAAAAGTCAGTACTCGTCTGGTGTTCCCTGTAGGCCTGTATACTTGCAACAAATTAGGATTACTTTATAAACACTACATACTTATATTTAGGTCAGCTAAAAATGGGGCAAAATTCACTCCCAAAAATTACAAATAAAAACTAGTGGTAAAGTATATGCACCTTTGAAAGAAATTCACATGTTTGGATCGACGTATGGAGATTCGAATTGCTGATAGATACGGAGCGCCAAGAGGTGCCTAATGACAGTGCGACTCGATGATGCCAGCGGTGGTGGTGCCTCCGTGGCGTCCAGGTATCCGTAACCGGTGGTGACGCGACAGCGGTTACCGTGGTATCATTTAAATGAAGGTTGGCTAAATTAAGAATTTTAAAAAAATGAAAAAATCAATAAAATTATTGTTAATACGTATGGAGTTATAGAGCAGTTTGGTGATGAAATTTTATGAAAATAATATTCGTAGGATCATAATCTTGGCTAGAACCAATTATAAATTGTGGAGAAATAAGGGCGCTACTGTTCATTAAGGCTCATGACCTATCCATCAAAGAATCTATCTATAAAAAAAAAAAAACTCATGACTCATGGAACAAATCTAACGAACAAAATCATCTGCATCGAATGAATGGCTCAGATCCACCTCCTCCTCTCAGTCACCTCGGTCACTCAAAATCAGCCGCCTCCTTCGCCTCCTCCACCTCTCCGCCGCCGCCATCGTCGTGGACGCCGCCTCCTTCCCCGGTGCCCCCTCCATCATGCACGAAGCTCCGGGCAGCCCTGCAGCGACACGGCGTAGGTGGTCATCGGTGCCAGGTGCGTCATCCTGCCCTCCGGTGGAATCTGCTCCGGCGTGCCGTCGTTCACGATGTTGGCCGACCTCCTGATCTTGAGCCAGAGCCGCCACCAGAGCACCAGCGCGTCGGCCGTTCCGGTGACAATCACCAGCCCCGTCTCCGGCGACGCCCGCACCTTCTCCACCCCTGCTCCCACCCACCCATGCACGAAGCCCAACATGTCAAATCAAATCGATCGAATGACGATCATGAGAGTAACATTCCTAGCTGATCTTACCGTGCATGTTCTTGATGGCCCTGCGGATCCTCGTAGCGCATTTGCTGCACTGCACGTTCATCTTGAGGATGACGGGCTCCGCCATTAACGCACACACAAAGCTCTATGTCCTCTTATCTACTTCTGATCTGATGGAACAAATCAAGCCGAAATAGGAAAATTGAGAGATTAATCCTTAAATTACTAACCTTGATTCGTCGACTGACGTTGATAATTACCTGCCGTGTGTTTATTTTTCCATTCCATTTCGCAGCGATGACATCGATCTTGTTCATCTGCCCTACAATATTTGTACCAACTGGTGTGACTCATAACTCATTGTCTCAAAGAACAAATCCAACGATTCAGAATTATCTACATCAATTTAATGACTTAGATCGACTATACGTCCGCATTACCATGCATAGAAAAAAATCTTTCTATATATTAAAAACTTTCTATAAAATATAAATATATATATTTTTGATGTATGTAGCTCCTATAATTATGCTATATATTGTGTTTTCCTATAATTACAAAAATTGAACTTGTCGCTTGTTGAGTTTAAAAAATTTATAAAATTAATTATTATACACATAATTAGATTTCTAAATTTCATATGATTAAGATTTATGATTAAGTTTTTCTTTTACCTGACTTGTGATTTGTAGTGGATTTTTGTTAAGTTGTGATAAAAAGAACATTCTTCAATGGGATTGTATGAATTTACCTAAATACTTTATTTTGCATGAATTAGAAGATAAATCACAGTTGACTTGTCTTAAAGAGTCGTACGCATGTCTCAAAAAGATTCATATTTAGCTCATCTTTAGTATGAACATGCTTAATAGCATGGTGGATACAATGCATATGACCATGAAATTTTTTTGGTTGAACATGACATAGATAAAATTGTACAATGTCTGAAACATAAACTTTATTTCAATTAATTGATTTTTATTATCAGATATCACTATTCATTAGCACATGTATATTTGATATATGATTTGAATTAAATTAAAGTACAATTAGACCTTTTTTAGAAAAAAAATAATTTAAGTAACATGAAATTAAATGGTGCATATAAATATTATGATACCGTAGCGATAGTATGGGTATATTGCTAGTTGTTAGTAAATTACTACAATATATTATGCAATATTTGTTCACCGTGCATCGGCTACACGTGTGTATATATATATATATATACTTACACGTATAAAATTTAGACATACAAATTTTATACATGCAAACTTTATACATAAAACTTTTTATACATAAATCTATACATATAAACTTTACACCTATAAAATTAAGATCTCTATTTGTAAAGTTTATATATACATATATGGAAAAATCTTTATACATGTAAACTTTATATACACAAATACAAACTCTCCATATAAAAAATCTAGATAGATATAAAATATTGTATATAAACAAAAAATATAGATTTATATGTATTATAAAAAAATTATAGATATAAATTTATACATATAAACTTAAAACCCCTATTTGTAAAGTGAAAAAAAAAGTGCCAGCCAAGTTGGGCCGTAACAGTAGATGGGCCATGTTCTGTGGTGTCGGCCGGCAGTGCCGCGCGGCGCGAGAGCGCGCGACCGCGCGAGCATTAGCCTTTTCGCCCCGAAGCCCCCAACTAGCGCGAGCTCTACACGGCCCAAATCCGGCGAGGCCCGGTCTCCCCGCGAGCTGCGCATACCAGATCCTCCCGGGCTTCCCTCCGCCGCCGCCAACGCAAAGCTCTACGGCGATGGACGCGGCGGCGCTAGGGGCGGCACCCGCCGCCGGGCCGCCAAACTCGGCCGCGCCCTTAGGGGATCAGCAGGCGGCAGCGGCGGCTCCCCGGGCGGAGCGGCTCAGCGCCGGGGTGCAGCAGCAGCTGAACCTGGAGGGGATGCGGGCGCGCGCCGTGGGGCTGTACAAGGCCATCTCCCGCATCCTCGAGGACTTCGACGCCATCGCCCGCACCAATCCTAACGCCACCCCCAAGTGGTACTGCCCCCAACCCCTCCCCTTCCCATCCCGACGGATTGCTGGACGGAGTGAAGTTCTAGGGTTAACCTTCTTAGGATTTATGCATGCATATGCTTTGGAGGGATTGCTCAGACATGCGGCTGATCCGTGGTGCGTGGCAGGCAGGATGTGCTTGGGCAATTCTCGATGGTGAGCATGGAGCTCTTCAATATCGTGGAGGACATCAAGAAGGTGTCCAAGGTGTTCGTGGTCTATCCCCGGAACGTTAATGCTGAAAACGCTGCCAGTATGCTGTTCCCAGTAACCTACTTCTCTTCTCTTGTGCTGTCACCCGTTGATCATTATGTCTGTAATAATCACACTAATTAGGTAAATGTTAGATCCCAACTCCCAAGTAGAAAGCTTTTTGCGATGGGTAGAAAAACAGAAGCATAAAGTTTGTGGAAAGGATATTTGAACATAATGTAGCATGGAATTTCTCTGCTTAGTTCAACCCTCCACAGAACATTGCCTTGGGCAGCTGTTACACATACCCAGCTAAGCACACCACTTTTGAGTACATGGCCTTACCAAACAGAGTCTTTTCATGTTCAATGTTGCCCAAAGCCTGACGAAAAGACAGGTCATCTGTTATGAGAACCGAGATATATATTACAAGTGATTTCTGCTATGCGCAACAAGGATAGATGATATCTAGTAGTGTGGTCAGTGGAGAACTGGAGATATTGTAGTTATGCTGCATTTGGTAACAACGAGAGTATTTATACATGTCATTTCTTTTACAAGTCTTACAAATGAAGAACCAACCAGTGACCTCTCACTTCCTGGCAATAGTTATTTCTTTGTACTAATATTAAGATTAAACTTCAAGCTGTTATGATTAGTTTGCTTTAGTTTAAACGAATTTTATCCTAGGGTAAACTGGTAAAGTTTGTAATGTAGCATGTGTATATTAAGAACCATTTTTTTCAACAATTCCCTATTTTTGGGATAAGTGATAGGAATGTAAAGACGACCTAACAAGATGATAATTAGTCAGTTTTGCTGTATATGGTTGTGATGCATCACACTTTGTGCTCCCATGTTGTTCATTTGCTTCTAGTGTTACAGTATTTCTAGTCCTTTTCTGACATTCGTTGGTACTGCAGTACTGCCTGTAATGCTTTCGTCAAAGCTGTTACCTGAGATGGAAGCTGAAGAAACTACAAAGAGGGAGAATTTGTTGTCTGGGATAACAAATCTACCAGTTCCTGCACAAATTGAAAAGTTAAAGGTGATTATTTCTGTTTCGAAATTTCAAAAATATGTAACTTATTATACCTGCATGTTAATTGTTTGTTAATTTAGATGGGACATTCTGCCATTACTTTCAGGCTAGGATAGATATGATTGGAAGTGCATGTGAAACTGCTGAGAAAGTAATTACTGAGTGCCGCAAGACTTATGGGCTAGGAGCCCGCCAGGGGACAAATCTTGGTCCTACGCTGGACAAGGCACAGGCTGCAAAGATACAGGAGCAGGAGGGCCTACTTAGAGCAGCTGTAAATTATGGTGAAGGTGATAACCATTAATGGACTAGTGGTGTATCAATATTGCTAGCAGCTTAAAAATTACTTTGAATTTAATTTTAGCATACACTTCTCCTTGTATGTAATGATTTCATTGTTTATAGTCCATGATGGTTTAGTCTGACTTTTCAGGTTTGCGTGTACCGGGAGACCAAAGGCAGTATTCATCTCTTCCTAGCCATTTAGTGGAAGTACTTCCTTTTGGAGACGGTACGCATAATTTTGGTGATAACTTTGGTTTGTTTCTGTGACATAATTACAAGTTCTCCATGGTTCACCCGCTATTTTGAGCATTTGGACTATAACATCAATGAGTTGTTCATGTGCGTTACATGTTTTTTTAATAAAAAAAATCTATATAACTAGGTGCTGCTCTAATTGTTGCCATTTGCACAGTATGTTTGTCTGATATATTGCTTCAACAAAATCATATCACTACATTTTGTACTTGCAGGTGTGTACCCCAAAAATACCTCAACATTTGTACCTAATGTTGTCAATGCCCAGGGAAATCCAATGCAGGTTTGTCTAGAGCCAGTAATACCAGCTTTGACCACTTCAAAATTAGAAGATGTCTACATTATTGCTAGATGGGCTAAAAGAAGAAAAAAGTTACAAAAGGCAGACTTGAAAGTTTGATGCATATATCACATGACATTAGTCTTCTCTCTAGGTGTTATTACCGTTGTATCGATCGGCCATATAATTTGCAGTGGTATATTGGCATTCCTTTCTATGATCAACTGTATTATGGGCCTATTCGGTTTGGATGAATTTCAACCTATAGGAATAGGAATGCATGTCCCATCGTCCATTGGAATTTTTCCAAGAGGTTTGAGTGGATAGAAATTTTTCTATGTTCTCTCTACAACTTGTACGAAATATTTTTTCTTTGGTTTCCCTATACTTCATTCATACAAACCGAATGGCTTTCATAGGATTTGATCCTTAGGAATCCTTCCTTTGTTTTTCCTCCAAACCGAATAGGCCCTAAGTGTTGGTTAGAATGCTTTCTTTTAAACCAGCATTAAGATAATTACATTTCTCAGTAGCAATCATCAACCTAACCTAAACTCAAGCAGACCTTTGATGTTTCTATCCTGGCGTTCAAAATGTGGCCTTCATTCTAATAGCAGGTGTCTGGAGGACAGTTACTTGGCAGACCTGCTCCATCACCTGGAGCTACAGGAACACCCAATTTTGAAAATGTATCTACTCCTCCAATGCCGTATGCAAACTCCCCTAGGTCAGGGACCAATATGATGAACACCCCTTCACCCCAGCAGCATCTAACGGCACAACAACATAGGCAAAAACTGATGCAAACATCTCAGCAACAGCAGCTACATACTCAACAGCAGCTAAGACCATCGGCTGCTGGGATGCTAGCTCAGGTAAGGTAATTTTTACTTCAGAGGTTTTTTTTTTAAGTTTATCATCTCAGTCGTCACATCAGCAAGAGGTGATGTAACTATTAAAAGCACTTTTCTTTTCTTTTTTTTATGCTGCTCTTAAAATCATTGTTAGCCTAAACGGTAAACGCTAGTCGGGCGGTTACCCACTGTCTAGCGTTTAAACGAATTAAACGCCGTTTAAACGGATTAAACGTTTTAAACGGTTTTTCTACTTTTTGCACAAAAATACACGATCTAAAATAATATCCAATGTATCACATATTTTGTTCATGATTCTAAAAGCAACAAATGTGAGAATGAGACGAGGCATACCTTATTCTGCTATGAAAATGTGAAACATCCAAGGAGTGGAGTTGTGGAGGCTATTACCTAAATTGAGAGGAGTTGTGCCGACCGTGAGGAGGAACAGAGGGGCGACGCTGCGCCGACCGTGAGGAGAGGAGCAGAGGGGCGAGGCCACGCCGTCCCTGGGGAGAGGAGAAGCAGAGGGGAGGCACCGCTGGTCTGCTGCGCCGACCGTGAGAGGAGGCGGAGCAGAGGGGGCGCCGCCGCCACCTGTTGGGAGAGAAGAAGATTGAGGCGTCGGCTCATCGCCACGCCAGCCGTGGGGAGAGGAGGCGGAGCAGAGGACACGCCGCCGCCCTAGTCATGGGGAGAGGTCGAGAGGAGTAGCAGTGCGGAGGCGTCGCCGTGGCGCCGCGCCGGCGTGAGGATGAGATGAGAAAAACGCAGAAAAGTGCGTCTGTGTGAGGGGAGGAGGAAAAACATCCGTGCGGCGGCTAAAAAACCCTAATCACACTTTTTTTTTTTGGCTCCGGCCCTGCCTAGCGCGACGCGGTTCTGGCTATTAAATTTTTGTTTGCCGAAACACCGTTTAACTCCTCTCTCCCACCGTTTAGACGGGCTGAATACCGTTTCGTTTAGCCGTTTAAACGGTTTCGGCCCGTTTAAGTCACTGTTTAGGCCCTAAACGAGACAGTTTGCCTCCGTCTACCGTTTAGACACCGTGCCATTTAGGCGAACACTGCTTAAAATTATTCCATCATTTACTTCAGAAATTCTTCCCTACTTTTCTAGTGCTTGATGATCCATGCTTTTCCTGTAGAGCACAATTCCTCAGCTACAAGATTTACAGGGGCAATCCCAACAAAAACTACAGGCAATTCTACCACTGATTTTTTTTTCCTTTTCTATGTATTGTATTTGGTTAATAGTAATAATTTCTTACAGACCTTAAACTTGCTGTAAAAACTCATAGGTCCCTACCCAACAGCAGATGCAGTACAATCAAGCCTTGTCGCAACAGTATCAGAATAGGCAGATGCAAGCTGCGCGCATGCAACCCGGCATGTCCCAGAGTCAACTGAACCAAGGAAATCAGCTAAGAAGTCATATTGGCCAGTTCACTGGAGCTGCAAACAGTGCAATGTTCACTGCTGCACAGGCATCTTCGAACTCACAAATGGTTAGATAGCATCTTCTTCTTTAGTAATTTAGTGTGAAAAAGTCAGTTGCTAGATATTTTACTTTGTTCAGTTTCATCTATCTTATAGATTTCTTTTCGGTTTCTTTTTAATACTCCCCTGATGTTTATGTAATTTGTTTATCCTTGCTTTTGCATTTAGATGGCAAATATACCTGGGACGATGCAATCACAGTCACTTTTGCCACAAATGCAAACCCTTAATCAGTACAGTTTGAATGCCGGGCATCCTCAAAGGAGCCATCCATCACAAATGCTGACTGACCAAAGTATGTAATGCCATATTCTTTTTATTTATTTATTGCTGATGTTAGAAAGAGATCTATATCTATATCTAGACTACTTTAAATGTCTGACTCTCATTGCTTTCTATAGTTTCTTTTATAAATTAGTCCCTGATTTTTCCTGATATTATAGAATAATCCAGATTCGGTTCAAACAAGTGATATAGTATAGTTGATAAAAAAATCTATGATTTTGTAATATATTACCATAGCACAACATGTGTGATTTGCTAGTAATATAAAACAATCTACTTGGCTGGCTCTGTTACTGTCAGACCTGGTAGTAAACTCAGAAGATATATGTGCTTATATTACTGGGTCATTATTCCACATGCTGATCATGATTCTGAAGAACAAAATATATTCGTACTGAGAGTATAGTATTGTATTGTGAGGTTAGGCAGGACTTAAGTACAAAATTGGTAGTACTATATTTGTACCTAGAAGCACTCATGGATATTTCTGGTAAAATTTTTAGTATGCTGTTTTTCTATATATGTTTTATCTCCCCTAGATTTATGTCTTGTCCAGGCCAAAAATTGAAAAATCACTAGCTGTGGTAATGGACAGTATTAGTTGAAAGTCTATAAATGTTTATGATTTATAAGTATCCATTTATCTATTTTTCTACCGCACTAATAATTTGTGAGGACGTGTCCTCAATCCTTGCTGGTTTAGATGTTATATTTTTTGAGCAATTTTCTCCATTATCTCCTGCTGCAGTGTTTGGTATGGGAGGCACAAATACTACTGGCATCATGGGAATGCAGCAGCAGCAGCAGCAATTTAATATGCAAGCAAATGCTCAGAACCTGCAACAAGGCATGACAGCCCTCCAGAACCAGACACAAAATCCAAACTTTGCCCAGCAGAGGCAGCAAAACCAGCAATGATTCAAACAAGGAGTGTTTTGCTCGGCCGAGGAAGAATGTCCTCCTCTTAAGTTGATACATGCCATCAGCAGAGGGCAGAACGTTGTGCGGTTGGCCAAATAGCGCAGCAGCAACTGTTGCTTTGTTCCTTATTGCAGGCCATCACCAATGGACATTAGTTTGGTTATATCTGCTGGTTATCCAATGTTGTGAGAAAAACGGATAATCCATGAATCATTTGTTATTGTAAATGGATGTAGATGTATCACTCACTATTAGTGAGATACTGACTAGACTAGCAGGGGGTCATTGAAGCTGAAAAGAAAAAAGAATGAATTAGGTAGCACTGTAACATTGTAACATGAAGTACGGTACTGTTTGATCCTACTTAACCTGAGTTCAAACAACCTGAGTTAAGATTGATCCCGTTTTCCACAGAGCTGCTCTTATGCGCAGTCATGCAATCATTTGTGCAAAGTTTTTGGCTTGCTATATACTCTGTTTTTCAATAGATTACACCATACTGTGTTTTGGAAGGTAATTCATCATAGAGTAAATTGCATTTCACTGCTTGGAGTGTATCACATTTCACTTTACTGGGTTTAGTATATACTTGTACTTTACATTGAAATTAGCTTTACCTTCCATTAGGTTGTTATATAATTGGAGAAAATATTGTGAAATATGAGCGAATCTTATGAACCTTTTTAAACTTAGGCCGTGTTCGGCAGTGGGTTGGGGGAGGGTTAGATATCCAACGCAAAAAACATAGTACATGATTAATTAATTATTAATTATTAAAATATAAAATAGATTAATATGATTTTTTTAAAAAAAACTTTCCTACAGAAACTTTTTTAAAAAAAATTACACCGTTTATTAGTCCGGAAAGCGTGCGCGCGGAAAACGAGACGGCTTAGATAACTTATGGGGAGGGGTCGAACGGGGCCTTAGGCATGTTTTTTTTTATTTGACCTTGTTGTTTTTTGCATGTATGTTGGATCTATTGCATTAATTTATTTTTTACGTAAATATGCAAAATTACATATCATGTTTAAAGTACATTTAATAATAAAATAAATCACAATAAAATAATTGATACCTGTTTAATTATTTTGTGAGGGGAGAGAAAACAATAGGAAGTGAGGGTAGAGAAGGAAAGGAGGAAGAAGGGAAAGAGAAAAATTGGAGATTGTGGTTTCTAAAAATTCCTAGGTTTTTTTGTCTTAATCTTAAGTTCTTCCCTATAAGGGTAACTTCCTTTTAGTTCATAAAAGCTTAAGTTTCAAATCGAAATTGGTTTGTTCCGTGATCGCGCAAATTGAAATTCTCGATTTTAGGTTCAACCTGTATTTTAAATCTGGGATTATGTCATGGAGATTCAGGTTAGGTGACCAAAACATAGTCGTAGTTGTTATCTTTCTAACACCGCTGGTTTCGTTCAATTTTGATGGTATAGGAGAAATGTTAAAATCATTACTGCTGACAGAAACAGGAGCAACAATTCGTTGTCCTTAATCAGAGGTTGATAGAGGCCTAATATGATTTTCTTTTCAAAATAAAAGTTGTATGAAATTTTCTATAGATATCCAAAGTGCTATATTTTCCAAATTCATAAAACGGATTTGGGCTTATGTATAAAACATTAAAAGAATCACTATAAATAGGTTAATATGGGTTCATGGAGAATTAAAAAGTTTATCTTTTATTATTTAATCTAACATATAGTGCACCAACATGAGTCCTCACTTCTCAGATCCAATGGCGTACATCTCTCGCGTTTAATCCAACGCTCAGATGGGTTTGCTCTCCCGTCAGATTTTACCTTCTATCCTTCTGCCCCCAATCTACAGTTTCCTCTAATCAACGCACCCTCCCTCACTTGTAACGTCATCGCCACCCCAAGCGGTCCTCGCGGTCACTGCCTTCACTCTCGGCGCCACCTTCACCGCCGCCGCCACCCTCAAATGTTGCCTCCACCACCTCTGCTCCCCAAGGCGGCTCCCGACGGGTGCCGCCTGACCTGCTCAGGCGCTCAGCTGTGTACATGGTGCTCGGCGCATTGCCAGGCGACAGCTCACCCCATCGCCGGTCAGCCGTCGCCCCCTCCCCCTTGTTGGCTTTGGCTTGTTGTGTTGTGAGAGTGTGAGTTCTAGCTCAAATACTCAATCTTTGTCTCTCTCTTTTAGATACTTAGATGTGGTTGACTGGTCGAACATTTCGAACTTGTTAAATTAGTCTATTATCAATGTGGTAAGATATTAATTTTATAGTCTATCATATTTTAACTTAAATTTTACCCATATATATGATTGTGGTGTTTAATTTTTTTGTCACATCAACTAACGATGTTGGAGATTGGAAGAGACTACCCACCCGAATTTTCCTAGGTACGCCACCGGAGATAATAGACAATGGAGACACTCTACTTTACGGCTGTGTGTGGAGCAAATGGTGTCTCGGCTTGAATTTTTTGGATTTTAATTTTATTTATTAAATTATTCACCATATTAATTTTGCGATTCAAAAAATCACAGGAGTAGCCTCCTCCCGCCCTCCCAGAGGGCGGAATGCTAACGTGGCACACAACGCGGCGCTCGGGTGGGACGGCCGTTAGCGCCGCGGCAGGCAAAAATGCACTAAGCCCCCTTCCGCCCTTACAGAGGGCGAGAAGGGGGTAAGTACAAAATTTGCATGGCCGGCCGACGAGCCCGCGGGGGGAGGGGGAAGGGGCCTGGCCAGTTTGCAGGCGGCCCCTTCCACCCTCCATAAGGGCAGTTTATTCGGCGGCCTTTATAAGGCCGCCAGCCCCCTTCCCCCTCCTCATTTGCCCTCTCCCCACTTCACTCACTCAGAGTTGAGGGGAGGTCTCTAGAGTGGCAAAGCCCTGCTGAAATTTCGCGGTGGGCTACAGTAAGTTTTCGAGATATTTGTTATTTTCAACAAATATTGTTTATTTAGCGATTGTATTATTTTGTTAGAGCAAAATTCATTTATAGTGTATAATTAAGATATTTATTTAGTGGATAATTACTGTTGTAAATGTATATTTTAGTTGGTAAAAAAAATTTATGCTGTACAATTTAGAAACTTATTTAGTGGATAATTGATTTAGCAATGGTATAATTTAGTTCGTGCATAATGTATTGATACTGTATAATAAAAAAATTATTTACTAGATAATTAATGTAGTCATTGTGTAATTTAGTTAGTAAAAGTGTATTTGTAGTGTACAATTTAGAAATTTATTTAGTGGATAATTGATTTAGCGATGGTATATTTTAGTCCATACACAATGTATTGATATTGTATAATAAAGAAATTTATTTACTAGATAATTAATGTAGTCATTGTTTAGTTTAGTTAGTAAAAGTGTATTTGTAGTGTACAATTTAGAAACTTATTTAGTGCATAACTGATTTAGCAATGGTACAACATACTAATGGTATAACTTAGTGACTACAAAAATTATTTATAGTGTAAAAAGACATAGTAAAACATAATTATGTTAAATAGAAAATAAAAGTAGTTTATGTTGTAGCTAAGGAAATTGTTAAGGATATTTATGTTAATGTAAAGCTATATTTTTTGTCGTTGTTAGCATGTTCTTATTATTGTCGTTTACATAATTAAAATACAATGATTGCTTGTTGGTACCGTACTGTTAACACTGAAAGTTAAATATGATTTATCGCTTATAGTTAAAATATATAGTCAAACCTACAATCAAGTATTGCGTGGATTTATTATTGTTAAAATTAATGATATAGTTAAAGAGAATAGTGTTTACTGCCAACTTAATGTAAGTTATATTTGAATTTACAAAATTAAAAACAATTTTTACCATGGGAGAGGCTCATCTCGAGTGGCGAAGGGATCCTTTCGCCGGTCGTATGCCACCATGGTGTGATCGTCCATTCTGCTATTGTGATGACCGATGCATCCTAATGGCCTCATTGTACGGTGAAAGTCCGGGGAGGAGGTTCTTCAGATGTGCAAACTTGACTCAGGTATGTTTGTCCATAACACCTACCTTCTAAATCGTTCCCAAATTTTGGATATTTCAGTACCAAAACCTAGTATGTAGATTCATTCAGTGAGTTGATAGGGAGAATCTCAACCGCAATGACTCATGCCCCTATCCACGAAGTGAACATATATCCGACTACTGCAGAAGGAAGGTTGAACACAAACGGGTATAGCGGCTAAGAATCGCGATTGGTGGGTCGATCCCAACGGACTACCAACGTGGAGGGAACGTCCCAAATGTCATTGCAGTGAACGTTGCCAGGTCGTCAGATCTATTTCACGGTGAACTCTTGGCCAACGATGCTTCGTTTGCCCTTGCATTGTCGACGACGATATCATTGTAAGTATCATTTCTTCTGCATATATATTACCGGACATTCAAGTTTATAGATTAACATTATTCTTAATTTCACGCAGGAAGAACAAAGAAAATGTAACTTCTTACGGTGGATAGATACAGAGAGATCTATCGCAGGTTCATCAATTACGCAGCCAGAAATCCCCTCACAAGTCCTTCAAGCAGGGATGGAGGACGTACAGCGTGTACAAGCCGCTACCCTTGATTGGAGGAATAATTCATTCGGCATACCAGATTGGGTCAAACGTCCAATATGCAGTTGTGAAAATCACTGCCAGATGACTACATCATTCCAACCACAGAGTTATGGGAGGAGATATTTTCTTTGTCCAAACATAACCGATAACCACACCGTAAGTAAGCATCACCCCAATATGACATTTTGTCTTCCACGTCTGCACCTTTATTAACCTCCTTTGGGAGCATCTCCGGTATTTTTAGGGGAACCAAAGAGCGTGTTGTTTCACTGCATGGATCGACGAAGTTATGCCTGAGTACTACGGCCATAAAATAACTAAAGCCGAAACATGTCAAGAGTACAAGCGAGAGAAGGAGTACCACGAATGATCAACGGTACAACGACGTTTAAGGGGACAACTCCCAAGATAAACGCAATGTCTTTTCAACGATTGTATCCCGATTTGAGCTTTGTTGTAAGACATTGTTTCCCGAATTGAGCGGTGGAATCTTACTAGATTCTCGCTTCTTGCTCCATTATGTTCTTCTCTGTTTTCTCCTTTTCATGTGCCACAATTTTTACTTTGCTATTAAGTTGTATTAACATTCGAAATATATTTTCTTTAGTTCAAGATATATTTTAATAACATTATTATATACAAAGCCAATTTAATAAAAAGTTTGCTTAATTTAGTACTAAATTTAACATTAAACAATACTTAATAAATCGAACCTTCATAATTTTTAACTTTGCTTTTAAGTTGTATTAACATTTGGTATATATTTTCTATATTTCCTTTTAATACAACAAAGCCAATTTAATAAAATATTAGCTTACTTTAGTACTAAATATAACATTAAACAATCTAACCTAAATCTAACCCTTTACCTAACAATAATTAAGCAAACTAACCTAAACCACCCACTGGGAGGGCGGCAGGGGCCGCCTGCAAAATGTCCAGCCCCCTCCTGTAATTTTTTGAATCGCAAAATTAAAATGGTGAATAATTTAATAAATAAAATTAAAAATCCAAAAAATTCGTCTCGGCGCGGCGTTGGAATGGGCCGCTTGCGCCATCTCGATATAGGGACGCGAGGCGTGGTGCTCGCGTCGCGCCGGCGCGCACGCATCGCTGGGCTGGGCGCGGCCCGGTGTTCGCGACGGACAAGTTTAGGCCAAATAACGAGATCGCTCTGATGACGCAGGCAGCACGAACTAAACCGCACGAGTGAAGCGAGAAGTTCCAAGGAAATTCGATCGGCAGGCATGGTTTCAAACAACTCCGGATCGAAGAACAGTAACAGCGCTCTTAATTCATTATACGAATTCTGATTTCAGAAAAGGTTTGCTGTTTACATGGGGTGGGTTCTCGTGCCATCAGAAGAAGCTAATTAATTAAGGTGACATTTGGATGCGCAGTTAATTTACATCACAAGAATTAAGCTACTGGGATCTTTGGATGCACAGTTAGCTAAGTAAATACTGCTGAGTCTTTAATTAAAAAGGTCTAGCGCCTCCGAAGCGACGACATGACGAGGCTCTTCTCCTCGCCGATGGAGCTGGCTCTGCTCCGCATCCTCATGATTGGGTGCATCTTCTGGTCCTCGATGACATGGACCTTCCGCCGCTTCTTCGCCTCCTCCGCCTCTTGGTAGCTTTCACGTAGTTTCCGCGTTGTGGAAGCGACCATCTTCTCGTCTTCATTGCAGTGCTCGATGCTCTTGCGGCGGCCGGCGCTGGCGACGAGGACCGGCGCCTTCTTTGGCGGAAGTGCTGGAGGCTCCCTTGGCTTTGTTGCTGCGCCCATGTCGGCCATCTTGCGCCGCTTCTTCGCTTCCTCTTCCTGATCTTGGTGTCCTTCGTGAAGCTTCCGCTTTGGAGCAGCTAATGCCGCCAGCTTCTCGGGGTCACTAAGGTAGGACTTGATGCCATCTTGATCTTGGCGGCGGCTGATGTCAGCCAACAGCTTCTTCGCCGGATGCGCCGATTCCTTCGGCTTTGCTGCTGCGCCCTTGTAGTCCGTCTTGACTCGAGCACCGCCAACAACTGGAGCTGGAGCACTTCTCTTGGGCGGCGACGGCGCTGAGGTCTTCGTCGGATTGACGTGGCAGCCGCCATTGGTGATAGCCTTCTTGGGCGCCGGTGATCCCTGCATCACCTTCGCTTCGAGATTGGGACGACCCGTCTCGATTCGCTTCGGAGACTGAGGAATCCTCTCCAGGGCGGCCATCATCCTGACAAGGTCGTTGTTGACGGTCGCCCTCCACGCGCGGACGATGTCGGTGGCGAGGCTGCGGATCCGCTCCGACTCGTGCTTCCTCATCGCGCCGAGGACTTGGGCGAGATCGGTGGACGCCAGCCTCTCCGGCGTCACGGGCGCCATCTGCAGCGTCAGGAGCGACTCCTCCATCACCTCGTCGAGCACGAGGCAGAGCTCCTCCGCCTCCGCGTCGTCCTCGGCGCCGCTGAGCATCTCGACGACGCGTTCCCGCGCTCTCCTGAACTCGGCGCGAGAGAGGAGCCCCGGGTCGGCGGCCTCGATGGCGGCGTCGACGGAGGAGAAGGCAGCGAGGAAGGGCTTCCATCGGCGCAGGGGGCTCTGGGGCGCGGCCATGGCGGTGGCCAGAGCAGGGGAGGAGAAGAAACCCTAGCTAGGGCTTTGCGGTGGAGAGAGAGGGGGAGCTGGGGAATCGAGACGGGGGATGTGAACTTGCAAATGGGATGAGACGGCGCTGATCGCTCGATTTATAGGCCGGAAATTCTAACGCAATTCGGAGTCGGAGTCCGACGCCGATTCGTAGCTGAAAATCCCAAGTACTATTTTCATATAATTTTTTTATATGATACTTTTGATTTTTGAATTTATGTTTGACTATCTAAATATTCGAAATTATAGAGCATACTTAGAGTTTTTATAATAAAAATCATATTATATAAAAGTAATCACTAATTATATATGAGCCGTTCAGCATGCCTTACGGTACCAAATATGAGCCGTTCGATCAGATGAAATCAACGGCTGATATGCTGTGGTACTTGCGCGGTACCAGATTAGTGAATGCTGCGGTACTACTTACAAAAAACAATGGAAAGGGTATCATCGTAATTCGGTAGTTTGTTTAGATGAGTTTGGAATCTGTCATCCACTTGCTTATTTGAATGGAATGGAGTGAGCTGCAGCTCTCGTCGCCGGTCCGCAGCTCGTCTCGCCCCTCACCCGTGTCTCCTCGCCGCCCGTCCGCGTCGCCTCGCTCCACCGCCAGCTCCTCTCGCCGAACCTCCGGCACTTGGCCTCGCTCCACCGCGACTCTCGCCGCCGCTCTGGTCCATCCCCCTCCGCCGCATCGGGTCTCGCCGCCGCCCTGCGCTCCTCCGCCACTTCGCCTTGCTCCGCCGCGCCTCTCGCCGGTCCTCCGCCGCGTCACCATGATCGCCTTGCTCCATCTCTGGCATGCATTGGACAACGCTAGCAAAGTTAATCCAGGCGCTGGACAGTACTCCTGCAGGTCATGCTATGTGGACAGAGCAAAGGTTGAAGAAGAAGAGATGAAGCTGGAAGTAGAGATGGCCGAACGAATGTCTGCCATAGAAGCTTATAACAAGAAGAAAATTTCCAAGCAGCGCAAAGAGAACAACGATCTTAAAAACATGTTAATTGGAACACTGGTTATAATTTTATTCCTGTTGTTGAAAGTAGTTGATAATATGTCTCCTACATGCGGTTGTTGAGGAAAAATTTGTTGAACTATCTAAATTTTCAAGTGAATCATTCAGCCTGCTTGCATATACACTTGCAGCAGTTAGCCAACTCATTGTTATCAGAGCTTTTTTGTTTCATGTCTCCTGGTTATATATTGCTCGATGAAAGAACTTGTCGCAGCCACGGTTCAAAATTCCGGAACGAAATTTCACCCGTTTCGGTGGGGTCCGATCGTAAGCGACTCCGGTCAAATATTTCGGTAAAAAAAAAAAATTCACCCAAATTTTGGAGAGGAAACCCTAAAAGCGCCTAAATCCCACCCCCATCGCACGCACGGGCGCGCAGCCACCAGCCCAAAGCAAAAAATTTTGCCGCCGCCCACGCCAGCTCTTGCCTCTCTGTCGCCCGCACCACCATCTCGCTCGTTGCCGGCGTCGGGGCGCCGCCGCCCGGCCTCCCCCAGGCCCCAGCTGCCGTCGCATCCCTCCCCCACCCTCCGTGCGGCGGCGCCAGGCCTCCTCCAGCCTTCGAGCGGCGGCGGCCGACCTCCCCAAGCTGCCGGCGCGTCGCGCGCCGCCCCGGCGCCGCCCGGTCTCACCCGGTGGCCGGCGCTCCCTCCAGTCTACAGACCCGGCGGCCGACCTCCCCAAGCCTCCGTCGACGCCTCTGCACGGCTGCACGCTCCGCCTCCCCTTGCCTCCTCTGCACGGCCACCAGGAGGTAACTACTATACAACAACGTTTGTATAATTTGTTTTATAGAGATAATGCAACCCCTTTTGTATAATCTTGTCTTGATTATGCATGTACAATATTCCTTGTATCATCTTGTCTTGACCATGATAGCTGCAAGTTGCAACCTTGTGAAGCTTGAATATTTATATACAGTATGCATATACAATGTGTATATCGGCTATATACTTGCTGCATTTGCATGTGTTGGTGGGTTGTTTGATGTTTTTTGCCATATTTCTTTTTTTCTGTGAAATTTCGGTCGAAATCTTCAAATTCGAATTTAAATATTGTTTGAACAAATTTCGTCCGAAATTTTTCCGAAAATTTCGGTATTTCGGCGACCTCCGATATAAAATGCAATTCCGATACTCCGAACCCTGGTCGCAGCACAACAGAGAAAGGGGATCGCAGCGACTAGAGGAGTTGGCGGTGGAGCGAGGCGAAGACGCGGACGGGCAGCGAGAAGACACCGATGGCCGGCGAGACGAGCTGCTTCTGTGTCGGCGACGGCGCCACGACGCCGACGTTTTTGGCAGCGCCGGCAAAGAGGAGACTGAAGGGGCTGCACCGTGGATCGAGGAGTCTGAACGACGAGCAGCAGAAAATGCAGAGCTACGGATGCGTATACGAGTCATTCCTATCTTACCCTCAACAAATGAACGGCTGGATGTATTTTCGTACCAACCGCTGGACCGGAGCAATGCTCTTGATTTTGTTATTTAGGTCACTGAACTCTCAAAATATATTTTTAGGTCCTCGAACTTGTCCGAAGGTGTCATATAGGTCCAAACGAGCTCTGATCCTCTCTATCCACTAACGTGGCATGCCACGGTGGCGCCTATGAGAAGGAAGAGAAAAAAATAAGGAGGAGAGAGATACTGATATGTGGGACCCACATAGCCCCACCAATACGTAGGCACCATCGTGGCATGTCACGTCAGCGGATAGAGTGAGTCGGAGCCCATTTGGACCTATATGACACCCCGGACAAGTTCGGGGACCTAAAAATACATTTTGAGAGTTCGGAGACCTAGATAATACATGCACATAAGTTTAGGGACCGCTGGTGCTCTTCACTCTTCATTTTATTATGTGAAACTTCCAGCGAAAGATCATGCTACTGCTCGTTTTAGTTAGTTACTTCACACGTACATCCTAGTCCTAGAGAGTGTAGCAGAGTACGTAACTGTACGTCTAACCGATCGACGAGGCCGCCCATGGTTAAATACTTAAAATTGGAATCGGCGATCTAAGTCTAAGGTAAAAGTAAAAAACACCACAACAGTGTAATTAAGCACACAACTAATCAGCGGCCCCAACCGAGCTCCGACGAGGAGGAGCCGCCGCCGCCGTAGTAGGCCGGGTCGGCGAGCATCTCGGTGATCATGAGCTGGTGCACCCCATCTCCTTCACCTTGTCGAAGTCGAGGATCGCGTCGATCAACGCCGACGCAGCCCCCGCACCGGCGACGGCGCCGCCAGATGCACCGTCGACGTCACCGAACGCGCGGCCTCCCCCAATACCGCGGCCGAGAGCAGCCTGCGGCCGGCCCGTCAGTGTGCCCGGCGAGCGCCGCGCCGGTGGCATCATGGGCGAGGAGGAAGCCGCTGCAGTTGAGCTGGTGGTGCTGCTGGTCCGGCGACACGACACGGGAGCGTCGGCGTCGACGTGCGTAACAGCTCTCACTGTTTCATAATGATGTTTAACCCTTTTTCTTGTAATATTTGATCATTTGTCTTATTTAAAATGTTATAGAAAAAAAAGTAAAATCTTCACATTCAATCATCAATTATTCAACCATAAAACACAGATTAATTCTAGGTTTATTCAGAACCCAAGAATCTATTTATCTATTATAATACAAAGACCTAAAGAAGGCTCTATGTTTGCTCCGAAGGCTATAAATTACTACATTAATCAGAGAAAAAATGTACCATTAGATCATGGTGGTCCAGATTATAACGGTGTATATTGATGAATATAGTTGTATAAGAAGTACAATTATGTATTTATATTCTATTTCTAATAGCACAAGATCAGATTAAGTCTAATTTTAACGGTTGAGATCCATCCACATATTAGAATATATTAGAGTTGTATAACGAATATAGATTGATACAAATATATATATATATATATATATATATATTTCTAATAGCACAAGATAAGATTAAGTCTTAATTTCAACGGTTGAGATCCATCCACATATTAGAATATATTAGAGTTGTAAAACTAATACAGATTGTTAAAATTATAGATACTAAGACGTAATTTCAGAAAAAGCTGGTCCGGGTCGGACGGTCCTATACTGTTTGCTTCTTGCACGTGAAAGCCAACGTCCCTATGTTTTGGCTTTTACTTATGCTTATAAGCCAGAATTTAAATTCTAAATTTTAAATTTAAAGTTGATTTTAAGGTTTTTTTCATTATAGTTTATTTTAGTTTTGGTTTTTAGATCGCTATGCATACACATATAAAAGTTTTATTTTTAAATATGTCGTTTGGCTTTAAAAAAACCAAAAGATGGCACCCGGAATTTTGATGGCGTGAACAATAACGACAGTTCTGAAAACATAACAAATTATAGAACAAACCAAGGCCATGTTTTTTAATCACCACTTCAAAAAATGTTTCTCAAAAAAAATCTAATCTAATACTTAGACCACTTATTTTAAGCTATTTGTTGAGTTTATTTTTGAAATATTTAACTTATATTTATGATCAAGTAGATCATCCATGGCTATAATTTAATTTGCCAGTAATCTAAGTTAAATAGGGCACAAACTCATCATTTGCATGTTTTCTAAATGATTATAGAATTTTGAGAAAATATAATGATATATATTATATTAATACACCACCCTACAAATTAAAACACAATGCATTTTGCACATCTGACATACAAAAAATTACTATGAATAGTATCGGTGCTATTTATTATGGAATATGTTTCCCTGTATATAAAAAAAAATGGACCTGAATCTAGCATAACGCACCCTTGCCGCCTTGCGTCCGAGAATAACTCACCATTTTAGTAGAGAAGGAAGATTATGACAAAAGGAAAATTACTAAGATTAAATAAGATTTGTTTATGAGTGAAAAATTCATTAGGGGTAAGATGGTGAGAAATTTAAAGAATATATGATACCACATTAATAGGAGAAAATGAGAACAATTTATGCGGTTGGATCATAGCGAGACCATATCGTGACGGTTGAGATTAATCGAATAATATAAGTAAAGAAAAATACTGGACAAATCCTACTCGGACTAGAAAAAAAAAAAGAGAACTGGATAGAAAAACATAGATCCGGTTTGTACTTCTTTTGGGACTCCCAATCGGACGTAGGCATGCCAAACCGAGAATATATTTTTTGACATAATATATATTGGTTTGATGTGCAAACGTATATATTGTATGTTCTAACAGGTAAGTATGATGTCAAACATTAAAGATACTAAATCATGATATATCTATGTAAATGTAAATTATAATTGTGTAGATTGATAGCAGTTATGCATAGATATATGTAGAAAGAAAGAAAGAGTTGTAATAGTAATACAGTGGGAGACAATAAGAAATAAGCTAAACAAAGACAGAAGATATGCAATGGGCATCACTTATTCCGTTGTACGTTGTTCCATCGAAAGTTAGAAATCACGCCAAACTCTACCAGCCAGTCTATGGATTCTCTCTCTTTTCTGTATAAAGGCATGTTGTAAGTCTCTAGAACTGCATATGCATATATTTATCGTCTTTTTTTCAAAAATTGACTGATATAAGTATATTACAATTGTGGTGTAAATTTGATAAATTACCATGTAAAATTTATATAACCGAGTGCCATGGGTGGGAGTGTGTGTTGTGTTTTTTAGTATCCGACCTAGCTTCCTAATACTGAAATTTCCTATGTCATTGAAATTCGGAATAAAACAAACAAAAATAAAACAAGAGCCCACATAAAACACACACAAGATTATAAGTAAAATTAGAATTTTTATTTCAACACAAACTCTAAACTTAAATCCCTAAATTACTATAATGTGATATAAATAAATACCAAAAATGCAACCCCTATGAATGACGCATCAACTAAGATTTGGGTTGGCTGATGGTGAGCCAGCTTGAGCGAGCAACAGTGAGAGAGGTAGAGGGTGTGAACGGTGGAAAAGAGAAAACTTCATTATTGTATTAAGGAAATGGTTGGAGAAAGAGAGATAAACATGGTCTTGCTAAGAGAATGGCTACACGAAGAAAGATAAATAGTCAAATTTAACATTCTAGTTTACAACTTTAGGAATGGAAAACAGAAACCAAATGGCATATTTTGTAGTAAAGATAATTTTTTGGGCTATTAAAGTGAACCATGATACTTCGATGCTTTTGATACTATATAACAAATTTCAGTGTTTAGTTCAAAGTGAACTAACTAAAGTTAGTGAAGGATTTCAAGAAAGATAAAAATAATAGAAAAATGTATAATAAAGATCTCAAACAAAGAGAATACTAACAAACAAATCTAATGAATTTCACTTAATGGAAGTGCGGTGACTTTTTGAGCAGGTCTCGAAACTGGTATCATTTGCTTGCGTAATTACTGTTAAAACACCACGGAAATTTTAAAGATATACAATATTAATATTCCAGAAAGTTATGATAAGAAAATGAGAGAAAAATGACCACATATATTATCCCATTATCCTATTATAGTTAAAAGTATTTCATAGATAAATATAATGTAAAGTGATAATTGATCTAGCTGTGTATTTACGCGGGCTACACTGCTAGTTAAATGTTCTAGGTAACGATTGAAGGTCACACATAAAGATTTTATATAATGTTTTGTTGCATATGTGTAGAGGGTTTGAATCGTGGGAGGTGTTGAGCCAAGTTATCGCTGGAGTTTAGGGGTGAAAACGGGACGGATATTTCCCGCCCGCCCGTCCGCCCATATTAATTCGGGATAAATTCGGGTCAGTTATTCGGGTACTCAGGATTTTACGCGGATCCGGATCCAAATCCGGGTATTTTTTGACGGATATGAGATCAGGTTCGGGAGGGCAATACCCGACGGATATGGATTATCCGGAATATATTACGGGTACTATCCGGATTACACCTGAATTAATATCCGGTTAAATGGCGACATTTGCTAATTTCGGCCCATCAAATTCAAGGCCCATAGAAACACCAACCCTAACTCATACACGCAACATAGTCACGGCCACGGGCGGTCACAGGACAGCGTCACGCACGCACGTGGCATCGACATCGGCTATTCAGCTCGTCACCTCCCAGCTCTCGCACTGCCGCACGCAGCCCGCTGCCGCCAAGCGCCAGCCTCCGTCCGGCCTCCGCCTCCTACCGGCCGCCTCGAACCTCCGTCCTCTAGTCTGGCGTCCGCGTCTCCTGGCCGAGGCGGCATCCGACGGTCGTGTCTCCCCGCCGAGGCGGCGTCTGGCGTCCGCCTGCCCCCGTCCAGGCGACGTTCGAGCCGGTGTCCGCCTCCTGCCGCCGAGGCGCCGTCCGGCGTGCGCCTCCCGTCGTCGAGGCGCCGCCCGACCTCCTCCCCCCGCCGGCCGCCTCGAGCCTCCGCCCTCTAGTCCGGCGTTCGTATCTCGCCATCTCCCCATCTGATTCTCTGTTAGAACTTAGAACACATTTGATTGCTTGATTACACATCATTTTGGGACATATTATTTGGTTATTGTGATATTTATCTGAATATTATTATGACGTGGGTTTGCACTGGTTATATGAGTATTGGACTATGGGTTTGCCATTTTGCAATATGCTGCTAGCCCCTAATATCATCGCATTTTGGGTATATGTATATGGTTGTTGTTTTGACTTGATATTCGTATAAATATTCGTACTCATAAGTGTTCGTATCCGTTATCGTATTTGTACCCGGTATTATTCGTGATGGTATCCGTATTCGATAATATTCGTATTAGATCCGAACCCGATTGCAAAATATGAATTAGGATATGGGAAAGGTGAAATCCAACCGAACCCGACCCGTTTTCACCCCTACTAGAGTTGAGGCAAGTGCATGACAAACTTGTTGTTTACGTTGAATGGATTGCTTTGCTACTTGTTCCCTATCATATATTCATGTGATTGTTCATATTTGATTATGTTTTCATTATATTCGTGTTTCAAGATTATATTAAGCTTATGGTGTTATTCATATTTTAATATTCTCGAGTTAAACAATTCATGCTTTATATTGATTATGAATGTTTTGTTGTTGTTAAATAATTTATTTTCCATTCTAGTCATGGACGTGCAGTATGGTTCTTTATTCATGTTCACGTGGATAAGCAATGACGCTGCTTACTCGCTTTATCGGTAAATGCTAAGGATATGTATTCACGATTATTCAGGATGAAAACTACTATTTCAATCCATGGATGTCTAGGATGAAAACTATTGTTGCTAACTTCCCATGTTTTGTTTCAAATAACATAGTTTGTTTCGAACAAAAGAAACATATATTTGTATTACTTCTTAATTCACTAAATGTTCCGAGTGTGTTTTTCCTAGTTTTATATTATGACTTCTTTTACCATACTTAAAAACTACCTTGAGGTACCAAAATTTTTACTGCAGAATTATGCTACCTTGAGGTATATTGTATTTTAAGGTACTAAATTTTTATAATAAAAAATATGTTAACTTGAGGTATTTCTTAAAGACAGTAGAAAAGCTCTTTATATTATATTTGTGTTAACGCCAGATTTTGGCAAATCGCTGTTATGATCAAAACACAGCTAAAAGCCAAATCGATCAAGAAAAGGGAAAATCGGCTAGGCGCACGAAACTGGATGCGGTAAGGCTTCTAGCCGATGAAACCCGAATCGGACAGGAATTGGAGTCCGATTGGAATAAAGGTTTAGAGGTAGGTTCGATTATGGATTGTGTCTCCGTGTAGGTTAGTTAGAATTTTATCTCGAAGTTTATTTAGGATTCTGTTATTTAATTAGAGTCCGAACGGTGTAAAGTTAGGTAATAGCGGATTCTTATCCGGTTAGTTATTTTCCGGGGCTATAAATATAAGTGCCCGGGGGCTTTGTAAGATATCTTTAGATCAATTCAACTTTGCGCATCGCCTCAAATCTTCGACTTGCTTGAGCTTTCGACGCGGGATTTGTCAGCTTCGCAATGTAAGTTCTAGTTCGTCGAAACCCGTCGATCAACTAAGACAACTGTCTCGGTTAAGTCCGATCTTCTGCTTGGTCGATCGGCGGGCTGAGTTCTACTATTATTTTAGTCTGTTTTAGCTTGAGGTAATGGTAGTTCTTGATCAAGTTCTCGTGAGTTCTTCTGTCTGATCTGTTCGCATGAGCCTTGTTGATCTGATTTTGTCTCGGTTCGGTCCGATCAATTGGGTTTTGCTAAGTTCATGTTATCAAATTGGATTGGAGGGCTTGCGAGGGTTTATCGTAATAGATTGCATACTATCTCGGTTAGGTCTGATCTATGTATGTTTGGTGCGATCTATCCATAGGAGTATGTCCGATCGGCTGAGATTAATGAATTAGTCAGTGGATTACGCTGCTTTGCTATCTCGTTATTTGCATGCTATAATATTCATCTAACATCATGCGTGGTTATATTTAGGTCTGCACTGTCTCGGTTAGATTCGATCTTCTAGATCTGGGTTGGGCACGTATGTTATTGGTGTCTATTGTTTTATGCTAGTAATTAGTGTAGCATTCCAGTTTACGTATTATTCCATGCTTAGTCTAATGTCAGCTAATGGTTTCACGTGCGATAAGTACTAGAGCAGTTCGATTGGCTGATTAATCTTAAGATTGTCTCGGTTAGGTCCGATCTTTTAAGATTAATTGGCTGGTTGGATTATTTAGTGTTTATCCTACCTCTGATTTAGCTGATTGGACATGTTTATAATTGTGATTGTGAAATTCATGTAAAGCCGATCGTCTAGTCTATCGGCTAGGGTCCTGGAACGGTATCGGCTGTTCGGCCGATAGCGATTTTAGGGTTAACCGTTTTCTATGTTATATCTTGTCAGTTACAAGATCAAGCTGACTGGCACGCCCAGTATTTCTAAGAATTAGGTCATGTGCTGAAACAGTCTTTAGATTGATTCTAAGACCTACGTGTGTGACCGTTGATTGTTATTTTCAGCGTCAACAACTTGCTAGGTATAAAATAGGACTAGCGTGCATTGACCGGTATTAGATATAATTTTAAATGATTGTTTAGCTTCCTAATATTATTTAGTCTACGTCATGGTTTGATCTCGTAATATTCTTTTGGTCATATCTTAGCATCTATGTTGACTTTGTGTGATAGTCGTGGGTCGAATGGCATGGCTTGTACCCTTTTTCTCTTACAATTGTCTAGCATGCATGTTTCTGAACAATGTTTCTTGTTCAGTTGAGACTTTACTGAAATTTTAATTAATTTAGGAGTCAGTGATTTCGATTATATTTTAGTGTAGCACTCCTAGTACGTGGATATATGTGGCGTTACAACTGCGGGTCTAAAAAAGTGCCATAGCAATATCAATATTACACCCTTACATCATCTTACAGAAGAGTCCGATCCACAGATGAATAGAAACGTGCATTGCTTGTTGCCTGCAACCAGCCGGATAAACAAATTGCTTTATCCATTGATTTGTTTTTATTTTCACTGTATAGGCTCGCTTCCTTCTAGCACCTTATTACTTCCGTTTCACATTATAAAAACTTTCTGACTTTGATTAGATTCATCTATGTGTTAATGAATCTAAACATATATACAAACCTAAAAAATCTTATAATATGAAACAGAGTGGATAGTTGTGAACTACACTGACCACGCAAACTTCAAGCTTTCATTTTCATTATTTGTCAATTTCTGATACCACGTGGCAGGTTGCTACGCTAGACTAGTAAGATTTTCTTCTTCGCAGTGCGAAACCCACTATTGCTCGTGTAGGGCACACGTGTTCGAAGGAAACTCGAATGTTGGTTCATTGGTTGGACTAATCAATTGCAACCGAGGCCAGTCGTTGGCACGTGTGAATGCACGAGGTTGCTATACCTTATGAGAATATCGTTGTGTTTGACATTAGTCTGATATTTTTGGTGGGACATATTAATTATCATATTAAATTTGCGCTATAAAACGCTAAAATGTAAACTTAATACTCTATGTTTGGAATATAGGAAATAAACCACAAATCATTGTAAAGTTATTTGTTACTTTTTTGAAGTGGAAGTTATTTGTTACAACTTAAGTGGGAATTTTGCTTAAACGTTATATCAGTGTAGTATATATGATGCTGATCTAATATCATTATAAATACACAGCTACCGATGAAAATGAACTATGCATGTGCTTAGTATTGTTTGGAACAAATTAAAAGTGAGATTTTTCAAACTTTCATCCCTACGGATGACTTTTCATGGTAAACTTGCATGATATTTATTCCTACAAATATGTAGAATGATCCTTTTTAACATTAAAGGATATGGAATAGTTGATAAAAAAATATCAGTTAGGAAGGGGTAGCAGATTTACCATCAACATTGTCTTCTTTTGAATGAGTTTAGATAATTAAATAGCATAACTTTTGAAGTTGTACAATAATTAACAGGTTAATGCTTGTACTCATATCAATGCTCATGTTTGATAATGTGACGACTTGTAATTTGATACGTACCTACCAAAGAATCTTTTTGCTATCAATTATAATTTCAATATTAATTTTATTTCATATGAAGTAAAGTTATATTGTCCAGTCCACATACACACTTACACCAATGATATCACCCTCATCTTTTTTTTCTACTTATGCTAAATTTTCAGCCTTAAATTTGGAATTTATTTTGGGGTTTTCACCGAAGTTTATTTTTGAGCATTGCCTTTTAGATCACTAAGAATATGTATATAAAAATTTTATACATATTATTTTCATTTGTAAATAGATCATTTGGCTTTTTCCACTGCCCCTAAATTGCCGTCCTCATCTTTTGGCTTTTACTTGTGCTATAGCCAAAATTTAATTTTTTAACATTAAATTAAAGTTAATTTTGAGGATTTTATCTTAGTTTATTTTTTAGTCATTGGTTTTAGATTTCTTAGAACACATATTATTTTACTTTTACATATATTGAAGGGTGTTTCTTGCTTGCAAAAGAATACTCCCCCTAGTTCCATAATATCTAACATTTTGGATAAGATTGAAGTTAAACTCTTATAACTTTAATTAGAATAACTTTTAAACAAGGACAGAGCTGTGTTAGGGGAGGGGATCCAGGAAGCCGGTTCAAAAAAATTTTAGCTATGGTTCATCTATTTTCAATATATATATATATATATATATATATATATATATATATATATATATATATAATCCAGTATTTTGTTCAAAGCACTAGAAAGTGAGTGCACACCCAGTATTTTGTTCTGCCTCTGCATCTGGTTTTAAATATCCATCCTAGAAGCATGGAGACTATATGTATAGATTAATCCAAAAAAGCACTTCAATAAAATAATGTATTTATTGATATTTCTATATATGATGTAATAACAAATAATGATCAAAGTTGTTTTCTTAACCTTATCCTTATTCAAAACGGTAAGCATTATGGCATCGGAGTAAACAATATTCTCTGCCACAAAATAAGTGCATCCTTTTAGTTTAAAGCAGAAGACCGTAGTTATTTTGGGACATAGGTAATAAGTTCAGCATTTTAGTTTAAAGCATAAGACTGCAGTCTGCAGTTATTTTAGGACATAGGTAGTTAGTTTATATTAGGCCTTGTTTAGTTTCTAATTTTTTTTCCAAAAACATTACATCATAGATATATGCATGAAGCACTAAATATATATAAAAAACTAATTATAGAGTTAAGGGGTAAATCGCGAGACAAATCTTTTGAATCTAATTAGTCCATGATTAGCCATAAGTGCTATAATAATAAGCATGGGCTAATGACGGATTAATTAAGCTCAAAAGATTATCTCACGGTTTTCAGGCGAGTTATGAAATTTGATGTAACACCTAAAAATTATCTTTTCACGAAATAAACACGCTCTTAGTATGAACAAACAACAAGTGGCCAATGTAAGTGGGTGCCATAAGTGCCCAGTTGGACTACCTCTACACAGTTCCCTTCAAGAATTGGTCACCCAATGGAGAGGGGGGAGAGGCTTCTATAAATTGCTGGACTCACAGCTGCAAATTTGAGAGGACCAAACCAGCAGCCTAAGCACCCATTGCACACCAACCAACCAGCTACTCCTCCCCTTGTGGTGCACTGCACGGCTCTCGTCAAGAAACAATGGCGAAGACCAGCCTTCCAACCCTGGCTCAGCTGCTCCTCGTCCTCCTCGTTTTGCTGGCTTTTGCCAGCGGCATCCTTGGACGTGGACTCGGCGAAGACTGTACCAACAACCGTAAGCTCGAATCTGCTAGCTCTGTCTGAATAAACACATGTTTTTTTCTTTTGTTTTTTGTTGCCCAAATTGATCCTGAACTTGTCGATTGATTTTTGCTCTTCTCCATCATGGCATGCATGTAACAGCTTACCAGAGCAAATGCGCCCCAATCAAGCCGGACTGTTGCCATTAATTAAAACACTGGAAATATGATGGACAATTGGGCATGCATGCATACAGGATGACTGTAACCGTAGCAGTTAGTTTAATTTATGAAACAAATAAAAATGTTGTTTTCTGCCGTACTTTGAGTTTAGTATACGAGACAAATAAAATGTTCTGCCGTACTTTGCAGGAGCTGTTTATGTAATGAGTATGTACTTGTAAAAGTAATGTCTTTTAGATCGGTGATAAACTGAATAAAGTCTTCTAAAATCGGTGATGAACTGAATAAATATGTATCACTGCCTCATCTTTTTCTGAATCGACAGTAGCACTAGAGACTTGGTTAGTGTTCGGCCGTGCACTCAAAAAGTCCAGGTCACGGAATATTTGATGAGTTTGCAACCATTTTTACTGAAACGGTCGTCGTGGACGCCTAGATGGCTATTGTTTCTGATACAACGTCTCTAATAAAATTATACTCCTTCCTTTCATCACTTTTGCTTTGTCATATATTAAATCTATTCAAGTTTAACCAAGTTTATAGAAAAAATAGTAATGATTTCAAGCACAAAATAAGTATTGCTATAAAAGTATATTCAATGGTAGATTTAACTAAACTAATTTACGAGTCATGGATGTTACTATAGTTTTCTATAAACAGGGTCAAATATTGAAAGGTTTAGCACATAACTAATGATATGAAACTAAGGGAGTATATATGTATAGACGATACCACGGCACGCTAGTGACAATCTAATTCATCGTTGAAGAAAGAACAACACTAATAGTCAGGTCATCAGTTTCAGCTTTCAGGATTAAAAAAGAAAGAACCATCTCTGACAATTGGAGAACTGGTGATCTTGATTTAAACCGTAGTGTATCATAACTATGTACAAATCGAGTTAGAGCCTATTCCTGTATTTGTTGTTCTTGCCATTTCTTCTCCATCCCTTCCTACTTAACTGAAATCACCACAGCCATCCTACCGTTACTACCCAAAAAAAGTGCACTTCAGAAATAATGTATCAGACAACGGTAGCTGGTAAGCAGGTTCAGGAATCCGTCTGCTGCTGCTTCTTCTGCTGCTGAAGATACTCATGGATGGAAGAACGAAGGACACGATTAGGTGTAAGATGGAGATTGGGAAGGGCCAAATTCGTCATCGGAGAATTGTTCCCTTTATCAAACCAACTTCTTATGGCCTCTGCTTCATAGGTGAATCCGTCGGACGCCACCTGAGGATCTCTCATGATCTCCTGAAATATCAACAAGAGAGAGCGTCATGTCACACTTGTATTGTAGAAAAGAAATTTTTATCATTGAATATTTCAGGAAAATCAAAGGAAATTCACGGCTTCTAGGTGCTACAGGTTAAGAAAGACCTCTAACTACATAACTACCACCAACCTTTGGGAGAATCGAAGCTAGAGAAATGATGACCTACAGATTTATCTACCATGAGGATAAAGGTTTGAGATTTATGTACCATGGCGATTGGACAAATGAAAGGAGCAGGGGCACAACTTTCTCCTGATGGGTAGTATGGCCAAGAGGCTGCATGAGACTTCCTCATCAGGGGCTCAACAACCTTCCACACCTTGGTGAAAAGACCAGGCCGTTTCTCTGCCATCATTTCAGTGCAGCTAACACCAAGGAGAGCTAGCTGTTTGGCTTCAATGTAAGGCCAGCCCCCTGCAGATTTGTCTATCAGCAAGTGCAGGCTATCACTCTCCAATGCTTCGGCAACTTTCTTTGATAGAGATAAGGGGGCCATTCCGGTCAAGAGCCGCAGGATGATAACACCCAGTGAGTAGACATCAGAGAGTTCTGTGAGCTCCCCAGTGGCATTGAACTCAGGGTCCATATATGGCAGCCTTTCCGTTATGTTTGGTGGGCAGGTCCCAGGCTGCAGCAACACCTTAGACATACCAATGTTGCAGAGCTTGCTTCTTTAGCTGGCATCAATGAGGATGTTGCAAGGCCTGAGATCACCATGGACCAAAGCAGTTGGCTTGTTTGAATGAAGGAAAAGCAGAGCACTGCAAACGTCCCCGATGATTTGTGTGCGGTTGTGCCATGAAAGAGGTGGAGAATCATTTGCGCAAACAATGCGCCCTTCGAGATTTCCATTAGATAACCATTCATGCACTAGAGCAGAGGCTTCTGAACATACTCCGATAAAAGCAACAATATTCGGGTGTCTGCACTGACGAAGAGCTGAAACCTGCAATAATCTCAAGTTACTAATGGGATAAATAAACTAACCCTTATCATCACAACTGGACCAGGTTTACCTCTTGTAGATATAAGCTTTGGGAACTGGACAGCTTGATTGCCACCATAGTATTGTGTGTCATGCCTCTATATGTGTGTCCATATTCAGTATTACCAACCTCACTGGCATTACTGAAATGTTCTGTTGCTTGCTCCAAGTCCTCACGGGAAAAATTGAGAATGACATGTGTGCCCTGATCACGTAATTCATTCACTTGTCGCAAAGCATTGTCTCATTCATGTTTCAGCTGATCACACACAATTACAAAGATAGGGGTTTATATATTGCTGCTGCCAATTTATAATTTAGTCCAAAACAAGACAAATGATTGTCCTGCTGATGTACCTGTCATTGTCTCCTCTTTCTGAAGACGGTCTGAATCAGATTGGTGTTTTAACATAACAATCTCCTCTTCTAAAATGTGTCTCTTCCATTCTTCTTCCTACATATACTTATGTAAGAAATATATAATTGGTAAAGTATAAAAGAACAATGCATAAGAGCATCCCCATTATCTAAATTTGGTCATTCATATTTTTATTTGGATGATCATCTAAACTAGTTTCATTTTTTATATCTTTATGTACTCCACTAGATCATCCACATATGACATCCTCTATATTTCTTTGAAGGATGGAGAGAGATCATCCAAATATGAAGGTTCTCTCTCCTAATATGGATGACATCTAAAAATAGATGATAGGATAGCCGTTCTGTTGCAGCTCAATTTGTAGTCTTCATCCTCTATTCTCAGGATAGATGAGCTGTTGGGGATGCTCTAAGCTTAGCCAAATGAGCTTGGCTACGGTGCTTTCTGCTACTAGTGTTATCGTCGGAAGAAGAATGTGAATAGTTGATTTAGAGTTCTACTACCAGAAGAAAAAAAAATTATCCTACCAATAGTTAAGATGGCAATATAAATAGATCTGATCCATTGGATTAGAAATAATAACCGATTCTACTAGTAGAGAGCATTATAGAACGCATTATAGCCAAATAGGGCGGGTGCATAAAATAAAACACAACAAAGTTAACAAAAAAAAAGTGCATTTATTACACAACCTCAACTCTCACCCCTCCCAATAACTTGAACAGTGCATAGCTTAGTCTACTAGAAGTCAGTCTTTAAAGAAACCCCTTAACAAATAATATGGGAGCATAGCTCACCAAAATAAACATAAATTTTCCATGTAAAACATAAAAGAGGAAACTTGAAAAGTGGAAACACAATGAATGTAATATTCAAAATTTTAAATATGTATTTTATTATCCAAATTATAGAAGATAAAAAGAGAGCATAACATAGAAAATAGCAAAGTACAATAGGTACCTTATTATCACAAACATGCTGCAGAAAAGATGCAACAGAATAATATATTCGCCAGTTCTGTGGTGGGCTCTTCTGGTAGCAAATAATGTCCCCAGTTAAAATCTGCAGGATGCAATAGATAATTTATGGATAGTGAGGGAGTGCAAAAGAGAGGACAGGTGTAAAATAAACATACCCCACTCTCTGAAAAGGTATGATGAATGTCAATAGCATCACATAACACTGGTTCAAATTTTACCTCCTGCTTTTCAAAGTGAAAAACCAGTACAAATGAGATGAATTCTGTCCATATGAGAACCACGGAACCTAGTTTGCATTGGTTCAAAACCTGACCTCATACAGATCTATTGGTTGGCTTGCACAGAAACCGGCTAGACTTCTTAGTTTTGGAAGAATATCTGAAGGTCTCGATGAAACTTTCACATATAGCGAGCCAACAAAATTAATTCCTCATTCAGAAATGCAAAATTTAGTGAGCATTATCAACTGATAAATAAGACAAATAGGTTGGATCAAAGAAGTGATGTATTAACTGATAAATAAGACAATAAGTTGCATCAAACAAGTGCTGACCATAGCTGCGCATTCTCTGAGTCAAAAAGCTTTAGAAACACCAGTGCATCATCTATGTTGGTCTCTGTTGGTAGGGAATGAGGTTGGACCACCTACAATGTGCCAATATTTGGAACTTCGTTAGAATCATAAATCAATGAATGAAATCAGAATGGATCTTTTCCCCGAAAAAATAGTAAAATGAAAAATTATCAAAACTTAAAGCTCAACCTCAAGAAAAAGCTCTAGATGATTGCCACCGTGCCGTCATAGCAATGCTACCTACAATACAGTGCATCATAATTTTAACTTTCACTAAAAGAAAGGATATCTCTACATCTCTATATGAACTAAGCAAATCAAAAGGCAGTGTTCTTCCTTGCACATAAACAACATGCATAACATAACCATAAAACAATGAATAGTTACATATAGCTGGAGAAAGAATTATAAAGGTAATAATGGCAGATACCATATTTCATTCATTTTTTAAATAGGAAGTTATTTGATCAAGATGGTATGCCTAAAAATGTACCAAGCTGCTGAAAGTGAATATACCCAACCAGGTGTGCTATAAAAGCAATCATTTGAGAGAGTCAAAATTTTATTTTGAAAACTTCATATGCTCTTCAGCACACCTGGACGAAAATGACATGGCAAGTGCAGATTGACAAGCCAGCATTTCATGCTCAGCAGAACTAAACAAAAGCAACATAAAGTAAGCAGAATTCATATTCAAAATTATGGTGCAAAATCGCTTATATTATGGAATGGATGAAGTGTTTTTACCTTTTACTGCATACCTGCATGGAACAAAAGAGTATGAAGAACCAATCAGAAAATAAGGTGATAATAATGTTACTTACAAATAGTCCCTCCTCCTTGGTTTTCAATGGCCTATCTAAACGGTATGTATTGTTTTCCCGACTACACCACAACCAGAGTCGTTGACATTGCATAGGGATATCAAATCTCTCTGTGAGCTTCACCTGTGAGAAGTTAAACCTATCAGGACTCTTATGTTTTACCATTTGGATGAACTTAAAAATTTATGAATTACATTATTGAAAATGTAAAAGTTTATGTATTTTATTTTATTTTTTGAAAAGTCATTAAAATGAGGAGCATCCATACAAAGATAGGACTGCCAATGCTCACAATATTTTTTTAAGAATGATCCCGATCAAAAAAACTATTGTCCTATTAAATTTCAAAAAAAGAATTATTTTATTACATTGTTTTATTTTTAAAATTTATGTCAAAATTTTCTACACTAATTATTTAGTCTCATTAGTTACATAAAATGCATATAGTATGCACTCAAACAAAATTTTCAATCGTTTGTCAAGCTTGTATTCAAAGCTAAATCATAAGGGTATTAAATACATTTGCCACAAACTTAACAGCCAAATGAGGGAAAATATAATGGCGATTAGGTAAATTTTAGGGGTATGGAAGAGATTGAATGAATTTTTAAGGGTGCGCAGGCATTACCCTGGCAAATATCACACAGTCATTATTTTGTTTTGCGAATACGCATCTTATATCTTCAATCGATATAGGAGTAGTACTAGCAACAACAGAAGAAGAAGAACATCATCCAGGGATTGAAGAAGAAATGGTCGTACAACCTTCAAATCGCCGATGGTGGTGCTGTCCGGAACGCTGAATCCTGCGATTCGGGTGAAGTCGACGAGATCGAAGTAGTTGCCGTCTCTCCCAACACGCGAGCGGAAATCCTCCTCCCGTGCCACCTAAGCAAGCAGGCCGACAGAACCAAGAACCACAAGAAGCAGCAGCATCAGAACGGAACGTACGTACCCAAACCCACCCTCCAGTCCACCAGGACTTGGTGTGGTGGCGGCGGCGGCGGAGGAGGAAACAAGAACCCAGTCGGTCGGTCGATCGAGGGGAGCAGCGGAGAAGATCGCGCGCTGAGGCACCTTGATAATCCGGCATGGCGGCGGCATGGCAGCCAGCAATGGGGTTTTGCCGGGAGGGGGAGGAGGAGGAGTACATGGAGAGGTTTTTGGTGCGCTGTGGGTAGAGCTGGCATTACGGTAACGGGGTATTTATCCACCGGTTTTCGTTCCCCCATAATTAATAAGTCCATGCAGCTGCTCGCGTCTGTTGCCACTCTGACGCGCGGTCGGCGAGGCGTCGCGCGGACCGCGAGAGTCACGCGGATGACTGAGGTTTTGTTGCGTTTTCTTTTTTTTTTCCAACTAAATTACAAAAATGCTAGCCAACGTGTATTTTTAAAGTACGTTTTATATATCGTCTTCTTCCTCCGAGAGACATGATAAGGTTATATTTATAATATTTTTAAACAAAATTCTAATTCTATAAATATTTTTAACAACAACATAAAAATAAAAAAAAATTGGAATCCCGTCCTCGAAATCGAAGAGGCGGATAGAGATGGCATTATGGCAACGGGGATACACTCCCTTCTTCCCTTAATATTTAACGTCATTTATTTTTTTATACACGTTTGATTATTCATCTTATTTAACTTTTTAAAATATATAAAATTATATATATGCATAAAAGTTATTTATGAAATGATATGAAAATAATTAATAATTATGTAAAATTTCTGAATAAGACGATCAAACATGTATAAAAAATCAATGACATCAAATATTTGGAGATGGAGAGAGTATATACCCACTGTTCTTTTGTTGTCCCGTATTGAAATATCCATAATAACTAAAAATTTCGATTGCCGTACAAATACTCATCAGCAGTTATAAGATTTTTCTCATGCCCATATCATTAGCTTACAGTATTTATAATATTACACGATAATAAGACATATCATTAGCTTATAGTATTTATGATATTACACGATAATAAGATGATTATGACAACTAACTATAAATTATGTTAGATAATGATAATTTTATCAGAAGAAAGTGAACAAATCATACAATTATTATTCAAATCAAGAAATTAGATAATAATTTCATACCTACTTATCCAACGGGTAAGTATTTTGCTCATAAATAAACCCTTGAGTATAAGAATTAGATCATACATTCATACTACATAACTTCTACTACAGAACTTCTAGAAGAGTTAAAAAGCACATCAGGTTTCAAGTTGTGGGGCTCATTGACATCTCTGGAGGGAGCAGTGCATCTCTCTTTTAGGGTCATCGTCTCATGGATTGGTTTGTTTAAAAGAAAAGGTGAAACAATATTTTTATAAATAAAATTGTTATATATTTATTTATAGCGATTTAAAAACCAAAGCTAAAATAAACCACGATAACTGCTAGGCACCTCTCTCGGCGCTGGTTACCACTCCGACGCGTGGTCAGCGAGGCGTTGCGCGGACCACGGGGAGTCATGCGGATGACTAAGTTTTTTTTCGCGTTTGTTTCCGTTTGCCAGCTAAATTGCAAAAATAACCGCTAGGCACTCACCGTGGCCGTATCTTTATCTGCTACGTCAGCTAATGCCAGTCTCAATACATGTTTATGGGGATGGGGTGTCATGCATATTAAGAGCAGGTACAATAGTAGGATATAAGTCAGCTATAAATATATTTTGCAAGATAAGAGAGGAGCAAGAGCGGATTTGGCATGGGGAGCCCCGCGCCCCAGTTTAAGCCATTAGAGCCCCCACGAAACCCCCCTAAAATTTATGGCAAAGATCAATAGAAAGGGGGGCTAAAACTCTATCTAACTCGTTCAGACCCCCTAATGTCGCTGGCTAGATCCGTCACTGGAGAGGAGAGAAAAGAGCAGCTGGCTACAGATTTGTAGTAGCTGCAGCACAGGCTCAAAGACATAATGTGTGTATGATAAGTGAGACATGTTAGTATATGTTTTGTAGGCAACTATTGTATGAATTGACTATTAGATTGACTATAAATAAATTAGAGCTAGTAGTTATCTATACTATTGAACTTGCTCTAAATAGAGTATCATATCACCAAATGAGAGAGTTTCATTAGATGAGAGAGAAGTTTTATCCTTATGGCTCAGTTATCTAGCTTACCGTCTTGGTAACTATGTCATGAAAGTATGTATTGAGACTGGCCTAAGAGCAGGTACAATAGCAGGCTATAAGGTAGCTACAAACATATTTTAAAAAGATAAGAGAGTAGAGAGAAGAGTAGTGAGCTACTAATTTGTAGCCAGCTGCAGCACGGCTCCAAGACACAATGTGTGAATGACAGGTAGCACATGATAGTATATGTTTTGTAGGTAGCTATTGTATGAATTGGCTATTAGATTGACTATAGATGAATTGAAGCTATTAGTTAACTATACTATTGAACTCCTCGGGCCGACGAGCTTCTCCTTCGTCCACTCCCAAAACTCTACGCAAGAAGAAAGGAGGGGGCCATACTCGGAGCTCCTCGTTGTGAGATGTGACAAGATAAACACAGCCACACCATGATGTATTACCTTGATAGTGTTTTTCGCAATATTACCTTTTTAGCTGTTCACGACGCAATAACATTGTCTCACCACGCAAGGCTAAATAGTTTGGTTTGAAAATAATTTTTGGAACCACTTATTTTAAAAAATTGAAAAATGATGCTAGAAACAAAAGAAAAATCTCAAACGACCCCATGGATTTTGCGTTGGTGCGAGAATCCAATAGGCGCAAAAAGAAGCAAGCCAGTCGGCAGTCGCAACAACCTTGATAATTCCAGCGTGGCAACAATGGGGCTTTGTAGAGACGATCGATGGTTTTGCTGCTGCTCCTGCTCCGTACACCTCCGGTCTCGTAAATACTTTATTTTTCATTCACATCCATTTTTTATATAAGATCAAAAGGTAAATTATGGTTGAGCCATGTCTTTGGAATGTTTTCGTTTTACCCTTGTTTCAATTTCTAATATTGATTTTACCCTTTTTTTTAGGCTTTCGTATTTGCCCCTGCTTTACAAAACCGGACAAACAAAGTGAATGCTCCTTCTTTTAGATGAAAATACTAACGGTGTTAGGGTTTAGGTTAAAAGACTATTTTATCCTCTTTCCAGAATTTCATTGTTAACCCCTTTTTTTGCATTTGTGTTGTTGCCCTCCGTTTTAACTCATAGTGATATATACACAACCACAAAAGAAATATTACTGTTAAATTCATCTTCACTTCAACGGAATACCATTTTTTTTAAAAAAATAACAAAGCTTTATCAGATATTGGATGCCACGCCCAGAAATTTACACCAATTTCTGAACAATAGCATGCATTGAATCTCGGTCTAGGAATTCAGCCCGAATACACACTATGACAAATTAATACACAGTTTCATGACTTTAAAACATATAAAAATAATTATCTATTGAAATGCAGTGGAAAAAGAAACAAACTAAAACTCAACTAATCTTCAGCTTCAACTGGCAATGACAGTCCCACACCACAGACATTTTTTATGGCGGACTAAACCTCACTTCAACATTGGGAACAACCTTCTTCGGACACAGACTCTGGCACTTGCTCTGGTGGGGAAAAATTAAGCAAGACTGAGTATAAACCACTGTATTCAACAAGTAATACCCAAGAGAGGAAAATAATGAATGCAAATGGATAACAAGGATAGGTTAAGGTTAAATTGCACAAAAAACTACAGTAATTTAGCAAAACAGTAGATAAAATAGACTAAATAAAAAGTGAAGTAAAATACATGAAAATAACCATTTATTTCATAACCATTTACTGTTCAACGTTACACCACATTGCAACAGGCTCAAACCACTGTCCAACGTTATACCACACTGCAACAGGGTCAACCTTCTGTCCAACGTTAAACCACGTTGCGACATACCCAAACCACTGCCAACGTTACACCACATTGCACAGGGTCAAACCAGTTCCAAATTAATCAAGTTATTAATGGTTCAACTAATCCCAGTGAATCTGTAAGTTCGCCCAATAACTGCTGGCATGATTATTCCAATAGTTTTACTCTGTAGAGATGCACAACTTTACCCATAAGACATGGCTCCCAAGCATGTTACCATGCCCTAACGTATCACCACGATACCTCAGTACGGAAACCATGATAAGACCTTCCACCTAACCCTCCCTAGACAATCGCACCACACTTCAGGTTTTGCCATCTCCTTTACACCAAGTCGGATAGCCACCTCTTGTGCATAGGTGAATCCGGAAGCAGCATAGGACCATCATCACACCACGACTCCCATCCATACTCTATCACGTCCACCCTTGCCTAGGTACGTCGAATAGGGACAAGCTAGACTACGAGTCTCACCGTTATCCACTCTGGCTTGTGGTTAGTTTATGTAAGACTTCTAGAGTTTCCTGAGAACTGGTCCTTAATTGTCACGGGCACAACTCTCAAAACCATGCACCCACAACCTACCATAAGCAATATTTTAGTTATCATTAACCATCACCGGGTAATTCATTATGATCACAACCATTAAAGGTTTATAGCGGTCTAACAGATAATTAAATAATAGTAGGTGAGCTAGTTGAACTAAGCATGACTAAGCATAGCCTAAGCCAATTTCTAGTCAAATTAACCCTGGGATAACAATAATAATGAGTGGGAACTAACGAATACAAAGGTAATTGCCCAATAGATAAATAAAATAAATAGATTTACATAAAACAATGCATGTTTAACTGTAAAGCAGGGAATTTTATAAACATAGGTTCATTATGATCAAAGAAGGGTGCCACTTGCCTTGCTTAGACCCACGAGTAACTTTGGCGATGACTTCGAGAACGAATGACGCTTCGACGGGGTCAAAACCTACAACAAACAAGGAAAAACAAGCAAAAACAGACTATAAAACTACTGAAACAGAGAACGAAACTATTTTTAATGGATTCTTGGCATTTTTCCAGATTTAATGAAACTTGAATGGACTAAAACAGAGACTAGATGAATTAGTTATGGATTTTAGAAGATTAACTGTGTTTTTAAACTAAACAGAAAACCTTAATGGATTTATTGCGCAAGAGAGGAGAGAGGAAATGCTGACATCCGGGGTCCACTTGGCAATGACTTGAGGGGAGAGAGGGGACAGCCTCAGACAGCATGGGCCCGAGGGGAGGAGAGAAAGGAGGAGTGGCGGGCGGCTGCCAGGTGGGGCCACGGGGAGGCGAGAGAGAGGGAGACCGACAGGTGGGTCCCGCCAGTCAGAGAGAGGAAGCAGAGAGGGAGGGAGATGGGATGCGGCGTTTGGCTGGGGAGGCGGTGACGGCGCATCGCGGTGACAGGCGACGGTGACGACCGGTGACGACGAAAGGGAGTGGCGCACAGTGAGGGCCGGCGGTGGGAACAACGACGGCCGGGGCGGCGACGACTGAACGCTACGCATGGCGGTGACGGCCAGCGACGCGTGCACGGAGGAGGATGAGGGGGATGTAGCGAGGCGGCGACGCGGGAAGGCGAGGGCGGTAAAACGACGGCGTGGCGGCAACGACGTCGGGCGGTGACCAGGCGCCGGCGGCGCGCGGCCCCTGGCGCCTGCCGACGGCACGCGGAGCCCGGCGACGGCAAAGAGGAAAGAGAGGGGTAGAGAGGAGAGGAGTTGCTCACCGGCGGCGGCAAAGGTGGGGGGCGCGTCGGTGAGGCGGTGGCACACGCGGCGACGGACGGCGGTGAGCGAGAGCGGCGGTGGCACATGAGATCGATCGGCGGCGTCGAAACTTGGGCGCGGCGGCGGCACGGCGGAGTCGAGCTGGGTCGGCGCGGCGAGGTGGCGATGCCGACCGACGGTGGCGGCATCCGGTGGAGGGTGTTGAACGACGGCCGGCGATAGCTACCGCTACCGAGGAGGTGGCGTGATGAGGACAGTGCTCGGCCGCGACGAGCGGTGGAGGAGCTCGGCGGCGGCGCGAGGAGATCGCGAGAGAGGAGCGAAGGGAAGCGACGACGCCAGGTGGTGGGGATTTATCGGTGGCGGCCGACGCGTAGGGTGGGGAGGTGGTTAGTGCGCGTGGGGCAGACATGGCGCGATGAAAGCGGGAGGCGCGAGAGCATCGAGATCGGCAGGGACCGTTGCGAGCGAAGGCGCGACCGGGGGATGCGGAGCGGCTATTGTGCGTGGGTGGAGGTGACGTGGCGGCGGCGTGGCGCAACGAGGCGGCAAGGCGATTGGGACGCGACAGCGGCGCGGTGACACCTTGGCGCGGCCACAGCGACACGGCGGTGACGCGAGGTAGTGGTGCAAGCAGAGGCGAAGCATGGCGCGACGCGGTGGGCAGGCGTGCGGACGCGAGGGCGCGGCACGTCCAGGACGGCAGAGCGGGGCGGCGCAACGGGCGTGACCAGCAGAGGCACGAAGCGGTAGGAGGAGGACGACGGGCACGCGGCGGCACAGTGCGTAACAGCGCAACGGCGCAACGGCGTGGCGGGCTCAGTGCGATGCGGCGCTGGCTCGGCGCTGCGAAGCGACGCAGACGCGCCACAAGCACGACAATGCAGGGGGAACGATGGCCACGGCGCGCGAGCGTGGGGCGGCACGGCAAGAGGACATGGTGGCAGGCCAATGGGACGGGCGCGGCTAGCGGCGCGTGACGTGGTGGTGACGGCCACGGCGAGGCGGAACGGCGAGACGAAGACGGGGAGGATGCGAAGGGCGGTGGCCGAGCGGCACACGACCACGGCGGCGACGATGCCGACGCGCGGCGCGAACAGGGGAGGGAGACGCCTCCGATAGGTGGGCCCCACCTGCCGGCGGCCGAGAGAGGGGGAGGTCAGGTAGACTCCGGGGCGAGCAGGCGTTTGGGCTGCAGCCTGTTCGGCCCCGGCGGGAAAATTAGAGAGGAAGGGGCAAGCTGGGCCGGGAAAAGGACTGGGCCAACCCAGAGAGGGAGGAAAGGAGGGCATGGGAGGAGACAGGCTGGAGCAGAGGGACTAGGCTGGCTGGCTGGGCCGGCGGCCTGCTGGTCGGGAGGAGAGGGAAAATGAGGAGTGGGCTAAGGAAGGTGGTGGAGACTTTGAGCGCGGGTTGGGCCGCGGCTCGGGAAATTTGCAAACATCACAGTATTCGCATAATAGAACCAAATCGTGCACAAATCAAAGATTCGTACGGCGAATCAGAACTGGAACGCGAACCTATGAACTGTTAGCGGAACAGCGACGGGATTTAACGACCCGTTAAATCGAGATTTAACGATTCGCTAAACTGAAACTAAACAACTTTAGCGTAAAATCAATGTACACGTACGAAATTGGACTCCGCACTGTAGATGATCTCATGCTAGCTAATAGATTAGAAAATCTAAGCAATTACACAGTAGATCAAAAATAGATTGATTCGCATGAGTAAAACATACGCGAACCTAAGATTTGGTGGAGAGATCAGCGACGGATTGCTGCTGTTCTGCGCTGTTCGGCTAGGAAACCTAAACAATTAAACGGTAGATGAATTTAGATTGATTCGCACGAATAAAATATATGCGAACCTGAGATTCGGAGGAGAAAACTAGCCGGCGACATGCTACGAACAGGGAGCAGCAGGGACGCAGGGGAGACAACGCCAGCAGGGACGCAGGGGAGACAACGCCAGCGAAGCAGAGCGACGGCGTGGGTGCAACATGGCTAAAAAGGGGGAAAAGTGGGGGCTTGGGGGTCTATTTATAGGAGAGAGCTAGAGATAAATCTAGGAATTCATCTTCTATTAAAAAGGAAAAAGATAAAATTTCAAAGGGATAAGAAATTGAGTCCTAATAGATTAGGAATTGATTTTACCGTGAGAGAGGTGGAGATCGTACTAGGTGGAGGGGGAGAGAGGAGGTGTGACAGGGGGAGGAGGAGTTCGGCCAGGGAGAAAAGAAAAATAAAAAGGAAAAGAGAAAAGAAAAGGGAAAAAAGAAGAAAGAAATGAGGGAAAAGAAAAGAAAAAGAAATTGTCTCTAATTTTACTGAGCTCCCGGGGCGGGGTAGGCTCCCTCCTACTGCTGCCGCCGCCGGTAGGTTGGAAGGGAGGAAGAGGCTTAGGGGTAGAATGGTCACTTTTAATATCAGTTTTCATTTAAAACAGTCTAATATGTGAATTTTGGTGTTTTGGCATGATTGTCATGTTTACTGGTGGTATTTTGGAGAGTGACCATTTTACTAATGGCGTTACGAAGAGTGCCCATTTACTTTACTGGTGGTATTTTGGCCATTAACCCGAGCAAGTACGGCGACTCCGGAAGCGAGATACGATGGAGGCGGCCACAGCCGGAGCGACTGGGCAAGGGGATGGGAAGGGAGCAAAGGTGGTCGGCGAGGTGGCGGCGTTGGCGTTAGCGCCGCCGCCGAAGGCGACCTAGCCATCGGTGCCGCCGCGAGCCCCTCCCCTGCCCAGTCCTCGTCGTCCCAGCCGGTGCCGGCGCTGCAAGATCCTCCCGGCCGTCGCCGATGCGTGAGCGCTCGCCGTCGACACCACGACCACCTCCCACCCGCCGCCGATGCGGGAGCCCCTCCTGGCCGCCGCCGACGCGTGAGCCCCTCCCGGCAGCACCCGACGCCGCGCGCGCCTGCCGCCGACGCCGCGACCGCCTCCCGCCGACGCCGCGATCGCCCCCCCGCCCGTCGCAGACGCGCAAGCCCCTCCCGGCTACCGCCGATGCCGCGAACGCCTGTTGCCGACGCCGCGACCGCCTCGTAGCCCTGAAATTTTGCAAAATGCCACTTCAGCTGTTCCTCTTTCTCTCTAGTTGTGCCAGGGGCAAAATTGTCCTTTAGAATTTCAGAAATTAATTCTTTTATTTGTTTTTACTGATTACATCTCACAACTAACGGTCCTAACTTCCATAAAAAAAGGACATAGTTCATTTGGTTAAAAAAGTAAGGGTAATTACGAAAACCTAAAAAGGGTAAAATCAATATTATAGTCTGAAAGAAGAGTAAGAACGTTGTCCCTTTATTTTGTTGACGCTGGATAAAATGAAGGGCAAATGTCTTATGATTAGAGAAAATGTAAAGAGCAATTGCATTGTGACTAAAGATGACGTGTTTCTGTTTTTTCCCCTCTAGAAATTAATAAATCCCCCTTATATATGGGCCGTAAAGTACATAATCTCAAGGAATCAATCAGGGCCCAACTCGGCCTACTTACACCCCCTCTAGCCCAACCAACCCATCCGCGAACCCTAACTCCGCCCGCTAAGCGCATCTCGGCCGTCCATCCACCATCGGACGGCCCGCAACCAAGCCCCCCGCTGCTATAAAGCCACTCCCACCCGCTCCTCCGCAAAACCCTAGCCCTCAGCAGCCGCGCAACTCGCTCCCCCCTTTCCTCTCGTCCCCACGACGGCGGCTGCGGCGGCGGCAGGATGGCGGATTCGACGGCGAGGACGGTGAAGGACGTGAACCCTCACGAGTTCGTCAAGGCCTACTCCGCCCACCTCAAGCGCTCCGGCAAGGTAACGGCCGCTCCCCGCCTCCACCCCTCCCTCCTTACTTCGTTCCACGCGTATCCAACTCTGCTAGGGGACCGGTTCTTGGTGGATCATGGGTGTGGTCGCACCTATTGGTGGATTTGGTGCTGATAAGCGTGTGCGGATGCAACCAGTTTGCCTGTGCGAAGTGCGGTTTAGGAGCAACCATTCGACCTATTCGTTCCATGATGCGGGCTTCTTAGTGTAGCTTTGTCTGGAGATGCGCCTAGTAATTTGCAGGAGGAACGACGTTACCACTTACCACCTGTTTCATTTACTGTTCAAGTCTTTGTTTTCCTGCACTGTGTAGATTTTGATGATTAGGCTATGTGGATGAGACTAGAATGAGATCTCGGCTCTGATTTGAAATCGTAGTCAGTTGTGAGCAGTTTCGTTGTGGTTCTATACAACCCTATTTTCACGATCTGTTGAGTTGATCTTCATGTTGCTTGTGGTAAATATGTGGTTTATTTTAGGTTAAGCATTCCTAAAAATGTTGCAAGTTAGTCATTATATGCTCATAATTTGCGCTGGTCACGAATTGCTGGAGTTATTTGTTATGTTTAGTTTTATGTCAATTGTAATCTTGTATCACAATGTAGGGTTTCAGTAAGTGCTTTTGATAGACAACTAAAACCAGACCAGGATTAGTGCTTGGTGTCACTATCCAATTGCATAGGACAACTTGGATTGGACAATATATGTTCCTTGTCCATTGACATTCACTGAAGCCTTTATATGTTACTGTCTGCGTGCATTGTTCTTAGTTTGACAATTAAAATTCTATTTTAGATGGAGCTCCCTGAGTGGGTTGACATCGTGAAGACTGCGAGGTTCAAGGAGCTCCCTCCTTATGATCCGGACTGGTACTACACAAGGGCTGGTGAGTACCCTTATTTTACACCATTCGTGTTCATCAAATTGAATGCCTGACTATTAGCACTGTTGATGTAACTATGACCTTTTGGCTTGTGTTCTATAGCCTCGATGGCAAGGAAGATCTACCTGAGGCAGGGTATTGGTGTGGGTGGCTTCCAGAAGATATACGGTGGCCGCCAGAGGAATGGCGCACGCCCGCCGCACTTCTGCAAGAGCAGTGGCGCTATTTCACGCAACATCCTGCAGCAGCTGAAGAATATGGGCATCATTGATGTTGACCCCAAGGGGTAATAACAAGTCCTCTTGCTTTTTTCCTAGGCATATCTCATGTTATAATGATGATTGTGCGCTAATTTTTGTCTTGTGCTTATCAACTGCAGTGGAAGGCTCATCACCTCCCAGGGAAGGCGCGATCTTGACCAAGTCGCTGGACGAGTTGCTGTTGCCCCCTGAACAGATCAATGGATCTTTTACCCTTACTGCCTGTCATGTTTGGTGGTTGAGTTGGCTACAGTTTATTTGCAGTTTTGTATTAGAACATGCTCAATCTTTGTTGGCTCTGAGAATTGAAAGTTGATGCATCTAGTTGTGATACTGCGCTATGTTTTTTATGAACTCCTAATGCACTGTCTCACTAGTCCTGGTAAAAAATGTCTATGGATTATGCCTGCGATGCCAGTTTTTTTTCTAGCGCCTGAATCACTGAAATGAAAACGTGACGTGTCATTTTTCAGTTCCAACCGGCAAAGGTTACGATCAATAGAACTTATAACAAATGGGCGGGGTTCGTAAACCTTGGGAGATGTTCTTTACCTCTGTGGAACTAATGGAATTTGGTTGTGCACAATCCTAGTAATTTTTGCATGGCGAAAAACACTAACAATCAACTCCAAACATAAGCTTGTTATCGGAGGAGGAATGACACAGGAAAAGAACGAACGCTGTTACCTATTTGCTTATGTTTACCTAAAATTTAAATTTTTATGTTTATAATCTAAAATTTAAATTTTTAGCCTTAAATTTTAAATTTAGAGTTGATGGTTAGTGTTTTTAGCTAAAGTTTATTTTTTAAGTTTTAGCTTTTTTATAGCTAAGAATATATATATATAATTTTTATTCATAATTTTTTTATATAAATACGTTGTGAGACAGGCAGATAATCATCATCTCAGAAGAAAATATAAAGCCCCCATGGTCTAATGTGTAGGACATATATCTTACCTTTGTATAGAGTCAAGACTCTATCTATTTTTAAATAACTATACTATAAGAAAACTTTTTTGTTTTTCTTCATGATTCAAATGAAAAATCTTTATCAATGATTTCTCGTCTACTACTTCACTAACAATGAGTAGACGTGCTAAATTTATGCTTATTTTGGAAGGGAAAACCATTCTAAATTATTTATAAATAGCTTACTTCAAAAGGAGTTCAACGAGTCTTAGGCTGCGTTCGTGGGAGCGGGATAAGTTAGGGTACGTTTGGTTCATGGTCATTATGACCATCCATGTTTTGAGATATGGTAATTCATTTTTTTTGGTTAAAGAGATAAGAAGGAGATATGTTGAATCAGTTTTTTGTTTGGTACGATGGATAGTTGTTATAGTTACCTTTGGTGACAATACCCAAAACAAACAACATTTCTCTCTTCAAAGCAATCTGACTTTATCGATTCTAATAGCAATTCTAATAGCATGCAACGAAAAGAGATCAAAATGAAGTAAAAAAAATCATACAGTACATGAAAGGAAAAAAAGAAAGAAAAAAGAAAAAAGCACATCAGCACCGAGTCATCGTCATCGTCGTAGATCCATCGTCGTCGACCCATCACCGGCACCGCTCCCTGGTCGCCGTCCCTGCTCGACGCCGCTCGCCGACAACGGTCCCGCGCCGGCTCTCGCGTTGGCCGCCACCCCCGCGCCGAGCGCCGCCCCAGCTTGCTCGACGACGGTCGCGGCTCCCGCGCCGGCCGTCGCCCCACCTCGCTCGACGCCAGCCGCCGCTCCTGCTCCCGCGCCTGCGCTGCCCCTGGTCGCTCGACGTCGTTCGCCACCCCAGCTCGAGCGCGGCCGCGGCTCCCGCGCCGGCCGCCGCGCCCGCTCCCCCACCGGCCGCCGCCCTTGCTCCCGCGCCGGTTGCCGCCTCTGCTTTCTTGCTTTGTCCGGTCTCGCACGGGAGAGTGACGCGAAGGAGGCCTATGCTCGCTTAGTCCGGGCGGGCGGCTGTAACTCTCCATCCAGCATTAATATTCTCTAATGTGCTATTATATCCTTCTATCGTCTAATAACCAAATATATCTAAAAATCGGGTGGCCAAAGCATATCCATTCATATCCTGTCATCCAAACACACCCTTAACTTACACCGATACGAAAAACATACTAATAGTTTAGTACATGTTTAATTAATTATTAATTATTAAAAAAATATAAAATAGATTAATATGATTTTTTAAAACAACTTTTCTATAGAAAATTTTTTATAAAAAATACTCCGTTTAGCAGTTCGAGAAGCGTACACGTGAAAAATGAGACCGATAGGGTAAGAATGTGGCCTTACTCCACCTTGTTCAATGAGTATTACCTTTGTTTTTGTTTTAGGTTATAACATCTTTTTATTTTTAATAAATTCATGTGGATAGTGATGAATCTGCTTGTGCTTTTCACCGGAGAAACTAAAATTAATCTATACATAGAATTTTTTTTTAAAAAAAACTTGACTCCATTCGAAAGAAGTTTTCAGCTTTTTCCCTCTTGAATTACTTTCATTTTTGTCAGTCGTCCCTTGCTCAAAATTCATTCAACTTCTACGTATATCAAAATCCATCCGGAGATGCAAAAATCCACATGAGATCTTGCATTCCGACCGATGATGCAGAAAAAAAAAAGATGAGAAATGGAAGCCCTTTAAGATTTTATTTTCTACAAGTGAAGATATATGTTCCACAATTATTTTTTATAATTTGATATAACATTATTAATATTTTTCAATGGATGGGCCTACCGAGAACATAAATGATCATACACATAATAAATATCCTGCCATATTGGTTATATTTATGTTACAACACGTACGTGTGTTACCCATATATTGTAAGTATAAAATTTATTCATTTATTTATATCATAAATCCAAAAGAAAAAGGGAAAGTGATTACTCGGAGGTCTAAGGTCTCCATGTCGGTCATTCTCTGCCTACTCCACCACCGACTCACTCTATCGCTCACTTGTAGCTTGTTGCCATCCTAGGTTGCTAGCAGTTAGGTTCGCTGGCGTTGAAATTGGTGACAGTGATATAAGAGACAAGTGTAGTATTTTTTTTGTTAAGTCTAACCCCAACTTGCATGTCATAATTAATGAAGCTAGAGGCGCCGCGCGGAAGCCACATATTCTCGCTAGGTCACAATGGTCTCCCCGTTGTAACAAGCCTCTAGGATGGGCTAAGGATAGTATTAGATAGTATCAATCGATATTATCAAGTTTATAATACTCACATGTTTCCATTATTAAAATAAACAAAATCTGATTTTCAAATTTTCCTATTCCATTGAACATAACAGGAGAAAAATGTCTCGAAAAATTTACCATCACACCCCATTATTTCCCTTTGTGAACGACCCCTTATCTATCGAAGGAAGGCCAGAATTTGTGTTATCCCCTATCCACCGTCGCGGTGGTCGCCGCCGGCGAAGGAGGAGCAATGGAAGTCGCTCTCCTCCTCCCTCCTCCTGCTCCTCCCCTCGCCCGAGGCGGGGGTGGCGTCGGCGTCGCCAACATCGCCTCCTCCGTCTTCAGGCTCCCTGCTGCTGCTGTTGCTGCTTTACGGAAGCCCAGCAGGCTCGGGCCCCTCGCGTGCCGTTGCCGCGCCACGCCGCAGTGGCAGCTCGACTTCTTGGGAGCGGAGGCGGAGGCCGGGGGCGGGACGGATGCGGAGGCGGACCTCGACCTCGCTCTCCCCGCCGAGAGCAATGATTGGTGCGTCCGCGCGCGCCGCTCCGCTCTACGCTCCATCGAGGCGCGGGGCCTCTCGCCCTCGCTCCAGAAGATGGTGGCCTCGCCCAAGAAGAAGAAGAAGAACAAGGCGAAGAAGAAAGCCAGCAAGAACGAGAAAAGTAACAAGCAGCAGAAGGCCGCCGAGCTCAAGCCTCCTCGCGACGTTGACGAGGAGGACGAGGACGAGGAGGAAGCCGATGATCTGGAGTCTCTTCTGGCTGCGGGGGGTGAACTGGATGACCTCGAGCTCAGGGTCGCGCAGTTCGCAGACGGCATGTTCGACGAAAAGCGCCAGAGGAACAGGGAGCAGTTTATCCAGACGCTCTCCGGCTTCTCAGCTGCCGGCGCCGGGCCGTCCAACAGGACCAAGGAGGTGTCCCTGAACAGGTCCATCGTCGAGGCTCGCACCGCCGAGGAGGTGCTCGTGCTCACCGCGGAGGTGGTCGCAGCTGTAGCCAAAGGCCTCAGCCCCTCCCCGCTCACGCCGCTCAACATCGCCACCGCGCTCCACCGCATCGCCAAGAACATGGAGACCGTGTCCATGACACAGACGCACCGGCTCGCCTTTGCACGCAACAGGGACATGTCCATGCTCGTGGGGCTGGCAATGGTGGCCCTGCCAGAATGCTCACCGCAGGGTGTTTCCAACATCTCCTGGGCCTTGTCCAAGATTGGGGGTGACCTGCTCTACTTCCCGGAGATGGATAGGATTGCCCAAGTGGCTATCACCAAGGTCGACAACTTCAATGCACAGAATGTTGCTAATATAGCTGGATCATTTGCTTCCATGCGCCACTCAGCACCGGACCTTTTCTCGGCATTGACCCAGAGAGCAACAGAACTAGTGTACACCTTCAAGGAGCAGGAGCTTGCTCAGTTCTTGTGGGGATGTGCTTCTCTTAATGAGTGTCCCTATCCTCTTCTTGATGTACTTGATACTGCTGGCCAGGATGCTCCTGGTTTCGATTGCTATTTGTGTGATATAGTGCCTGGCATGCGGCAGAGCATGGCTGGAGAAGCTTCTAGCCTGAAAAACAGTAGCAATGGCTATGCTCTGAACTTTACCCGAGAACAGATTGGAAATATTGCTTGGTCCTATGCTGTTTTAGGCCAAATGGACCGTCAGTTCTTCTCAGTTATCTGGAAAACTCTAAGTCAAATTGAAGAGCAGAAAATCTCAGATCAGTATAGAGAAGATATGGTGTTTGTTTCACAAGTTTATCTTGCGAATCAGTCTTTGAAGCTTGAATACCCGCATCTTGATATGTGCTTACGAGGTGATCTTGAAGAGAAATTAACAAAAGCTGGAAGGAGCAAACGGTTCAATCAGAAGATAACCTCCTCGTTTCAAAAGGAGGTTGGGCGTCTCTTACGTAGTACAGGGCATGAATGGATTAGAGAGTATACAGTTGATGGCTACACTGTTGATGCGGTGTTGATTGATGAGAAGCTGGCATTTGAGATAGACGGGCCATCACATTTTTCAAGAAATTTAGGTACAACTTGCTCCATTTTGTTACATTTAATCCTTATGTGCCATTTGTTGTATATCCATACAATAACATTTTTTCTTTGTTATCCTTCTGAAGTGGCAAAGGAGAAACTAATGTTACATTTGTTCTTAATTTTCAGGTACACCATTAGGCCATACAGCATTTAAACAACGCTATATTACTGCTGCTGGATGGCACCTAGTTTCTTTATCTCATCAAGAGGTTAGTCAGAGTTGGGAAATGAGGACTAGTAATTATTGATCTAAATTTACTCTATAGTTTGGCGGTGATTTTACTATACAGTCTTATGAAAGTACCATATGCAATCATCTAGAGACTAGAATCTACCACTAAAAATCATCAACATATGCTCATTTGCTGGAGAACACCATGCATTTGTTTCTATACTTGTACTGCTATCTGTTTAAAACTGTCTCTGTGCTCTTATCTGTTTAAAGGGACATATTTGTGTTGCATTATGCTGTAGTAGGTGTTAGTGGATTTTATGGGTCCCTTGAGTAGATGATGTTTATTATTGTTGTATGACATATCTTCTGTTTTACACAACAATTGCAGTGGGAGAAGCTCGAAGGTGAATTTGAGCAATTGGAGTATTTGAGGCGGCTTTTAGGTTTTGATGCAGAATAAGGCCCATGACACAATATTTTAGCGCAAACAACACCATTCTTGACTCTCCAGAAGGCCAATACAACCTGTGGAGTTGTGGTAGTTATGCATAAGATGGTATTGGCAACTTTAAAAGCACATGAGCAGAGTCCTGGCGCTTCTTTGCCCTTTGCAGGTGAAGCGATACTTTTCATTTGTAAGCTACCTTAGAAGTATTACTCTTGAAATCTTCATTAACTGAAGGGCCAGATGATAGGCTGTATTGTAGCCTTAACCTTAATGACAAGGTTTAAAGGGGAGGGGGGCATTAGGTTCTGCACCTTACTTATATTGATGATTTGGTGCTAATTTTGTTTTTGTCAATGGTGAGTTTTTTGTGCCAGATCAAACATCTGTTACCATAAAATGACCATACTTCAGTCTAGGTTAAATGGTCACGAAACATTAGGTTTTGCTTTAGAAGTATCGTCATTGCAGTCAACTTTTTGATTGATGCTTACGAAACATTTAAGTAAATGGTCACGCTGAACTGGTTGTGCCTTCATATATCTTACAGATTGAGTAGGCAACCATAGTTCTAGGTTAAATGGTTAATCTAATTTATGATTTATATTAATTGTTTCAGGTATACCGCACCAGCGAAATTTTCTTGTGAACACTGCAGTAAAGAGTATAATGATGGACACAATTGGTAGCTGCTACAACTTGTGGATAGAAAAGCCTAGAAGTTTCAACTGGAGTTGCAGTTGATGATATACTGTGTTAAATGACTTTGTGTTTTGGAGGCACATAACGATTTAGTTTGTGTTTATGCTGTCTATGGAATAATGTTTCATTCTATTAATATGCTGTAACATAGGAATAAGTTCGATTAAATTATGCCACTATTAACTTTTGCATAACAATGCTTTTGCTGCCATTTTACTCATAAAATGACATTGTAGAAACAAAGCATGTTCATGCTCGAGTCTTCTGTTATAGAGTTGCAGTTCGTCAGAATTTGTAGGGTCGTACCTCAGGCGTACAGTTTCATGCCATATTGCCATGGAAGATGAAATGACAAAATAAATTGACTCTTGTCTTGTATGTAGATGTTGCTTCATACTATTTTTGCTTTGTCTTGTGTATAAATGTTGTCATTTTTGTTAGAATTTCTTATAACTATTCAGTTGATATTTGAGGAGTGAGAGGATACAACGAGTGCGCTTGTACTCTCGAGTTGTAAAAATCCAACTCATCATTCATCATTCGATATGTGAAGCAAGTCGTGTTATGCTGGATGGACATCATCCTGATCATCCCAAGTATGTGGAATGGAGCACTGCTATTAAGTTCATTGATTTTTTTCTGCTATCTAAAACTCATTGGGGTGGGGACTTGCTCCCTTGCTTAATATGAACTGTTAAAAGGGGCATGTTCGTGCTGCTTTATGCTGTGAACTTGAGTGTTAGTGAATGGGTCCCTTGAATTGATGAAGGATGCTTTTTTTCAAATGATGTATCTTATTTTTTACGTTTGGCACGAAAATTGCAGTAGGAGGAGCTCAAAGCCTCAAAGGTGTATTTTCGACTTTGATGCAGAATAATTGCAATAGACAATTTTGGTAGTATGAATTCTGGCCATATCCATATCAACATGAAGCATGCCTAACTTCACATGGCTTTTACGGAGTTTAGAAGATAGGCCCAAAATTAAGCTGTCGGGTCTACCGTGCAACTTCAAATGATTTATTGTTGAAGAGGAATGTGATTCTGACAAGAATATAGCTTCCTGATTGATTGTTTTCAGAAATAGTTATGCCGGAAAGCCGGAAAGGTATGTGAAATAGTTATGATGAGGAATTTAAATTGTGAAATACTGATCCCGATCATCTGCAGTAATGCAGAGAGGGGCTGTTTGGACAGTAATTGGGAGTTTGCAGTAGTACAGCAGTAGAATGTTGTGTCAACACTGATGCAGTTACTGGTTCAGAAACTGTAGTGCCTTCTGTGGGAGGAGTTTTACTGTGGCATCCATCTTACTAGTAATCAGTAAATCAGTCTTAGGGCCTATTTGGAAAGATTTAGATTCTGAAAAGTAGTTGTTTGATAGCCAGCTTCTGAGAATCTAAAAAAACTCCTAAACCTAGCTTCTGGATTCTTTAGTTTATTTTCTATAAGTTATGGGTCGTGGGACAAGTTCTGGCAGAAATAAGCTGCAGCTGAGAGAAGCTCCCCCAAACATGCCGGTAGATTTGACGGTGGATAGAATGGGCTAATTAATGTCCGCAAATGTACACCTCTGCATTAGTACATTCCAACACAGATGATCCATACGTGAAATACAGTAGTTCTGAACTTGTGATCACAGTTAGCAACTACGCTCAGTATCAGTAGCGCATTGAAAATTGAGATGGACTATGAACTGCTGAATCAGTTATACGTAATATTAAATTAACTTGGTATGTACTAGTCAGAATGAGGATATGCAACACTGTTTCTTCTTTAAGAGTATCCCATCAGCTCATCCATTCTATCTTTTATTCTAGAAATAGAGTACGAAGAGTAAAAGTTTATCCATTCTATCCTCCATTCTAGAAATAGAGTATGAAGAGTAAAAGTTTAGCTCCAGCAGAACATCTATCTCATCATCTATTTTTGGATGTCATCCATATTAGGAGAGAGAAACTCTATATTTAGATGTTCTCTCTCCAATCCTCCAAATAAATATAGAGAATGATATATAGATGATCTGCTGGAGTATAAAGAGATATAAAGAATAAAAGTGTTTTAGATGATCATCCAAATGAAAATATAGATGACCAAATTTAGATGAGCTGTTGAGGATGCTCTAGTACTGCAAAGGTTCAACCAGACAAAGTGAAGAACCACATTATCCCAACAGGTAGCAGGAGCATTGCGGCAGCATAGTGTTTTCGTTGACTTCTTGCTTGCTGCTACTAATCATCCGTCGTAAGCCTCTGCATGATCAGCTCCACAACGGCAGGAGCATCAACGGTCACAGCAACCTTCACGGTCGGCTTACCACTCCACGGCGTTATCTCACCATACCTGCAGCGTCTGAGTCAGTCATAGGTGATTGTTTGGCGACATATTTGTAACCGAAAAATAATTTATGAATAAAACTTTTATATACGTATTCTTAATGATCTAAAAGATAAGAATGGAAAATAAAACTTTGGCGAAGAAACCCTAAAATCAACTCCAAATTTAAGATTGAAAATTCAAATTTTAGCTTATAAATATAAGCAGAAGTGAAAAGATGGGGGTATCAATATAAATATGGTACAATGAAACAAGACTCAGATTGTTACAACAGCTAGATGTCTAGAGCTAATCACATTTTGCAGTGGATATATTGACAGTTTGGCACTAAGATTATTCATATAGACTTTAGACAAGAACTGCAGCAACAACGGTAGATACCTAACCTTTTCTTGGTATTGTCAAAAACTGTGAGACCCTTTGTGATGCCAACCGTTTGCACTCTCACGACACCTTCTGTGTAAGTCATCAACGATGGATCTACTGCAGCAAGAAGTGCTGTTGGATCATGGAGATACACTCCTGAAATTTTCAACATATAATTTCTGTCACTACTCACTAATATCTGTTTAGGACAATTGTTCAGTGTTTGATCTATCCCCTCTTCAAGTAACTATACAGATTGCCGTGCAGCCTTTTTTTTTTTTTTCTCAACGACTTACTTGAGAAATGATAGGTACTGACCTTTTGTAAAGTAAGCATCCCTGTGATAATCATAATAAAGACCCAATATCTTGCTCAAGTACCGGGCATATTTGCTATCAGACTGTTCAAGCTTTTCCCTGTCAGCATCTGCAGCGATGAGGTAAGTTCTTGTGCTGTACTAAAGTACCAATGCATGCAACTTCTAACTAGCCTGTAGAATCAAGCTGACATGGTATTTATCCATGCAAATGATACTACCAAGCAATAATTACAATGTTGCTGCTACACAAGAAAACTGTTCACTGCCGAAATATAAGCAGTTAGCTTGCATGCTTACTGTTGCTAATAACAGCATCGAACTATTGATCTGTCCCGTGAAATAGCAAGGTATTGGAAATAAAGAAGTTAGAAGAAAATGAAAGTCATAGTCATAGATCTAAATGCAAGCAGACCAGAAATTACCAGAAAGAACTACTTGGTGTGTTATATTTATTCCCACGGCCAAAATATCAGCACCGGAGGTGAAAACTGTATCAGCTGCGTCAGGGTCACCAAATATCTGTTCATATAAACATATTCCATCAGGTAGGCAAGACCATGAATTCTTAAAATAGTAACGTTACAAGAAAGGAATAGAAAATGTTTCATAGAAAGAATAGAACCTCCCTCACATTTGCCTCAGCTGCAGGGTTGACATTTCCATTAACTGAATATGCACCACCAAGGATCACAATCTGCCCTATCTTCTTTGGGAAAGAAGGATCAAGTTCGATAGCCTAGGAAATGAGACATGTAAATAGTTTACACTGTTTTTCTTAAAATAAATAAAAGGTGTACAAGCACCTATATAGAGGAAAGAAAAGCATACCAAAGCAAGGTTAGTAAGTGGACCAAGGGCAACCACAGTAACTTGTCCAGGGTACAAATTTGCCTGCTCGACAAGAAAGGCGGCCGCCGATTGATCTACAGGCCTCCCAGCTGGTGGTGGGAAGTTCTGATTCCCCAGGCCATCCGAACCATGAACAAAGCTCGCAATCCGTAGCTTGGTGGCTTTCTTTGTGACACGGGATAAGGAAATTAAATAAGAGATGACTTGCTAGCTACTACTAGGATGCAGCAGACAAACTAAACTGAATTGTACTATTACTACTAGTTAATTAAATTTACACACCCCTCCGCTAAGGTACATATGTACTACTCGCTCCGTTTTATAATGTAAGACTTTCTAGTCTTGCCTAGCTCCATATGGATGATAATGAATCTAGACACATATATAAACACATATATAAATTGTATACATTCATCAATGAATAAATTTAGGTAAGACTAGAAAGTCTTATAATATGAAACAGAGGTAGTAGTTATTAGTTATTCCTAATGACTTCAATTTCATATTGCGTTGCAAAATAGTATATACAGTTCCTCGAGATTATAGATAGCTGCAGAAAGAATAGCCAGATTGTAATTGTGAGACCTTGACTGTGACATGGGATCCCTCCGCGACGGGGATGTCAGTCCTCCCAACAGCCTCCAGCTGAAATTTAGTAGTAGTATATCAGATCAAATGGAATCAATACGAGTTTAATTAGATGATGATGATGCAGAAACGAGTGGGGATGGGATCTCGGAACCAGGTGGAGGGCATTGCGGGTGGCGAGGGTGGTGTAGACGTTGCCGAAGATGGTGGTGAGGCCCAGCAGCTCCAGCTCCGGCGACCTCAGCGCCACGAAGATGGCCATGGCGTCATCTGTGCGCGCGCACGCGTGCGCCGTCAGCCACTCAAAAGGTCGGTAGAGCGAGCGGAATTAAACAAGAGCGCAAAGAAGAGATGAGGAGGAGGAGGAGGAGGAGGAGGGGCGGACCGATTCCCGGGTCGGTGTCGATGACGAGCTTCTTCCTCATCTGGTGTTCTTCCTCCGGCGCCCGTGCGGTGGCCATGGATGGTGGGTGGGTATCAGGGACAGCGGAGGGGAGGGACGACGCCAACACCGGTGGATCGGATCCGACCTCTCACTCTTTCTTGCTTATTACTATTATATGTCCGTGTTCGTCCGAGAGCAGTAAGTAACTTTGATCTGACCCGACACGAAAAACGTAATAATAAATTAGTATATAATTAATTATTAAAAAATATAAAATAGATTAATATGATTTTTTAAAATAAGTTTTTTATAGAAAATTTTGTAAAAAATACACCGTTTAGCAGTTCGGAAAGGATACGCGTGAAAAACCAGAAAGATAAGTTAACTTAGAGGGGCAACGAATATGGCCAATGTTAGAATACAATTACGCCGGTGGAGTAGTATAGTATAGTGGTTGTTTTTCCAATCAAACATTCGGACTCTCGCATCCATCGCTGCTAGTACTGGCTAGCCACGTCACGTTGTGGTTCATGTGAAAAAAAATTCTCCAGAGCAAAGCATCAATCCTCGCCATGTGAGGCACCTCTCTCGATGAGCATCACCTGTATTCTCATCAATCGAAACACCACAAATAACTACGGTAATTTAGATTCTCTCGATGAGCATCACCCGTATTCTCATCAATCGAAACACCACAAATAACTACGGTAATTTAGATTTTTTTCAGCATATACTCATCGTATTCTCATGGCTGTCTACGAACTCGTATCATTATTTTCTAGTACATTTTTCTTTGGAGCTTTGTGTCTTGTATCTTAATGCCCAAAGAGTAAACTGGATATGCATGGTCATTGATCCATGGTTGCTATCGATCTTCTTAAAGTCGTTGTCGTGTTGTATGGTAGCAGAACGATGGGCTAGTGATGTATCGTTGTACTTAGTGTCAACGTCATGCAGATTGGGGGCGTCGGAGGTTAATCAGTGGATAGGCAGGAAGCAACATCGGTGAAGGTGCCGTCGCACGGGGATTCATTTGCGTTGACGGTGACGGCGGAAGGGCGTGAACTACACACACATTGATGGCTGGAAGGGCGAATGGCTTCGAGGAACGAGGGACGTAAACGAGTACACGCGTACGCCCAGGTAGCGGTCGTCACCAAGAGTGTAGAAGGCCTTCCGCGCGCTGCTGTGGGCAAGCGGCTCAGCCAGGGGTGACCACACGTCGAGATGCGGTTAGGGCAGAGCATGCGCTGAAGAAAAAAAAATCTAAATTGCTTTACTTGTTTGTGGTGCTTCAAGATTGGTGAGAATATGGGTGGTGCACATGCAGGATGGTGAGGATTGGGGCTCTGCTCTAGAGATTTTTCTTTCCTTGTTCCCATTAGAACGTGGCCTACATGGTAATTTTGACACTCGATGCCGATGGGACATGTTTAGATTTATTGTACTACACTACGATGTTTCACATTTAGTATCAAATTTTTTATATTTGGAATGTAACTGCTGTAGTTACAACTATAGTTACATTTGAAAGTTTGTCTTAATTTTTTCTATAGGTAAGCCCTTTGGATAAGAAGTCTACTGTGTTGTATTAATACTCCCTCCATCCCGCAAAAAACCATTTTTTGGAGTGCATAGCTTGTCCCACAAAAAACCAATTTGCATACATAAAAACAAGGAACAATCAGAGCTTTTAAGCGGTACCAATAGATCAGGAGTCTCGTCTACTGAAGACCGATCCCATTGAAAGACCAACAAACCTCTTTCTCCATCTGTTCACACATCCCTCTCGTTCCTTTCACACAGAACATAAGACCCTGTTTGTTTTCCTCTGACTTTTTTAGTCCCTGTCACATCAAATGTTCGAACACTAATTAGAAGTATTAAATATAGACTATTAATAAAACACACCTCATACTCTGGACTAATTCGCGAGACGAATCTATTGAGCCTAATTAGTCCATGATTAGCGCATGTGATGCTACAGTAAACATTTACTAATTGTGGATTAATTAGGCTTAAAAATTTATCTAATAAAATAGCCTTTATTTATGCAATTAGTTTTGTTATCAGTCTATATTTAATACTCCTAATTAACCTTCAAACATCCGATGTGACAAGAGACTAAAAAAAGTCTCTGGATCCAAACAACCACCAAATCTCTCGTACTACTACTACCTCTCTCTTCATCCCCTCACAAAGCAAATGGAGATAAAGCACCTCATGGATCTTCAGATCCATCCTTGCTCTGCCCCTCCCTCTCCCTCTCCCTCTCCCTCCATCCCCCCTCCTCCTCCCAACACGTCTCTTCCCCTCCATCTCACTCATCCCCATTGGTTGTTGCATTCAACACAACGCGGTGGCTCAGATGTGACAGCAGCAACGACGATGGTGTATGTGCGGGCTCCGACGAATGGATGGGCTCGAACGCAGTGGTGGCATCGACATCAATGGTGAAGGGTCACGAGCTAACAAATTTGATTCAGCAGCAACTTCAGCAGATGAAAGGGGCTTGGATGCGGTGGTGGTGGTGAAAGAGATGATGGAGGGTTACAAGCTGCAAAATCCGATGCAGATGACAGCTCCAGTTGATGGGAATGTAGTGGCATCAATGAGGATGGAGCGTTGTGCCCTGCAGATAGCATGTAGGTGGCAGCTCTAGCGGATGGAGGGGTCATGGCGACAACATGCATGTTTAAGGTTCTTTTAAGAGAGACGGTTGTGGAGGTCGAGAAGGCATGCCAACTTGCGATTCAAATCCAACAGGCGTTAGCGGTGATGAGTGAAGGCCGCTCAGTTGTGTGGTGCCATTTGAGTATGGCAAGGCAACATGTCTGACACACAAGGGGCAACAGCCATGGAGGACGTCATTAGTTGCGGGATGCGTGGAAAAGTGTCTCCGATGATTTGTTCTACGATCCATCCTACAAACGAAGGTATGTCTCCCACATGATTCCCTACTGCATTTGTGAAGCATTGGAACACAAGCTTGATAAAGATCTAGCTAAGAACTATTAAAATTATTTGTACTTGACTAAAAAGAATGGGCAAGACATCACTAGCAGGAGCTAAAGATTGCCAGTGGCAACAACAATTGCAGAGGTTCCCTTGCAAATGTTTTAAAACAAGCTAACTTTATTAGCTTAGCCTGGAAGCTCACACCTCTTGGTTCATGATAAGGTGTTCAATTTTGTTTAGTTATTAACCTAGGGTGCATCTTAAGCATCTATAACAACCAGATAATTTTGGAGTCATACTAAGCAATAGACGTTCATCAATTATTGTTCCATTCAAGAGCAATGCAATATCGTGAGCTATTTATTTTCCGTACTCCATGAATTGTTTAGTTGATTTAGGCTCTTGCCCATTGCAGTTAGATCTTTCAGCAACAATTCACAATTTCAATCATATTTATAATATTTGAACCAAAGTTGCATGTTTCCATTGTAATCTTATCAACTCCTATGTATTTAAAACTTTCGAATTTGAAACAGTATATCATTATCATATAATATGGTCCACACACACATTATATATAGATCACATGCCCCTATCTAAGGAGAAGGCATGCATGGGGGAACCAACATCAATGAGGTGAGGGGAAACATTGAGGAGGCGAGCAGCGATGAGTTAAAGGCATGTGACGATGATGTTGGCATAGACATTGGTGGTTATGCGTAGGATCCATATAATGATAGTAGCCTAGAAGATCTGTTACAAGACCCTAAGAGCTTAGAAAAACCAGTAAGAAAATTTCTAGATGTTTTGAAGTCTTGACTCTTTAGAGTGTTTGAAGTGTAGAAAATTTATATGAATGCTCAAATTATATGTTGGCTAGGTGTTTATGAATGGTTAGGTGATTATGTAACTGTATTAAAGTAGGTAAACTTATGGTGCTATCTACAAGTATTTGTTATGATGGTAGTAAATATAAGGTTAAGTGGTTATGAATTGTAGCATATCATGTTGAAGTAGACCAACCTTTGGTACTGTATTGACATTTAAGTACACATAACTATTGTAATATGTGTAATTATGGTAGTATGTGTAATTGTGGTTATGAATGGTGGTAAATGAACTTATCATGATGTATATAACTTTAAAGTGTATGAAATTAGGAACAATTACATATGCTTCGACTGTGAGCCTATCAAATCATATTGAAGTTGCATATGGTGAGATCAAACCAATACAATATGAAATTACAAAACTATGACAATGCGAAATAATAACAAGTACTCCGCTATTCATTTCTTTGTACGAGTATTTGCTAATCAAGTAGTCATCTTATTATATTTAATTGGTAAAAATTTTATATATTAAAAAATGATAACAACTATTAATGTATAACAAGACATATAAAAGGAAGTTATAGCAGAATTAGTTCCCTAATGTTGATATGATAGGATCATATAGACAATCTGGAAGTCCAAAAGCTGATCTTACATGATCATATAGCACAATTAATTGCCTAATGCTAATCTTACATGATCATATAGCTGACGATCAAAACTAAGGGTATTAGAAAGAATGCCTTGAAGGCGCTCTAGCATCTCTTTTCTCATATGAGGAATCTTGTATCCATTTCCATCACCAACTTTCATTACCTACAACAAGCAAGATTGTAGTGTTAGGAACACCCAATTGAGTTTCTTATCGTCGTAGGCCTGAAATTCCTGCCGAACATTCTCTATTAGCTCATCCATATTCCTAGCTATCCTTTTATATGTTAAAGATTGGAGAGATGCAAAGAACCAAAGATCTAGGACGTTCATATATGTGGAACTAGGAGACTAGTACATAAGACAAAAGTCAAATCCTGTTTGGGCTACTGCATGGGCAAATTGTGGATCATCCACTCGAACATGAGAGGGGGTGTTGTCTTGTTGAATCCATATAGTATTGTGTGCATCTTCTTGAGGCCAACATGATATAATGACATGTAGGACTTTAGATATCAAATATGATCTCATAGTATCTCGATCAACTTTAATAGCCTTGGTGACTAGAGTCTCCCTTGGTCTGTTATGGTTTGTCCTTTGTGTAGGCTCCTAATAATACATCAAGCAAGTTAGGCCCACAAGTAGGAAATAGATCACATCGGTAAGTTAATATGCATGTATTATGAAGTTGCACTACCTGTCTAGTGAAAGGTCACACGCTTATCTAGACATCAAAAGTGCATAAACCTTTTTCGTTGTATCTAGGCCTAGCAATTGCCGATAAGAATATTGCCTCAATAGAATTCTTGTTTTGAATAGGAATGTATGGATTATCCTCCCAAGGAAGCATGTAAATAGTAGTTGTCTTTTTAGCGGTGTTGAACATTTATCATGATATGAACAATATTATGCATATCAATGAACTTGGGGCTCATTTAGGAAAGCAAGAGGATCTAACATGGAAAGAGACCACTGAAGCCCTTTTTGTTTGCTTCCTTCAAATATGGCTTCACTGAGTTGGAGTGATGTCTTAGCAGCCCATCATTGGACACCCTATGCAACATGCTTTTCAATAAACATAGAGCTTCTGCAAGCAACCATATATTTCTTCTTAATTCCAAGGGAACATTAGTAACATTTGATAGATCAATCTCAACCTTTTTATGACTAGAACATTACCAAAACATAATTTATGAATAAAACATTTATATATGTATTGTTAATGACCTAAAAGCTAAGGTTGTAAAATAAACTACGGTGAAAAATTTTCACCCCTCAAACAACTCCAAATTTAAGGTTAAAAATTCAAATTTTAGCTTATAAGTATAAGCAAAAGTGAAAAGATAGGGTGAAAGTAGAATGAATATACTTGTGCGGGTAGGCATGGAAATATAGTTAAGAAACATAAATAACACATTCAATGGCCTGTTTTACCATGTTAACCATCATATAGTACTAATGTTGAGAATTAACGTGCTCTAATCAAATAATATTATGCTTAGAGCTGGATAGCGAGCCAGCTTGGCTTGGCTCGTTAAGATAACGAGCTGGTTCAGCTCAGCTCGTTATCGTAACGAGCTAAAAACCCAACTCGGTTTGGCTCGGTGTAAATCTCAAGCTAGCTCGTTAGGCTCATGAGCCAATGCATGAAAAGCTTACCCAAACAATTTTCCAATAGGTTCAGTGGCGGATCCAGAAAAAATATTAGGAGGGGCTGGACGAAAGAGAATTGCTTCTAGCCCATCCTTCTCTTCAGTAATACCAAAAATTTTGTTGCGAGGGCTAAGCAGGGCTTCAATGACGCAGAGAGGCTAGGGGAGCCCCGGTGGTGGATCCGCCACTGAATAGGTTATATAAACAAAGTTTTAGTTCAAATATGCAAAGCATATGCAATTGTATCTAAATATCAAAGTTTGAACTAACAAATCATAGGGTGAAGTCGTGAAGCACTGAACACACCACACATGCATTCCGAGACGGAACAGAGGCACAATCATGTTTGGGATGGGAATTAAGGTTTTTACATGATGTACTAACTATTGGGCCAATAGACCTTCCACAAAAAATGGACCTATTTATTATGAACCATGCGTCTATGCACTATAGGCTATTGGGTCATGGCATGCCAGTTGGTCTAGCTCGTTAAGGCTCGTGAGCAGCTTGCGAGCCAGATCGAGCTGACTTGTTATTTCTAACTAGTTCAGTGCCCGTACTAATGCTACAGTGATGGTATTTAGTAACAAAAATTATTAAAAAAATGGTGTACATATTGGGGCAATGTAATTTTACTAAAATGCATATCAATTCTTTTCATACACTTTTTGCACCTCCATAAATGTCTGAAGTTGTAGCAAACATATAGGTGGTCATCTTTTCGCTTTTTCAAGGAAAACCCAAATAACATATTTACAAATAAAAAAATGTATGTATGTATATTTAGTGCTCTAGAAGCCAAGGCTAGAAAATAAAATACGATGAAAAAAACTCCAAAATCACCTCTAAATTTAATGTTGACAATTTAAAATTTTGTTTATAAGCGTAAGCAAAATCGAAAAGATGGGGACGGGCGATTGTAAATATATTAATGTGTGCATGCTTTTTCTAAGATGAACTAAATGAATCAAAATTTTGATATTATATCTACTACAGTGTGATCTTACACAAAAAGAGAAAAATGACAAAATGCATAACTGCAGGCTCTCAACATTTACAGCCAAAATGCAGCTAGTACGTCAATCGACAATATTTGTAGTTGTAAAAGCATTTAAATTGATCGCAGTCTCATGTTAGAACATTGAAGAGTAGTTTACATTGCTTTCAAATATTGAAACACCAATTCACAAGCAAATATACATATCCAAGTGACAAAGTTAAGGTTGCATGGCTAGGTATTAAAGCAGTGAGTGACCAAAGATCAAACATTTCCAGTTCAGAACAATATATGCCCCATAGAGCACCTTCCCTTTTTTTGGTTAGAAATTACAAGTTGGGCATATCTTCACTATAGTTTATTTTTCAACATTGACTTTTAGATCTCTAAGAATACATATATAAAAGATTTATTCATAAATTTTTTTAGTCTGCAAATATGTCGTTAGGTTTTTCCCATGAAAAAGTCAAACAATCACTCCCTCCATCTATTGAACAGAAGATATGAAATAATGAGAGCTAGATGCTGATGGCCAAAAATTATGTATTAATTAACTCATTAATTATCATTTAAAATCATCTACATGTGTACGTTTGGAAATGAGCAGATTAAAATGAAATCCAAAGTATATAACTTGATATCAGAACAATGAAAAATGGCATAACGTAGCTATATATGATATCGGAACATAGTTTTTTACAATACCCTAGAAAACTTATTCATAATATTACAAACCAAAGATGTTGTTTCAGAATATTGATTCTACGTAGCTATCCAGCTTTCATGTGTATAATTAGCAAATTACATATAATCTCATCACAAAAAGGATGAAGCAACAAATTAACAACATTGTATACCAGGGCAGCCAAGTTTAGGGATGGCATGAACCAAAGTGGGCGCTGATTTCTTTTGCAGTCGGCAGATTGGGTACCAAGTAGGGTTGGCATGTGGAAGGAGCTAGGGGAGGGATGGCTCATACCTAGACATAATCGAGCATTTTGCAGCTAGCAGCAGTGCCTCTGTTGAGAGCATGAAACAATATATACAAGGTAAGTAACAAAACATCATATGAAAAGGAATTCTTTAAATAACAGAAACCTGTTTTTTTACATGATTGCTGATTGGGACATGCTTTAGCTTTTGGAAATTGGAATTTTGATAGCAGTATAAATTGACAGTTTGTTTAAAATAAACAAACAAAGTGGAGTTTGGATAATTTGCATCAGCCTTCAAAAATAAAAGGTAAAGTGCATTAGACGTCACCGATGTATTCATCTCATATCTGACAGCATCAAGGTCATCGAATATTGTCTTCCTGGATCTACAACTAATGTAGCGCCAGGGGAATGCGCTTGCAAACCCTTTGATACTAATATATCAATGATGAGGTGTGGTGAGCAGATTTATATGTGCATGTCTGAAGATTAAACAATTGAAAAGAGCGGTTTAAATTACCAGTTTTGCTTTCTTATGGTTGTCATCGTCATCATCTATAAAATTATGCAAGTAAGACAAGTTAATTAAAAAGAATGGCGTCAAGATAAATGAAGTTGTGGTAGAGAGAGCAGCGGGCACGGCGTCCGGCGAGGAGCGGCCAGCGGCAGGCTGAGGGGCGGCGCCGGCGAGGGAGGGATCCGGCCATCCCGACGGCTTCCGGCGAGGGAGGACGAGCATGTCGGCGGCAGGCTGAGGGAGAGGCGCGGCAGCGAGGTGAGGGACGTGGTTAACGGTGCTTGGTGAGGGGCGGGGTGAGGTACGAACGTGAAAATTTTTTTAGAAATAACATTATTTTAATAGAAAATCGTAATTTTAGAGGTCCGACGAACTGCCATAGTTCGATAGGCCTCCTATCGAACAGAGGACAGTTTGACAGGCCCTCCACAGGTGCTTGTCGAACACCACATCGTTCGACTGAGACGGTAGGGGGCCTGTCAACCTTTGACAGTTCGACAGCCCCCTGTCAACGTTTGGCAGTTCGACAAGGGGCCTGTCAACCTTTGGCAGTTCGACAGGACCCCTCAACGCCAGGTGGTGGGCCCTGTCGAATGGTGGGTGTCCGATAGGGTCCCCTCTCGAACAGCAGCAGCAGTTCAACAGGGCCCAAATCAAATATCCACTGTTCGACAAGGTGTTAAAATTACGATTTTCCCCAGATGGCCTTTAATCTTATGATTTTCCATTAAAATAATGTTATTTCTCAAAAAATTCTATGAACGTGGGTGCGAGTGGATGGTTAATTGCAGTGCTAATTTGATGGTTAATCCAACTTGAAATATGGAGTGTTAGATGGATAGATCTGATGGTCAGGAAACTCCTATGTATATTAGTTTGGGTGGACTTAAGAAAGAAGGAACCGGTATTTTTATATTAGTTTAGATGAGCTAAAATACTAGCTCGGCTCATTAAGAAATATAAAACGAGCTAAGTTGAGCCGAGCTTGTCACAAGTCGAGCGAGATAATGAGTCACGAGCTTTCTGTCCACCTCTAATCATGCTAGATTGGGTTCAAAAGTATCAACAACTATCAATGGTTGTCGAAAGTAACTCAGCTCGACCAACTAAGGGCCCATTTGGATAATCCAAATTTCAAAGTAAAAGTAGATAGATTGACAGACAAAATCCCATAGAAAAATTTACTGCGAATGCATTTGGAACAAAGGAACACACAAACCAAAACTTAATAAAAGTTTCCACCCTTATTGTTTGGCTTTTTGGTGGAAACCAAGTAATATATTTTTAAATGAAAAATAAATTGTAAATAAATTTTTTATATGTGCTCTTAGCAATAAAAACAAATACTTGAAAAATAAACTATAATAAAAAACACCAACTCAATTCTAAGTTCAAGGCTAACAATTTAAATTTTGGTTTATAAGTATAAGAAAGATTGAAAGATGAAGATGTTTGTAAGATGATACATTTGAAGCAAAAAGTTGGAAAATTGACATCCACGGGAGGCCAAAACATCATTTTTTTACATTTGATTATTTTAAAAAACTTATTTTATAAATAAACTTTGTTGATACGGGACTATTCTCCTTTACCCATTCCCCCCGAACATAACTCTCCGGCATGTCGGTACAATTCGACTCTCCGACATGTTGCTACAATTCGACTCTCCGGTTGCATATGCATATGGGTCTCGGCAGTATCATTAAGACAAGAAAATGGAGCCATCGGAGGGGACTCGAGTAGAGGCACTAGAAAATTGTCGTGCAAGATGTCACGCCCTGAGTTTTCTCAAGCCTAGAATTAATTAAATAATGCATTAAAAATAATTTGTTAATTAAAGTTCAAGAGAAAAGCAGTGTATAAATTTAATTTAATTAAATGGAAGCTTTTCGGAATGTTCTAAAATGTCCCGAAATCATTTTAAATGATTAGCATGATTTATATTTGAATTGCAGTCAATAAAATTTGCTCAAATAAACTTAATAAAAATCAGCAAAATTGGAGGCAATTTCTTTTTTCCCCTCATTCCTTTTTCCTTTCTTTTTCCCCTCTTTCTTTTTCCTTTTTCCTTTTTCCCTTTTCTTTTTCTCTTTTCCTTTTTCCCCCTCCGGGCCGATCTCCCCTCCTCCGTGCCATCCCCCTGTGCGATCACCCTCTTTGCCCCTGGATCGCACATCTCCCCAAACTGCTCCCCTTGTGCGCCACCTCCCCCCTCCAACCGTGCAGCCCCACTTCCTCATGGTAAATCAATTCCAATTAATTAGAACTCTAATTCTTATCTCTTTTGAAACCTTACCTATTCCTTTTTAATAGGGATAGATAACTAGATTTATCTCTAGCTCCCCCTATAAATACCCCTACAGCCTTGCCTCTTTTCCACGTCTCCCTCTCCCGTGCACCTCCAGCTGCCTCCTACTCCCGTACTGCATCCCTGTTCGCTGCAGCCCCGATCGGTTTTTTGCCACTGAATCTCAGGTTCACATATATTTTATTCTTGCGAATCAATCTAAATTCATCTACCGTTTAATTGTTTAGGTTTTCTAGCCAAACAGCGAGGAACAACCGCAATCCGTTGCTGATCTCTCCACTAAATCTCAGGTTCGCATATATTTTACTCTTGCGAATCTATCTATTTTGATCTACCGTGTAATTGCTTAGATTTTCTAATCTAATTAGCTAGCGTGAGATTGATCTACAGTGCGGAGTTTAATTTCGTGCGTAGATTGGTTTTGCGTTAAAGTCGTTTAGTTTCTAGTTTAGCAAATCGCTAAATCTCAATTTAACGAGTCGCTAACTCCTGCCGTTGTTCTGCTAACAGTTCACAGTTTCACGTTTCGAATCTGATTCATCGTGCGAATCTCTAATTCGTGCATGTTTTAGTTCCGTTTTGCGAGTACATGTTTTGCGAGTACACGTTCTGTTCGCGCTTTTCACGAGCCGCGGCCCAACCCGTGCTCGAAGTCTCCATCGCCTCCTTCGGCCCACTCCTTTTCCCTCTTCTCTCAGCCAAGTAGGTCGTTGGCCCACTTCCCCTTCGGCCCATCCCCTCCTTCCTTCACACCCTTCCCACTCTGGGCCGACCGAAGGCCACGGCCCAGACGCCACCTCGCTCGCGCCAAGTCTAGACCGCCTCCCTCTCCTCCTCCGGGCCACTGACAGGTGGGGACCACCTGTCAGCCCCGTCATCTTCCTCCAGCAGCACGCCCGCGCCTTGTCGCGCACCACGGCCGCTGTCCCGTCCCGGCCATCCTCCACCGTTCCACCGCGCCACGCCATGTTCTCGGCCAAACCACGCCTGTCGTGCCCTTGCCGCCGCGCCGTCGTGTCCCGGCCGGCTTCTCTGCCTCGCGCTCGCCGCCACGCCAGCGCCATCGCCGTGCGCCACCACTCCGGTCGCGCCCGCCACTCGGCCGCCAAGCTGCATCGCCGCTTCGCCGAGGCCACCGCCTTGCGTCTTGTCGCGTTGTGCCGCGCCGCCTCGCCTCACCGCGTCGTGTTCGCGCCGCCTAACTGTGGTGCGCACCGGCCGCCGCTCTTCCCACGCCGCTAACAGCCGCGCGCAACCGCCGGCAGCATCCGCGTGCCGCGGCCCTAACTACCTCCCCGTCTCCTCCATATCCGCGCGCTGCCGCTAACCTCCTCCCCGCCCTAGCTAGTGCCAGCTCCCCCAATAAAGCCCCACCGCCGCGCGCCGCCGCACTCATTCCCGAGCCACCGCCGCGCCGGTTGCCCGTCGTCACGCAGACGGCGCTGCTCCTCCTCGGTCACGCGCCGTCGTCTTCGCTGGTCAACGGTGAGCACCCGCTCTCCCTTCCCTTCTCCCTTTTCCCTCTCCCTCCCAGCCCCGCTGCGCTCGCTGTGAGCGCGCGGGTGCCGTCGTGCGCCACCCGTTGTCGGTCGCGCCTTGACATGGTCGTCGCATCGCCGTTGGTCTTCGCCGCCGTCACACGAGCCGCTCGGCCAACGTCGCCGCCTCTGCCTCCTCCACCTTCCCCGTCCTCTCTTCCTCTCGGCCCGTGCTCAATCATCGACGCCGTCGGTCTTCGTCGCCACCGCCGTCGAGCCAAGCCGAGGCCAGCACCTCTGTCTCCTCCTCCTCCCTCTCTCCCGGTGCTCGCCGCCGCCGCTACTAGCCATCGCGCCGCGACGCTGTCGTCTCACCGTCGCCGCTAGCTCCGCCTCTTCTTCGCCGTCACGAGCGCTGCCACGCATTGCCGTCGCCCGCGCTCGCTCTCGCGTCGCCGTCGCGTACCCCGCGGTCAAGGCCACCGCTCGCAGCCGTGCGAGCGCCGCCCGTCGCCGCGTGCTGCGCCGGGTCGCCCTTGCCGTTTGCTGCGCCGTCCGCGCGTAGCCGCTGCAAGCGCTCTCGTCGCACCTCGCCTTGCCGACTCACGCGTCGCATAGCCGCGTCCGTGCGCCGCCGCTCACCCTCGCCGCACCACCCATGTCGCGTCGCAGTCTAGCGCCGCCCCTAGCCGTTGCCCCTCTCGGTCGCTGCCGCTAGCCATGCTACCGCCTCCCGCCTATCTCCGCTGCCACGGCCAAGCGCTGTCGCCCGCATCGCCGTTGTCCTTGCGACGGGGTCGTCGAGCTCCCTCCGTCCCCGAGCGTGCCCGCTCTGCCGGTCGTCTCGCCGCCTCAGCCCGCGCGCCGCTCGGCTCGGCCTAGCAGCCCCCTCCCTCTCCTCTGCTTTGACTCGCTGACTGGTGGGGTCCGCTCGTCAGCAAGCCCCCACCGACAGCTCGGGCCCACGTGTCGACCCCTTCTCTCACTGCCTTGTCAGCCTCACTCTCCTGAGGATGATGTCATTACCTCCAATAATTGCGCAATAAATCATTAAGGTTTTCTGTTTAGTTTAAAAACATAGTTAATCTTCTAAAATTCATAGCTAATTCATCTAGTCTCCGTTTAGGTCCATTCAAGTTTCATTAAATCCAGAAAAATGTCAAGAATCCATTAAAAATAGTTTGTTTCTCTGTTTCAGTAGTTTTGTAGCCTGTTTTTGCTTGTTTTGCCTTGTTTGTCATAGGTTTTGACCCCGTCGAAGCGCCGATCGTTCCCAAAGTCATTGCCTAAGTTCCTCGTGGGTCTAAGCGAGACAAGTGCCACCCTCCTTTGAACATATTGATCCTATGTTTATGAAATCTCCGCTTTACATTCAAACATGCATTGTTTTATGCAAATCTATTTATTGTATTTATCTATTGGGCATTTACCTTTATATCCGTTGATTCCCACGTATTATTATTGTTATCCCAGGGTCAATTTGACTAGAAATAGACCTAGACAATGCTTAGCCATGCTTAGTTCAACTAGCTCACCAATTCTTATTTAATTATCTGTTAGACTTTGATAGACCTTATGGTGGGCTCATGATTAATTTCCCGATGTGGATTAATACAACTAGAATATTGCTTATGGTGGGCTGTGGGTGCATGGTTTTGAGAGTCGCGCCCATGGCAATTAAGGACCGGTTCTCGGAAAACCCTGAAAGTCTTACACGTACTAACCACAAGCCAGAATGGGCAACGGTGAGACTTGTAGTATATCCCTATTCGACGTACCCAGGCAAGGGTGGGCGTGATGGAGTATGGATGGGAATCGTGGTGTAACGATGGTCCTATGCTGCTTCCGGATTCACCTAGGCACAAGAAGGGGCTGCCCGACTTGGTGTAAAGGAGGGGACGAAACCTGAAGTGTAGTGCGATTGTCTTGGGAGGGTTAGGCGAAAGGTTTTATCATGGTTTCCATGCTGAGGTATCATGGTGATACCTTGGGGTATGGTAACATGCTTGGGGAGCCATGTCTTGTGGGTAAAGTTGTACACCTCTGCAGAGTAAAACTATTCGAATAGTCGTGCCCGTAGTTATTGGGAGAACTGACAGATTCGTTGGGATTAGTTGAACCATTAATAACTTGATTAATCTTGGAGTTGGTTTAACTCTGCGCAATGTGGTGTAACTTGGCAGTGGTTTGGGTCTGTCGTAACGTGGTTTAACGTTGGGCAGAGGGTTGACCCTGTCGCTACGTGGTGTAACGTTCGACAGCGGTTTGAGCCTGTTGCAACATGGTGTAACGTTGAACAGTGGATGCTTATTTCAAATATTTTACTTTACTTTTTATTCAGTCTATTTTATTTTACTGTTTTGCTAAACTACTGCAGCTTTTGTGCAATTTAACCTTAGCCTATCCTTGGTACCATATTGCATTCATTATTCCCCCTCTCTTGGATGTTACTTGTTGAGTACGATGGTTTGTACTCAGCCTTACTTAATTTTTTTCCACCAGAGCAAGTGCCAGAGCCTGAGTCAGAAGTCAGAAGAAGGTTGTTCCAAAGGTTGAAGTGAGGTTCAGTCCGCCGTCGAGAATGCCTGTGGTGTGGAGCCGTCATCACCAGCTGAAGCTGAAGATTAGATGGTTTAGTTTGTTTTCTTTTTCCGCTACATTTCGATAGACAATTGTTTTTATCTGTTTTTAAGTCGTAGAATTGTGTATTAATTTGTTATAGTGTGTACTCGGGCTGATTCCTGAACAGAAATTTAATACATGCTATTGTTCAGAAATTGGTGTAAATTTCTAGGCGTGACACAAAACACCCCGAAGCTTGCCGGAGACGACTCTTAGGGATATTCCTGTAGGATATCCGGGATCAATACTCAAGTGTACTCAATTACACAAGACACCTGGCTACGCGGTCCCCCTGTACGTAGAGATTTTACGATTGTAGCCATAAGGCCTATTTGTAACTACCCGGGATAACTCGGTAATGGTACAAAGGGGATCCGGGACTATAAAAGCCCGTACCCCCATCTTGTAAAGGGGATTGGGATTGATTCAAGAAAAAAGAGGACGGAAGCATTCGAGTACATTCAACACCTGAGTTCTCTTCGCACAGTCAAATAGTCTTTGACTCACTTGCATATTCATTATCTGTGTTTGTGACATATAGTCACAACAAACTTGTAAAAAATTTCAATTAAGGATGGACTTTTTTTTGACGCCATAGACCTAGGTGCCAAGGTCCAACATGTCGATGCCACGCTTGTTGGTAAGTTCTAAAAGAGGATCAATCCATAAGAAAAATATTTATAAATAGGTCCTCGGTGTAAGTTAGGCTGGTGCTGAGAAAATATTTTTAAATATTTTTTCATACGTATAGGTAATTTTTTTAAACTTTTTTCAAATAGATCTTCGGTGCCAATGTGATTGGCGCTATCCTTCTCCATTCCAATGACCTAGCCGTCTCGGGGGTCAGGGTTACCGACACTTATCGTCTTTGGCACTAAGACATTAGATCTTGGCTCATATGATCATGGTATCCAGCAAAAATATCTAACTTTTTAAAAAGTTTTTTAAGATTCTATTTATAATTAAAGTTTTTTAAAGGAGCCATGAGATAAAGAATTCAGCCAGATTTGCATTGAGGGACGCAACAGCACTCAAGAAAAACTGAATTTTGACAAATTGACCCTATTTCGGAACCAACTTTTGACAAAGACTCCAGAAAAGCCGAGATATGCCACGTCGGCTAGCCCCCGAAGCAGATCGTCCATGTTGGCAACCATACCGCGCCGAAGCTTCTGGCGCTGACCTGTATAGCTTCGGCGTCGTTCGTCCTAGCGATGATGTTTCAGTTCATTTTTGAAATTAGTTTCTACAATGGTCTAGTTTCTAAATTAGTCTCTAAAAAGGATTAATTCGTCAAAATTTCGGCAAGAAAGTCTCCAAAGTCGATCAAATAAGGCACTGTTTAGTTTCTAAAAATTTTGCCCCTAAAACATCACATCGAATTTTTGGACACTTAAATAAAGCATTAAACATAGAAGAAACAAAAAACTAATTGCACAGTTATGTGAGAAATAGTGTGATGAATCTTTTGAGCCTAATTAGTCTATGATTAGTCATAAGTGCTACAGTAACCCGTATACGCTAATGATGAATTAATTAGGCTCAAAAGATTCGTCTCGCAGTTTCTAGGTGAGTCCTGAAATCGTTTTTTTCATTCGTGACCGAAAACTCCTTCTGATATCTAGTCAAACGTTCGACGTGACTAGCAAATTTTTTTCTTTGCTATCTACACGCAGCCTAAGGCTTTGTTTAGTTCCCAAAATTTGTTTCCAAAAACATCGGATCGAATTTTTGGACATCTAAATAAAGCATTAAACATAGATAAACTAAAAAACTAATTGGACAGTTATAAAAGAAATCTTTTGAGCGTAATTAGCCCATGGTTAGCCATAAGTGCTACAGTAACCAATATGTGCTAATGATAGATTAATTAGGCTCAAAAGATTCATCTCGCAGTTTCTAGGCTAGCCGTGAAATTCGTTTTTTCATTTGTATCCAAAAAACCCTTCCGACATCCGGTTAAACATTTAATGTAACGCTTCTAAAATTTGCCCACGCCGACGTCGCTTCTGTGCATGATGAGTATAGGCTGGGCCAGCCCACGTGTCCCTCCGCAGGTTGACACGTGTCGCTGGAAGCTACCGCTGCCACGCTAGCTGGGGGCATTGGACTCGCCGGCCCGTCGCGTCGTGATCGGAGAATCAGCAGCAGTAATAAAATAACCGTAATCTCGGCGCTATATAGCTCTCTCCCGGAGCCGGAGCCGGAGCAGGAGCAGGAGCAGGCAGGCAGGCCGGTGCGCGCCACCGCCACCGCCGCCGACATCGACCACCGTCTGCATTGCAGTCTCGTACGACGACTCCCACGTTCGCCAAATTTAGTCCAGTCCACACCGACGCCGCCGCTGTTTTGGTACGTTTTTTCATACACTTCCATGTCGAGGTTTAAGATGAGAGATTTGCTTCCCTAACAGGGGTGGTATCAGATATTAATTAATTGTATAATATATATTTATACATAGCTATTATATGAATACCACTCATTTCTTATCACTGGATCTAGTAAGAGGAAGATGTACATCGTTAGATTTAACGATCAAAAATAATTTAGAAATAATTTGGTACTGCGAGTTACCTCGAGGTATTTTTAATTTATTGGAATGTACCAAATCTCTTAAGATTAAGATGGTACTGTTGTTGTATTTCTAAAATATCATCTTTTTGTTTATGATTATAAACTAAAATTTTTAATGTTGATTTTAGGTTATTAAAACATCATCTTTTCATTTATGCTTATAAATTAAAATTTAAATCTTTTAATGTTGATTTCAGGTTATTTTGTAGTAGTTTATTTATATATTTTTTAGATTATTAAAACCATGTTTCTGAAATTTTTATTACAAAATTATTTTGGTTCGTAATATATACCATTTCATTTTTTACTTAAAGAAAACCAAATAATCACCACCTAAATATAGTTGGATTGTATTTGTGAAAAACTTATTTAATTTAACTTCAAATACAATTGTTCTCGTCGTTCGTATTTAGATGTTTTGCATTGCATTTATTTTAACAGTAATTACAAAATATGCACAACATGTTAGAGTGAAATTTTACTAAGCAAATACGCATTCCCATAGCCGTAGTTCCCAATTACTCCCTCCGTCCCTAATTTAATGACATTGATTTTTTTATACACGTTTGACTATTTGTCTTATTTAAAAAATTTATATATTATTAATTATTTTGATATCTTTTCATTTATTGTTAAATATCTTTTCATTTATTGTTACATACTTTTTTAAAAAAAATAAATAAAACAACTAGTTAAATCTATCCTATAGTGCACTAACTCAGTTTACTCATTTACTCATCTTCCAAATCCAATGGACAGAATCATCTGCAGTGAATATACGGCTCAGATCATACGTAGAATTAATACCATTTACTTTCCTCGTTTGTGCTTTGCTTATCCGTAGATCATGGATGCATGCAAATCATGCACGCAAATTAACTGCATTTCAAATGCACAGAAACGAGGAGGTTCATCATCATGCATACATGCAAATTAATTGCCATCGATCTATCCTGACAGTATATAGTTCCTATAGTTATGCCATATATACATACTAGCAATAAATCCGTGCTAATGTCATAATTTAGAACATACAAACAGTCAACCATAGGATAGAAATTTAACGGCGCATAAAAAACCGAACGGAGTAGTGCAAATACTAATATATAAAAAAATAGCTCGCGCAGTTACCTATGAGTCAATCTGAACACATAAATATTTATAATTTAAATAATTATACGTATGTTTATATTATAAAATTTATTTTATACTCGTTCCTTTTTTATTTGATACCGTTCATTCATTCGTGTGTTGATATAGACATATAGAAAACACCGAGTGAGTATTAAAAATACTACCATGTGAAAAATATATCTTGTTATTTAATATTGTCAATCTGGTCTATTTTTATTTGACGTCGTTGATTCAGAGATCTATGATTGACCTTTTGTGTTGATATATATACGTATAAAAATTATTTATTTATGAATTTAATTTACTATTATTAAAGGGACTATAGGAATGACGTATCATATTATATGTTTTCATAAAAACTTTGAAAAAAATGAATGATTAAATAAGCATTTAAAATTCAGTGCTAGGATAAAAAAATAATGAGGGAGTATTACAAATACCACTGTATGCAAAATAACTCTCATTATTTCTTAGTTGTCAACCCAAATGGATATTAAAATTTTAGATTATATATATTATATTTTTAAATTAATATCTGGTTTATTTTAATTTAACACCGTTGATTTGAGGTCTACAGGTGATCATTCGAGTTTAATATATATATATATATATATATATATATATATATATATATTATGTAATTGCTTATCTCTTTTATACGATGGCTAATTGCCTTCCTCTCATGGATGTGGCTGCCGATAGATTGACGGCTAGCATTTATTTTTGATCGATTTTAGTTAGTCACTCTGCACGGCAGTTAATCTGCATTATGAGCCGTTTGTTTGCATGCATGATTTGCGGATTTGCATGCAATTAATTTGCGTGCATTATTTACATGGATGCACAATCTGCGGACATGGTAAAATTAGAAAGTAAATGTCATCAATTCCATGTATGATCTGAGTTGTTCCACGCGGACGATTCTGTTTGTTAGATTTATCTCATGAGTCATGAGTCTTTTGTGTGAGATAATCTGAGACATTTATTTCACGCGGATGATTCTCTTCGTTAGATTTGTCCCATGAGTTATGAGTCTTTTGTGTTGGTGCCCTATAGGATAGATACACACAAGATTATGACTAATTGTATATATGAATTTTTTTAATTCCTATTAGATTGTGATAAAAGAACATTGTTTACTGGATTGTACAAATTTATTTAAATACTTTATTTTACATGAAATATAAGATAAATCTCAATTACATTATATCAAGGACTGATGTGCATGTGTTGAAAAATATTTAGTATATCTTTAGTATAGACGTATAGTGGATGGTACACATGACCATAAAATTTATTTGGTTGAATATGACTATGGATATTTATTTGGTTGAATATGACTATGGATAGATAAATTGTGCAATGTTTAAAACATAAAATTTATTGCAATCCTTCGTTTTTTATTATCAAATATCACTGTACGTTAGCACATGTATGTTTGAATATGACTTGAATTAATATGCAATTTGACCTATTTTGGAAAAATTAATTTGACTAACAAAATTAAATAATATATGTTTGAAAATATTATGACATCGTGGCGTTAGCACGGGTATATTGCTAGTGTGTATAAAAAGTCAACGGCGTTATTATTTAAGGATGGGGGAGTATTATTTTTCATAAATATAATCCAAAATGGGAAAGCTGCCGCTTAATAATAACTATAACGAACTCTAAGATCCAAAACAACAAAAAGGCACGGTACGACGGTAGTGGTAGAATCTTTGCCGTGAGATTCACCCCGCCGGGGCAATACGTGGAGAGACGCCCACCGTTAGATCCGCTCGACCACGGAATCGACGGCACAGAGTTCGCGCGGAATCTATTCCCCGGGCCCACCCAAAAGGAAAAGAAGGAAGTATCCGGAAGAAAGAGAGGGACTCCTTGGATTCCTCCTCGTTTTCGCGATCAAAATCAAAATCCCCCATCAAATCCGCTTCCATTGCCTTGTTTGCAAAGCAAGAAAGCAAACCCAACCATGGTGATGGAGTGAGGAGGCGCGGAAGGAAGAAGAAGCGTCGGTGGTGTTTGCGCGGGCGCGAGGGGAGGGGACCTTGAATCGGCGGAGCTGGCTGCTTCTTGCTGTCCTGGTTCATGGCGTGAGGATTTCTCTGCTCGTTTGCTCTCTCTCTCTCTGTGTTTCTTTTCTTTTCGATTTTTTTGGTGAGGTTTTGGCGGAAAAGGAAGGCCCGTTTCTTGTGGAAATCCATTCGATTTCTCTCCGGATCTCTTTTGATTTCGTTTCACTGTTCCCTTTACACGAAACCGGAATTTAGGTTAGGTTGTTTCCAGCTACGGCTTCGGGTGGGATGCAATGCTTGCGTTCGAAACACAGTCACAAAAGCTAGTTAATCGCACGGAAAACGATAAGCATAATTAGCACATGATTAATTAAGTATTACTCATTAAAAATTTGAAAGATGGAATTATCTGATCTGTTAGAACAATTTCTATATAGAGAATTTTTGCACGAAATATATTGTTTAGTAGTTTGAAAAGCGTGCCAACGAAAAACAAGAATAAGTTTAGCCTAAGAGCAAGGCTAATAATATGGTCAACAAGCTGGCTATAATATTTCGTATAGTCTTTTTTTTAGCTTACCCATAGCTCTTTATCATTAATGCAGGACCCACATGTCACTCTTACAGAGTTTCTTGGTTCTTATGCCTAAGCTGACTATAAGCTAACAGCCTGTTTACACTCTCTTATCCCCTCTCTCCTCCACATAAGCATATAGCCAGCTTATAGTCTGCTATTATACTTACTCTAACCGGCCAAATCGAACGCAGCCAATGTTTGTGCTAGTTTGTGTTGCTTCGTCTTCGTCTTGGGTACCCTATTTCATTTTCATCCTCTTCGTATATGCGCCAAAGAGATTATCTGATTTCTTGCTTGCGTTTCTTGGGTACCCTATTTACTTAATGATTCACTAATAGACCATTGGGTTCTGATTAATGAGTGAGGATCTCAGAGACAATTCTTTATCTTTGATGCTTCAGAACTTACGTAATCTGAAATTCTGAATAGTACTGAACTACTGATATAGTGATGTGTTAATTAAGGTAGTGTCATGTGCCTGGTTCCAGTATGATCCTGGAAGAATATTAGAGGTGTGCACTGCAAGGATGAGGCTTGTGATAAGTTACCAATTTTTTCTATATAAATTTTGATACCAGAAGGTATCATTTTTTTCTATGAAAATTTTGATACCTCTTGTTACCTTACGTATTAGGAGGTACCAAATTTTACACCAAAATTAAAATTTTGGTACCTCTCGGTACCTACTCAAAGACTATAAAATTGCTCTTGTGATATTGTTAGAGCCATAAATTTAAGGTTTTTTTCCTCATTAGTTCTCGCTTTTTTACGAGCCGGAAATGACTTGATAGCAATTGGCAATATCATAGAGTCTGCACTTCATGCTTGTTGGATCTCAACGTGCATTCAGCATATAATACAGAAGCATGTCCATTTCTTCTCTATTGTTGGAGTTGGTTTTAGGAAGTTAATCGGGATGTGCGATAAAATAATACAGACTGTTAGTTTTGGTTTGGTGTTTCTGGAATTGAATTAGCCACCATGGATGCTAATAAAAATTGATTAATAAGTTTGTTAACCTACTCCATATTATTATTCCCAGTACCAGTAGCTTAAAATTATACTGAGAAGCCCACATAGAAGTATGCTATCCAGAAAAGGGTACTTTTGTACTTTCATGTACTAAAACTAGAATTTTGAAATCAAATAAAGCAATGACTCATTTTTAGTAAATAGCGTAAATAGCGCAATATAGCATAAAATTGAGGGACTCAAATAGCCTTGTACAATGATAGATGGGGTGCTTTAACAATTTAATTTATTTTTTTGGTGAGTAATTTATAGTTGGTAGTTTTGTTTATCTGCTATCGTTTGGCCTGCTACAGTGCAGATTTTTTTTCCTCGGTTTTTAGTTGCACGCTTTCCGAATTGTTGAACGGCGTGTCTTTTGCAAAATGTTTTTATATAGAAGTTTGTTATCTCACCTTTCTAAAGTAGATTTTTAATTTTCTAGTAGTTAATTCCATTGTTTACACCATTAAATAGCTATAAAAAAATCAGTTAATCTTTCATCTGTCATTTTTCATCAACAAAAGAACACAACAGTTCTTCTGAGATCAAAGATTGAAGTACTTGGTCAAACATCTTAAATTAAAACGGTTGATCTGAGCTGCAAATTTTTTAAAGTTCTTACAATCACTTATTTGTTTCAATATCTGTAATCATCACATGCCACAAATGCCAACTAGGATGTTTTCCGTTGTTCTTTGATTGCAACTGAATTGTGTTTGCCACCAAAATTGAAATGCTTTTGTGTTAAATTATTCTTAAGAAACTTTTACTTGGAATATTATTTGTGAATTTTGCAGCAGTGAATCAGTATTGTCCCTACTCCCTATTTGCATAATATCTTATTATGGTTACTAGCCTCAATCTACATGATACTGTACTTTGATGAAATGTGCATGCTATTACTTCAGAAATGCAATCGTTCATTCATAATGAGCGTTCTGTCCAGCATGATCAGTAGACCCACTTGATCACATCAGTTACATCTATATTCGTTTTGTTTTATACATACGTCTTCTGGTTGCAGGTCATACTTTTACAGCCATTTTGCTTAGCAGAGTTATACGATTGAACATTTTGTTATAGTAAAGAACAGTGTGATTATTAAAAGGATGTAGATTATTGTTATCATGTCTTCATTTCAAGGCTATAATTTCTTGGAACCATCAACTGCTATGATTGTCTGGTTGAGAGATCAATTTCGAGAACTTATGTTCAACTGGTACAGTAAATCACCATCAGATTTCTGGATCCCATTTTCTGCATGCTTAACTATTGGTGTAGTTGTTCTGTTGTCAATTTTATACCTTTTCTCACTATGGAGACGAATGATCAGTTTAAGCTGGATGAAAGTGATAGCAAGATCAAAAAGGAGGAATTTTGAAAGAAACCACAAGGTTCCAACTGCTGAACATGCTTGGAGTGTAGAATCTTTATTTCGTGCAAAAGGACTGAAATGCTGTGTGTGCTTAGAATCTATTTCACCTGCTCAACCCCTTGGGCAAACTGTAACATCAGAGAATATTGTTCACCGATGTGATGTCTGTGGTGCAGCTGCACACATAATCTGTTCTTCAAATTCTCAGAAGGACTGCAAATGTGTTTCAATGTTCGGATCAAAACATGTCGTCCATCAATGGACCGTTCTCTGGACAGATATAGCTGATCAGTCTGAGGATGCTCAATACTGTAGTTACTGTGAGGAGCCATGTAGTGGATCTTTTCTTGGAGGTCCTCCTATATACTGCTGCATGTGGTGCCAACGGTTGGTGCATGTTGATTGCCACTCAAGCATGGCTACAGAGACAGGTGATATTTGTGATCTTGGTCCATTCAAACGCCTTATTCTTTCCCCTCTTTTTGTCAAAACCAGGAGCAAGTCTGGTGGAATTTTAAGTTCCATAACGCATGGTGCAAATGAATTTGCATCCACTGTGAGGGGACATCTCAGGAAACGAAGTAAGAAGCAGAAACAACACAACAGGGTAGCTTCTGACTGTAATGTTGGTGATAGTAACGATGATTCATCATGCGATACCACAGCAAATGCTAATCAGAGGGATACAGACTTAAAAGCATCTGGTGACAATGTGCAAAGGAGCTCTGAGAATGAGCATGACAGCAGTGAGAGTGATTGTAAAGAAGTAATATCAGAACCTAGAAGATTGCAGCATGATGATACTGAAGGAGCTAAACTTAAGTACGTACTGGATGACTTGCCTGCTGATGCCAGACCTCTTCTAGTTTTTATCAATAAAAGGAGTGGGGCTCAACGAGGAGATTCGCTGAAGCACCGCCTACATTTTCTTTTGAATCCAGTTCAGGTCATGATACATCTCGCACTAGTAACTTTATTAGTAAAATATGCATCATTGTTATATACTTTAGTATTTTACCTTTGAACATTCTAAATGCATCTCTGTTTGTCTTGTATTCACTTGTCTCATCCATACTCTGTAGAGTCGCCTCAGATTATAGAAGTCTTGTCTTTAGCTTCCTAGTAATTCCTTGTTAAGCAGGGTTCCATGTTAATTCTAGATTGTTGGGCCATAGTTTATTTCATTACAATGGTATATTGACTTAACAACGTGTAAGTAAATCAGAAACCTTGAGCTGCTTGTCCAACCGTATCCACAAGACAAACACAAAGCAAAACCTTGATTGCCTGTGATGTTGTTGGGCCGAGTATGCAAACTCATATACCAAACAAATGGCTTGCTAAGCTGACCTCATTCACTGGTAGTTAGTAGTAATTTAGTATATTTCCTTTGAATCATGGACACTCCTGCCCTACATTAGTGAGTAGTGATTAGTTCAGTGGTTCTGGATTGTATTTGTGCCTAGCAATTCAATATTCATTCGTTTTGTAGAATTTTGAGGTGTTGTAATGAGAACTGTACCTTAACAAATGGCTTAATCTGTGATTCACTAATTTGTACTTATTTTAGGTGTTCGAACTGAGTTCATCACAAAGGCCAGAGACAGGACTATTATTGTTCCGAAAGGTACCACATTTCAGAGTCCTTGTATGTGGTGGAGATGGTACTGTTGGTTGGGTTCTTGATGCAATAGATAAACAAAATTATGAATCACCTCCGCCTGTTGCGATTCTTCCAGCTGGCACTGGCAATGATCTTTCAAGAGTTTTATCATGGGGAGGTGGTCTAGGTGCTGTTGAGAAGCAAGGAGGCCTCTGCACAGTTCTACATGATTTAGAGCATGCAGCAGTGACCATCTTAGATAGATGGAAGGTGGCAATAGAAGATAAGCAAGGAAAAAATGTGCTTATGGTGAAGTATATGAACAATTATCTAGGTTGGTTTTACATAAAAAAAATTATCTAAGTAGGTGAGTAGATTTAGTTCTATCAGTGCACTTTATCCAAAATCCTTATTTACACAAACTGTCACAGGTATCGGTTGTGATGCAAAGGTTGCACTTGACATTCATAATCTCCGTGAAGAGAATCCTGAAAAGTTCTATAGTCAGGTAGTATCTATGCTAAATAGCCATTACTCTTGATCCTTATATTCAGGTTTACTCTGTGAGTGTTACATTTCTTATTTTGTATCTAAAAACCAAGAGAAATGAACAAAATTGAACTCAGAAAACAGGTGTTGATTTTGGTCGACGATGAGCATATAATCTTAAGCTAAATTTGTTACATCAACAAATTGATAGTTGTGTTTACAGCTAGCATCAACGGGTATGTATGTACTGTTTGGGATATGATACACGGTCCAGTTGCCAATTAAATGTACTCTTATATATTCATGAGATGTTTTAAATGTTAGTAACCTAAACAGTTAGGATAGCTCAATATTTCATAGCCAAGATCAAGCATCTGGTCTCACATCTTCTATAATATAATCATTTACACTCTGCATGTCATTATATCCTATTACAGTATGGTTGTTGAGATACTTTCAGCAATTTTTGTTAACAACAGAAGTTTCGTTGGCTTGTGCATTTGTTCTTGTTTGGTCTATAAATCATTTTTGAGTACTTGAGTGTGTAGCACTGTGGCGGATTGATTAAGTGCCACAAGAATCACATTGATGTATTTAACTATGCTGTGTTATTGTTCTCATTGCAAGATTTTGTTTTGTTCCTCACGTCGTCTTTTTCTTCCCAGTTCTTGAATAAGGTACTATATGCAAGGGAAGGTGCAAAGAGTATAATCGATAGAACTTTTATGGACCTACCCTGGCAAGTTAGATTAGAAGTTGATGGAACTGAGATTGAGATTCCAGAGGTTATATAAGATGATCTGGTGACTTGCACATAATAACTATCTATACTCTATGGCCATGCTAATACGTATCAATGCTTCAGGATTCAGAAGGTGTCCTGGTTGCAAACATTCCGAGCTATATGGGAGGGGTTGACTTGTGGAAAAGTGAGGATGATAATCCTGACAACTTTGACCCACAGTCAATTCATGACAAGATGGTTGAAGTAGTTAGTATCTCTGGAACTTGGCATCTGGGGACACTTCAGGTAAAACAAGCAAAGCATTCAGTAATCTTTCTGATGAATGAAGATGATGCTAGAGAAACTGAACTAATCTAGGTTGGACTTTCTCGGGCTCGGAGGATTGCTCAAGGACAATCAATCAAAATACAAATGTTTGCTCCATTTCCAGTCCAAGTGGATGGAGAACCATGGACCCAACACCCCTGCATTCTCAAAATATCCCATCATGGACAGGTTTGGTTTGTTCTTGCTGTGTGTTTGGTCTCATGCATTTTGCATCTATGATCATTAGCATACTGGTCTTAAACTTTGGTATTTTTTCCACGACTTTCAGGCATTTATGTTGAAGAGAACAATCGAGGAGTCTCTCGGTCATGCCGCTGCAATCGTCACCGATGTGCTTGAAAATGCTGAATCTAGTCACCTAATCACTGCATCCCAGAAGAGGGCCATCCTCCAAGAAATGGCTCTGAGGCTTTCATAAACCCACTCTTCAAAACTGTCGTGAAGTACATTCGTCAGTGAGGGTACTGCGCGTCTCTCAAGTGATCATCATGCAGCTTGGAAGTTGTCTGATACTTAAACAGCAGTGCAGACAAGATTCTCCTGAAACAAATGTCAGTCTGGGAGGAGGCTCTGCCTGATGTACATCCACGTCTCCCTTTGTGCAGCAATTATCCACTGGATGGAGCCTAGGAAAAATGCATGGGTGCATGGCTGCATGCACATATTTTTGTTCGAAATTTTACTGTATATATGTCCACCTACCTCATGGGAATACTTGGTAAGTTGGTAATGGCGTGTTGAACTGTTGTACACAAGGCGTGTGGGTATGCTGTTTTGGTTGGTCTTTCTGTCTGTAAGTGTGAGCTCTGTTGTGCTCTCTGGCATGCTGTATATAAAAATCGTAAATGGTCTGGTCATTTTAAAGTTGAATGAATGTCTTGGATAAATTTCACCATCTAGTTCGCATAACTTGTCTGATTAGAGCTGATTTGTGCGATCGTCGTCTGTGAATCTGTGTATGTGATGCTCCCAACAGTATAATAAGTAGGACAAGACAACTGGTTTGTGTTCAGAGAAGGAAGAATATGAAATGCTATTCTTCCCATCGATTATAATTATAGTGTTACTGAGTTATCAACTACCTCAACCTGATGAATATAAGTTTTGAAGATCTATACCTGACGCAGAGAGGCCGAGGGTGATTGGCTTCGTCGTTTACTCCATTGGCAAGCCACACTTGATGCCTGGCTCAAGGACATGCCTGCTGTTGCCTGAGGCCAAGTTCGGCCATACCTATAAGTTAATTAAGACTTTCTCGTTTTCCACGCGCACGCTTTTTAAACTATGAGACGACGTATGTTCTGTAAAAATTTTCTATAGAAAAATTATTTTTAAAAATCATATTAATCTATTTTATATTTTTAATAAATAATTAATCATGTACTAACCTATTACTACGTTTTTCGTGCCAGGAGCATAAGGTAAACTTATGTCCCCTTTGCTGAACGGGGCATGAATAAACTGATCATTATATCGTTCATCCGAGGGGAAGAGATCGATGCAGCTACACCTTGTTAGAATCTATGAGCAACTATTGATAGGATTCAGCATGTTAGACTTTATAGTTGCCTTCTTGTCTTGTGCCAAAAAAAAAAAAACTTGAATGTGTCTTCGTTCGCTTGTTCCATCGTTGAAATCTATAGCGAGTTTTGTTACTTTTTTGTTGATCTTGTATCACAGGCTGTTGATCAAGCTGTTATTCATCCTATTGAATTGGACAAAATTTGCGATGGAGCACCAACAAAACATATAATTAGCTGTGACACCGTAAGCATGTGAATTGGCTCTAGAACACAAAAAACATGTAACTAGGTGATAGACACTATAACCAGTGTAGATGGAGAGAGAACCAATCAAAAAAAATAAATTTCTTAGACCTCCTTTAACAAATTTATTATCACCCATCCCATTACAAATTCATGTCCTCTATCTTTGGGATAATGATATTATTATAGTCTCTATCATGTAAGTCTCGTTCTCTTATAAACCTGTAATGTAATGATAATAACATAATGATACAGGTTTTTAGTCCTCCTACAATAACATAATGATACAGGTTCTTAGTTCTCCTATTTGATTTCAGACATAAACTCGGTAAACACACAATCTTTAGTTTGGTCGTCGTTTACTCGTTTTAGTCGAATATTTATATTGTTGGTTAAGTTGGTGGGCTGTGGCGGTAATGAGTTCTTGGGCCCTTTCTAGTGTTTTTTCAAACAGGCTCCCATCTACGTAGTAATGTATAGGCCTAGTACGTAAGGCTGTATATATCCCGAAAAGAAAAATTCGTGTTTCTTTTATGCCGATGGCCACGCGGTACACGGCTCGTTCTCAGGCACGTTTCTGTTTCACCAAACTTTGCATTCGCAACACCACGCGCACGTATCCATGAATATGTCTTGTAACATATATTTAATGAAACGAAGACCAGCGGAATATCATTGGCTTTATTAAATTTGTAGTAAAAGCTCACTTGTATGCGGGTAATATTTCTGGACATTAGGATTTGAATTCAGGTGGATAAAGTCATCTAGGTTGGGTTTGGTTAGCTGGTTATCCTCTCGATAGGATATGACCACACCATTTTTATATATGTTTGATTTAGTTTCAAAACTGGACAGATCAATTAAAAAAAGAATATTTCACGAAGACGTTGAATGAGTGTATCCGGTTAAATTGGTCGGATGAGCTCATTCAGCTTCACTATGAGTGATCATCAGTGATTGTCTAGTGATAATTAGCATATTTTATCATTAATTATTAATTAAACATTTTAAATTAGTTGGGAATATATTTTATTATTAATTTGTACTAATCATGACAAAATTTATGATGGTTAATTTATATTATTATTTATTAGTAATTCAATATGCTCATCCATGCATCCTCAACCATCAAACCAAAAAAAATGAATTGTCTCATCCATACAACCAAACATAAAATTAAATCATCATATCCCTGTTTATATTCTATCTCACCTTGTCCACTAAACAAACACAAACCTAATGAAATCTATTTATGCATTATTTTAATAAAAGTATACTTTTAGTGCAATGTTGGATGAGTTTCGAAAGGGGGAACGGCATTGGATGGTTGCTGTTAATAAGTTAATTGTTGCCACTGAAAAGGATCACCTATTGAATGTATGATATTTGCGAGCAGCAAAAGTTTGTTTCAATTTACGAAGGAGGAAAAAAAAAGTCCTGCTCAGTACTTCAGCGTGCACCCAGGCATGGCCGCAGTGGCAGAGGATGGTCCAAAATTAAGGTGGGGCGATGGTCGAGCGTCAGAGTGAATAATAGACCACCAGTTTATAGAACATATTAATCCTGAGAGCATAGCTATACAAATAAATGTGCAAAACAAACAACAAAGATAAAATTAGTCGTATTTGGGATATATAGCATAAATAATACTGCACAACTCGCATGAGCAATTGTCTTGTAATAATTGTTCAAAAAAAATGTACACACACAAGCAAACAAGCCTACTTTAATTACATAAAGTACGGAATTAACTAAGAAAAATTTGAAAATCTATTTTAAAAGTGTGAGATGATGAACTTCTCTATAGAAATGTTTTGTTAAGAAAATACACCGTTTAGTTGTTCGGGAAGCATGCATGCAAAAGCCAAGGAAAAATCTGCCATAAACAGCGCAACCTAGATATTGGTTTAGGAGATGCTTAACCATGCTTTTATATCAATCAGCCTAATGTGGAATATCACATATAATTTCAACCCTAGTCTAATAATGATGATAGTGAGTACCATCATGATATTAATCCAATTAAAATATGCCTAATGGTAGGCCATTGGTGTCACACGCCTATGACAGTTAAGGGCCCATCCGTGCGAAACTCTGGGAGTATTATAGTGCTAACCACAAGCTAACGTGGGCAATGACAAACCTGTCATATAGAGCTCTCCTTTCCGACATACCTAGGCAAGGGTGGACGTGGAGTTTGGATGGTCCCCGAGATGGCTTATCCGGCTTTCGGATTCACCTAGATAGAAGTGGGGTCTGCCTACCTTGGTTTAAGAGCAGGGGCGAAACCTGTAGTGTGATGTACTTGGTTAGGGAGGGTTGTGTAATGGGTCATGTCTAGGGATGGCAATTGGGCACAGTGGGCATGAGTATTGTCTACCATATCGATATATGTAAAAGAAATTTATGCCTGTAAGTAAACCCGTTACTACGTCATGGGCAAAAAAATATGCCCAAACATGCTACCTGTGAGTACCGTATACCCGTTTACCCACCAATATAGACATCAACATATACAATATAAAGGACGAAGGACGGGGCTGGATGCTAACCGCAGAGGACGAAGGTCAGACACGATTGGCGTCGAGGGCAGGGGATGTGGGCTGCCGGTGTTGGGGAGTGTCGAGCGGCGGGGCAGATTGGTGTGCTGGCATCGGAGGTGTGGAGATGGGGGTGTCAGGGGCAGCAGATGTGGGCGTCGGCAGTGAGGATGGGGGAGGGGATGGGAGCGACATCAGGTGGGGGAATATGGGATGGCTGGATGGGGGTGCTGGACTCTGGATTCTATACGGATAGAAGAGAAACCATAGAATATGTCTTATATGTGATGTTGTTTGGCGCCACCTGTCAGTCTAGTGTTAACAGATAAACGGGTAAAGCGGGTATGGATAATGCCTACCCGTGCCCATGCTCGTTTACCCGTTTGGTAGTGATTTTGACCCAATAAAAACACCGTGGGAATTAAATAGAGAACAAACACAACGCTAATAGGCTTTTACCCATAGGTAAACGGGTACACAAGCACAATTGCCATCCTTACTCGTGTCACCATCCCTTTTTGATATGTTGTGGTGGCATGTTGGCGTACGGTAACATGTCATAGGGCTATCTTATGGGTACAGTGGTATACCTCTAGTCAAAGTAAAACTATTTAAATAGTTATGCCGATAGTTATGGGCAACCTACCAGATTCACTGTGATTAGTTCCCTTTTAATGAACTTGACTTAATGGAACTGGTGTAGTTCAGGTGGTGGGTTAGGTTTGTTGTAACATGGTTTAACGTTAGACAGTGTTGAGTATTATTGTTTAATTTACTTTAACAACCTTTATTGCTTTCAACCACTGTCTTATAACTGCTTAACAAAAGAATCTCCCAGCCTCACTTGGAAGACTTGCATCATATCTTTCCACTCGGTATGATTTGGGCTTTACTCTCCCCACCCCAAAGCTGAAGTACTTCTCGGATGGAGGTAAATCGCATGAGTAGGCTTCTACCTTCCTTCAAGGATTCCTATGGAGTGAAGTCGCCACACTGCAGGCATCAAGTCTTTAGTTTAACTTAATTACTTTTCCGTTGCATTTTTAAGACTTTTCAATATTTTGGAAGGTACTTTATTGTTTGTATATCCTGATCAGTCCGGGACAGATGTTTAATGCATATTTTGCTTGGGAATTCTGGCTTATGAATTTATGGCGTGACATCACATCTAAGTTCGATCCCCATACTTCCATCCTCAACGCCCCCTCTCCCCCAACCCCACCACTAAACACTAACACTAACCCAGCGATGCTCATTTGGATGCGGTCAGGACGCACACAACTGTTAGCCCAATAGGTGAGGAGGATGTACAGTAAAACTCCAGAACAACCCCGTCTCATTGATTTTTAGTTGACAACTTGACATGATTCTATGGCTTTCTGTATGCATTTTGCCTCCAGTGGATGATACATGTGTTAAGTTACTTAGATCAATCAGGTCGCGTTGAGATTAGAGATGTCATTAGGTATGCATTACTTATCCCTATGTCCATAACATAATGGTTGGATAGGGTTAGGTAAATGAAATTTTCATCTTTGAATTCTATGTATGGGACACGTATGCCTGGTATACTTTGTCCATACACATTTGATATGAATAAACTTGAACCTAAAATTTTTAAACTTGCGTTCGTATTACAAATTTATAAAATTTGATTAAAATTCAGGGGATGATACATATAGAAGAGCAACCTTATACAAAGTTTGACTCATTTCTACCTGTAGGACGCACATTTGCCTCTTGTCTTACCTATTGGGTTATTCATCCACGATGCATAATACCACTTGATTAATCTATGGGTAAAATTGAATATAAATATGTGTTACTCAATACAATTTGACAAGAGATTCACATACAACCTCCATGTAGAAAAAAACTCCATTTTTAGCTTCTCTTGTTTATCCAAATAAGGATTTTAATTTTTGAGCAATTATTACGTTTGAGTTTGGTGACGTAGGAGATAAATGACTTGAAATTTGAAAAGGGAGTGCCTAGATATCACCCGTGTGATTTTTCACTCAGAATCACATGCATGTAAATATAATATAATTATAATATAATTACAGTTTAAATAGCATCGAGTTAAAATGTATCTACTATATAATTATCATGCAAGTCTCATGCATAAAAAAACTAGCATATATTAGTGCTAGTTATGATGTAACTATAATATGAATTATATTAGTGTGTTTTCAAGAAATTACTTGGGTGATTTATAGCAAAATCGATTTGAAAAAGTAGTGAACAAATGTAATTGGAATTTAAAAAAATGAATAAAATTCTAGATCTCATTTGGTACAACTCAGACTCAGCTAACAGCCGAGACTGAAATGGAGCTGCTTGAATACAGCTCCACTTCTCTACCATTTTTTCATACTCATATTGCGCAAACTCATATTGCGCAAGCCTGCTCCAATTCTATTTTATGTGAAGCTGAATTGTTTAGTCAGTTAGACTCTAGCATTATAAGATGTGAAGTCGGAGTCGTGTTATATTGTTTGTAGGTTTGTATTGATTTGCAAACCATTTATCCAAAAGAGGGCAGAGAGTATTTGGTCTTGTTCAGTCCCTAAAAAGTTTTACCAAAAACATCATATCGAATTTTTAGATATTTAAATAGAGCATTAAACATAGATAAAATAAAAAACTAATTACACAGTATAGGAGAAATCTTTTGACGAATCTTTTGAGCCTAATTAGTTTATGATTAGCAATAAGTGCTACAGTAACCAACATATACTAATGACAGTTTAATTAGGCTCAAAAAATTCATCTCACGGTTTCCACCCGAGCTGTGAAATTCATTTTTTTTATTCGTGTCCGAAAACTCCTTTCGACATCTGATCAAACGTTCGATGTGACCCCTTCTCAAAAAAATTGCCATCTGTTTAGGGCCCGTTCAGTACCCAAATTTTTGTTCCAAAACATCATATCAAATTTTGGACACCTAAATAAATCATTAAACATTGATGAAAATAAAAACTAATTGCGTAGTTATGGGAAAAATCGTGAGACGAATCTTTTGAGCCTAATTAGTGCATGATTAATCATAAGTGCTGCAGTAACCCACATGTGGTAATAACAGATTAATTAGGCTCAAAAAATTCGTCTCACAGTTTCTTAGCAGAATTTGTAATTTGTTTTGTAATTAGACTACATTTCGTACTTTAAATGTGTGTCCGTACATCCAATATAATGTTTTGCAAAAAAAATTTTGTAAACAAAACGAGGTCTTAGTCAAACACGTCAGGTCAAATGGCAAGCCCCGTAATAAACCTCGTGCTTGCTTACTTCCACAAACGCCCATAGGAAGCCCCCTCCCAGGCCCAACCGCATCCTGCCACGTGGGCCCAAAGCAGCCGCCTCGCCTCTTTTAACCCCCCGAAACCGACGAATCCGACCCGTCCAATCTCCATCCGACAGCCCCCAAGACAGCCCGCGCCCTCTCCCCGCAACCCACGCCCCCGACCCGCACCACACCCTCCCCCCTACCCCGCATCACCGACACGCGTGGCCCACAGGAGGATGGCCCCACACGTCAGTCACAGCCGCACGTCCCCCAGACCGCGTCGCGAGCAAACCGCACGGCCGCATCCCCACACACACAGAGATACACACGCCTTCGCCGCTGCGTGCGGTCCAGCCAGGCCTGCCGGCCAAGCGGCGGGCGGTGGGCCCCACGTGGCCGCCACGGCGTTTCCCCGTTTTGCCCCCGGCGGCTTCTAGAAGCGCGGGGTGCCACGCTGGCGCGATTAGTGGAAACGGGCAGGGGGCAGAGGGGTAATTTCGCATGGCGACAGGTCGTGGCGCTATAATTGGGGGGAAAAAAAGGGGATCGGAGGACAGGTCACGGTTTGCCCCCAATTCGCGATCCCCCCTCCCACTCCGGCCCAGATTCCGGCGAGCCGTCGCCCCCGACCCCCAAATTGGCCGCGGATCCTCGCCGCCCTCGCCGCGGGCTCCCGATCGGTACTGGTTTCCCCTCCCCCCGTTGTCTCACTCGGCTCTTAGGGTTAGGGCTAGGGTTTGCGCTGCCGCGGCTGTGATCTGATCGGGGGTTGCCTCGATTCGGTCCCGGTGGCGTCTCGGGTCCGCGTTATTGTTCGTGTTCTTGCCCGATTGTGATGTTATTGTGGCGTGGTATGAAGGTGGTGCCGGGTGGTTGCTGTCGTCGTTGGTTGACCTGTTGTCTGCTGCTAGGGGAATAGTAAGAAAAAGGTGGGGAGAAATTAGAAAGAGAGGACTGTTATTGTAAATTGACTCATGCTACAGTCAATTGGAGAAAAAATTGCAACTGAGGAAATTCGAATATGTGCAATTCTGACTGAATTTATTTTCTTAAGAATATGTGGAACATGCTCTTATTGATAGAAATGATGTATAATTCGCCAACTAGAGAATTTATGGAAATTTTATTCACCGATGCTAGATGGTTGTGAAATGCATCAGACCAATTAGATGTCAATACATTATCTACGCTTGCAAAAGAACTGCAGCATCTGCTTTGAATCATGCTACATAAACAATTACATACATTTACGCCGGATAAAATACTTATTCAGTTTGCATACTAGAGTTTGTGCGCCTGTATTCAGTTTATTTGACCAGTGACATGTATTCCACAGTGGTAGTATGAGTAGTATCACCATTAGGTAGTCATCTCTTTAGTTTACCTAGTTATATGAATGCTGGAATACATATAGAAATCGATAATCATTAGTTCGAAATGATTATCGTGGTCGTTTTTTCCAAACTGAGCTTATAACTGTCTCAAGGCAAGGTGGTAAATGTATATGAAATAGAAGAGCAAAACATATGAATTTTGGATGCACCCTCTAGCCTTTGTTCCTAGCCATATGGATCATTTATGATAATATGAGCTGTTTAATGCAGCTAATGTGCATGTGATGTTTAATTGGCCAGTTGAGTTTTGAGCTACTGCAGTTCTCTGTATGATTATTTTCATGATTTTGACAGGAAACAGCTTGTGATCCTGTAGTGCAGCCTATTAGAATTCTGTGCATGTTGGCATTATTATGTGCTTATCTTTTGTGCTCTCTATATCAATAATAATTGGCAAGTTAGTTGGCAGTTTTGAAGTTAAATATTTCATTATATAAATATCTAACAGTTTTCCTTTTCATTTTTGGCAGGATAGTATGGTGTTTTCACATAACAAAAATGCCAATCAGTTTGACCCTCTTTCGTATGTTAACCTGAGTGGACTAGATGCTGACAATCAACCTTCCTCATTTACCGAAATGAACTCAAGAGATGCTCCTTCAAATTCACATGTTACAGGTAGCCCTCTCATCCTGAAAGTAAAGAATCATCATATATTTGGTTTCTCATTTTTACTTCTCAGATGTTGGAAAGGAGAACATGTTCAATAACCCAGAGGAATCAAAGATCGCAAGCACTGGTCTTAAGGATGGCTCTCCAATTTCCCCTGAGAACTTCAGTTTTTCTTCTCTCCCAGGCAGCAGTTGTCATTTGTCTACGCTGGATCATGGCAAGCGATCTCTTTCTGATGTCAGGCCATTCCAGGTTGCCTGTAAGCGCCCAAAGCAAACAGACGAAAATACCTGGTTGACGAGCACGTTTGACACATCTTTTTCAGGTTTTGTATCTTTCTTGCTTGTTATATTCATTGCCGTCAATAATACGTAGAAGACATGTATTGGTAATTATGGTTGTTTGTTTCAGATTTAGCTGGTGAGACAAGAGAGCCAGATCACTTTTGTCATAATAGTGGTATCTCAGCCTGCAATACTAGTTCTGGCATCCCTTACTCTAATCTCGAGGAATTAATTGGAGAGGAAAACTTATACCTACCAGATTGGGTGACTACATTCCCTGGTTATATTGAAGATTTTTGGCCAGCTGCTGTGGCTGACCCGGCTGATGACATCAGCTCTCCTATCCATGAACACCTCCCTAGAAAAGCTGTTGCAATTGGACCTGACCACCAAGCTGACATTCCGGAATGGAGGCCTAGACTTTCAATGACCGTGCCTGGTGGTTCTGAATCTTGTGCTGATTTGTCATACAGTTCTGTTTCCACTTCAGGGTCTTCTCCCAGGGATGAGGACAGTGAAAATGATAAGTGGATCAAGCACTGTGTCATCCCAACGCCGATTTCATGTTCTGTTACTTGGGTTGGAGGCTATGAAAAACATTGTGGGTGCAGTGATGAGGGTTCCATTAGATGTGTAAGACAGCATGTTATGGAATCCAGAGAAAACCTCAAAAGAAGATTTGGAGAGGACATATTTCGTGAGTTAGGTCTCAGTGAAATGGGAGAAGATATTGCTCGGAGATGGACAGATGAGGAGGAGAGTCTCTTCCATAGAGTTGTTTACTCTAATCCTCCTTCCTTGGGCAAGAACTTTTGGCATTTTCTCCCACGTGCTTTGCCAGGTAAAACTAGCATGGAGCTTGTCAGCTACTATTTCAATGTCTTCATGCTTCGTAAGAGGGCTCGGCAAAACAGATCAGAACCATTGCACGTGGACAGTGATGATGATGAGGTTCCTGATGAGCCTTCTGTAACAGAGGAGGACGAGGATTCTGCAGTTGAGTCCCCAGCACATGGTTACTACATGAACAATCCCATGACGCCAGACTCTGAAGAATCCTTCCCTGAAAAGGTAGCTGATAGTTTATCTGAGCTCAGAGATGGACCAAGCCAGAAGAATATGGAATCAAGCACAGATAATCCTGTAGGTGACGCCGACATCCAAGATGAGTCATGCACATCATTTGAGGACCATCGTAATGGAGCTCATGAGTCTAATGGGGTTCAATGTGCAGAGTTCCACATGATGGTGCCAAATGCTACTCTAGACCACTATGGTGACCAAGGTGCGTGCATGTAGTTGTTTCTCGTGACTATGAGCATAAAAAATAGGTTATTAGATGTTGACATCATGACAGAGCCTTCGAGGATATGGCTGATGAAAGAGATCAGATGATTTGTATATTGGATTGTCAATGCTTTGTTGAGAAAGTTGTTATGAAAAAGTATGACGACAATACAATAAAGTGGATGGCCTTGGCGTTTGCCAAATTTCAAACGCTGAGATGGTTTTGATATTTGCTGAGGTTTTGAAATGTGAGGGGATTGCGCAACCGAAAGTCAAGACCATTGCATTGACAACAGATGCCTTTGCCTTGGTAGGGCTGTTGCTCCAAGCCAGAAAAGGCTCGACGGGAGCGAGCTGTATAGTGGTCAACTAGCTCAGTATTTTTCAAAGCCATTTTGTAAAGTAGCATTTGGGACAAAACTGAGCTTTTGTGCGATGTCGTCTTATATTCATTCATTGTACTCTTCCGGTCGTATATGTACAACCTATTGCATTGTGCAGTTGGAGTTGTAGAACTTAGTTGTCTGACCGTCGCCACAGTTGCAGCTACTCTGACCGAAGTTGCACTAAACATGTGAGTAGCAAGCAAAGAACTGAAGGGGCGAATGGTAGAGTTATCTGAAGGGGGCATATCAGGCAAGGAAAACGAAGAAATTAGATAAGTGTTGCGTATAGCTTCTGAAGCTGATGTTTTGCGTAATTGCCAAAGCAAACCCATTTCTTTCCACCTGGTTCATCATATGTAACTAGCATGTTTTTGTCAAAAATGAACTCCAAATATTCTGCCATATGATTGACATAACTAGCATCTTTTTGTCAAAAAGAAGCACAAAATATTCTGCCATATGATTGACACAATATCAACATTGGACTAAGTTTTGCAACAAATTTGATAAAATTTGCCCACATTTGATAGAATTGTTGACAAAATTTTAATATCATATTAACAACTTCTTTTCATGATCAGTGGAAATCATATAGGATGAGTAAAATGTGTTAAAACATTATCAAAATTTTGTCGATATTATGTCAAAATGTAACAAAATTCTATCAAAATTGTGGCAAAAATGTCAAATTTTGTTGATATTATGTTAACCACATATGCCAATCAAAATTACCAGCCTCATGTACAAAATAAGCTTAAAAACATATTTGATAAGGAAAATTAGGGGCAAATAGGCAACATCAAGGGTATAGAGGTATTTTCGTAAAATATTTAATACCGTCAACTTATCTATCTAAAGTAGGGACAAATATTTGTTTCTTAAAAAAACAAGACCAAAAACAAAAACACTAAAAAACAGAAAGAAAAAAAAAACACTGAACATTGTCCCCTAAAACCGATTGTTTTACATTTGGCACTGAATTTTCACTTTCATTCTTCCTCTGCATGTTATAATGCTGCTATATACACCGACACCATTTGCTTAGTTTATAGAAGAGATTGAACAAGAACAACCAAACAAGGTTATGGTAATCTACGACAATACTAATGCGTGTGATGGTGTCTCGATCTTTCAATGAGAATGAGCGACGTCGTACAATCCGACTACAACTATTTAGGGATATTGCGTCTTAGCAATCGCTACACCAGCCCCAGAGGCAGTCATGAATCTCGACTGATGCACGATTAGCCCAAACATGAAGGTATTTCTTCCTCCAAGCAATCGAGAACTAGCCAGAACAAGATGGACAAAAAACTGAATTTGCGAATTAAAATTGATGGATTGAATCAACAAAAGTTGAACAAGTGGGGTTCAGAAACAAGCAAGCCAGCGATCTAACCGATCACAGGATTAACTCAACAAAGTAGCGACACTATACTTTACTTTGATCTAAACAAAAACCCGATTATTCTTGGTGCCGGTTAAAGCTCTAAGAAGAGGGGGAGGACGACCACAAGGGGTCTGGGTTCGTTCTATAACCCTAGGATGGGTCCCTAATGGACCCAACTTGATATACGACCCATTTGGCCTAAAGAAGGTGACGCAACACCATGGATAGAAAAAGACTCGGTAGTAAAACGTAGACTGTGGCCACTCTAGAACTGATATGGATATGAGGCTGGATCCATTTGAAAGTAGACTTGTCAAGCTCTCCATGAAGTACTTGCACGCCCAAATCGGAGTACGCATGTAGTTGTGGTGGGCGTCGGAAGTTGGCACCGTGTTGCAGTCCAAATCCATCCCGCGCGAATCCTCTCCCTGTTATATCCTCTCCATTGTTCTTGATAAAACAAAAGTGCATATGTCTCCGGGGTATAAAGAAGAAGAACATGAATTTATGAATGAACACACCTGATAGTTGATTTGACGTGCACGAGCGCAAGTAATAGGACCATAAAGTTGTACTTGTGGAGGCGTAGATGTATCGTTGGTATTGATGTCCTCATCTCTCGCCGGTCTTTTCTATAGCTCTGCAGCACGAGAGGGGGCAGTAGAAGGTGTTGGCAGCGCTTTGTTGTTGTTGGAGGGTGCTAATGTCGATGTCGAAGCTGATGATCGTCTGGCTGGGGCAGCGCCACTCCGAGCCGTCCATGGAGTTCTAGTGTTCTACCTGCAGAAATGTTAGCCTGTATTCGCGCCCGTCGTCCCTGCACTTCCCTTTTAGCTTTACAGGCATAGTGAAATAACTGAGTCATGTTATTATACTCTTTGTAACTAAAAATATCATAAATTTCTCGGTCGAAGGCCCCCAAGAATTGAGCCATCGCAACCTCCTCGTCCTCTACTAACCCACAACGCGACATACCCATTTGCAACGCTTGGTAATATTCTTCCACACTAGTACCACCCTGTGTCAATTGTGTCAATTGCTGCAGCTTATTTAACATGTCACGTGCAAATATGAAGATACAAATCTAGCACACACAATTTGTTTGAAATCATCCCAAGTAAGTGGCAAAGAATTATGTGAGTACGACTGTATTCACTCCACCAAACAGAAGCAAAATCAGTAAATTCAGTAGTGGTAGACCTAACCATCTTATCCCTAGGAACATCATGGCAAGCAAACTTTTTATCTACTGCTAACTCCCATGAAAGATAAGCATCAGGGTCATACTTACTATCAAAAGCAGAAATAGTGAATTTAATCTTACCAAATGAATCATCATTATTCCGTACCTCATGGCGTGGCCAACAATGAGCCATACCATGGTCATCAATCTCACTACCATGGTAGGATGCTAGGACCATCTCATCAAGTCGCCTATCAATATCATCAAGAGTGGTGCTCACCCTGGCCATGGAAGCTTCCAAGGTTGTAAGCTTGGTGTTGGAATCAATTTGCGTGAGTTCAACATGACCAAGCTTTTTGTTCGTGATACAAACATCCTCCTCGATCCCTTGTGTGGTCCCTCACTAACCTGGAAAAATGCTGAATAATTCCTTTTGTGCGGGGTGAGTGGGGGTTGGAAAGCTCTTCACCGGACATGGTTAGAAACAAAAGAAGCATGCAAAACAACTACTATAGGACAAAACAGAAAAAAAAATCTACAAAACTATGTGGAGGTGGTTTTTTCAAGTCACTCACACTCAACTTGTTCCACAAGCTCTTACCAATTCTCACCACGCTAAGTAGGAGGTGACGGCAACCGTCGGACTTGGACGAACCTCTAGAGAAGGTGTATTGAGGCATTGGTCGGTTAACCCCTGTCAAGTATTAGTCGAACCGGTTGGGCTATGGGTGGGCTGTGTGAGGAGACAAAGGAAAAACTAGAAACCACATAGTTAAAAGCAAGTTGAATAATCTCTCAAAGTTGGTACAATGCTGGTCCTAGGCTAAAACGTACTAGAGACGTAAGCCTAGACACAAATGTACCACGAGATAACACTACGAACAAGTCATGCACAACTCTGATGTATGAAGTTCAGCTCATATATAACAAGTGATTTTCTCTTTTCTCTTTTTTCTTTCTTCATTTTTTTGGTTCGGCTTTTCTCTTTTTTTTTTATATATTTTTAGCACCTTTCTGCCTTTTCTATTTTTATAATGTTTGTTGGATTTTTTTTACCAGAACTACCAAGGACCAAAATGCAAAGGTACGAGGACTCAAATGTAAATATCAAAAATTACAGGGACCTAATGTAAAAATGTCATCAAAAAATTTGACCTATACAAAAATGTAATTCTCGCGACATGAATACATCGTTTTTGCAAACAGATCTCGATTTTGACAACAAATAAAAACTTTACCAAAGCTACGTGGGAAGTCACGGTAGAGATCTAAACCGAGAAAAGAGAGGCATGGAGTCGGGCTCGACTGAAGTGAATGTTAAAAGGGGAATCACGTGGGGTTGGCGACTTGAAGGAAACAGACTCGGTTGTAGATGAAAACAAACCAACAGATTGATCTTAATCTACAAAACTTTCTCCAAAAACTAATCTGTTATCCTCAAGCCAATCTAATCTGCTATCCCGTCCTTCTTTAGAAACACGGCACAAGCACACTCTAAACCCTAATACTCATGCAACTCCAAAACTAATCAATAAGAAAAACGGAACTCTCGCAATGACACAATTATGTTTTCGAAGATCCCAATAATAACAAAGACGCGACGGCGAAGGTGGTAAAAAAAACGTGCCGAGAAATTGAAACTCTAAACGCTAGACGCTAAAACCAGTAAATTAACACAACCAATGCAATCGAAAAATCAACAAGCCCTAACTAAGCAATACTAGTAAAAGGCTCAATGGTTTATAGGATCATAGAAAAACTAATCTACTAATATATATTTTTGGGCTTTTTCTAAACTATAGGTATTAGAAAGTTACGAAACAAAGAATCTCTCACTGAGCAACTTGAGCTCTGATACCACCTGATGCGCGTGAGGGTGTCCCGACCTTTCGATGAGAATGGTAAGTCAATTGGATGGAGCGACGTTGTGCGATTCAACTACATCTATTCAAGGATATTGCGCCTTAGCAATTGTTACACCAACTCCAGAGACGGCTGTGAATCTCGACGGATGCACGATTAGCCCAACCACGAGGGTATTTGTTCCTCCAAGCAATTGAGAACTAGCAAGAATAAGATAAACAAGCAACTGAACTTGTGAATTAAAAATGATGGATTGAATCAGCATAAGTTGAACAAGTAGGATTTAGTAACAAGCAATCCAACGATCTAACCGATCATAGGATTAACTCGGCAAAGTAGCGACACTATACTTTGATCTAAACAAAAACTCGATTATTCTTGGCGGCGGCTAAAACTATAAGAAGAGGGGGAGAATGACCACAGGGGGTCTAGGGTTGTTCTCTAACCCTAGGACGCATCCCTAATCGACCCAACTTGATACACAACACATTAGGTCCAAACAAGGTGACACGGCACCGTGGACAAAAAGACTCGGTAGTAAAACGTAGATTGCGGCCGCTCCAGAACTAATATAGACATGGGGCTAGATCCATTTGAAAATCGGAGTTCGCATGAAGTTATGACGACCGTTAGAAGTTGGCGCTGTGCTGCAGTTCGAATCCATCTCACGTGAATCCTCTCCTCGGTAGATCCTCCCCATTGTTCCTAAGTAAAACAAGACTGCATGTGTCTCCGGGGTATTGTCACACCCGGAGTTTAATCCTAAGTCTTAGTTCGTAAAAGAAATTTGTAAATAATAATTGGCTTAATTAACTCAGGAAAAATCCCTCTGAAACAAATTAATTTAATTAAATTGAGGTTCGCAAATCGATTAACAAGATTTAAACTTAAATTGAAGAAGTATAAAATTTTGCCAAACAAATTAATTTAAAACTCGACAAAAGTGGGGCTTTCCTTTTCCCTCCTTTTTCTTTCTTTTTCCCTTCCTTCCCAAATTGGGCCGAAGTCCAATTTTCCTCCTCCTTCTTTTTCCTTTTTCTTTTTCCTCCCATCCTCCCCCTCCTTCCCGCGCGCGCGTGCCCCGCCTGGGCCGACAGCTGCCTCGGCCCAGCTTGCCCGCTAGCCCGTACTCGCGCCCAGCACGCCGAAGTCCGCTACGCCTCCCCGCACCGGCCGCGCCCGAGTCCTCGCCGCCAAGCCGGACTCCGCTCGCCGCCCGCAACGGCCGCCGCCGAATCCGGCCGTCACCGACTCGGTCTCCTCCGCAACGGCCGTCCCACCCTAGCCGACGCCACCTCCCCTATAAATTCCCCTCTCCCGCGCTGCCTCGCCACCTTTCACCCGTCGCTCAAGCCGCTGCCGCACCCGATCTTCCTCGCCGTCGCTGCTTGAACTCGTCGCCGGCCATCACCCCGTATCCCGCCGTCTCGCCGACCTTCTGCCGGCTTCCGTCGCCGCCAGAGGACACCAAAGCACCCTCGCCGCCTCCTCGCCCTCTTCACGCCACGCTCGACGTCGTCGCAAGCACGCCGTCGCCGGCGCTCCGGTTGTCACCGCCTCCGTTCCACTCGTCATCACCCGTCCCTCCTCCTCGCCGACTTGTCGCCGCCGGTGAGCCCTCCCCTCTCCTCTCCCTCTTTTTCCACCGCCACCGCCAGGCCTCCTTCCACCCGTGTCGCCGTTGGGCGAAGCCGCCGCCTCCCCGCCGTCGCCACGCCTCCGCCGGTAATCGCCGTCGCCATGCGACTGCCGTGCCGGCGCCCACCATCACCTTCCGCTCCCGTGCGCCATCGCCGGTATCGTCGTCGGGCCTCCGCGGTCCGCCGCATTCGTCGCCGCCGGCCGTGGGCCGTCGTCGGTCGTCGCCCGCCGGTCGTCGCCGCGTCGTCACGCCGTCGCCGCAGCGCCGTGCGCCGCCGCTGTTGCCGCCCGCCGGTCACCGCCGTCGGCCGAGCGTTCCCTCCCCCGCTCCTCTGCTCTCTCTCTCTCTAATCGACGGGCCCCACCCGTCGGCCACCCCTCCTCCTTTTCCCCCCTCTCTCTCTGCCGTGCGGGCCCAGCCAGTCAGCCGCCCGCAGCCCTATTAATTACGCAATAATTGATTTAGGAGTTTTCTGTTTAGTTAAAAACCTAGAAAACTTCTAAAATTTGTATCTAATTCATCTAGTCTCCGTTTAGGCCCATTCAAATTTCATTAAATTCATAAAATTTTCAAGAATCCATTAAAAATACTTTCTTTTACTGTTTCAGTAGAGTTTGTGCCTGTTTTATTTATTTTTGTGCTTTGTCGCTTAGATTCGGACCCCACCGATGAACCGGTTTACTTTGAGATCGTTGCCGAAGTTCCCCAAGGACCAGAGCAAGGCAAGTGGCACTCATATTTGTTCATATTGAACCTATTATTGCAAATTCCCCGCTTTATTTATTCAAATATGCATTGTTTGAATTAAGTATTTACTGTATTTATTTTTCGGGTAATCCTTATTATTATGCCGTTGTTTATCCAACTTTATTTATGCTAGACCAGGGGTAACTTGACTAGAGTTAGGCCTAGGTTAATGTTTAACCATGCTTAGATCAAGTAGCTCATGAGATCATTTAATAATCATGATTAGCTCTGAATAGCTGTAATAATGATTCATTACCCGGTTCGGGTTAATGGCAACTAAAATATTGCTAATGGTGAGCTGTGGGTGCACGGTTTTGAGAGTCGCACCCCTGGCAATTAAGGACCGGTTCACAGGAAACCCTGGAAGTAATTTAGTGCTAACCACATGCCGAAATGGGTAAGGTGGGATTTGAGGCATGGCTTCGAACTATTTGACGTACCAAGGCAAGGGTAGGCGTGATGGAGTATGGACGGGCAATCATGGTGTAACGAAAGCCTCTGCTGCTTCCGGATCTACCAAGGCACAAGAGGGGACTGTCCGACTTGGTGTAAAGGAGAGGGTGAAACCTGAAGTGCGGTGCGATTAAATAGGGAGGGTTATGTGACGGGTCCTATGACGGTCTCCTTTCTGGTATGCCATGGTAGTATGTCGGCGCACATTCAAGTGCAGTGGAGTCGTGTCTTGTGGGTACAGTAGTACACCTCTGATCAGAGTATAATCTATTCGAATAGTCGTGCCCACGGTTACGGGCGAACTCCTAGCCTCAATGTGATTAGTTGAACCTTTAATGACCTGGGTAAACTGGCTTTCACTTGGGACTACTGCAACGTGGTGTAACGTTGAGTAGTGGCTGGGCCTGTCACAACGTGGTGTAACGTTGGACAGTGTTGTGGTATTTTACAACTGTTATTTACTTATTCTTTAATTTATTTAATTTCTTTTATTCAATTTAATCTCTGTTGTTTATTTAAATGCTGCTTTATCGCAACTAACCCTAGCATGTCCTTGATGATCGTTATGTATCATTTATTACCCTCTTTTCCGTGCTACTTGTTGAGTATGGTGGTTTATACTCAACCTTGCCCAATTTCCCCGTCCAGAGTTAGAAGTGGAATCCGATGGAGGTAACTCTCAGGAGTGAGCTGGTCTGCCGTCGAAGCTTTGCCTATGGACTAGAGCTGTACCCGCTGGAGCTAGTTTACCCTTTCTTTCCGCTGCATTTTTGTTAGAATAAGTGTTATTTTCAGTTGTTTCTAAGAACGATGGTTATGTAATCAACAGTCTTTTTGTGTATCCTGACTGGTCCTGGACAGGGATTTTAATACACAATTAAGTTCAGAAATTCGTGTGAGGAATTTCTGGGCGTGACAGGTATAAAGAAGAAGCACATGAATTTAGGAATGAACGCACTTGATAGTTGAATTGACGTGCACAAGCGCGGATAATAGGATCTTAAGTTGCACTTGTGGACACGTGGATGTATAGTTGGTATTGATGTCCTCATCAAATACCCTATGCATCCCAAGTTTCCGGTGATAGTGTGCTAAAATAATTGGTACTACATGTGCCAGAGATGGGACTATGACGGCGAGTAAGGCACAGAACAAGTCCATAAAGCTCGAGGCCTTTCGTAGGAGTATGATGATCCAAGTTTAGCTGCGTTTCATACTAAGGCCCTGTTTGATTTAGCTTAGAATTATTATAATCTGGCTTACTAGAAATAAGTTGAAACAAACAGATAGACTATTGTAGCTGATTATTATAATCTAGAGCCTAAATTAATATAATCTGATAAGCTCATCCAAATATACTTTTTTCAGATTATTGGGTAGCTTTAGACCCACTACCCTAGTATACTTTAAAACAAGGGGCAATTGCATAACTGGCCCTACTTTGAAGTCCAATTGCGGATTTAGCCCTGGTTTTTTCAGTTTGCAGATTTAGCCCCGCTTTTCAAAATTGAAGCTCCAATTTGGCCCTACTGTTAAATAATCGTGAGTAGTCTAAATAAAAAAAGAGAAAAAAAGCAAAAACACGTGAAAGGACAACAATACCCCTGGCTACTCTAACTCAATCTAGACTCCTCCTCCCTCCTGTTGCACGAACTGAGCTAGGGTTTTGGAGGACTTGTGGCGGTGAGGAGATGGGCCGGCGGTGAGCACGCCGGCGAGCGACGCAGCAAGGGCGCGCGGCACGGGGCCAGGCCGAGCGCGGAGGCAGGGTGGCTAGGCGGCGGGCGCGCGGCGGCTGCGAGCGCGTGGCTACGGGCGTGCGGCAGCGGCTGCGAGGCGGCAGCGCGGCGGCCAGGGGGCGGCCAGGCAGTTGCGCGGCGGCCAGCGAACAGCACGTGAGGGGTGCGGCAGCGCCTGATTTTCTACGGGGGGTGTCCATTTTCTTCGTTTTGACCTCAACATTGAGCAACCATGGAAAGGTTTACCCTTGATCTATCTCTTTCCATGTTTAGAACATGTTGATTGTGGCTATGCAAGATGATTAGAAGCTTCTATGTGTCTATTTAGATGATTGGAAGTTTGTCATCATATGATTTGCCCATATGTCATCATGAACATGTTGATTGTGCCTATTTTCATGTTTGGAAGTCTCTTTGTGCAGATTGTTTTGCTTATTACATAGAAGAAATATTCATCTATTTGCTTATTAGTGATCATCTGGCTATAATTTGCTTATTAGTGTTCATCTTGCTATAATTTGCTTTTTAGTGATCATCTTGCTATAATTTGTAGGTCCAATCAAAGTAATATAACAATTGATATTAGAGTAAGGGAACATTTCAGTTTACCAGATGGGGGACTAAAGACTTATTCCAGAAGTAGGTATTTGGTAACAATGGTTGACAGTAAAAAATTCACTTTTTTGCAATTAGTTGATTTCATAGGATCTGAAATTGTGTGGGGTTCTAAGCAATATATTTCTTTATGGTATGCTGTTAAGGGTGGTGAAATTGAGATAAGAAGTGATGAGAAATTAAAAGAGTTGTTTGCCATGAACTACACTCTTGGTGTAGTGCATATGGAAGCCCAAATTGATAGTTTTTCAGGCCCATTGCAATGTTCACCCATCAAAAGAAGGATCCATCCTCATGTCAAAAACATGGTACAACAAGGAAGTTGTATCATTCCTCGTATTTCTTTGCATCCTACTTCTGATGGAACACAAACCACAGAAGAAATGGCAGCCCCACAACCCACAGAAGAAATGACAGCCCCACAAAAATCAAAGCCAACCAAAAAGCCCAAGAAGAAAGGAGTTGTTGATGAGGAAAACACTTCTGACACAGAGTCACTGTTGGCATTAAGTGATAGCAGCTATGACACTGATTTGGCATCATCTTCTGACTCGGATTGTGATGAGCTTGACTGTTCTGACTCTGATGCAAGCTATGCACCAGACAATATTGATGATGAGAGTGATGTTTATGAGATTGCTGATTTTTCATATGATGTTGATGATCAATGTATTGATGTAAATGTGATGTTCCCAGATGTGGATCAGTGCAAATCAACAGTAACCCACCATGCAATCTTGGGTGGTTATCTCATTAGAACTGTAAGGGAAAACCAAAACCAGTTTAGGGCACATTGTAGGCTGAGAAAGGAGACAAACTGCAAGTGGACTTTTTATGCATCAACTAGCAAGAAATATGTTGGTTGCAAGGTATGTGCCATGAACTGAATTAATTTGTTTTTTTCATGCTTTTACCCACAAGCATAGTTCGTACATCTTACTAATTTGTTGCAGGTGAAGATGAATGGGCCATTGCACACTTGTAGTTCTGAAAATAAGCGTGGTGACACAATGGCGTCGCAGAGTTGGATTGCTGATAGGGTCGTGAACATGTTGAAGGATAAACCCACAATGACACCAAAGGAGTTGCAAGATAAGATCAAGACAACCTACAAGATGGATGTCCCATATCACAGGGTTTACAGGGGCAAGGAGAAGGCTATGGACATGTTGTATGGCAAATGGGATGATAGTTATGAGCTACTTCCATCTTATAAAGCTGCTCTTCTTGCCACTCTTCCTGGAAGCATTGTCGAGTTGGACACGGAAGAGGACAATGGGAGTGTGTACTTTAGAAGATTTTTTGTTGCTCTAAGGCCATGCATTGATGGGTTCTTACAAGAGTGCCGTCCCTACATTGTTATGGACTCAACCCACTTGACAGGAAGGTCTAGAGGTCAGTTGGCAGTTGCTGTAGCTATTGATGGCCAGAATAGCTATTTCTAGTGGCATATGGGGTGATTGAGACGGAGTCGACTGATAGTTGGACATGGTTTGTTCTTAACCTGAAGAAAGCCATTGGTACTCCTCCAGGATTTGTCATCAGCACCGATGCAGGTTGGTTACTATTTGTGTTTTCTCTCTTGCATATTTTGTTATTATGTAATAAAGTACTAATATCCTGTTCACCTTTGTGCACTATACAGGCAAAGGAATTGAGGCCGCAGTGGATCTTGTGTATCCAGGTGTGGAGCATCGGGAATGTATGAGGCATCTTTGGAAGAACATGAAGAAGAAATTCCATGGTTCTTTGTTTTCTCAACACATGTGGGCTGCTGCTAAGACCTACACTGACCAGGGTCGAGAGTACCACTTGGGTAAGACAAAGGAGAAGTGCCAAGCTGTCATAGATTGGTTGGATGAGTACAATCCATACACATGGAGTAGAAGTAAATTTTCAGAACATTGCAAGGTAGACCACATCAATAACAATCTTTCTGAGTCTTTCAATAGTTGGGTGTCAAAAACCAAAGACTTGTAGATTGTGGAGATGCATGAGAGGATAAGAAAGATGATTGTAACCAAATTTGATGCAAGAGGTAACATTGCTAGAAAGATGGAGGGCAGAATAATCCCAGACATTACCAAAGCTCTTAGTGCTATCAGCAAGGATATTAAGGACCATGAGGTCCTAAGATGTGGAGATGGCACAGCTAAGGTCACTGTGTCCACTGTTACACATGCAGTCAACTTGGAAGATAGGACTTGCAGCTGCAGAGCTTGGCAAGTAAGTGGAAAGCCATGCACACATGCTCTAGCTTTGATTTCGAAGCTAAGTAGAGAGGTGCATATGGATGACTTTGTGGATGAATGCTTTTCCATTGAGAGGTTGCGAAAAGCATATTCTGGTATCTTCAAGTCTATGACATCAAATCATATGTGGCCAAAGGTTGATCTAGGCTACAAAACCAGCAAGCCTAAATTGAGGAGAAAACCAGGAAGACCTAGGGTCTCTAGGATGAAGGGTTCTGAGGAGGGAGGAAAAAAGAAAAAGAAACGATGCACAGAGTGTCATGAGCTGGGACATACGGCAAAGTATTGCCAAGGAGGCCTCACAGCTAGACAAAAGAGAAGAGTTTCAACTATAGAGAATGCATTAGGAGAGGGTAGCAATGACCCTAGCGTTGCACACACATCAAAGTAATAGATTTCATTTGATTTCTTTTGTTCTTTTCAATTAATTTGTACCCTAACTCTAAATTCATTTCATATGCAGTGCAAGTGCAAGTGCAAGTGGGAGTGCGGGTGGAAGTGGAAGTGCAAGTGCAAGAGGAAGAGGTGGAGGGAGAGGAAGGGGTAGGGGAAGGGGAAGAGGAAGAGGGAGAGGAATGGGGGCATGGTTTGGAGCTTGATGCTCATGTAATTGTTGCCCCATTATCTACTTTTGTTGGAAATGCTTATTGCTTTTGTTGGACATGTAAGACCTATATATATGTGCTCATGAACTCTATGTGTGCTGATTTGGGTCTTGTTGGACATTTACTAGCTATATATTTGTGTGATTGTGGACTTGTTATGTGTTGATTTGTGTGGTTGTGGACCTGTGTGTTGATTTGTAGGCTGTTGGACATGATTATGTGCTTTTTTTACATGAACATCCTTGTATATTTTCTTCATTGTTTGCAATGTTGAAATTTTTAGGCAATATGCTGTCAAAATTTTGTAAAAAACAAACAAAACAATGTCAATTTTGTTCGCCACAATTTTTTTAATTTTGTTCAAATTTTAATCGAATGTATTTTAAATCTTAGTTAAATTTATGAAACTTCAGTCAAATAACAATCAAAATCGACTCAAATCTTACAAATATTTCTTAAAGTACACACATGTGTAAATACAGGGCCAAATATGCAAATAGTACTAAGAAAACAGGGCCAAATGTGCAAAGGCAAAGACGTCTACTTTTTCTTCACTTAACACCGTTAGCATGCCTTAACGTAGTAGGGCCAAACGAGAGCTTCGATTTTGAAAAGCGGGACTAAATTTACAAACTGAAAAAACTAGGGCTAAATCTGCAATTGGACTTCAAAGTAGTGCCCGTTATGCAATTGCCCCTTAAAACAATTATCCATATTTATCATCCGTTTCTACTTTAACTTATAATAATCCAGCTTACAGTAATCTGACTCAATAATCCAAATTACAATAATCCCTAGTTGAAACAAACATGGCCTAATCAACAATTCCAATCATTACACTATAAAAAAAAGCCATCCCGTTGGTGCATTAGACTTCACACTACTCTCTTAATGACTTTACTCACAAAGGAAAACCAAGAAAGGAAAAAATTTCAAGCTTATTATGCACATATAAATTAGCCAAAAATAAGTAAGAGAAATCAAGTCAATAAGTTGAGGTTGCCAGTTGGCATGGTCAAGACCTCCCAATTTAGGGTCCTCTCACGTTAAGAGGTTTCTCTTGGTTGGCCAATAAAACTTCAGCTACACTATACACAGGATGAGTCCATGTGTCACAATGGCAAGTGAGTTGTTTCCTGGACACACATTTGATGTAGATCTGGATTTGCACAAAAATAGACTGTCCATGATGAACTGGAGTTATACTTTTTTTTGGGGCCCTCCAGGCAAGATGTGGACAGATGTTCGTTTGGTGAGCACAGATTTGTTGATCCGCAAATAGAAGTCTTACTGCTCACCTCTCAGTTGTCGTTTACACTTGTCTTCGTTTTAACACTTCTCTGAAGTTGGACTATGATATTTTATCAGTTGTCAAGATGCAAAATTAAGTCTTGTGGTAATTACTTCTATCCATGGATGTGATGGGTTATGTGTTTTTAAACCTCAAAGTTAACACTATTTAAGGGATTTAATTATCACTACTATTGATCAGCTATCTAATTGTGTTAACCCAAAGTTAATTCTAATTCATATCTTTGACTAATTTTGACAACGCAGGATGTACTGCATCACAGGTGGTGTCCATTGTAACTAGGGGAAGGACTGACTCTGCACTTTTAATCTGAGCTGCCAAAGGCCCTGTTTGGAAGAGGGGACTTCCATATATGATTTTTGCAATTTCCACAACAAAGTTTCCTACATCTTAAAGTTTCCGATAACTTATAGTAATTAATTTTAATATGGTTTCCTACATTTTAATTTTAACTTATAGTAATTAAAATTTCCTACATCAACTTTGGAAATATGATTTGTGCGGAAATTAATATCTAAACTCTAGGGATTAATAGAAGCAATCACATAGGGGGTGATTGTTGCATATTTGTAAACTTAAAATAGTTTGGGAATAAAACTTTTATATACATGTTGTTAGCGATCTCAGAGCAGAGACTGAAAAATAGGCTACGATGAACCTCAAAATTAACTCTAAATTTAAAATTAAAAATTTAAATTTTGCCTTATAAGCATAAACGATGCTCGGCAGAGCATGATTTAGTACTAGTTTCTGGCTTTAGGTTGTGAGATAAACTACTATGTTGCTGCAGGCTTGTAAAGCAAAGCATAGTATGGTCAGTGAGAATGACCTGTCCTGTGTTCCATCCAATACATGCCATTGCCACCACACTGACGCGCATATATAAGCTAACACTATAAGCAGGTCAATTGCTTCATGTACTTACTAAATTTTTCTTTATTGCCAATCTCTGCCTGAAGATCTTCTTGTTCGTTGGTTACTTGTTTCTCTGTAGTAATTTGCATGCAGCCATAGTGTCATTATTCCTGCACTAAGTTATCAGTATTATCATACCGGCTCTAAACAGCTATTGCCAGTGGCTCATCTGCATCAGACTTTAAAGCAGCATGTTGCTTAGCATAGTTCCAAAGTTGATGCAGAATAGCGAAGAAACAAAATGAGGACAGTGAACTGAAATCTAATCTTGAAGCATCTCATTGTGCCCTCTCTTGCTCTCAATTGAGATCATGATATGCTTATTTTGCTCCCAATGAGGAGCAAAGAGAGAACAGAGCTAACAAATACACTAACTTGAAAAAAGAAATGGCTGAAAAATCCGCACGAATGAACTGAAGACCTATCGATAATTATTTATTCCCTTATGATCACCTAACCTGAAACTCCAAAGAATGAATTTAATCTGTACGTACCATGCTCTCCCAAAAAAAAAATGTCAAAAATTTGGAGCAACCAAACCGGCTTCAGCCATCATCTCCTCCCGGAGCTGGCAGATTGAGATCAAGAAACCTCTCCGCGAGCAATGGTTGCTCTGGCCTGAGAATGCCGCCGTCGGCGTGGCCGCGCTCGCAGAGCTCGCCGGCGATGGAGTGCGACCGCTTGTGCCCGCCGAGAGCCTGCCCGGAGCCAAACTCCTTGGAGCATACCGGACACACGAATTTGATTGGTTTCTTCGTTGTCTTCGCGAAGAAGACGCCGGCTCCGGCATCGGCCTCCGGCGAGACCGACGTGGAGGTGGTGCTCAACGACATGTTCGTCTCTATGCTCGGCTCCGGCTGATCGGCCACGACCATGGCGGCTTTGTGATCGGACGGCACGACTCGGAGAAGGCTGCAATTACTGTTTATTCGTTTGTGGCTAGCACGGTGGCCGCCGAGGGCTTGGTAGGACTGAAAAACCCGGCCGCAACCATGGCATTCGTACCGGCCTCGCTTCTCGCCGCTGAGTCTCCGGCTAGCCACGGACTTCTTCTTGCCGTTGCCGTTGCTGTTCATCTTAATATCCGTGTGCTGAGACGAAAGAGACAGTTCTAAATCGTCGTCGTCGGAGATGATGTCGTCGTCGTACTTGTTGTACTTGTGAGGTAAGTACTCGTCTTCGTCTTTAGCTCTTCTCGAGCTCCCGCCGTCGTCGCGCGACAGCTTCAGGAGGCACTGAGCGACGAAGAGCTGCTCGTTATCGTCAAACCTGTCGCGCGCGGGCGCCGGCACGCGCATCGACCGCGGCCGCCGCCTCGGGGCCGCCATCACCAGCGTCTCCCGGTCGCCGTCGTCGTCAGCATCGACGCCGGCATTTTCGGAGTCGTCGGCGTATACTCCGCCTGCCGGCGCATGGCCGCGCGCGCGGCCGAGCACCGTACGGCATGATGACGACGACAAGAGATCGCCGCGGTAACGGCATGGATCGCCACCGCCGTCCTCCTCGTCGTCGTCGTCGCCGCCGCCGTGTCCGCCGGAGCCCGAGAGCCGGCGCGTCTTCTTGGGGTTCTCCCTCAGCCCATAGCCTCCGCCGCCGCTGGCTCCGGCACCGGCATTGGCACACCGCGCACCGCTCTGCATCATCCACCGGCGCTCTATCCTCCCGTCGCCATCGTCGGCGTCGGCGCCCTCCATCTCCGTGAGCGAGTGGGAGCGCATGTGGCCGCCGAGCGAGCGGCCGCAGGCGAATCCCTTCCCGCAGACCTTGCAGCTGTGCCGTGTCGCACTCGCACTGCTACTAACCACAAGCACATCGCCGTCCATGGCGGATCAAGATTCAAAGAAACCAGTTACCACAACCAAACCACAAAGAACCGAGAAAGAATTCGATCGGATCAAGATGGACCAAAAAGCAAACGCTAGTGCATTCAAGAAGGGAAGCGGTCAAGCTAGCAAGCTGGAGGAATGGAAGCAAGGGAAGGGATCCATGGACCAGACAATGAGCTTGGTAGAGCTGTTGGTAGCAGTAGATGGGGAGGAGGAGGAGGAGGAGGGGAGGCGAAGGGTGGTGCGGTTGGGAAGGAGAAATCTATGCATGCAAGCAAGCAAAGTTAGCAAAACTGACAGGAGAGAGAAACCGAATCGGTGATCGACGAGAATTCCAACCGGGCCTTGGGCTTCCAAATGGAAGTTTTGTACCAATGGCCATGTGGCCCAAGGCCCGACGGCCCGGCCCATAGCACGACCATTTGGCCCGGGCCGAGCACGGTCCAGCACGACGGGGATCCGGTCCGTAACGGCCCAGCCCAACCGTTGAGTTGTGCCGGGCTCTGTCTTGGCACGTGGGCCGGCCCGACACGGTCCAGTAGATGCAAAAGAAAAACTAAAGGATCTAAAATAAACTTAAATTAGTTGTATAAGGTTTAGCCCACAATGAGAGAGATGTAAAATATACTTATTTTAGATAAAAAAAGGCACGACTTAGAGAAGAGGGAGGAAAAGAAGACTTATTCGTGCGGCCCAAAGAGGTAAGCGAGAATTGTAGACTTATTTACGCATCAGCCCATTGTGCTTCCGGGCCGGCCCGACACAACCCGAGACTTATTGGGTCATGCTTGGGCGGCCGGTGTAGCCCGTGGACCGGCACGGCATGGCCCGGTGTAGTTATTGGGCCATGCCGGCCCGATGGGAGTAGACACGAGCACGGCCGTGCTTGGGCCAGGCGGGCCTGATGGCCATCTATACCACAGTCTCATCCCTCTTAGATTTAGGAAGAGATGGGGGGAGGGGTTTGTTCTGGTAACAAAAGCAAGGTCCAACTATTTTGATGAGCTATATATCCGATTTATGACTGTGTTCTCCTTTTTTTTTAAAAAAAAGATAGAAGATTATCTTATTTTGTGGTGGTTATTATTTGAAATTAAACCTCTACTCTAGACAATTGTGATGATAAACATAAAAAACACGTCTAAAGGCCGTTGAATTATCTGGTCTAAAAGACCGTAAAGTGTTAATGCAATCAATTATAAATATATTAAGGTTTAGTCATATCAATGCCTCGATAATATTAATGTTTAATCTATGAAAGATGACATGCTGACTCACAATATAATAATTATTTAAAATCAATAAATTTAATGTTAAATATGTGATAAGTTGATATAAACACTAAAATATTAGTGTGTGTATATATATAGGAAGTGGATGTTTAGAATATATGTTCATATCCACATACGATCTTAGCCCTTTATATATCCTTAAGATATATGTACCATATTAGATGAAGAGTATATTCTATTACATATTTTCTTTTCGTATATACGTATGTATATGTATAAATGATGTGAGCAGGGGTGGCCCGATCTTTCGATGAGTTAGATAACCACAATTTGAGGAAAGAAGTTGTCGGCCCGACTACAACCGTACTAGACATTGGTGTGTTGCGCTTTAGCGACCGAAACACCTCTCCTATGACTGTTGATCTTGTCGGTGTAGATCAACCCTATTCCTAGAAGCAATCGAGAACAAGTAAGAACAAGATAAACACGTAACTGAATTTGCAAATTAAAAACAATGGATTGAATCAATATAATTTGAACAAGTAACAAGCAATTTGGTGATCTGCGATCACATGATTAACTCGGCAAAGTAGCGATGCTATGCTTTAATCTAAACAAAACCCAACTAACCCTGAAGGGGTAAATAACTATTTATAGTAGTAGGAGGATGTCCTAGGGGTCTCTAGGGTCGTGCTCCAATAGGTTGGGATGCACAACACTTATTCCCCTCTTGGGTCGGGTCCCAAACAAAGTTACAAGCCCAAAGGCTCATGATAGGTGACATAGCATCTTGTTTCTTCATCTATGGATGACTGGGATGGAAGTTGGTGATGTGGCTAGGTCCGTTGGAAACAGGACTCCGAGGGATTTGCATCAAGTACTCACGGGTCAAAAAAATGGAGGTTGTATGCATATTCCGCGGTCATTTGAATTCAGTAGTGTAGCAGGGGGCCGAATTGGATTCCAGCACTTTGAGGACTTGATCTTGATACCATCTTATTTATCCATGTTGTGTGCAACGGTTATATCCATAGTAGCCTTGGTCATATTATCCTCCCCTTCTTCACGGAAAACGGTCATCGATTTTTCCATATGATGTTCATCGCCTGGTCTATTTAAAACAACCTGTTTCATCCAATCAAAACAAGAAAAACTCGAAATAATGTGATTAGAAATAACATGTCTCTCTAGGTTCTAAGTTTTATCCACATCTACAGGAGGTTCTAAATCTACACATATATAAACCTATGCACCAAATATACATCTCTATCATTATTTCTATCAAAGATATGAAAAATAGCATTAGTTGGATATGGCAAATCAGATTTAGCAAATAATTTCTCCTTCAAATTATCGAGCTTACAAAAATCATCAAACTGAACATAGCCTAAAGTATTTATAGAAGATAGCAATTCATGTTCCTCTACTTCATTAGTGTTCTCCTTTTTCCTTCATAAGCGACGGACATAGCGTCTATCATATTGTTCTCCTCCTTTTGGTGAATGCTCGGAGCTCCCTGCGAAATGTTAGTGACAGGAGGCACAAGCATAGCTTCTTGCTCTATTGGGTTCTCCAAAAGTTTTCTCTCAACATTGCAAGCAAGCATAAACAAATGGCTTATGTGATTATATGTTACATTAGCAAGCCCAGCCTGAATATTGAAATTAAGTCATTTCAAAAATCTAGTCATTGTGTTCTCATGATAGTACTCCTGAAAGTGATGCAAATTTTAAACTCATGAAAGTACTCCTGCACGGTTTGGTCGCCTTGTTTTAGATTTTTCAAATTTTTGAAGTAGAGTACATTTATAGTATGAAAACACAATTTTTTTCCTCATCATTGTTTTACGCTCATCCCAAGTTTCAAGCTTATTGCCCACAGTATACCACCAAAAAGATGCAGAGCCTGTACATTTGTTACTAGCAGCCTTAATCATTTGAGTATTAGAGAAATCATGCTCGTCAAAGTGTTTATCTACTGCTAGCTCTCAATCAATATGAGCAATAGAATCATACTTTTCATCAAAAGTTGGCAAAATAGACTCTATTCTTGCAAGATTATAGTCATTTACCTTATATGCATCATGTTAATCACTTGTCATGTGTTGTCGTGAGTGAAAAGGTTTATGTTGAGCACGAGCACCTCCATTCTCCTTGCGTGACCCTGCCATGGTTAGTAGCAAACAAGAAACATGCACACAAAATATATGTTCCTATCAACTACTACGTTGTGGAGGCTAAAAAGTCACGCACTCAAGCTTTTTACCAAACTGTTACAACTTCTCACCAATGCAAGTTGGATGGCGTCCACACTGACTCAACCTAGCACCCAATGGAGGTTGGATGTATCGATTCCTTAACACAAACGCTCACAATCTGTACAGCTACAATCAAATTTGTGAAACTATGGGTAGGCTTAAATATGTAGCAAGGATGGCAAATGCTCAAATCAGAGAACGCAAAGTTGAATAATCATTCAGTGTCAAGTATCGTGCTGGTCTTAGGCTAGAACAAACTAGCAACACGAGCCTAGACACAAACGATACCACAGGATAACACAACACAACTCAAGCATGATTTATAAAGCAAACTCAAAGATACAATCTGTTTTTCTTTCTTTCTCCTTTTTTGATATTTTTTGATTTCTTAGAAACAACTGAAAATAACACTTATTCTAACGAAAATGCAGCGGAAAGAAAGGTAGACTAGCTCCAGCGGGTACGGCTCCAGTCCACAGGCAAAGTTTCAACGGCAGACCAGCTCACTCCTGAGAGTCCTCTCCACCAGACTCAACTTCTAACTCTGAAGGGGGAAAAGGGGCAAGGCTGAGTACAAACCACCGTACTCAACAAGTAACACGGAAAAGAGCAATAAATGATGCGTAGGGATCATCAAGGACATGCTAGGGTTAGTTGCAATAAAGCAGCAGTTAAACAAATAACAGAGATTAAAACGATTAAAGGTAATTGAATACATTAAAGGATAAGTAAATAATAAGAGTAAAATACCACAACACTGTCCAACGTTACACCACGTTGCGACAGGCCCAACCCCTACTCAACGTTACACCACGTTGCAGTAGTCCCAAGTGAAAACCAGTTTACTCAAGTTATTAAAGGTTCACTAATCACAGTGAAGCTGAGAGTTCACCCTTAACCGTGGGCACGGCTATTCGAATAGATTATACTCTGATCAGAGGTGTACTACTGTACCCACAAGACACGACTCCACTACACTTGAACGTGCGCTGGCATACCACCATGGTATGTCACATAACCCTCCCTATTTAATCGGACCGCACTTCAGGTTTCACCCCCTCCTTTACACCAAGTCGGGCAGTCACCTCTTGTGCCTTGGTAGATCCGGAAGTAGCAGAGGCTTTCCTTACACCACGATTGCCCGTCCATACTCCATCACGCCTACCCTTGCCTTGGTACGTCAAATAGTTCGAAGCCATGCTTCAAATCCCACCTTACCAATTTCGGCATGTGGTTAGCACTTAATGACTTCCAGGGTTTCCCGTGAACCGATCATTAATTGCCATGGGTACGACTCTCAAAACCATGCGCCCACAGCCCACCATTATTAATATTTTAGTTGACATTAACCCGAACCGGGTAATGAATCAATATTACAGCCATTCAGAACTAAGCATGATTAAATGTGATCCCATGAGCTACTTGTTCTAAGCACGGCTAAGCATTAACCTAGGCCTAACTCTAATCAAGTTACCCCTGGTCTAGCATGGATAAAGTTGGATAAACAACGGCATAATAATAAGGTTTACCCGAAAAATAAATACAGTAAATACTTTGATTAAAACAATGCATGTTTGAATAAACAAAGTAGGGAATTTGCAAGAATGGGTTCAATATGATCAAAGATGAGTGCCACTTGCCTTGCTCTGGCCCCTGGGGAACTTCGACAACGATCTCGAAGTAAACTGGCTCTTCGGCGGGGTCCGAATCTAAGCAACAAAGCACAAAAATAAACAAAACAGGCACAAACTCTACTGAAACAGTAAAAGAAAGTATTTTTAATGGATTCTTGACAATTTTATGAATTTAATGAAATTTGAGTGGACCTAAACGGAGACTAGATGAATTGCTTATGAATTTTAGAAGTTTTCTGGGTTTTTAACTAAACAGAAAAGTCCTAAATCAATTATTGCGCAATTAATGGGGCTGCTAACGTCAGCGAGGAGAGAGGAGGCGGCGCTGACAGGTGGGGTCCGGGAAGGAGAGAGAGGAGGGAAAGGGCGGTCGACGGCTGACGAGTGGGACCCAGTCGTCAGTGGCCGAGAGCAGAGGAGGAGGGGAGGCGGCCCCGGCCGAGAGGGGAAGGCGACGCTGGCGGCGAGCGAGCGGCGGTGGCGGGCGGAGACGGCGCGGCTCGGCGACGGCCACGACGCGACGAGCGCGGCGGCGATGGCGCGACCGGCGACGACGACGGAGATGGCGGCTGCACCAAGAGGAGGGCAACGGAGGACGGTGCCAGCACGGGGAGGAGGCGGCGACAACGTGCCGGCACGGCGGCGCTCTGGCGGCGGCGGGGCCACCACGACGACGGCGAGGCGACGAAGACGGTGGGCGGAGGGGCGATGGCGACGCCCAAGGTGCGGACGCGCGCGGCGGCGATGGCAGCAAGTCGACGACCTGCGGAGAGGAGAAGAGGAGAGGGGAGTGGCGACAGCTCACCGACGACCGAGGCGGCGGCGGCAAGTCGACGAGGGCGGGGAACGCCGGATGACGGCCAGCGGCAAGGACGGCGAGGCGTAGACGGCGAGATCGATCGGCGGCGACGGAGCTCGCGCGTGGCGACGACGACGAGCGATGGAGCGCGGGCGCGTACTGGTGCGGGTGGCGGCGGATTGACGAAGGCGTCGCGAAGGTGACAACGACGGCGACGGGCGGTGATGACGACGAGCGCCGCACATGTCCGGCGACGGCGTGTGGCTCGGTGACGGTCGGCCGGGGAAGAAAAGAGATTGGGAGGAGGAAGGAGGCGCTCACTGGCGGCGGCGATGGTGCGGGTGAGTCGGCGAGGTCGAGGCGGAAGTGGTGACGCGGGTGGGCGCAGTCGATCGGCGATGGCGGTGGAGAAGTACAGCGCGGCGGCGGCGGGAGCTTCGAACGGAGAGGGAAAAGTGGGCGACGGCGCGGCGACGGTGGGGATTTATAGCGCGGGGAGGCCGGCTAGGGCGGAGGCGGTGGTTGGAGACCGAGCCGGGCGCGACGAGGACTCCGCGGCGGCGGTTGTGGCAGAGGACTTGGAGTCGGCGGCGGCGCGGCACGGGCTCGGACTCGGCCGTCACGGGCGCAGGCGCGGTCGCTGAGTGGCGCGAGGGAGGAGGGAGGTGGCGGCAGACTTCGCGGGCGCGGCGAGCGAGCTGGGCCGGCTGCCAGCGGCCCAGGCGGAGGGGAGGCGCACGCGGGCGAGGCCGGCTTGGCTGGGCCTGGAGGGAGGGGTGGGCCGGCTCGGCTGGGCCGGCCCGAGAAGGTGGAGAGGAAAAAGAAAAAGGAAAAAGAAAAGGAGAGAGGAGGAAAATTGGACTTCGGCCCAATTTGAGAAGGGAAAAAGAAAGGAAAAAGGAGGGAAAAAGGAAAGCCCCACTTTTGCCGAGATTTAAATTAATTTGTTTGGCCAAATTTTATACTTCTGCAATTTGAGTTTAAATCATGTTAATCGGTTTGCGAACCCCGATTTAATTAAATTAAGTTCTTTTAGAGGGATTTTTCCTGAGTTAATTAAGCCAATTGTTATTTACGGATTTCTTTTATGAACTTAGGGTTGGGACAAACTCCGGGTGTGACACGCTAAGACCATCAACACGACGTGACGATGCAACACAAAATTCAACAAAGCAAAAACTGGAAAGAACAACAGAGATGGCTAGGTAAAATCACTCTTCATTTTCTTTGTGGCTACTTTCTGGTTTATAGGTAGATAAAAAACTCACCGAGCAACGATTAGATGTACTTTCAGGCCCAAAGCTCATGAAACATGACTTCGGCCCAAGAAGCAAAGAAAAAACCCAAAGCCTAGAAAAAAGAGGAAAATGACCGTTCGAACTTTAAGTAAACTTTGAATGACTTTTATTCGTCGAAACTATAACCTGTTTTATCTGAAATCTCCACTATACAACCTGTTAATCGATTTCGACACAATGAAGACGATGAACATATTCACGGACTTTAGGTAGAATAAATTAAATACTTTTATTTTTACTTAAATAACTCTTGACTGAACAATAATACTTTCTTTAATTCCTTATTAAAGTTTGATTTAGGCTTAGAGAACAACTCACGATGTTACATGCACTCGATAAACTCAAGGCTTTGATTGGCACGATCTTTCAGTGAGTTGATGATAACTATGATTTGGGAGAAACATTGATGACCCAGCTATAACCATATAAGACGTTGTGTTGCATCTTAGCGATCAATATGCCTCTTCGTGGGTTGTTGATCTTATCGTTATAGATCAACCTTAACAAATCGAAGAAACAAGTAAGAACAAGATAAAAGTAATATGATATTGCAAGTAAGAATTGAATACAAATGATAAGAGAGGGATTCCGTAACAAGAAAACGGTGATATAACCGATTATATCTTTATGCATGTGAAGTATTAATGGCTAAACTTTAATCTAAATAGAATCCATAAAACATTGAAGGAGTAACTAGCTAATTATGGAGGTGGGAGTATGACAAGGGGTCCCTTGGGACGTGCTCCACCAGGTTGGGCCGCACTTCACATGGGCCAGGGTCCCATATGAATTTTGGTAGTCATGGTAACATAACATATTAGGTGGATTTACTCTATACACCTTAGTTTTTTTTTCCTTGTAGTCATATTTGACTCTATGTTTAGTTGTTTCTCATTTAATTATAGAGTCATGGCTTCATCTAATAGGTGTATCTATTCGATGCACCTAAGTTTTTAAATTTGTTTTTTAGATCCCTTCACAGCCTCTACAATATTGAAGAGAATGCACTCGGGAGAAGTCCAAGATGTTGTGTGAAGAAATCCTCAATAATCGAGAATCTACAAGGGAGATTTTTATGACTATGTAGGACTCCGGGGGCTACTGTGGGATACCCTCATATGTGGTATATCCGTGTACTGTATTGGGAAGTGGTTCCCAATTATAAAGAAAGATGTAAATATATATATTAGGGTGTAACTGACTAGTATATGACAAGGATTATTATTCTATATTTGGGTTTGCATTACCGGCCGGGTACGTAAGAGTCGATTTAGGCTTAATCATATTTGATTGGATTTCTATCTCTTGTAACACTTACCGTGGTATATAAGGTGAGGTAGGGGTCCCATAAGGACCACGGTCTAATAGATCATTGTTAAGTTTCTTTTAGGGTTTTAGACAATTAATCTACATATAAGGAGTAGGGTATTATCTCATCTTGAGAGCCCAAACTTGGTTAACCCATGTTCCTTGCACACCATCGTACTTTCGGTCTTATGTGCCACTCTATATGTTATTGACGACACAAAACATCAACGCATATGATCTCTTTACCTACCATATGATATTTAATTATGCTTGACTAGAACTACCATATGATATTTAATTATGCTTGACTAGAACTACCAGATCAGCCATATAATACTAGACATTACTTACTTGAGTCAAACCGTACATGGTATATTATCTCTATCTCTATATACCCCTTAGCAAATTTCAATATGTAAAAGGTATACGGATACCCCTTTAATCTATATTACCCATAGCGGGAGGTCAGGGTCAATCCAATTTATAAACCTTGTTTCGGGAGTTATGGCAACTATACTTGAAAAGATGTCAAATGACAAGGAGTTGAGATTTGGTGAGATTCAACATGCTGAGTGACGGTGGCTCAGGAACTCACAGCGAACAGCCTCCCATCCGTCTCCCTAGCTGATGCCCTTCCTACGGCCTCGTAGCACCAACCATCGGCTGAAACCCGAGCCCTGTTTCTGCCTTCAACCACCACCACTAATGCCGCCACCGCTGCTAGCTACTGCTACAGCCAATCACCATAGTCTGTTGCTTCTTGCGACTGTACTGCCTCGAGCCGCTAGTAGAGACGTGTCTCCCAAGTTTTGCTTAGGGGTCTTTGAACACGTTGTGTCTCTCAGCTTGTGTTAGCAGGAGGTCGCACTGGAGTTTGCGTCGCTGATTCCTCAATTCCTCGTGAGCTTTGAACATCATCTTCTCGGTGGGATCGCTCTGTCCTAATGCCTCTTAGCTAGTTAGGTTAACTCTTCTGTGCACCATTTATTCTCTATCTCCGTATCAGTGGTTGATCAAGAAGTCATGAATATTTCCTGTAAGGGATGAAGCTTCCCATGTTGCTGCCACTATTGTCTGATGCATCATGTTGGACAATCTTTGATCATCATCTTTAGGTCACTATTGTCTGATGCATCATGTTGGACAATGTTTGATCATCATCTTTAGATCCGAGGTGGTGATAAGGTGTCAAGCTTAAATTAGCACACCTCTATAAACTAGTGTGACTCCGAGTTAGTAAATTAAAACAAATCATACTCATTGGCTTGAAGTTGAATGCTGCTGAACTTGAATATTTGTTTAGGGGCAAACCTAGTCTTCATAATCTTCGAGTTTGCGTTCATTGAACTTGAAGAAATTTTTTCTGCACCCATACGTAACACGCCAACTATTGATGATCTAGATCGGCAGTAAATACAGGCTATCGCAAATGCTAAGATTGATGATAGGCAAATGATATTGGTTTTCTAGTTTTGGGCTCTCAACGCGAGATAACACACTAATTCAGTTTTATATGTATTATTTGCTATAAACAAATCGCAATCAAAATATTGCACAATCTGTTATATCGTGATCACTCAAGTCTTATATACCAACGGGTAAAGTTATAAGAGAGAAATTTAATCTGATAAGACCAAGCATATTACTCAAACCCAACTAGTTATGAAAACTCATACATATAATACTAATACTTGATATATCCTTAGTTGATTACAACCTAATATCTATCTTTACATCTTTCTTTATACCTTTATAGTTTGGAACACATTCCTATATGAATACATATAGTATACGAGTATAGCTCATATCCGGTTATCCTACCAAACTTATACTAGTAGTAGCACTTATTTTTTGTTAAACTTTTTGACTTAATATAAATAATATAATTTCTAATAAATTAACAATTAAATATTATATGTAGGTTGCTTTTAGAGCAGCTCATTGATTCTAGTTCTTGTCCCAATTAGAAAGGTGTGATGAAGATGTAAAACTTATTTAGACAACAGTCATTTAGAATTTCATTAATTATGGATGGAGATTTAATAATAGATTATATTTTTATGTTTGTTTCTTTTCTAGTGTTGTGCTTTTAGTTTGTCCTTTTGTTATTTCTTAAACTTTGTGATAATGTGAGATCAGATTAGGCTATGGAGGGGGTGAATATAGATAGTTTAACTACCTCCGAAAAGAAAATCTCGTCTTAATTCATAGCAAGCGAGCATGCTAGATTAAAAGAGAACAAATTCAATTCGATCAAAAACTCCGAAAAAGATATCTCCGTGAAAATAGGAGTACATGAATGGAGATATCAAAAATAAAACAGAGCAGAAAACATCGAAAGAAATTTAAATGCGGAAAGCGTAAAATTTAAATGCAGAAAAAAATTTAATTCACAAGTACAACTTTTTATCAGAGTTATTGTTACATCTACCTAACCGAACTAGAGTAACAAACCACTCTCAATTTTTCATTCCATCTCAAAGTTGCAAACTCAAGCAACCATTCCACCCCTATTTATAGGGTTGATCCTCCATTGGAAAATGACCAAAATACCCCTGAAACTTGACCCCTACTCTAAGTCCTCATAGTCGTCGGATCCAGAATCGGCGCTCCAGAATGAGCCACGTAGCCCTTTTTTTATGTGCCGCAGCGGATCTGGACGCCACAGAAGATCCAGCCTCCAACGGAGCACAGGACGGCCAGCTTGTCGCGTGCCGCCAACCAGAAGCCACCGCGTGGATGTACGGGCGAGAGCTTCACGTGCACAGTCGTGCCGCACCCAAGGCCGCCTCGCTCTCTTGGCTGGCCCACACGCTAGTGAGCCACCCACTCCGTGCGCCTCCGCTTGCAAACGCATCCTGCCACACCAACGTCGCCACACATTGACCGGTTGGCCCGCTTGATAGCGAGGCCATGCCTACTTGCATGCGCGCTGGGTTGCCGCTGTGAGCCACCTCTTCCAGTCGCAGCCGTGGGCCGAGACCTCGTCAGCCGAGCCGCTCGCCTATGCGTAGCATGCTCGCCGCAATCCGAATTCTCTAACGTTGCGAACAAAAGTCACCAAAACACATAGTAACATGTATCTTGGTCGATCTCCCGTAGTGGCAGTTCTGAGTTTTTCCATGGCGTCTTCAACTGGATGTGCTGCAGGTTTGTGTTTTAGCGGGCTGTGCTGGCCTTTACCTTCATCTCCGGCGATCCCTCCGCAAGAACATCGACCTTCTTCGTCAACGCAGACGGATCTTCAGGGAGTGGCTAAACTTTCTTGTTGCAGTCAATGAAGCCTCAACCTTCATCGGAGGCCCCTTTTAGGTTTGCTTCTTGGCGTTCATCTACAGCTGCTTGTGGTCTTCAAATCTCCGTCGTCGTCGCCATAGGTGTCTTCGTCCAGGCGGAGAAGCAACGAAAGGCCTGATTGCTTTTTTTTTGGATCTTCTAAAATCCTTTGTTGCAAAAGTCCCGAGCTTACGTTAATTTGGCCGTCTTCAAGAGCCTTCTTTGCAAAACTGTTGGTGCATGCAGTTCAATCCTCGGTATCGAGGACTACTCATAACATGTGTACACTTCTCTACTAAATAAAGTGCATGAGTTTAAAAAAACATATACAGTATCCTGCCGTCGAACACTATAGCTATAGTAAAACACAGCGAATGTATAGCATATGTACTATTCATGGGTGCTGTAGCGAATGATCTCGTGCGCTCCTTGCGGATCAAACGGTTACTGTGCATGCCTGACTTTTTTTACTCGATGGTAGAAAATCCCGTTCGAGCTAGCCGATCCAATCCATGCCATGCATGTGTGAGCAGTTGACCCAGTCAACTCTCCCATGCAGTAACGGAACTTTGGATGCCTAGGACTCAAACTAAGGGCAAAATCTACCCATTATAATTCATACATCAGAGTACAAATGCTTATTTTTACTTACTGTATATGGAGTTGGAGTGGATTCGTTAGTTCCTACCGTTCTGGGGTTGTTTTTGGGGTTGGGGTGAATTCATTTGAGAACTGGACTTGATAGAATGATTTTAATGTGATCCCCATCATCTACAAAATCAAACGAAAACTCTATTTACTATCTACTATCTAATTGGTAAACGCTAAGAAAGGGCCAAAGGGGATTAATGAAAATACTGAGCAATAAAAATGTGAGAACTGAGAAAGAAAGGAATCACTTGTCTAGTTGGCTGCCTGAGGAATCAAGCTAGGCCGAGTGCCACTGCCGCTGGCATGACCTTGCTGCCGTCCCGTCACCACGCCGTTGACACTGCCGCCCCGTAGCCGCCGCGACGCCCGGCCCCATGCCCCACCGGCATGGATGATGCATCCGCCGCTGTGCACCCAATACGATCAACTCCCACCGCCGTGCCCTTGTGCCTCGCTGCCGGTCTGCCCCTGCGCCCGCCGCCGCTGCATTGTTGCCGACTTCTGCGACCCGCGAACGAGCGCCGTCGCCGATGCCTGAGATAGGGGGAGAAGAGAATACGAGTAGATGTAGAATTGCGGACGGGAGAGCGTGAGGGTTTTGGTTCAATTCTGTGAGAATGTGATGGGCTATTACGTATTGGGTTGTATAGTGGGCTGGAAATCTGGGGCTTAGAAAGGTCGTGTGAGGGGAAGTGGGGCTGAACCATTGAGGCTTTATATTCTTTGACAAATATATAGGTACTAGCCCACTAAAATTTTCTTCACAAGTGGGGCTTGGGCAGTGGCGGAGGACAATCCAAAATTGAGGTCTGGTCATGGCCGATCCCAAGAAACGAATTAAGCTTGCGAGTAGCAGATCACTAATTTATATAGCAGATTAATTTTGAGAGCAAATTAAGACAAACAAATCTTTCAAACAAAGAAAAAGTATATTACTTTGTCATATTTGGTCTAAAAAGTATAGCAAGACTTCCAATTACAAAAAGTAATTGTCTTATAATAGCTCTTCGGATATGTACAGATATAAATAAACATGCAATAAATCTTATCAATGACATACAGAGTAGATTAATTTGATCAACACACAAATCAAATTGTACATATATAATGTACTCAAGTCTAAAGTTCCCAATATTCACCTCGTTAAGACACCATTGTCTTTCCCCTTTCCCTTGAAAAATCGCAAAGAAGCTGATCTCAATCTGAGAGGAAATTTCTCAGCTTGTTCTCCACAAACCTTGCATGGTTATGCCAAGCACCAACTGCACACGGAGCACACCTACTTAGTAATCCGTTGTTGCAGTCTCAATTATCATCGGAATTGAGTGAGCGCATGGTGATCTCAATAGCCGGCCATCAAGCTTATCAGGCGGTATAGAAAGGGTCCCTCACGGTGAGGTCAAGGTATGGCCAATGCCACACCTTGTCTTACCGGGTCCTGCGCCACTGTGCTTGGGCCTAACCTGCCCTAGGTCTAATTTCGCCCCTGCTTCCATGCATGTACATGCATGCAGCCATGCAAAGGTGTATGTATGCATCCATGCACGTGCTCCTCCTCCTCTTCTATTTTCTTCACGAATATCCAGTGGTTCCGCACGATGTTTATCTATTACGTATGTCTGTGTCCCACCTTGTCACCCGATACTCTTGATCGTCCTAGACCACAACTCTCTGTGAGTTTGATTCTGGTCTGTCGTTGATAAGGTTGACCATAAGCAACTGCACATAAACAATTCGAACCATCGTGTTGCAGGCATAGATTTCGATTCACTCACACTTGCCAATTTTCCATCACAAATAATACAAACCACTGTTGGTTTCACACACAATGCTATATGTTGGTTTCAAATTATGTAACAAACAGCCGTAGCTTCTTTGAAAGTATCATCAATTATCTTTAAAAGAAAAGCAACTAATCCAACCACAACAATAATCGCAACTAGCTCAACTTGAACGTACGCATTATACACATCTAGTCTAGTAATAAGTCAAATCTATCGAAAATTTGGAAGGCAACTACTACAAAGCTGTGAGCAGAGAGAGAGAGAGAGAGAGAGACTCTGAATTAGCTGTGGTTTTGCTCCAAGAACACGGCGGGAGGCTTGGGCTTATTCAGCCACGAGGAGTCGCCGCTGGCCTGCAGCATCGTGAGAACCTGGGACATGGTCGGCCTGTCGCCGGGCGAGTCTTGCACGCAGAGGAGCCCGATCTGGATGCACCTCCGCACGCGCGACAGGACCAGCTCCTGATCCGGTTCAGAGCAGCGTCGACTCGCCATCGACGAATCCACGAGGTCCATGATCCTGTGCTCGTCCCACAGCTTCCATGCCTGCATGCAAACACAAACATTGCTCGCTGCTACAAAACTATGTTTTGTTTCTTTTTTTCATTCATTCGATGTTCCGTGACATGTTTGTGCTGACGAGACCCATGGATTGCCAAACATGTTTTTGTTGAGAGGTTTTCAGGAATAGATGTGAAATTCTATTGCTGATATTAATTTGCACATGAGGATGAGGGGCATCCAAATTTGAGCTTACCTTTGAAAGGAGGCTTGGCCTAAGACTGTTCTTCTGCCCACTGATTATCTCTAGTAGCACGACTCCAAAGCTATACACATCGCACTTCAATGACACGTCTCCTCGGATGTACTCAGGAGCTGCATAACCTCTGTAATGCGCACCAAATTAAAACGCCACTGAATCAATCACAATTAAAGAATTAAAGAAAAGTTTTGCAACCATTCAAAGAGACTAGGTCATGTATAGTCCAATTAATCCAATGAGAATACCAAAGTTTCTTATGGTGAAGGGGAGTGTATATGTTTTTTTATGATGGTGAGGTTGTGCTTGAATTACTCCCTAGTACATAGTCATGTTCCCTACAATTATGCAGACACATGTACGTATTTCAGTAAGCATTTTGTGTGATCACAGATTTAATGTTGGTCTCTATCTGATCATGGTATTAAAGGGTGCATAATTACTAGTTTGTGCAATATGTGGGTGTATATATGTGTTTGTCTTTTATTATGCAATAAAACATTTCCTTACGGTGAAAAAACTATAGTCTGAGATCCAGTGTCATCAGCAACAAGTGTTTTAGTTGCGCCAAAGTCTGCTATCTTTGGAGTGAATTCATCATCCAAGAGCACATTGGAAGGCTTCAGATCCCTGTGAATGACAATCTCCCTTGATCCTTCATGAAGGTAGTTGACACCTTTGGCCATCCCATGGATAATCTCTAGTCTCTTTGCCCAATTTAGAGATGCCCGATGTTTTGGTGTACCTAGCAATATTATGAATTAATATTCCTATTAAAATAACTATAAAATTATAGGTGAATGTTTTGGTATACAAGAACTCATGAAGGCTTAAAGGCATTTTCGTACTATGTCACATAATTCTGCAAGCTCAAATAGGACAGCCCCCTTCTTAGCTACGATGTCCTATATGGTGGAAATAAAAATGTAATATTACATTCATTTCAAGTTCTAAGATGTTTTGATTCAAATATATACTAATAAATCTGAACGTATATATACAACTTATACATTGGTTCATAGATAAATACCGTGAATACTAAAACATCTTACGACCTAAAACAGGGATTATTAATGATAATTTTATTGTATTCTCGAATATTAATTTGATGTACCTAGAAGTAACTGTAAAGTATCAGAAATTAACCCTACAAGATATTTATAGGACTATCTCATTATACCTATTTGAGAACCGTAAATTAGTTAAATAAAATAAAAGACATTACATCCAATGAAACCATAATATCAGTTCTTAAACCTCATATTGATGCTTGTGGCAGTTATTCAAGAAGGTGTTGCGAGGTAACATGTAAAAGCTCTTTAAGATTAAAAAGCTGATTTGGTTAAGACATCTTCTTTTGTTTTTTTAGACAACGAGACTTCCTGTTTTGTGGGTGTGAAACATTCTCCAATATATATACACATTTTTTAAAAAAAATCTCCCATATATGGGCTAGGGAATTTGTGCTAACCTGTCAAAAATATGAACTCCATGATTTTCTTTTTCATAAGCTTTGCTAGTAGAATATCTGTTGTTGATTGTTGGGCAACAGTTGGGACTTTTTGGCTTACAAATCTTTGAGTTTCATCAAGTGAGTCAAATGCAGCACACAGTTTGACTTCAGATGTGTCATGGAAAATATTCTCTCTAGGAGCTTCGCACATTATGAAATAAAGAAACAAGAGCTTGGCTATGGTGCTCTCATAGTATTTTGCTACATGTATTACCGTGGATAGAAGAATCTTGGCCTCTGCGTTAGAGTTCTAAAAAATATATTCTATTACTGCTAGTTGATGTGGTGGTATAAATAGAGATCTGATATATTGGATTTAGAAAAACAAATGATCTAGATTAGTTCTAAGCAAGGTAGAACACCAGTAGGTAGCATCATATAACACCCAAAGAAACAATCAATTTGAAAGAGTCGTGGCTTCTCGCGGCGATGTTGTATGTATCTCTTTCAGGTGGTTATGAGCTAGTATTTAATTAATTTAGTATACGGACCAGAATTTATTCTTGGTCCAAATGAATAGAACCTAGCTGCACTCTAGTTTCCCTATTAATTAAACAAAGAGGGAACAAATAAACGCTTGCATTACTCTGCAATATAATCTGCCTATACAACATATAGCATACTCACCGAATATGTAGACATCCAGACTCCTCTTTGGCATGTACTCATACACGAGTATTCTCTCGTCACCTTCAGTGCAGTAGGCGAGGAGCCGGCTGAGGTTGCCATGTCTAAACCTGGACATCAGCTCCACTTCTCTGGTGAAATCATTCAAGCCTTTTGTGGACTGAGCCGATGGTTTAAGCCTCTTCACCGCAATCTTCCTTTGGTAATGTAAATCCCTTGCGAGGACATGATTCTGGGGTAGTTTGCCCTGCATAGTTGGGTAGACTTGAGAGATTAGTGTCTATTTTGGGAGCTAGCTCTCCCAAACAACACTCAGTTTCTGATAGTCTAAAGTTACAAAATATAGAAAATGAACTAGAAATCAAAAGCTAGAAAATCCAGCTTTTCTAGATTCTAACAAGCTGACTTCTCACCGGCTGTTTCTCATAATCTTAAGCTCTTCTAAACAGAAAGTAAATTTCAATATCTATGTCTCATTTTATATGGTTGTATCACTTGCATCTTTCAACTGGCAAACTAATGCTTAATCAATATGTTAGCCCTTACCTAAGTTGAGTAAACTGTAATCTTGATGTAAATTTGTATGAGAGTAAACTATACTCTTCTCTATGATAAATAACTTCTATGCTGCAGAAAGTTCAATTTGTTCACTTAGGCCCCATTTGATATGGCTTCGAACTTCAACTCCTAACTCCAAACTCCTACTCCATTGGGAGCTAACTCCTGTAGGAGCTAGAGAGCAGATTAAAATCGGTTAGCTAGATGAGTCATCTCTAGAACTCTTAAAAGAGAGGTTAGGAAGTAGGTTAACAGTAATACCCTTGTAACTTATTATTCATAATGGAAGACATTCTTTTGGATATAATCTAATACTAATTATTTTTTGTTTAGAACTAGAACCATATAAGTGTATGGTTGTTATGTTTGTCTTAGAGGAAGGATCGTACAAAAAGAGGAGGAGAACATATTAGGGTAGATGAGTGGTAATTTCGCGTAATTACATCTAAAAACTTGAGAGTAATGGGTTTTTTGGCGTGGAGTGAGCTGTGGAGTAGCCAAAACGCAGCTTCACTCTTATAGTTTATTTTTAAGAGTAACTATGCTAACTCCGCTAAAAAAATTGTTTGGCACAACTTCGGCTCCATGTAAGCTGGAGTTGAGAGCTAGAGTTGTGACAAACGAGACCTAGTTATTTGAACCTGTAAATTATTCTCTCTGTTCAGAATGTAAGGTGTTTTTGTTTTATCCAAAGTCAAATTTCTTTATGTTGACAAAATTTGTAGAAAAATACAACAACATCTCCATCACCAAACAAATATATTATAAAAGTATATTTAACGGGAGATTTAATGACATTAATTTGGTGTTACGGATATTATATTTTTACTATATATACATGGTTAAACTCAAAAGAAATTCGTTTAGCTCGAAACCTAAACATCTTACATTTTGAAAATATTACTTACGCCTTCATTCAAACTCATAAGTTTGTATATTTTCACAAGAAATGGTCAATTCCCATTAAAAAAACCACCAATAAAATTCCTCCATTCCAATACAAGGCATGTGCTCTAGCTGTTTCAAAAAGAACTCGACGATGTGGATATTATAATGATTTCCCAAGCTGTGAAGTTAACTTCAATATCTATGTCTCATCTTGCATGGTTGTATCACTTACATCTTTCAACTGGCAAACTACTGCTTAATTAATTTGTTAGCCCTTAACGTAAGTTGAGTAAACTGTAATCTTGATGTAAATTTGTATGAGTAAATTTTACTCTCTTTTTTTATGATAAATACCTTCCATGCTGCCGAAAGTTTACTTTGTTCACTTGGTTATTTAAACCTGCAAATTACTCTCTCTGTTCAAAATGTAAGGTGTTTTGGTTTTATCGAAAGTCAAATTTCTTTATGTCGACAAAGTTTATGGGAAAACATAGCAATATCTTCAACACCTAACAAATATATTAGAAAAGTATATTCAATGGGAGATTTAATAACATTAATCTGGTGTATACTATTTTATTTATAAAATAGAGACCGACTCCGGTGCATTTTACCGGCAATAGAATTTATTCTAAACCGTTGATCTATTTTTATCGGACAGTTGTGATTAAATTATCCTACCAACAATATTAGGTGTAGTAAAAATTTAAAGGGGTAATATTGTCCTTTTTATTGTGATCTTTATTGCTAAAAAAATAAAATTACAAAATACTATTAATCAATTAATTAACAAAGTACCAAAATACCATTTTAAATCAATAGATTAGATTAGTTATATAATACTTAATAATAAAATATACCGGAGAGGGACCCATATTTTTACTATATACTTGGTTAAACTCAAAATAAAATTTGCTTAGCACGAAACCTAAACATTTTACATTTTGAAAATGTTACTTTGCTAGATCTTACGGCTCCATTCAAACTCATGTTCAATTCCCATTAAAAAAAACCTCCAGTAAAATTCATCCATTCCAATAGAAGGCATGTGTGCTATCTGTTTCAAAATAACTCGGTGATGTGGATATTATAATGATTTACCAACCTGTGAAGTGCCAAATAGTAGTCAACAGAAGGTCAATTGTGTCTTGTTGAACCATATAATTCTCCTATTCAGATAAATATATGCAAAGTAAAGCACAAGGTTCACCAGTATTTCCTAAGCCTCAAGACTTCAACCGAAACTGATCGATGTTAATTTTGGGGTTTAATTTATCATGAAACCATGACAAAGTTTACCTTGTAAACAATGGCAAAACCACCTTCACCGATGATATTCCTCTTGGAGAAACCTCCTGTGGCTCTTTCCATTGTAGGCAGATCTATGGAAGCAACGCTAGCAATACGACTTCGTGGTAAATCGACTACCTCATCCGCTGAAAGATGTTCTATTGTACCTGTGCTCAATATTATATAACATCTACAATATATTTTACCACAAAGAAAAGAATCACATTGATAGTTTTATTTAATATCGACCTACCTGTTTTAAGAATGGGCCTGTTTTTGAAATCTGCAAAATATATGATGGAAGGAGTAATTGTATGTTGGCAATGTTAAAATTCAATTTCACTGCTAATTAAGAATGTCCACTGATATCTATATGTAAAATAACAAAACTGAGTAACACCTACTGCTTATGACAGGGATGGATCTACTGCCCAGCGACGTACAACTCTTATCTTTTCGCTTATGCTTATGATTTTGAAGTTTATTTCTAAGTCTTTTTTCTATCACAATTTATTATCTAGCTAGCCTTTGCATTTAGATCATTAAGAACATGTCTATACAAGTTTTATCAACAATCATAAGCAAAAATATGGGGCTGAGGTGGCTGCATTGGCTCGTCAAGCAGATGCGCAACAGTATCTAAATAATGAGATTTGCCTGGGCTCTGAAACTTTTCTAAATCCGCCACTGATTCAAGCCTTACAAAGTCACGAGAGCACTATTGCCTTGTAGCTATGAACTGTGGGGGTAGCAATTCACTTGGGTGTAGTTTAAAGAAGCAAAACCCCAAAAGTTAATTGGTTCATCTTTCCTACATGTGTATGAAACTCTTTTATTTTTTGTTGTAATGACTAGGAGCTGTGGTCACCTAGGAAATGAATGCGCAATGGTAGGATTTGAACCTGCAAGTGAGCAACCTCCTCCGTATTTGTCTCAATTCACCTTGGCCGCGTTTGGCCCCCCATGTTAGTTATCTTATCTCCCTCGTTTTTCGCGCGCACGTTTTCTGGACTGCTAAACGGTGTATTTTTTATAAAAATTTTCTATATGAAAGTTGTTTAAAAAATCATATTAATATATTCTATATTTTTTAATAAATAATAAGTAATTAATCATGTATTAATCTATTACTACGTTTACGTTTTCCGTGCTGAGATAAGTTATCTTATCAGCATTCAAACGAACTCGGCCCTTATGTATGAAACTTTTACTAGTGTAATTTTGTACTTTGTTGGCTTATAGGCATAACACATATATATAGTACAGAATAATTAATGGAAACTTCATTTTTCTTAAATGAATAAAAATGAATAAGAAGGATTCTCTTGATGGCTTTTCCTTTTTTTAAAAAATGCACTTACGGATTTCAGTTCTCCTTTCGTTGTCCATCCTATATTTCAGACGAAAATAAACAATGATCCAAGTTGTTGCAAGTAGGACCCATGGTCGTAGTGATAATGAATTCATAACCAGCCATCGCAACCTGTCAAAAATCACTGATACGTACGTACCATGACAAGCACTAACATTAGAAAACATGTGTATGAAAGGAGTACAAAGAAAAGTATCTATGCATATTTGCTGCCTCTAGTTGCACAGCCACGAGCAACACCCTTCACATGGTTATCACTACTAAATCAGAATCATTTCACTTATGCTTACGGCTGTAGGTCAAGATATAAATTTTAAATCTTTATTTTGATGTATATTCTGTATTTTACAGCATTTACTTTGAATTATTTCAAACAAAACACATATATAGAAGTCTTACCCACAAATTATTTTTTTTGATATGAATAACTATAAACATAAAACAAAATATTGGGCTGCTAGATATTACCACACTGTGATGAAGAAGCATAGAGGCCAACTCACTTAGGCAAGTCTCAATACACGTTTTATGGGGTGTCATTCATATTAAATAAGATGTCATATCAGTAAAATTGCTAACTTAGCAAGGTCATTAAATGAGTGAGTTTCATGAGATGAGAGAAGAGTTTGGGGATGAAACTCATCTAGCTCGGTTACCTAGTTTACAGTCTTGGTAACTATGCCATGAAACTATGCATTGAGACCGGCCTTACGAATTTAGGATGATTTTTCTTGTCCGTCCGTGTGCAAAGGACTCTTTGTTTGCTAATACTATTAGTATTGTTGACCATGATTATATAAACTTTCAGCCCCCATGTTTTGGCTTTTGTTTGCTTATAAGCCATTATTTAAATTTTCAGGCTTAAATTTAAAGTTGATTTTGATATTTTTTTATCATAGTGTATTTTTCAGTTTTGGCTTTTAGATCGCTATGAACACATATATAAAAATTTATTCATGAATTATTTTATGTTTGCAAATACTTCATTTGACCTTTTTTCATTAAAAAGCCTTTGATGGCCCCCAAACCATTATATTTTCAAGAAATATGAAAGCGAGATATGAACGTAAGATATTAGTAATGAATTTTCCACCATAAATATAAAATAATGATATAGCTTCGATGCTAAATAAATTTATTATTCTAAAATATTGTTGATCAAACTATTAAGAGTCATAGTGTGCAGGGATAGGTTAGTCTTTCTATCCCTTGTATTCAGCATATGTTCTCCTTGAGCCTATCTCATTCTCAACGTATATAGTTAATCCCCAAATTCTGTGAGTTGTTATAAAAGCAAAAAAGTTCTAAACCCTAGAAATCGATCTGACTTCTCGCTAGCACACCGACAGTCGCTTTGCCACCAACGAGCCTCGTCTCTCATCACTCATTGTCTTAATTTGTTATGTAGCTGTAGCAGTAAGTCAGCCTCGTCTTCATCAAGTTCCAGCAGTTTTTTTCTGTCGTTCATCTTCACTACCTTCGTGTTCAAGCAACAGAAGATGTACATGCGCCATCGATCGTCGTCTTGCAAGCCATCCCCAAGCTCAATCGGCCAAATTGCTCGTCGTTTCAGCTCAACACCACTGGATCGGATCAAGTGTCTGTGTCTCCAGGCCATGCATGACCACTGCCACTATGGTGCGCTCGTTCGTAGAAAAACCATTTTCCCAGCTGATCGAAGAGCTTTTTCCTATGTAGGTGGACCGAAATTCGGTCCGCTTACGAAGTGGTTATATAGTGGCCTAAAGCGCGCAAAAGTTGCCTGCAAAAACCCATCACCACAGGCGGCCATCTACTGGCTTCTCTGGTTGTCTATCTTCAACGGCAGCACCAAGCCACTGTCGTCCAGACCGTCTTCAAGATGCAAATAAACACTCACCCTCTTAATCACTACTATTGTGCCTATGCTAACGCTACGGCTTAATTTAGTAATGCAAATAAGATATCATAAACTATTTCAAATCCAATCATATAAACCAATCATTTGAAGTCGTTTGCTGTCAAGCATTTGTTAAATCTAATTATTATATAAACAAACACTAGTACAATAGCAGCGAACTACCGGTTAACGGTGACTATTGTAGCTTGCATAGTTAATCGTAGGTTGACACACATTCATACAAGTTTTCAAGTTTGGAAGATAATTCTAGAACTTATAAAACTTAATTATAAGGACAAGTTTATACACTAATTTCAAAACACCATTATCTCCTTGGTTTACAGTTAATAATGTTGGACTTATTAGATGATCTAAGGCTCATCCATAGAATAAACCATAAAAGGACATCAAATAGAAATCATGCATGTGAACTTTAGTACTATCTTATAATCATCATCATCAATCAAGGCCATCAAATTGAAGTTATCATCATTATCAATCAAGGCCATCAAATTGAAGTTATCATCATCATCCATCAAGGGATTATGTACAATTAGTGAAGATCCTTTATAATCATCAATAATATCTCGAATCGATGAAAGGCCAAGTACAAATTGTGAAAGCTTAAGGTGACGAGGGCTAAATTTCAATTCATGCAGGCTCTGATTATCACTTTATTAAGATTAAGGAACGGATGACTTTATTTTCATCCAAGAATTACACATGAACACAACATCATTCAACATAGACTTTGTATTTTAGTTGTATCAAATGCAATGTTATTATATACACATTATATTTGAGTGTGGTTGTTGAGAATAATAGTTTATATTCATAGCGAGTAATAGAAAAACTATATTCAAAATTTATGGAATTTAGAGAGAAAAATGTATGGCAAAAAATAGGAGAACTATTATACAACACCTATTGCATTGATTAGCCTAAACAACACGCCTTATAAATAGGCTTGGGGCGGGTTGGGACACTGATGCCTTGAGGCTGGTGGCTAGAGCCTATGCAATCACCAGTCGGGCAGGGTCAATGACGAGAATGACAGTTCGGGTGCAGCTGTGCAGATGTAGTGATGTTGGTTGTGCGCCTGTGTTGTGCCTCTGTTCATTGGACTATGGCTAGGGTCTTCTAGGGTTTACTATTTACATGCTAAATGAGTCAAAGGCCCATAAACTTTAGTGTCAATCCCCCATTATTTTCATAAGTCTACATAAATCGAGGCCCCATGGGTTCTCCGTGAGTGATTTTTCTCCCCCGTCCCTGTCATCAAAAATTCTAGAGCCCCGATCTAAGGCCCCACGAGAAAAAGTTGAGCACCGACACCAACCCCATAGGTGCAGGTCCCGCTAGGTCCCCACTCCCCAGTCTCGACTAGGATATTGCCAAGCCTACTTACAAGCTCCCATCCTCTTCCCCTCTCCTTCTCTCCCATCCCGCTCTCTTCCTAGTGTAAAAGAATTACTCTTATCTTTACCCAAAACAAACAATGGTTATGTGACTAGGATTCCAGCCAAGCCATACCTTTTTCTACTGCTTCTTGTACTTTAAAGAAGAGAAAATCTAACAAATGTCATTGATAAACACTTAATTCTAAAAAATGTCATCAACGAGTGCGAGTTCTAGAAAAGGTCATTGTACAAACGAATTTGTCTGAAAAATATCATCGCCGTTATGGTTCCGTTAGCATTTCTCCGTTAAGTTATATACTGTGAACAATGTATTTAATGGCAAAAATGGATGGAACCCTAACGGCGATGACATTTCTCAGACAAATTTGTTTGTATGATGGCATTTTCTAAACTCGCACTCATTAATAGCATTTCTTAGACTTAGATGTTTACCAATGACATTTTTAGATTTTCTCTTTAAAGAATTACTCCTTTCCCTCTCCCCTGCCCACTCCTCTCCTAATATCCCCTACTAACATAAAAGAATTAGTCACCACCCCTCCTCACACCCTCCTCTTCTATTATCTGATTTAAAATAATAACTCACCATCTCCCACTCCTTACTCTCCTAGTATTTGATTCCGATGTAAAGAGTTACCCAATGTCCTCTTACTCCACTCCTCTCCCTCCTAATATCCCCTTCTAACGTATAAGAGTTACTTATAGTCTCTTGCCCCTATCTTAATCCTCCCCCTCCTAATATCACCTTTTGATGTAAATGTTTACTCATAGTCATTTACCCCACTCCACTCCCTCCCTCCTAATGTAAAAGAGTTACTTATAGTCCCTCTAGCCTCATAATATAAAAATATTACTCACATATCCTCGCCACTCTCTCCTCACCATATAATTTATTTACACAAAAAGGTATTAATTTTTTTATCAGAGAAAAGGGAGTGTGGAGAAAATGGGATGCGATGGGATGGGATTTGAGAGAGGAGAGGGATATACTTTTTTACGTGGAAGAAATGAGACTAAGTTGTTTTTAACACAAGAACGATGCCATGGTGTGGGAATAAAATGGGAGGGGACTACAGACGAGGGGATGGGTCAAGAGCATGGCTACATAACTGATCATCGGTAAAACATATTGGAGTAATTTTTTTATACTATTGTAGGATGGGGAAGAGGAGTGCAGATATTTGAAATATGCTCCTTGATAGTAGTACCGTGAGTAATACTAGCATCTTCATATATACTTTTTATATCTGCATATGCCTATAAGCTAATATTTCAATTTTTAACCTTGAATTTTGAGTTAATTTTGGAGGTTTTTTCATCCCATTTTATTTTTCAGTCTAGATCGCTAAGAACATACATACAAGTTTTATCCATAAATTATTTTTTCTTTTCAAATATATCATTTATGTTTTTTTCAAAAGAAAACAAATGATAATTAAGGGCCTAGATTGTTTTCTTATATAGTAAGAAAATATGGCAGCGTAATACATGCAGTCAGCAGTTTCTATGTGGTAATCAACATGCAATGTGCAGATATTTTAGACCAAAGCTGATGGGGGCAAGTTTTAGTATACCTCGCAGGATTGCAGGAAATGGAACGAACAGTCGGCAAAGAGTACGTTGATACCTGAATAATACGGAGTTTCGGCGCCTGTACCAAGAGCGTGGCAGGGGAGATCGGCAACGGCAACGCACCTCACCCTGCACTTCTGCAGCACGTCCTCGTCGCCGCCGGCCATGTCGTCAACCAGCACGTGCCGGTGCCGCCGCTCCCCGACGCTGCAGAACGACCCGCAGTACGCCTCGGCGTAGAGGCGGCAGAGCGCGGCTCGGAGGGCGGAAGGCGCGGCGGGGTTGCCCCACTCCCACCAAGGGATGCCCCAGACCACAACACCGCCGCGATCGCCGGCGCCCTTCGTGGACGTCGCCGCCATGCGCCCGCCGACGACGGAGAAGCCGCGGATCTGCTGGAGGCTGGGGAAGAGGAGCGCGAAGCTGGCCAGCGGCGCCGCCGGTGGTACGGCTGGCAGCTGGCCGGTGATCGCCACGGCGTGCTCTCGATCATCATGGCTGCCGGTGATGGAGGCGTCGCGTCCGGCGGTTCTGGGCGAGGAGAGGAAGGCGAAGACATGGAAGAGGAGAAGGTAGAATGTTGCTGTCTTCATCTGACCAAGTCTGCATGCGTGGTGCCATGCTGCTCAAGCGCATGAGGTTTAATATCTGGGCACACGTAATTAAGTCGGTTTAACTGTGTCCGTGCTTTGTTTTTTAATTTAAGTTTGGCTTTACTCCGTTTGTTTCATGTTTTGATTTATTTTTTTAAGCTAATTGCTTTTTCTTCAATTTGATATCAAGTTTATTGAAAAACATTGCAACATCGTCTACGCCACTAGATTAGTTAGACTAAATCGCGCTTACTATGTTCAAAAGATACCATGCATCTTAGTAAACTGACCGGTCCATTTTTCAATTTTTAATGGTTTAGATTCCATTTCCAAGCTTCTGATTTGATCATGGAGAGTCATTAAAGTGATCACAGTCATAGGAATCAATGTAGGAATACTTACGTTCTGGCATAAAAATTTGAATATAAAAAGGTTTATATTTTAGAATGGGTCGAGTATATTTGAACAACACAATTTTTTGTTGCAAATTAATGTCGCTAAGTTTTTTTACAAACTTGATCAAATTTAAATAAGTTTAACTTAAAAAGGTTAAAACATCTTATAATCTAAAATAGATATTCTTACGGTCTGAAACAGATACAGTAGTGTCAAAACTCTTGCCTCCTGATTCTCAAATATCAGACACAGGATACTCTCAAATGTAAATACTTTTTTCAAGTTTAGACCGGGCACATTGCCCTCCAGCTCAATCCACCGTGGTTTTGATCCTACATGATGCAAGCTAGATAGTGATACACACATGGTTTCAAACATATATAGCTAGGGACTTGCAGCCTTCTATCATGTAAACTATTATCTGATAAAAAAAAACTTAGTTAGAAAACAACCAAGTTGAGCAATGGTCACGCTAAACTCCTTGATGCAAAGAAAGGGATGTGTCAATAGCTAGCTCTTATTTAAACCAAGATGGATTTTCTTGGTTCTTGCCTTTTTCCCTTCGGAGGTCGGAGGACAGTGTCAGCGTATAGGACATAAGCAAATAACACCGAAGGAAACTAACTAGAAGATGCACGCTACAATGAAGAACATGTTTGCCATGCACAAACAAATATAGCAGAATATATGCAAAAGAATCGGTGGCAAAACAACATTACTATTTTGATATCATGTCAGAGTATGTTAGATCAAATACAACCCGCTTGTCCAAATATACGTTAATGCTTGCATCAATTTTTTATATTTAACATCATTGATTTGACTGTTGATATCATAGAGGATCGGACTTGAACTACACACACTATCCCCCAATCATTTCAAGTGTCAAAACTCATTCTCACTGTCAAGTAGTGAGAACTCAACTACGGTATCTAGAAAACCTAGGGTTGTATGATGCCGTGGGTAGTCGTAGAGATGTGTAAAAGATACGTGTGACACGTAAATTCATATTGGTTCAAGTCCCTGAATGGTAAAAGAAATAATCTAGTTTATCTGGACTATAGACAAAGAAATCACAGAAAGTACAACATCTAAGGAGTGTCTACCTAGCCTTGGAACTAATGTCATCGAGAAGGTTGAAGCGGTAGTCAACGATTGTAGGTGATAGGCTGACCAGTAAAGCTATATCTTCCTGACAACTTTGCTTGATGTGCCTTGTGTTATCTATGGTTCGATCCTATTCACTCCCCTCCTAGGAGGCCTAGTACTTATATCATAAGAAAATTCCTTCTGTACCTCTGAAAATTTAATCGATCTCTTGTATTAGTATACCCCTGAGTTTTGGGCACTCTACTATATTGTCACGCCCGGAGTTTTATCCCAAGCCTAAAATTGTAAAAGAAATTCGTAAATAACAATTGGTTTAATTAACTCAGGAAAAATCCCTCTAAAAGAACCTAATTCAATTAAATCGAGGTTCCAAATCGACTAACTGGATTTAAATTCAAATTGCAGAACAATAAAATTTGATCAAACAAATTAATTTAAAACTCGGCAAAAGTGGGGTTTTCCTTTTTCCCTCCTTTCTCCTTTCTTTTTCCCTTCCTTCTCTAATTGGGCCGAAGTCCAATTTTCCTCCTCTCCCTTTTTCTTTTTCTTTTTCCTCCTTCCCGGGCCGGCCCAGCCGAGCCGGCCCACCTCTCCCCGCCCGGCCGGCCCAGCCGAGCCGGCCTTCCGCTCCGTCCCCGCGCGCGCGCGCTCCTCCCGCCTGGGCCGCCTCGGCCCAGCTCGCCCGCTCGTCCGCCCGCGCCGCGGCGAAGTCCGTCTCGCCTCCCTCCTCCCTCGCGCCACTGATAGGTGGGGCCCACCTGTCAGCGACCGAAACCCCGCCTCCGCCCCAGCTCGCGCCCGCGCCGCGCCACGCCAGCCGAGTCCGCCGCTCCGCCCGCCGCTCCGCCACCGCAACCGCCGCCGCCGAGTTCGCCGCGTCGCCGACTCGGTCTCCAACCTCCGTCCCGCCCTAGCCGGCGCCGCCACACTATAAATCCCCTCCCTGCCGCCGCGTCGCCGCTATTTTCCCCTCCGCCACCAAGCCGACGCTGTGTCCCGCCGTTCGCCGCCGACGTGCGATTGCGCCCTCTGCCGCCCGTCGTCGCCGTCCAGCCGCGTCGTCACCTCCGCCTCACCGTCGCCGACTTGCTACCGCCCGGGTCGTCGCCAGCGGGCATCTCCAGCGGCCGCGCATCCTCTCGCCACTCGGTCGCCGCCGCTCCCGACCTCGCCACCGCCACCCCGATCCCATCGCTCGGTCGTCGCCGTCGCGCCATCGGACGTCGCCACCTGTCCCACCTCCTCGCCGACCTGTCGCCGTCGTTCCCATCGCCGGTGAGCCTCTCCGCTCCCCTCCTCCCCTCGTTTCCTCTCCGCAGGATGCCGCCGAGGTCGCCGCCACCGCCGCCGTGCGCGTGCGTGCCTTGGGCGTTGCCGTCGCCCCTCCGCTTGCCGTCGTCCCCGCCTCGCCGGGGCCGCTCGTTCCGCCATTCGCCGCACCGCCGCGCTCGTCGCGCCGTCGTTGCTGCTCCGGTTGCGCCGTCGTCGTGCGCCGCCGCTCAGGTCGCGTCCGCCGCTCGGCCGCCAGGCTGCGTCGCTGCTTGGCAGACGCCACCTCGCTCCTCCCTCGAGCTCCCGTCTAGCTCCTCTGGCCGCTTCCCGCGCCCGCCCACCGTCGCCGTGCCGCTGTGCCGTCGTCGCCGTGCGCCGCGCTCGGTCGCGCGCCACGCGCTGTCGTCGGACGCCGGTCGTCGTCGTCGCGCCGTCGTCGCCGTCGCCGCCCGCTTGTCGCCGCCCGACGTCGTCGCCGACGCCGTCGTTGCTGCGCCGTCGCCGCCTCCCCGGCTGAATGCCGCATCCCATCCCCCTCTCCCTCGCGACGTCGTCGCTGAGCTCCTCCGCCCGCCGCGCTGCTGGCTGACTCACCGCCGCGCCGCCCCGATCCCTCTCCCTCTCGACCGTGTCTCCACGCCGTCGTTCCCCACTTCGTCACAATCGTCATCTTTGCGTCGCCGTCTTTCCCTCCCGCCGATCGTCGCCGCTCCGAGCCACGCCACCCCATCGCTGTCTCTGCCTCCTCCGCGTCGACTCGTCGTCGCCGTCCTCGTCACCACCTTCGCCATCGCCGCCTTCCCAGTCGCCTCGCGCCAGCGCTCGCCGACGCCGTCGTCGCCCTCCCGTCGCGCCGTCGTCATCGTCCTCCACGAGCCGCCGCTGTTCTCCCTTCGGCGTCGCCGCTCCTAGCGCCGTCGCCAGCTCTCGCGTGGCCACCCACTGGGTCGCCGCCGTCCGCCGCATACCCGCCGGTCCACGCCGCCGTCCGCCGGCCGCCGCCCGCCGCGCCGTCGTGCCGCGAGCCGCGCGCTCTGCTCCCTTCCTCTCTGTTCCTCTCTCGCTGACGAGCGGGACCCACTCGTCAGTCGCCACCCCGCCAGCCCCTTCCTCTCTCTCCTCCCCGGGCCCGCGTGTCAGTCTCTCCCTCTCCCCTTCTCTCATCGACAGGTGGTCCCCACCTGTCAGCCGTCAGCTCCTCTCTCCTCGCTGACGTCAGCAGCCCCATTAATTGCGCAATAATTGATTTAGGACTTTTCTGTTTAGCTAAAAAACCCAGACAACTTCTAAAATTCATAAGTAATTCATCTAGTCTCCGTTTAGGTCCATTCAAGTTTCATTAAATCCAGAAAAATGCCAAGAATCCATTAATAATAGTTTCTTTCTCTGTTTCAGTAGTTTTTAGCCTGTTTTTCTTGTTTTGCCTTGTTTGTCGTAGGTTTTGACCCCGTCGCAGCGCCGTTCGTTCTCGAAGTCGTCGCCGAAGTTCCTCGTGGGTCTAAGCAAGGCAAGTGGCACCCTTATTTGATCATATTGAACCTATGTTTATAAAAATCCCCCGCTTTTATATTCAAACATGCATTGTATTCAAATGTGTTTACTTTATTTATCTATTGGGCAGTTACCAATATATCCGTTGATCCCCATTTATTATTGTCATCCCAGGGTTAATTTGACTAGATTTAGGGTTAGTCAATGCTTAGCCATGCTTAGTTCAACTAGCTCACCAATTCTTATTTAATTATTGATTAAACTTTGATACACCTTTAATGGTTGTAATCATTAATAATTTCCCGAGGTGGATTAATACAACTAAAATATTGCTTATGGTGGGCTGTGGGCGCATGTTTTTGAGAGTCGTGCCCATGGCAATTAAGGACCGGTTCTCAGGAAGCCCTGAAGGTCTTACACGTACTAACCACAAGCCAGAATGGGCAACGGTGAGACTCGTAATCTAGCTTGTCCCTATTCGACGTACCCAGGCAAGGGTAGGCGTGATGGAGTATGGACGGGCAATCGTGGTGTAACGAAGGCTTCTCCTGCTTCCGGATCTACCAAGGCACAAGAGGGGACTGCCCGACTTGGTGTAAAGGAGGGGGTGAAACCTGAAGTGTGGTGCGATTGTCTAGGGAGGGCTGGGTGAAAGGTCTTATCATGGTTTCCGTACTGAGGTATCGTGGTGATACGTTGGGGCATGGTAACATGCTTGGCAGCCATGTCTTGTGGGTAAAGTTGTACACCTCTGCAGAGTAAAACTATTCGAATAGCCGTGCCCGCGGTTATGGAGCGAACCGACAGACTCACTGGGATTAGTTGAACCCCTTTAATAATTTTATTAATCTTGGAATTGGTTTGACCCTGCGCAATGTGGTGTAACGTTGGCAGTGGTTTGGGTCTGTCGCAACGTGGTTTAACGTTGGGCAGAGGGTTGACCCTGTCGCTACGTGGTGTAATGTTCGACAGTGGTTTGGGCCTGTTGCAACGTGGTGTAACGTTGGACAGTGGATGATTATTTTAATTGTTTACTTTACTTTTATTTCAGTCTATTTTATTTACTGTTTTGCTAAATTACTACAGTTTTTGTGCAAGTTAACCTTAGCCTATCCCTTGATACCCTATTGCATTCATTATTCTCCCTCTCTTGGGTGTTACTTGTTGAGTACGGTGGTTTGTACTCAGCCTTGCTTACTTTTTCCCCCACCAGAGCAAGTGCCAGAGCCTGTGTCAGAAGAAGGTTGTTCCGAAGGTTGAAGTAAGGTTCAGTCCGTCGTCGAGAGTGCCTGTGGTGTGGAGCCGTCTTCGCCAGCTGAAGCTGAAGATTAGATGGTCTAGTCTTGTTTTCCTCTTTCCGCTGCATTTCGATAGATAATTGTTTCTTATTTGTTTTTAAGTCATGGAATTGTGTATTAATTTGTCATAGTGTGTACTCGGGCTGATGCCTGGACCGAGATTCAATACATACTATTGTTCAGAAATTTGGTGTAAATTTCTGGGCGTGACACATACCCCTGAATGTTTGTTTTAAGCCCTTCTGTACCTCTCTTGTTAGTTTATCGTCAATTGACCATTAAATATGTATAAAAATATGTTTTTACCCATATATATGTAAGGAACGAGGGAATATAGTATTTACATATTGAAAATAGAGTAATTTGTTGTGATAAAACGTTTGACGTATGATAAAGTATTGTATAGTAACATTTTAAATATATATTAAAAATATGTGTAACTTTTTTAATTGGTAACCATAATAAATTTAAGTTATGGGTAGCATTCATTATTTTAAGTTATACAACATGTAGCAAATCTATTGTACTAACTTCACAATACATTACTTCTTTTTTTAATAAAAATATGATATAATTTTTATTATTATAAAAGCAAACAATACCTTACACTAGTAGTATTGTACTTGTGCTAACACTAAGACTCAATTTAGTAGCAAAGGAGATATCATAAACTCTTTCAAATCAATCATATAAATCAAATATTTGAAGTTCTCGACATATCTGGCATTTGTTAATTTGATTATCTCTACAAAATTTGACAAAATAGGAGGAAAAACAAAAGTTAATAGTGATTACGTAGCTTTCTATAATTAATTATAGGTCGGTACAAGTTTTTAAAATTCGACGATAATTTTAGAACTAGCAAGACTAAGTGTATACACTAATTTTAGAAACATTGCAACAACAAGTTCATACACTAATCATTACAGGGTCAAGTTCATGCATTGCAAGGGTAATTTTAATTAAATAATTTGTTCATATTATATAATAATAGCACAAAATTTAAACTCTATAAAGCTAAATTTATTGAAATCTACTGTATAAAAACATGAGTTCTTTTTCTTATATTAAGTGAAAAATTGTTTATGCTTATATATATCAAATGAATAAAACAACATTGTAACTCTCAAACAATACATAGTTCAAAGTCTAAATTTTTATGAGTTTAAAAATAAATATTATTGTTGCTCCTTATATTACATAAAAGAAAGTAAAATCAAATATGGTCATACGATACCTAACAAATATTTATCGCACGAGTTCCTTTTAGTTTTAAAAAATATACCACATAGTTTATAACAAAAAATTATGTGTGATGTTTTCAATGGTTGTGTTTCATGTTCATTATTATCGAGAGATGGACATATCGTTCAATGTCACGTCCTGAGTTTTACCCTAGCTAAAACTCAATAAAATAATACATTAAAAATAATTTGTTAATTAAAGTTCAGGAGAAAACCCAGTGTAAATTTAATTTAATTTAATTGGAAGCTTTTCGGATATTCTAAAATGTCCCGAAAGCATTTTAAATTATTAACAGGATTTATATTTGAATTGTAGTCAATAAAATTTGGTCTAATAAACTTAATAAAAATCGGCAAAATTGAAGGCAATTTCTTTTTTTCCCCTCCTTCCTTTCTCTTTTCTTTTTCCCTTTTCTTTTTCCTCTTTTCCTTTTTTTCCACCTTGGCCGAACTCCTCCTCCTCCCTGGATTTGACGATCCTCTCCTCCCCCTCTCCAAGCCATGCAGCCCCATCTCTGTCTCCACCAAAAAAAAATCAATTCCAATTAATTAGGATTCTATTTCTTATCTCTTTTGAAATCTTATCTATTCCTTGTTAATAGGGGATGGATAACTAGATTTATCTCTAGCTCCCCCTATAAATACCCCCTAGAGCCTTGCTTCTTTTCCCCGTCTCCCTCTCCCGTGCTCCTCCAGCCACCCCTCTCCTAGCAGCAAGCCATCGACAGCGCTGCTGTTCCTATTCGCAGCAGCCGTTCGTCGGGTTTTCTCCACCGAATCTCAGGTTCGCATCTATTTTATTCTTGCGAAGCAATCTAAATTAATCTACCGTTTTGTTCATGTTTTCTAGCCAAACAGTGAGGAACAACCGCAATCCGTCGCTGATCTCTCCACCAAATCTCAGGTTCGCATATGTTTCACTCATGAGAATCAGTCTATTTTTAATCTACCGTGTAATTGCTTAGGTTCCCCAATCTATTAGCTAGCGTGAAGTTGATCTACAGTATGAAATTCAATTTCGTACACGTAGATTGGTTTTACGTTAAAGTCGTTTAGTTTTTAGTTTAGTGAGTCGTTAAATCTCAATTTAACGGGTCGTTAATTCCCGTCGTTGTTTCGCTAACAGTGCACGGTTTCGCGTTTCGGATCAAATTCGTCGTGCGAATCTATATTCACGCATGTTTTAGTTCTGTTTCGCGAGTACACGTTCTGTTCGCAATTTCACGAGTTGCGGCCCAACTCGTGCTCTAAGTCTCCATCGCCTCCCTCGGTTCACTCCTCCTTTTCCCTCTCCTTTACCTGGGCCGGCCCAGTCCTTCTCCCGGCCCAGCTCGCCCCTACCTCTCTCCCTCCCGCACCGGGCCCAGCCAGGCCACGGCCTAAACCGCCGAGCCCGAAGTCCTCAACACCTCCCTCCTCTCTCTTCTTTTCCTCTCTGGGCCGAGCCAGGCTATGGCCCATCGCGCTTGCGCCCAAGTCCTCTTCACCTCCCTCTCCCTCTCCCAGGACACCGACAGGAGGGTCCCACCTATCGGGCCCGTCTAGCTCCTCTGGCCGCACCCGCTCGCACCGCTCGCCGCGCTGGCCGTGCCTCGGCCGTGACGTCGTGCCGCCGTCCGTCGCGTCGAGCCACCTAGCCGCCACGCCGTTCGCGTTGCGCCGCTCCCCTGTCGCGCGCCACCGCTCTCCTCCGTCTCGCCAGCATGCCGCTGCGCCGCGTCGCGCCGCCTCGCCCGCTGCGCCCGCGCGCTCGCCGCGCGTGCCAGCGTCCTTGCCTCTGCATTCGCCCGCCGCTCGACCTTGCCGCTGGACGCCGATCGCGCGCCCGCGCCGTCGCACTACCGGTTTCCACCGTGCCAGCCACCCTCCGCCCGTGGACGCTGAACCGCTGTCGCCGCCATGCTCTCGCACTCTCCGGCCGTTGTCGTCGCCCCTCGGCCGGCCGTCACCCCCGCCTTCACCTCCACCGGTGAGCAACTCCTCTCCCCTCTCGCCCTCTCTATCCTCTTCGCCGCCGCCGCTGGGCTCCCCATGCCGTCGGCAGGCGCCAAGGGCCCCGCACCGCCGCCGCCGGGTCGCCGCCCGACGTCCCCGTCGCCACGCCGTCGTGGTGCAGCTCCTGCCTTCCCGCGTGATCTCCTCTCGTTCCCATCGTGCGTCGTCATCTCCTCACCGATCCGCCACCGCCGCCGTCTCGCGTCACAACGGCCGTCCCCGTCGCGCCATTCTCGGTGAGCTCCCGCTCTCCTTTTCCCTGGCTCCTCCTTTTCTTCTCTATCCCGGCTGTCGTCGCACGCCGCCGTGACCGCGCGTGTGCCGTCGTCGTTCCACCGCCGATCGCCGCTCGGCATTGCCGCCGTGCCGCGCGATGTCACGCCGTCGTCGCCCTGACGCCGCCGCCTCTTCCCGGCCGGCCGTCACCGTCGTCTTCTTCCCGGCCGCCGTCATCGCCATCCCTTTCTCCTTCCTCGTCCTCTCCTCTCCCTCGCACCGCCGACACCGCTCCGCGTCACCGCTGCTCTACCCCGTGGTCGCCCCACCGTCAACCGCCGCTGCTCTCCCTTTGTGCCGCAACCGCCGGCCCCAATCCGTGCCCGCCGCCAACAACCTCCCCATCCTCCTCCGCGTCGGACGCGCCTCGCCAACCACCAGCCGCAATCTGCGCCGCCGTTAACCACCTTCCTCTTTCGCCACGCCGCGTCCACCCGGCCGCGCTAACTGCTACCTCCGCCCTAGCCACGCCACCCCTATAAAATTCGCCTCCCTGCCCGCCGCCACCACTTTTCCCCTCTCCGCCCGAGCCGCCGCCGTGCCTAGCCACCTCGTCGCCGCGCCCGATCTCGCCATCTGTGCGCCGCCGTCCGAGCCGCCGGCCGTCACCACCCGTCCCGCCACGACGCCGACTCACCGCCGTCGTTCCTGCCGCCGGTAAGCCGTCGCCGTCCTCCTTCCCCTCTCTTTTTCCCTCCGCACGATGTCGCTCAGGCCGCCACCGCCACCACGCGTGTGCGTGCCCCAGACGTCACCGTCGCCCCTCCACCCGTCGTTACCCTCGCCTCACCGTCGCCGACGTGACCTCGCCGACGCGGGAGCGTCTTCGCCCTCCCGTCATGCCGTCGTCGTTGTCCTCCCCGAGCCGCCGCCGTTCTTCCTTCGGGCCGCCGCTCTTAGCGTCGTCGCCAGCTCTCGCGACGTCACCCACTGGGTTGTCATCGTCCGCGGCCACCCACCGATTCGCGTCGCTCGCCAACGGGACGCCGCCCTCCACCGCCCTCCGCGCCGAATGCCGTCGCCCTCCTCCGCCCGGCCGAAGCCGTCCTCCCCCTCCTCTCTGTTCTGTGTGGCCGGCTAGTGGGGCCCACATGCCAGCCGAACACCCTGCCCTCTCTCTCTCCCTTCCCAACGGGGTCCACCCGTCAGCCACCCCCTCCCTCCTCTCTCTTATCTCCTCCCCGGGCCCACGTGTCATCCCCTCAATCTCTCCTCTCTCCCACTTGACAAATGGGCCCCAGCCGTCAGCCTCCTCTCACTCCTGTGCTGACGTCATGCCTCCGATTAATTGCGCAATAAATCAATAAGGTTTTTCTGTTTAGTTTAAAAACACAGTTAAACTTCTAAAATTCATAAGTAATTCATCTAGTCTCCGTTTAGGTTCATTCAAGTTTCATTAAATCCAGAAAAATACCAAGAATCCATTAAAAATAGTTTCTTTCTCTGTTCCAGTAGTTTTATAGTCTGTTTTTGCTTGTTTTGCCTTGTTTGTCGTAGGTTTTGACCCCGTCGCAGCGCCGTTCATTCCCGAAGTTGTCGCAGAAGTTCCTCGTGGGTCTAAGCAAGGCAAGTGACACCCTTCTTTGATCATATTCAACCTTTGATTATAAATCCCCCGCTTTTACATTCAAACATGCATTGTATTCAAAGGTATTTACTTTATTTACCTATTGGGCATTTACCTTTATATATCTGTTGATTCCCACTCATTATTATTGTCATCCCAGGGCTAATTTGACTAGAATTAGGGTTAGTCAATGCTTAGCCATGCTTAGTTCAACTAGCTCACCAATTATCATTTAATTACTGTTACACTTTGATAGACCTTTAATAGTTGTAATCATTATGAATATCCCGTTGAGTATTAATACAACTAAAATATTGCTTATGGTGGGCTGTGGGTGCATGGTTTTGAGAGTCGTGCCCATAGCAATTAAGGACCGGTTCTCAGGAAATCCTGAAAGTCTTACGCGTACTAACCACAAGCCAGAATGGGCAACAGTGAGACTCGTAATCTAGCTTGTCCCCATTCGACGTACCAAGGCAAGGGTGAGCGTGATGGAGTATGGACGGGCAATCGTGGTGTAACGAAAGCCTCTGCTGCTTCCGGATTCACCAAGGCACAAGAGGGGACTGCCCGACTTGGTGTAAAGGAGGGGGTAAAACCTGAAGTGCGGTGCGATTGTCTAGGGAGAGTTAGGTGAAAAGTCTTATCATGGTTTCCGTACTGAGGTATCATGGTGATACGTTGGGGCATGGTAACATGCTTGGGAGCCATGTCTTGTGGGTAAAGTTGTACATCTCTGCAGAGTAAAACTATTCGAAGAGCCGTGCTCACGGTTATTGGGCGAACCGACAGATTCACTAGGATTAGTTGAACCTTTTATAATTGGATTAATCTTGGAACCAGTTTGACCTTGCGCAACATGGTGTAACGTTGGCAGTGGTTTGGGTCTGTCGTAACGTGGTTTAACGTGGGCAGAGGGTTGACCCTATCGCTACGTGGTGTAACGTTCGACAGCGGTCTGGGCCTGTTGCAACGTGGTATAACGTTGAACAGTGGATGACTATTTTAATTGTTTACTTTACTTTTTTTCAGCCTATTTTATCTTCTGTTTTGCGAAATTACTGCAGCTTTGTGAAATTTAACCTTAGCCTATCCCTTGATACCCTATTGCATTTATTATTCTCCCTCTCTTGGCTGTTACTTGTTGAGTACGCTGGTTTGTACTCAACCTTGCTTAATTTTTCCCCCACCAGAGAAAGTGCCAGAGTTCCAGTCAAAAGGTTGTTCCCAAGGTTAAAGTGAGGTTCAGTCCATCGTCGAGAATGCCTGTGGTGTGGAGCCGTCATCGCCAGCTGAAGCTGAAGATTAGATGGTTTAGTTTGTTTTCCTTTCCGCTGCATTTCGATAGATAATTGTTTTTATTTGTTTTTAAGTCATGGAACTGTGTATTAATTTGTCATAGTGTGTACTCGGGTTGATTCCTGGACCGAGATTAATGCATGCTATTGTTCAAAAATTTAGTGTAAATTTCTGGGCGTGACATTCAATGATCAAGTAAATATATCACAGTGATGTATCATTTGATATATCAAGAAATTTAATTATTTCACGTAAAGATGGTGCCTGCAGAATATTCTTACAACCATAAATACTCATTCCTATTTAACAAATATTTATTTGATGGTATTGATGGTGATTTGACTATTTGGACATATGATAATAGTGGTTTAGAGACTTAATTGATATTATGATTAGCACAACTACGACATGGTGTTGAACATTAAATTTATTGTGTTAGTATCCTTGTCGGTAGTCAAACGACGCCTCATACCGACTTGTGTACTGCACATACCACATTGATGTTGTGATCAAACTTTGATTCTAAAGGTATACCACGCATAGTTGATAAAAAAATCTATGATATTTTGTAATATATTTTCATAGTAAAGCACGAATATTTTGCTAGTGATGGATAAAGGACGTAGAATGAGTAAAATATGGTTATGCACTGTAGGATAGATTCATATTAGACGAGTGACGAGCTTATACACTCGATTTTTAAGGGCATGTTTACTAAAGTACTAAGACATGTTCTCTCTTGGGGTTAGGAATCAGCATGAAAAACGTAGCAGTGGATTAGTGTATTATTAATTAATTATTAGCTAAAAACACAAAAATAGTTTACTATAATGGAATATATGTCGAACAGAAGAGTATGACAAACTTGTCTAAATTATGTCCTCTCATAATATATATGTTTCTTTTAGGAGTATGAAATAAATAAAATTTTAAGTTTATAGTATCCTCCCTATTTAATGTTGTAAGATGCTTTAATAATATTTATATTCATTTGTTAATCAACGTACAAAATGTGATGTGCCTACATATGGTCTGATTATTAGTATCCACCATGTTAGAGAGTTTATACGAGGAAGCGGAGCTAATAGTATCCAGTGATTTCGTGATTATGTCATCCAAGCATCTCCGCTAAACGGGGCTCACATGTTAGGGCCCCGCCTTTCTCAAAATAATCTTATTTTTTAGTTTTTAATATAATGTTTGACTCTTCGATTCATTTAAAATAATTATAATTAATATTTTTATTTTTGTTAGATAATAAAATATAAATAATATTTTATGTGTGACTATTTTTTTTAAAAAAAATTAAATACATTATGTGCTGAACACATAAACTAATTTTTAATAGGAGGAAAGTATGCCCTAAATTTGTGGTATTAATTCTGGAAACCCCTACGGGCCACCGCCGCAACTGTAACTGTTTGTTTCAATTAGTGTGCTCTCTCCGACCCAAAATAAGATAACATTTCGGTTTTCGTATCAGCGTTTGAACATTCATTTTATTAAAAAATTTAAGAAATTAAAAAAATTAATCACACATAAAATATTATTCATAATTTATTATTAAAAAATATTAATCGTAATTTTTTTAAATAAAATAAATGAATAAATATTATAATTAAAATGTAAAAGTAAAATATTGGTTTATTTTAGAAGGAGGGGTAGTGTGGAGAGGAGGATGTCCACGCCGGTCCGAAACACGGTCTTGGCTCGCGAGCCGAGCGCTGTCTCCCCCTTGCTGCCTTTCCATCCTGTCACGCAGATGCGCCACCCTCCCTCTCTCCTTTTCAATTCCACCCCATCCGCCGCGATCCCCTCCTCACTCCTCTTCCTCTTCCTCTTCCTCTTCTTCCCACTCCTCTTCCTCTCCACTTCCTGATGCCCCCTCCACTCCTATGTCCGTCCTCGCGACCCTCCCTGGTTTCTTGATCCATCCCAGGCCCACGAAACCGAGATTTGAGGAGGACTCCTCACTTTCTGGGCGACAAATCTTTTGACTTGTCAAGGTGCCGATCGACCAACGCTGTTGTCTCTTCTTTCCCTTCTTCCTCTTCTCTATCACAGTTGATGAAAAGCATATGCTTTTTGTTTGTTTGTTTGTTTTTCTTGTTGTCAGTAAGGCCGGCGTTTGGGTGAGGAGATGTCCGGCGTGCAGGAGCAGTTCGAGATCAAGTTCCGGCTGCCGGACGGCACCGACATCGGCCCCAAGAAGTACCCCGCGGCGTCCTCCGTCGCCACGCTCAAGGAGTCCATCATTGCCCAGTGGCCCAAAGGTTCGTCTCCTCTCCCCCCGGCCTCCCTCACCTTACCATTTGCTGCCTGCTTGTTCTATCTACTCATGGCAGCGAGCGAGAAAAGTTTCGTTCTTGGCAATGGCAGCCGAGTGGGCTATAGGGTATTCTGTGATCGGTGTCGATGTGGCGGTCGCTTTCTCGGGTCTTTTCTGCGGAAGCACCACTATTTTGTAGCTTGGAATCTTTGAGTGAGATGTAGTACAGCAATGCATGCAGAGTCGCCATCAGAGGCCAATACGGCAGGGTGGTGAGCCAATTATTGGGGCAGGTCGGCTCGAACAACTGGGCCACTATGTGATAGGAGTATTCTTTCGATAAGTTCGGTCGGTTTAGGTTGCTGTCAATAGGATAGGTTTGTTGCTATGGTTGCTGTTTTTTCTTTTTTTTTTTTTTTGTATGCTTGAGGTTCAATTGATGAATTATTTGTTCTGAATTGTTCGCGGCAAAATGAATGCTTCCTTGAGATATGACCTACATATATAGTATTATTTCGTTTGAGAAACCGGTCCTACAGATCTAAGCTAAATACGGAACGAGTAGAAGGAACAAAACAGAGTATAAGTTACAGCAAAGTGCTGCGCATTTGCAGAATCATGATTGTTGCTGTTTCTAAGTCTGACAAACCAAGTTCAAAACTATAAGATCCAGAACTCCCACCATGTTATTTATTCATATTTGAACGCCTCCTATCACATACCATTTCCTTCAGAATTAGCATTCTTTGTCCTCATCTTGGGCTTGAAAATTGCTGCAAGTGCTTGACGATCTTGGGAATGGTGAACCGTGATATGTGCTGTTAATTGAGAGAAATTTAATCAGCTCACTTTTTATGGTTCCAAAGTATGGAAACCAAACATAAATTGGGCAGTTTGTAAAGACATAGCAGCAAAAACAAACAATATTGGAAGTGCAACCACACTCTCACAAATTCCATTCCTCTCATAGCTGGCAGCTACCATTTTGATGAAATATCACAGCTGAACCTCAACATTAACTACAAGACACAATAACACAGCCTGGGGGAAAGATGGTGACTAAACAATTGATTGATGACAACTTTACACCAGCGAGGTGGGTGGTCGGATGCATTTTGAATTAGCTCCAAAATGCAATAATAGTACGTATTTGAGGCTTCTTCTTGATGTCTTGAGATATAGCTGGTCAAGGACCAACTACTACCGAAGGATTTTGTAAGGAAAGAGTGGCAATAGTAATAAAGGGTAGGAGCATAACAGTCTCCCTAGACTGGTACTTGCTGGAAGTTCTGTGGGAACAGTTGAGCTTTACAAGTTGCAGTGAACTACTAGAGTGACACTGAGAGTAGTTTTCTTTATTTCATATTCTCATAATTTGTTTCTTCAGATATTTAAGATATATCATCCTGAAATACAGAATATGTGTAAGCAAGATAATGGCAGTGCAACTGAATATAACAGTGTAAGAACGGGCGCAGCATCACATGTTTGACTGGATAGTTCCAGTCACTTTGTGGTTTCCACTATATATGGCTTATGGTATCTGTAATGCTTAGCAATGGAGATTGGACAATATACACAAGGCTCTTTTAAATGTAATGTGGGTTCATTTTGTATGAGCGGTTGCCCTGTTCTGCAAAAGAAAGTATTGCTGACTAGTGTCTACTTTCTAACATATGATATCCTGCCTGAACATCTAGATAGTGCTGATTTGAAACCTACTAAACTGGAATCTTATAGAACTAGCTAATTTTCTCTGCAAACCGGTCGAAATTGGCTACTTTTCAAATTCAAAACTTGCCCAGTTTTTACATTTATTGCTGTATGCTGCATTTAGTTGCTCAATTTAGTCAAACTTGGTTGTTTGTAGTTTTGGTTGAATTTGAATGTCATTTTTCGAACATGGTCAATATAGTAATAATTTGTTGTAGTTAATTAGTTTCTCACTTGGTGATATGATCTATTTTGCTAGCATAATTATTTGTGTACACTTCAATGCCTATACTCTTTATGGATGAATTCATGCTACATCTATATGAAAGTAAAATTAAAAACAAAAAATATATATCATATGAATTTACATTACCATAAAACCATAGGTTGTGCACTTGTGAAACTTGTAAATTCTACTGATCGCTGTCCAATGGGGACAAAAAATATTTTATTGTTATATTTGCTTATTTACCAGGTGAAATACCATATGAAGTATGAAGTGTGAAGTGATAAAAAAAGCTAATATTGGATGAAGTTGAGGAAAGAAACCGATATTATATTTTCCTCATGTCCTTTAATATTATTGATGGATTGCTGATGATTTCTGATATTGCCTAACTATGAACCATGTGTATTAACTTTTAGTAAATGTTGGTTATGACATATTCTGTACTCCCAACAGATAAGGAAAAGGGCCCAAGGACAGTAAATGACATCAAGCTTATTAATGCTGGGAAGATATTGGAGAACAACAAAACCCTTTCAGAATGCAAAAGCCCAATTTGTGACTTCTCTGGAATGACAACTATGCATGTTGTAGTTCATGCTCCGACTTCAGACAAACAGTCCAGTAAGTGTTCTATCTTTTGTCTGCTTATGCTTGATGCCGTGTTCTAATTATTATTTTTGTTTTGTTATTATGAACTGTTAACAGATAAAATAGCTGCCAAGAAGCCAAAGGATTTCAGGTGTGGTTGTTCCATCATGTGACAGCTTTTTGAATAGTAGCAGTACAATGAGGATGTCAGCTATTGAACTCCTCCCCTTTTTGGCTCTTGCTAGAGTGGTGTATCATGCGTGAGGCGCTTTCTCCTTCCATTTTATTTCACCGTATCGTGGGCAGCTGATTGCCCAAAATCTGAGTTGCATCCAAAATCTGAGTTGCATCAAGTACATGACTTGAAGTTGTTAGTCTAAAATGCTAAAGTTTCATGTCATCCAACTCGCAAAAATGTGCTATGATTGGAGGTCCAAGAACTAGTAATTTGCTAGATGACATTGAAGTAATTATTTTATTATTTTTGTTCCAATTAAAGAGAGGAATCGCATTGAAATAATAAATTTCCTCCTGCGTGCCACAACATATTACTTGGTCTGGTTTGGTTGAACTAGACCACACCTATCAAGTACATTTTGTAGCTTTTCTAAAATTTCCAAATTTATAAGAAATTCTAGTTTTTCAGAATTCTCCACAATTTCAGTTTACACATGATACAATTCAAGTTTGTCATCACACAAGCACGTTGCTACCATATATCATATTCTATCTTCACTCTAGCACCAGGATAGAAGCTTATGTATTGTGGGGCATTTCTCATCTTTTTAGATAATTCCTCTAAATAATACAATAATCTTTGATGTGTCAACAACAAAAAATTACACCAACTTTGGGTGTCCCTATAGTTAAACTAGTAATGTGTCCGTGCTAACGCTATGGTCTTAACTATATCAATTATTAAATCTATTATCATATAAAATACAATCAAGCTTAAAATCGATCCAAGTTATATATCAAATATTATAATGTAAAATATAAATAGTTGGATATGCATATATATATATATATATATATATATATATAACCTGATACCATCAAATATAATATTTTTATGTTGTGAACAAAATATATTCACATTAAAAAAATAATATAATGTTATAGCATCAGTCATGTTGCTAACATAAAAAAGGTCAAAACATAATCATTCAGTAACACTATGGCTAATACAATGTAACAATTTAATTAAATCTATCACTTTGCATTAGAAATACACTTAATAATATCTCGTGCGGCAGCAGGTATGTTCCTTTCACGCTCATTCTCTTAGCATGCCAATAGATGTATCAATGAATGTCCTCTTAGCTCATAGACATTTTACACGTACATTTATTTATAAATTAGAATGTTATGTACTATTATAATTAATAAAAGAAAATGCTTTGATGCTAACTTGGAAAGCAGGCAATTGTAGTTTATCATTTCTCCATGCACGCATGAAAAGAAGAACAATATAACCAGATAGTTCACTGACAAGTTTCAATAGGTACTTACCTTTGATTTATAAAAAAAAGTAAATTGTGTGGTTCACTGGTAAAATTTTTGAATAAAACGTACCTGTTGGGAATTGGCACATTTTGAACATTTATTTGTCTCTAAAGATTTATATCTTCAACCCACGTAGATCTAGGACATTCTATGTGCATGGCTTTTCTGAAGTGCTTGGCAAGGCATAATAATTTTTTGACATATGTTACATTCAGTTATTTTTGTAAATAGGATTATGAGGATTAGGTTCTAGTATATAGTTTTCTTGTATTTTGATCCAATATAACGAGAATAAAGGTTTCACATTGTTCTATTGGTATGAGAATCTGTAAAAAGTTATCCATTAACATAGATACAAATATACACAAATACGAGGAAAGTATATATCAATCATATTGATTTGCATCTTGCAATGTTGTAGTCAGTTTTGGACCAGCTACGAACTGTCTTCTTTGCCAGTTGAACAATATTAAGATTTAGATGATATTTTGGGTGACGACCAAATCCAATACTACTTTGTGAGATATAAACAACAGTGGTTTTAAAAACATATGCCAACAGGGGTGAATATAATTTGTATAGTATAAAAATTTTACAGGAAATTGCAAGTTCAGATAATGCTTTGATATTACTCCGTTGATTTTTTTTTCATCATATGGATGTCATCGTACATAAACTTCCATATGACCATGTTGAAGCAATCAAGATCTATTTGTTTAGCCTCGTTTAATACTAATTGAAGCTTAGTAAGACTCAAGCTAATAAAATACGGATTCGAACTTTGTACCCATACTTTCCTAGTAATAAATAAGAAAATATTAAAATAATTAATGCAAACTCGTGTAGACCCATACTTTAAAATACTGACAGACATTGTCCTTTGATGTAGTTGGAAATGCCGCCTATCAAACTCATTTAAACCCGTCATAGTGATAACAGACAGAAGTGAATCATATTTCTCTTCAGCAAATACGGAGTCAGATAATTTGGATTCCCTATTGTTGATATGAGAGGGAATTTCCTTTACTATCTAACATTATGACACCATCTGAATTCTCTATGGTATAATCATCTTGACCACCGATGGGTGTCACTCTAGCCTCATTTTTTTTTCCCAACATAATAGTATGCCTAGTAGCTTATCCCTAGAAAGTTCAATATCTCCCTATGCAGTACTAAAGTTACATTTATTAACAGAACAACACAAATTTAATGTGTTATACTCTTTTGTTCACTTAAAAAAAATTCACCTGTGTAAGATAGCAAGAAAGTGTATCTCCTGTCCAGTATTCCATGTACTTAAGCATGAATAGACCACATGAAGAATTGCATTATATTAAAAGATATCACTCCAACAATTATGCATTTAACATAAAGCATATTGTATGTTTTGCATTATACATATCCTCTTGCATTGGATTTTTAAATTTTTCGGTGATCTGCCAAGTTGTAACATGGAGGTTTTCTCATGTGTTGGTACATAGGTCTAGCTGTCGAGCAATAATGCTCAAATGACATTCTATTCCTTTGAGTTGTTTGCTTATTGTCAGTATCAATAGACACAAACAAATTATTATTAAGAAAATTAGAGCAACATGTAATAGTCACTAATTGTGGTAGAGAAGTCAGCATGGTTGAAATGCCAGTACTTGTATCTCTGATTTTTTAGCGTTGACAACCGCTACATACCAGTGTGTGTCTTTCATATTTATTGGTATAAATATCTATTCATAAAGTCGAGTCAGTAGATGTACGTATATATAAATACATACATATATCCTACCAGATATAGAGAGCAATAAAATACCAATTTATGTTTAAGATAGTTTGCCACTTTCATTGTACGGTTATTTTTAGTTCCATCGACATCTTCTTTAACTCCAATGGTGCCATCACGTTAAAGCATGTCGGAAATATAGGTGTTTTCAAAATACACCTTATCAGTTATCCCAAATTGGCTCCTCGTGCAGCAGTAATGACCTATAGTTTGAAGATGAATCTTTCATTATATTTAGAAGTATTAAATGTCAACAATATTTGATTAAAAATGTAATACTTACATCGTCATTGACAAAAATATTTTTATCCAAAAGGCATGAAAATCGATGTTGATCGACATACGCATCTTCTATGTTGACTAATTTGGCATTTGGTGTGATGTTTGTACCGTCATTTGTGCAATAAAATTATGGTCGGTTAACTCATAATCTGCAATGGATGTTTTGACTCATATAATGTGCATGGCATAGAAAGAAAAGAACAACAATGAACATAATAACTAAACTTTCTTACCTTGTGGCAGGTAATCATAAGTCTGACCAATTACTGAACATATCAAATTCGAAGGTTTATTAGTTTGATAAGACATTTTAACTTTGGTTTCTTCTATTTCTGCATGGGCTTTAGTTTCGCACGAGCTGTGGCCATCACTTTTCGGACCAGGTGTAGGTCATATATGTGCCACTTCCTGCTCCATCATCCAAGCAAGCGTGCTTGGTGAATCAACAAAAGTGAGCAAGGATCAAATGTGCTTATATGTGAACAAAAAATTATCTTAGTGTATTTACATTTAATATTAATATCGGCATACAATGACAACATATATACGTTATATTATGGAGATGTTTTCATTTCAAAAAACAAAAAGTGAGCAGAAATATGCAATTATATACTTATTTTTATGTACAGAAATAAATAATTACATATAAATGTTGATACCCATGTAATTCATAAATTAATAAATTTAGATGATTTCACCATGTAAATTGACTAGAATAAAGTACACATCAAGTCTAAGTTTTAATCCGTCATGGACTGTCAGAGTAAAATTAACAATTGATGGAAATTATAGAGGATTAATTGTTTGAGATAAAAAAACTTACAACGACCAAATATAATCATTACTTATGTTTGGCGGATCGACGCTGGTATTTTCATTTTCATACGGTTGCTTCTCATTTGAGAAAGGTGAATGTTTACATTCGGCAAGTGTTTTTTTTTAATGGTCGGTCTTCAGTCATATCACCATCTACAATATCAATATCTTGATTGACCTACGTACAAGACCGTGTGAACAAAGAAATCAATAAGTATAATGTTCGACCACAATAACCGATAAAGTATTATATACACGAGAAAAAAGTTAGTGGCGGCTGAGGCTTCCAACCTGGAGAATATTGGCACATAATTAAATCAACATTAATTCAGAATTATAAAGTTAGTGAAGTACAAAAGACAAAATGCACTGCACTTGTGCATGGCTGGACAATTGTCCAGTGAAGGAGAGTTTGCTTCAAATATAAGGGGAGTGCATTTTATTTTATTTTATTTTCGATTACATAGAAGATATGGACGAGTACACACCACTGCACATATATAGCCACAAATATATCATTTAACACGTGTTAAGAGGGGTACATTATATTCTCCTTAAACTACACGTTAAGGTTAGAGTCAGCTCTGCTGCTGTGAAGTTCATTTGGCAGAACTGGAACTATTTCATGCTTTTAAGAATATACAAACACAGTCCCATGCTAAACAAAATCAACTGGCTGGAGTTTAATCTAATCTTAAACTAATATAAAAAGAAGCAGTTCATTCTTTTTTTTTAGTCCACTCAGATAAATGTACACAGGAGTTTCCTAACCGTCATCAGATATGTCCATCCAACGATCCAGATTTCAAATTGAATTAACCATCCAATTAATACTGCAATTAACAGCTCAACCACAACCCACGCCTCTCCAGACGCCGCATCCCTCACCCTCTCCGTCGACCGCCGTCGCCGCCCCTCTGCCCGGCGCCCTCCATCACCCTCTGCCCTCGCCGCCTTAGCCCGCCCCTCACCGCCCCTTTGCCCGGCGCCCTCCATCACCCTCTGCCCTCGCCGCCTTAGCCCGCCCCTCACCGCCCCTTTGCCCGGCGCCCTCCATCACCCTCTGCCCTCGCCGCCTTAGCCCGCCCCTCACCGCCCCTTTGCCCGGCGCCCTCCATCACCCTCTGCCCTCGCCGCCTTAGCCCGCCCCTCACCGCCCCTTTGCCCGGCGCCCTCCTCAGCCTGCCCCGCGACCACGACCGTCCCCACGCCATGTGTCGTTAGCCACGCATCCACGCCCCTCACCCTCTCCGTCGACCGCCGTCGCCGCCCCTCTGCTCGGCGCCCTCCATCACCCTCTGCCCTCGCCGCCTTAGCCCGCCCCTCACCGCCCCTTTGCCCGGCACCCTCCTCAGCCCGCCCCGCGACCACGACCGTCCCCACGCCATGTGTCGTTAGCCACGCATCCACTCCCCTCACCGCGTCGTCGCCGCACCTCCCCCTCGGCCGTCGCCGTCCATCTCCCCTACCCGCGTCCCTCTCCCTCACCGGCGAGGAGCAGCCGCAGTCCTCTCCCTTGCCGGACGCCTCACCCGCTGCCCCTCGCCCCACCGTCGCCGCCGCTGCTCCCCTCTGCCGTCGCCGCCTCTCAACCCGCCACGGGCGGCGGCGCCTCCCTCTCGCCCGCCGCACCGTGCCTCTCACCGACGGTGAGTAGGTGGACTGCGCCTGACACCACCATGCCCAGTGCTCTTCGAGCCTTCAACGAGAAATATGATTCCTTTTTTCTACTTGGATTTTATTTTTCGTCCTCTATGGGGGGGTCGCCTTCCTGGAGTGGTTAGTGGTTCTCTTCCTTGCTTGTTGTAGCATGTAATGCCAGCTGTGAAATGAAATCCTAGAAATCAGACGGTTCACTTGCAAAAAATCAATCTTTCTTTGTAGCATTTCGTCTGAATCATGTGTGCCATTATAAAATGTGAACCCTGATGATTCCGCCATTATAAAACGTGAATTGTTGAAAAAAACAGCTCAAACATGGTAGAATACTTTGAAAACAGACATGCCCTCAACTCATAAGTGTATTTTGTATGAAAGCAGGCCAACTTGCACACAGCCATATAGAAGGAGAGGCATTTGACTTCAGGATTGCACTTTCAAATTTTCTTGCGGAACTTATGAAATTGCATGGACTAAAACAAAAAAGAAAAGATAGACCATGCTCTAGCTAAATATAGTTATGTTCAGTGTCAATTATAAACAAAAGAATAGAATGTATAAATTTGAGAAGGAAATCCCATTTATACAGATCTTATCGTTTAGTACATGAACACATCACAATGCTATCAAATACCATAGATAAATCACATCTAATGTATCCCTATATTGGATTTTTCAAACTCATTCGTATAACTCCATGGACACATAGCATTACGAATTTCAATTGTATTAATGGAGAGTGAGTGAAATGTTTTATGCTAAGGAGCACAAGATCTTGCAGCAGCGAAAACTACTAAGTTCACACATGTGCAGCACATAAGAGACCTCAAATATGTAGTGATCATAATAATTTTGCAGGAACAAAAAAAGTTATGCCATACTGTTTCAGAAGCAGATGTGGGTAGCATAAACAATGTAAGGCCCCCATCAATGCAGAGCCTGTTACGAAAGAACGTTGCAGGCCTGGGAGCTAAGTATCTGAAAAGAAGACACCAATAGTTCTTGAAGTTATTACAGATGAATTGATAAAAGATGCATATACTATTGGCATTTACCAGCTATGTTTTCTGAATCATCTATGTTCTAATAACTTGAGACGTGCCTCTACTCTCACCGGAGAAAAATAATTAGATTTGGGAGTATATATGTTTTCTGAATCATGTGTGCAGCATTCAATTTTTCTTGACAAATACATTGTTCCAACTATTGGGATTTACCAGCTATGTTTTCTGAACCATCTATGTTCTAATAACTTGAGATGTGCCTCTACTCTCACCGGAGAAAAATAATTAGATTTGGGAGTATATATCTCTGTTATTAGCCGTTCAGCATTAAGAAATCAGGGGTGTCACGAGTGTGAAATGAAGTTTTAAATGGAGTTTAAGCTGGTGTGTTGGTAGCAAATTAGATTTGGGATGACAAAAGTCTCCATTATTCAGAATAACTGTGCTGATCGAAACTGATGAAACCTGCATGTAAATTAGGCGATGAAAATCTGAAATAGTCAAGAAACATCACTGAACTATTCAAACTAAATGAAATTTCGTTAGAACTAATCTGATTCTAATTTATCTATCAAGAAGTTTGTTGTACCTGAGTGAACAAATCTCATCATAAACCAGTTTGTGTTTTTATGTCCATGCGTATGTAGCTAATTGAATACTTTAATTCAATTCTGTTGAGAGTAATATTTTTACTAGACATGATACTTTGACCAATTAAAGCACATTTGTGATCCTTGGAGGAACCAAAATAATGCATCAAGCTACAAGCACTGAATCTGACTTGCATACTTGATTGTAATCACCACACAGATTGATTATAAGCTTTCTAAGATGAGACTGGCATGCTATCAAATGTTCAAAATAATTGATTCACATTCAGTTTCAATAAAATAATAAACATAAATAAAGGATAATTCAGATATTGCTCATTCGGTTTCAGCAGAAGGAACATTCAGATATTACTCATCTAGAGAGATCCTTGATGATCCAAACATTCAGATATGATATGCTGGGGTATGACTTTTTGTCTACCTGTTGCTACTTCAGGAACACACTTCCTGAAAGATATAATTTCATATAATTTACATCATACTGGTTCAAGAACACACCAAGTTAACCATTTTTCTTTCCTCCTAAACTTTTAAATACTGCTACTCATAATTGCATTATATTGGAGTGGCTAAATAGGTTGAAAGATGAGTTGGGAAGCTTGAATTACACTGATTGTTTCTTGAGACTTCATAGCAATCTCCAGGTGTGAATTCAGCTATTTGCATGCATATGTATTCCATCAAATCCAATTCTGAATTCTGAAACAATGAGTAGCTGGTCGCTGAATTCACAACCAATTTAGTAGAACAAAGACAATTCTGAATTTTGAAACAGTGAAAAGCTGACCGTTGAATTCATGCTGAAATTGCAAGACATACACTATCCACAATCTGAATTCTGAACTCTGAAATATGCAATGAATTATGTGCAGTACCATAACCACAAGATTGGTAAAATTAAAGAAAGAGGCAAATTTTGGATAAAGACACCTACTTGTATGATGTTCTCGTACACAACCTCGGACAAGTAGTTTGATTCTGAACCAGGATGAAAATGCAAGTATACAGTCCAATCTTAGGGAGATAACTTCCTGGTAACACTAATGAATTATGAAAGCATGTATCAATTCTTTATTGCCTCTGAAGATGTTTAGGTTGCCCAGATATTAGGAATTCTTCAATTTTCTGCAATTGTTATTGTCGACGATTTGGATGTCAGCAATATATATAGGGTGGCTAGCGAGGCGTAAAGATCGATGGTTAGGATGAAGACACAGGGTTACCCAGGTTCAGGCTCTTGACTAGCGAGATAATACCCTACTCCTGCTTGGTGATTGGATTGTGGGCAGATCAACTAGAAGATAGCCGATCTGAATATGCCGTCTGTCTCGCCCTCCCTATGAGGGGTGTCCCTATCCCCCTTATATAGTGGGGGATAGGGCTTACAGATAGAGTCCTAATCTGATAAGACCAAGATCTATCCTAATACGGTTACAACTCGGATCCGGTATATGCAGCATGCAATCCTACAGTAACCAAACTCCGGTTGCTACCATACAGATATAATCTCCTTCCTATTCGGTACCCTACGACTGTATGTATACATATAGTCTACGGATACCCTTAGTACAGATATTCCATAGCAGCCCCCGGAGTCGTACATAGCCGCGCAAATCATCTGTGTAGATTGTTGATCGTCAGGCGTATCTTCACACAGTATGCTTAATGTTATCCGAGTGCTTCCTGGGCGCTCCTCGAGTGATCCCGAGTACTCTGTGATGATTGTAGAGGTTGTGGATGGCTCCGAATGGAAGAAAGGAATAGGTGCATCGAAGATGCACCTATTAGGTATAGCCCTCGACTCTATGCTTAAATACGTAACAATTAAACATAGTCTTTTGGAGACTGTATAAAAAAGGCTTAGGTGCATCGGAGATGCACCTAATAGGTATAGCCCCCTGACTCTATGCTTAAATGCGTAACAATTAAACATAGAGTCTTCTATGGACTGTTACCCAAGAGATGTTTCTCGAAGTTTCGAGTTTTCCGACTCGAGCAACACTGTTTCTGAGTGCTTTCGGACCCGAGTGGTACCCAGCTCTATTTGCTCTCTCCGAGCGATTTGAACCCGAGTGGTTTGGAGATGGTTTTTGTGCCGTGTTCCCCCAGACATACAGCCTTCGGCTATGTTCTGCCCGTGGGATAGGTTACGCCAACTGGCTTAACCGTTACAGCCGAGTAGTTAGTACCGAGTTTATTCGGGTTTACTCAAAGTTTTGGCATAGGCTAAAAAGCGTAATTAAGTGCAATGGGCGATATCGACCAACGCCTGCCCGAGTGCGGCCTTGGACCCATAACATAGGTGTACCGTCGATTCCCGAAATGTGAGAAATCACGAATTTTATGTCACCGTTTGGGCGAACCATAAACTTGCAACGCTCTCGTCGACATGGTATCAACTATGCCAGCACCGAGTTTTATGCGTCGGTTCGCTAGGTCCCTCCGGCCCACGGAGGGACATAGTAACACTTTTGGAGATTTTAGAGATTGGGAGCCGTTGAAATGTTTTAATTTGGTAAATTTGGAGATTTGGTGCGACAGAGCACCCGTGCCACAGTAGCCGATCTCGAGGCCCGACTTAATGTAGTCAAAGTTACTCGGGACCGATTTGGTGTTGCGGCTTTTGGTGATCTTTGGGTCGTTCGAGACTATGGCGACCAGCTTCAGCTCCATGCCACCTAATAAAATTCTTGAGAGGCTTTAAAGAGGTACCCGGGCGCGTGGCCGAGGAGGTAAGGGACATGGCAATAATTGCAACTCGTTAAGCCTTCGCCATAATGAAGTCCCTTTGCCCCTGGATAGTCTTTTTAACCACCGTCGAAGATTTTATAGCCGATTGCGACTCGGAGAAGGTGTTGGCGCTAGTGGAGGAGGTTGAAGCCGATGCCGACTCCATAGTTCGGACCTTTGACCTGCAAATAGGAAATATGGTCGTTAGCAATAACCTGTCTTTTGTAAGACATTTGTTTGTCTGTGATGTAAATTGTTTTGCTATTGTTTTAACTCTTTATTCTGATTTAGATCTCGCAATCTGAAATGAGTTGTGTAAACTTGTGCTGTGTACCCATCCCGACAGCCCCCGAGTAGATTTAGCCAGCGCGGAGCGTAGCGTATTACTCGGTTTGGTATGGTAAGTAGGGTGTAGCCGCGAAGTTTGTTTAGCTTTATTTAGATATTAATCTCGTGATCGAAAAAGCCTTTAAACAACAGACTTCAAAAGAACCGTATGACATAATGCAGTGTAGCCCCCGACTGGCTTGCTGAGGGTGAAACCTACTCGGCGTGGGCAATCGAAGGATGGAGAAAGAGGAAACTTTTATAGAAAATGTACTAAGTATGAAAGGACTTAGCTGTTCGATATTTCATAAGTTCTCTCGTTGATGTCGATGATGACGGTCGACATACGGATGCGATCACGATTTGGTGGTGACGATCCTGATGTCGAAAGGAGATGTGGCCGACATGGTAAATAGATTACCACTCAGCGGCAACGAAGTTGATGCGTCCAACATGGTGGCGGTGCAGGCATTCAGTGTGGTTATGGGATCACACTCGACGAGGATGAAGTCGGGTGTGATCGACTTGACGAAGAGATCTCCATTCGGCGATGATGATCTCGGCGGTGATGAAGTTGATGAAGAACCTACGACCTTTTGTTGAAAACTGTGGTCATTGACGACCACTCGTTTCATCTTGACCACTCAGCGGACTTCAATCATGTTTGGTGTTAATCTGTTTGCTAGTGGTCTTTTACTGTTGTATGTCTCTTAGTCGTGAGATGAGTTGGCTTCACGGCGTGTACCCATCCCAACAGTCCCTGGGCAGGCTTAGCCAGCGCGGAGCGTAGCGTCGTTTACCCAGTTCGGTACAGTAAGTAGGGTATAGCCACGAAGTCGTATAACCGCATCCAGACGTCGATCCAATAAACAGATGAAGAGCTCATGAGCACTAGATTTAATTTTCCTGATTCATGTCGTCCGAGTCATCGTGCCGGTCGGAACGAGATGCAGAGATCGCATCTGCCGATGCGGCATAGGAGTTTGTCATGTCAAAGAGATCCTTGACCGTAGTTGGCTCTTTGCGAGTGAATTTCGCAATTAATGGCTCATCTTTCACGCCTTTGCAAAAGGCGGCGATAACTACGTCGTCCTTGACGTCGGGGATGGAATTGCAAACCTCAGAGAACCATTTGATATAGGCCTAGAGAGATTCGTTCTTCTTCTGTTGGACCTGGTATAGGTCGTATTTGGGCCGTGGCCTATCGTAAGTACCCTGAAAGTTGGCTATGAACCGATTGCGGAGTTCTGTCCAGGAGTCAATAGACTGTTTAGGAAGCCCCAACAACCAATGTCTAGCCGAGTCATCCAGAGCGACTGGTAGATAGCTGGCCATTGCTTTAGTGTCGCCGCCGGTTGCGTGGATAGCTATGGTGTACACCGTTAGCTAAGCCTTGGGGTCGGTGGAGCCATCATACTTCTTGATACCAGTCAGCTTGAAACCAGTCGGCCAAGTAAGCTGGCTCAAGTTTTTTGGTGAAGGCCACTATACCATCGACCATGTCGGTGTCTGAGCTCTCGGGTAACCGATGCCTAGACCCCCGGCTATGGCTTCGATGTTCGCGGTCCCGACGACGACCTTCTTGGCGGGCTTGACGTTGGTGTTCAATCTTTCGGCGGAGGTTGAAGCTATCTTCTTGGTAGATATGCTTCTTCTCAGCCTCGAGGTCTTGGCGTTTTTTATCTAGTCGGCGGATTTCGTCATTGAGGCGGCATTGCTTACTAGCTATGTCTTTCCTCTGCTCAGGGTCGGGAGATGCTCGGCGCGATCTATTATCAGTCGGTGGCCGAGATCCGGATGGTTGTTTGGAAACGTTCGATCTAGATCGGGGTGACCTAGTCGACTGAGCCTCCGACCGTACCGGTGGTGTTCCCGAGTTGCGTTGCAACGAGTGTTGGATCGTAGCTGTTGTCACCATTGCCTTGATCTTGTTGTTGGTTTCAACCATCGGTAGATCTTGTTGAGATAGCTGCTGAAACGACGTCGCCGAGTAGTTCCGCCGCCGCTTGGACATTTTGTTGAGGATGTCTTAAAGACGGCATGCCCCTCAACTCGGGTGTGGAGTAGATCGCTCTGCACTTTGTGCGGCTGACTCCTAGATGTTCATGAGGTTGATTCTCATGTTGGCGTCTGGCTTCGTCTTCAAGTTGATGGCGCTCGTCTTCCTGCCGATGTTCTCCGGCTAGCTTGGCTGCTTGCTCCTCTTGCCGCTTCTTCTCAACCTCGTTCATTGTTGCCCGAGTGATGGTGAAGACCTCTCTGGGGGGAACGAAGCTTCCCGAGCTGCTGCAGGTGTTTGATGCGGCGACTTGAGCAGTCGGCTTCGCATTGACCTCGATCCCGAGCGGCGAAGGTGCTGACTCAGGAGACGGCAGCTCGGTGTGGTGAGATCTAGATTGGATCTCATCCTGAAACAGCGCCGAGTTGTCTGGTCCGGAGCGACACACCTCCTCCTCAGGCCCAGATGAATCTGAACACGTGTAGGAGAGCGCATCGTCCTGATCGGCAAGGAATCTGATGCCGCCAAACTTGAAGGTTTGCCCTGGGATAAACTTTGTCTTCATGATCTTCGAGTTTGGGTCCATTGATCTCGTCGAAGACTTCGGAGTAGCTTTCCCTACCTGGCGTGCCAACTGTCGACGATGTCGGCAATATATATGGGGTGGCTAGCGAGGCGTAAAGATCGATGGTTAGGATGAAGACATAGGGTTACCCAGGTTCAGGCTCTCAACTAACGAGATAATACCCTACTCCTGCTTGGTGATTGGATTGTGGGTAGATCAACTAGAAGATAGCCGATCTGAATATGCCGTCTGTCTCGCCCTCCCCATGAGGAGTGCCCCTATCCCCTTATATAGTGGGTGATAGGGCTTACAGATAGAATTCTAATCTGATAAGACCAAGATCTATCCTAATACGGTTACAACTCGGATCCGGTACATGCAGTATGCAATCCTACAGTAACCAAACTCCGGTTGCTACCATACAGATATAATCTCCTTCCTATTCGGTACCCTACGACTGTATGTATATATGTAGTCTACGGATACCCCTAGTGCAGGAATTCCACAGTTATGTATTTTAGTGCTAGAATTGGTATGCAATTGACAAAATAGCAGAAGGAATTGTGATGTATTTTAAATACCCATGCAGGAACACTGCCATTCGGTTAGTTAGGGAGGTAGAAGCAATCAGAGGGAGTATCTTTGCATCTGCTTCTTGTGAACAGATGAGCTATACTTATGATGCACCGAAGTGTTATGCACCAGGAATGGTTGAAGTTCTCATTGATAGTGTGCAGAACTCAGCATTTTTAGAATGAGAGGTCAAGGAGCAGGTACAGGTTCATTTTGAGCATTATGTTTGACTACTTTTGTTTCTTTTTACTGATTATTATTCACTTGCTGTTTCTACAAATCCAGAAGATAAAAGTCTGGACTATCTGAAGTTTCTGGTGATCCACAAAGTCTACTTATGGAGGCACTTCATTCGGCTGGATATTCTGGGGCGTTGGCAAAACCTTCACTGGCTTAGCTTTCGGGTGACTGAATTATTATTCGCATGGTTCGTTTTGGCACATGGCACCTTCTACTTTCATTAATGATGCCTATTCAGCTATTTCTTCCTGTTCTGACAACTTGGCATTCAGGTCTGTCTAATATGATATCTTCTGATGAGAGACCTTTTGCACTCGATGGAAAAAGGAAGTCCATTGCCAAAGTTTGGGGAATGGGATGTCAATGATCCTGCTTCAGCTGAGGGATTTACTGTAATGTTTAACAAAGCTAGAGATGAGAAGAAGACCAGTGGCAATTCACAGGGACAAGATCTGCCCGCAAAAAGTGAACAGCCATCTGGACAAGGCTTGTATCTAGCAAAGCCAAACAGTTCTGTAAGTATTCTGTTCTTCCCCTTTTGTTTACTTCTCATGGACTTTCCAATTTTTTCATGTTGAGTACTGGTAAAATGGAGTTCCAAACTTCTAATCAAGAAGCAAATGCTCCTTCACATGTCATGATCTCATGGCTGAAAGCTAATGTTCTTATCAAAGTTCCTTGAATAAAAAAGATGCATTTTCAATCATAATATGGTCGTGATTTGTGAATAACTTCATATGCTGTTGCGGAGTTGCATCTGTACTTCTAATGAATATTAATGATATTTATATTGTACAATTCGTGTGGTGGGGTGTGGTTGTCTAAGCCAATGAAACCTTTCTAAGGGCATCATTGTTTGTTCAGGGATTCTGCTATAATTAATGCTCAAGGTGGAATATCAGATTCTTGGAATACTGTAATACATAAGTAAAGTTATTTAACATGGATGAATGGTCTAAACAATCAGAAATGAATGAAGCATATCTTTTTGTAATATTGTTGGAGCCATGATTTTCTGTTCGTGCATAGAAATTTGGTAGCTGAAGTACACAGCTGTTCCTGGCTACTAAGCAAGTCTCATGATTTTATTCACCTTTCAAGCCCGTCACTGTTTGTTTAATATCTTTGAGCTCATATCTGATGACTGACAAGATTTCAGGTACCATCATGCATAAATATTTGATGAGCACTGTTCTTGGTTAATTTTCTATATAGGAAGCATGCTGGAATGTAACTGGACTACATACTCCAAACAGAAAAACACTACTTCACTTCATCTGCCGAAAGAAATTGATCATCCAGTTCACATGACATGATGTAGGAATAAAATGTTTATGCATTTTGTTTATTCTGTTATATTGTAATACAATTATAATAAAGTACCATCTTTGGACATGACATAAGTAATACACAATTTTATTTAATAAACTCCATCCAATACATGTCCACTTTTGTTATTGATCGAACGTTTAATTTTTTTCCCCTTTGTCAAACACGCGCGCAATACACTGGGGACTAGGGGAGAGAGTGTGTATGTGTTTTTTTGACTTGTGTGCACGCCTTTAGATTATTATCCAACGTCAGTGATCATATTTGATTGATGGAATTTAAATTTTAAAACATTTGATCACTAGGTGGACCAATACATGTCGATGTGCCTGGCACGTGCACACTCACTAATTCCTATAGATAGAGAGAGAACCAACCTAGAGCAATCTAGACACCTGACACTTTAATTAGACTTGCACGAGTGGTGTGAATACTTCCTCCACCGTTCATAAATATAAATATAAATGTATCTAGCATTTAAAATTTATTATTTTGGTTGCTTCTTTCCTAATTTAACCACCCTCGTTATTCCCTTCATTGTTGGGTGCGATCTTCTCAAATAATTAAGATAAACTCTCATATACAGCAAAGTAATATCATTCCAATCCTTACAAATAGAGCTAAAAACGGAGCGAATAGTTTCCGTCCGCTCCGGAAAAAAACGGATACGAAGGCAGCTCGAAGCGGATATTTCTCGGATAATTCGGATACGGATACGAATACGGATAATTTTCTTCGGATACCAATACGAATACGGTATGACAGTTTCCGACGGATACGGATATTCCGACGGATATCTGAAGATTGTAATGAGCGGATATCCGCGAACACCCGAAACCAGTTTAGCCCACTTAATTCCAGGTATGGGCCATCAACCAATTTACTAAAAATTGCTTTTGTGCTATTGGACTATCAGTATTTGTTGAACTCATTATGTGCTATGTGGTGGACTTATGTCACGTATAAGTTATCCGTGAAACTAAATGTAACGTGTTTAATCTATGATGATGCCTAAAATAACAGCTATCGCGATTAAGTTAGCTATATATATGTGTGATATTTGTCTCTACGAACGGTTTGAGTGGTTTGTATGCTTCGAGAAATATTTGTTTTCGTATTCGTGTTCGACTACATCCGATCTTTATTCGTATTCGAGATAATTCGTATTTGTTTCTGTATCCGAGATATCTGTATCCGTTTCTATATCCGCCTAAAAATATGAAAACAAATACGGTACATATAGTATCCGTCCGTATTCGCTCCGTTTTCAGTCCTAAGTTACAAATGAGATGTGCTACATGAGAAATGCCTACTGTTATGGATTCAATATGCTCTATGTATCATGAAAGTGGTATCGATCATTGTAGTGGCCGCCATGCTAATTTACGTGATATGTTTGGGCCAATTTAATTCCATGAGCACTCTTGCTTTCATATCTTAAGCAAGTCAAAAAAATTGTTTGACGTTTTTTTATATCAAATGAATATAATGTAAAGACTTAGATCAATGATAAATTGGATAGAAAATATTTATCCCATAAACAGGGGTAAAAATACACATGTCGTGCTTTTAACAAATTGCAATTACCTATCATGTGTTTCACGTCATGTGCTCCACCTTCGCTGCTGTTCAGAGAGATGAACGAATTTTGTTCGCCACATTCCATGATGGTCATTTGCATTTATACTACAGTGGTTCACTTGTTTTATCTGTAAATGATATTCAAATATTATGCGACTGAAATGGGTTAAATATAAATATAATTCAAAACTCACACAAATCAATAGCATAGCATTATACAGTACTGCTTTATCACCTTCACCTTCAAAACTCACCCAAATCAATAGCATAGCATCCTCACTTGAAGAGGAAGAGACCTAAACATGAAATATTTTTTTCAATAATGGAAACTAATTCAGCCTCTACTTTGAGATGTATCTAGTGACTGCTCAACTACTCTAGGACAATCAATCTATCAAAATAAGATTATTAAGTGTAGTAGAGGCTTAATCTCCTCAAGTAAAAATCGATACTCACAGTTGCAAATGTTTTTTTGTCAAGATACCAAATGACCTGTTTCATGACATGCATGACTAATAAAGAAAGAATATCACGATCCTTTAAAAAATCATATGTCCTAAATTAACAAATTTTACAATACAAATATGAATCTTTCGATATTTTTTCAAGGACCGTAAAATCCCTCCTACATAAGTCTACACCTCCGACTTTTGGGGGTAAATAACAGGTCCAGCTCCCGTAGAGTTGGTTCCAACTCCACCCAGTGGATTTGCCTAAATCTGATCCATCTATTACTTTCTACGGTTAAGATAAAGCCATATCAACTTCTAATTATCTCTCAATTAATTAAAAACCCCTCTTAATCATGCTAGATTAGTAGATTTGAACAAAAATTCTATTCGTGTCTTACCAATGATAATGTTTATGCCAACAAAATTAACAAAGACACGTTCTCTTTCCAAAAAAAAAAAATCTTCCGTTATATCTTCTGATCAACTCCAATCAACAATATATAAATAAAAAAATGTTAGCACATAGTATATGCAAGCACACAAAGGTATGTTATTTTCACCCTTTTTCTAGCTTCTACTCTCTCATTTTTTGCATGCAAATTTCTTAAAAAAATCATATTAATCTATTTTTCAAATTTTTTAGCTAATACTCTCTCCATGTTTTTTATATGACGTCGTTGGCTTTTATGTTTATGTTTGACTATTCGTCTTATTAAAAAATTATATATTATTTATTATTTTGTTATAATATGATTTATTATTAAAGGAACTTTAAGTATGACTTATAATTTTGCATATTTGAATATTTTTTAATAAGACGAACGGTCGAATGTAGGTCCAATAGTCAACAACGTCATACATAAAAACATGAAAGGAGTACCTAATTAATTATATACTAATTCATTGTTCCATTTTCCATGCCGAGTAAGAGCCTCCGAACTCTCTCCCCCGAATCTAGCCTAAGAACCATATTTACGTCAGTGAGTATACATGAAAAATATAGCGTAAAATATTGGAGCTCTAGTCTTTGTATAGCTTTTTACTTATATGGATGGACCGAATTTCTGGTTAATTAGTTATTAGTTAGATTCATCTCAGGCATTGGTAAAAAAGAGATGACGCAGATTTTATCAAATCTATCCAGTAGAGTCGAAGCCAACTCTAGAGGATCTAGACCCGTAAGTAACCGTAGTGTGTGCAATGCATGCACTTAACGGTTGTAAATAGAATTCATTTTATCGCAAAAATTCACAGAAAATACACAAGCAAACTAACATGAGGAGTGTAAAAACAGGTGGGAGACCTGTTGGGGTTGGTGGGGTGAGGTGCGAAAGTGACGGAGTAGTCCGGGTTGTCGTACGACTTGCTGCAGCAGTACTTCGGCGTGTCGAATGCCTCGCACGTGCTCCGGCAAGCCTGCCCCTGCCCGTCCTTTAGCTTGGCGTGGCACCGCTTGTGGAGGTCAGCGACGCACCTAGTCATCGGGCACGCCAACGCCACCTCTAGTACCACCGGTAGGTTGTACCATCCACCAGACTCACATCAACTTAGTTTTCGATTTTTTTTTCTAGACAATGTAAGAAAAAAAAGATGAGTACATGTGGATTGGTGGTGGATCGTCGGAGGAGGAAGAGAGGTTTTTGCTAGAGCACGTTGTTGGTGCTGAGGGAGAAGTTGGACTTAGGCAGCCTGGGGAACTTGATTTCGGTTAATCTGGTACACGGCAAGCAAACCCACGGATCAAACATGCAAAGTCATGATAGCCTAATGTCATGCAAATGGGCAATCAGTGGTAGGCATATTTTTGGAAATGCAAATGCACGGATCAGGGACTTACATGCATAGTTTTCGACATCTAGTTGGTGGAATAAAACCCTTTGCAAGACGGTGCTGCAATGCCAACATGAGTGGTGGTGTGGCGGCCTTCGTGGTACCATGTCAGCACGTTGCACATATTAGAAATAAATTTTGGTATGATTTTTTTTGAAAAATATTGAAAAGGTTAAAAAAATAAAAAAATCAGTATTTGGCTAATTTTGGAAAAGCGAAAAGAAAAAAAAAACGAAACATGGAACCATCCAACAAACCGTCGCTCCCTTTCCAGTGGGGACCATCCATCCAGCACGATTCACGAGAAGCAAAAAAAAATCACCTGGTGGAGATCCGACGGCGCAGAATCCCCCAGCGTCCACGACCACGAAGACGAAGCACACGGACACAACAAGAACAGTGCAAGTGTGCAACACACACAGCCTGAGCCTGAGCCTGAGCCCTGTGCCTGTGCGCGTGCCTTCCCCTTCCTCTGGCTCCTATCTTCTCTTCTCGTCGTCCGTTCCATCCACGCCCTCCTCGTTCCCCCCTGAACCTCCCAGAACCTCCCGCCGCCGCGACACCTATTTATACCATCCCCACCGCCGCCGCACCATCCTATCCTGTCCTCGCATCTGCGGCTGCCCAATCCCAAACTCCGATCCGCCGCCGCGCAACTCAGCAATCTCATCTATATCAGTATCTAAGCCTGCCATGGCCGCCGCGCCGCCGCTCGCCGCGGGCCTACGGCCACCCTCCGCCGGAGCCATCGCCCCCGCCGCGGCGGCGGCCCTACCCGCGGCTTGGGCCGCGAGGAGGAGGGGGGCTGTCTCGTCGTCGACTCGCTGCAGGGCCCTTCGGCTGTCGAGAGGAGCGGGGTGGGTGGCTCCGGTGGTGGGGAGGAGGCCCCGGACGCTCTCCGTCAGGTGCGCCGCCAGCAACGGGAGGGTGAGAAGAGATCTTTCGTCTGCATTTGTTAATGTTAATTATTGGTTTGGTGCATTTTGGGGTTAGCAGAATCGGTCCTTTTGGTCGGCGGTGATCCATCCTTGCTGATAGAAATACTAGTGGCAATTAAATATGTTAACTTGGATCCATATCCTTATCATTGTAGAGTACATTGTTCTAGGTAACTCGAGAACAACACCAACTGTCCAATTTTCCTGCAGTGGGATTGACTTCACCGTCTTCAGTAGCTTATTATAAATTTATAATCCCTTTGGTTGACAGATTACACAACAAGAATTCACGGAGATGGCGTGGCAATCGATTGTCTCGTCGCCTGAAGTAGCGAAAGAGAGCAAACACCAGATTGTGGAGACTGAACATTTGATGAAATCTTTGCTGGAGCAAAGGAATGGGCTTGCCCGTCGAATTTTTTCCAAAGCTGGAGTTGATAACACAAGGCTTCTTGATGCCACAGAGAAGTTCATCCAGCGGCAGCCTAAGGTGGATTGTCCTAAACATTGTTATCCATGTTCTTTGAAAGCTTTAAATACCCCAAGATTCCTCCTGTGCTCTACAGAATATTATCAAAATTTTCATGGCAGTTCTCTCAAGTTTTGTTCAATAATTCAGGTGTTGGGTGAAGATCCTGGTTCCATGTTGGGACGTGACTTGGAAGCTCTGATACAAAGAGCACGTGACTTTAAAAAGGAGTATGGTGATTCATTTGTTTCAGTTGAGCATTTGGTACTTGGCTTTGCGGAGGATAAGCGATTTGGAAGACAGCTGTTCAAGGACTTTCAGATTACCATACAGACCCTGAAAACTGCCATTGAATCAATAAGAGGGAAACAAAATGTAATTGATCAAGGTACAGGGATTGTATTGCATCCAAATGCCATAATTGATTTATTCAAAATGCAAATAAGTATGCATTGTATGTTGGATGGATAGGATAAATATGCCATATGTTCGTTCTGATTCTCGGTATACAATGAGCATCTAAAGTCATGATTTCACAGATCCTGAGGGAAAATATGAAGCTTTGGACAAGTATGGAAAGGACCTCACAGCTATGGCACGCCAGGGGAAACTTGACCCGGTTATAGGAAGAGATGATGAAATTCGTAGATGCATTCAGATTTTATCTCGGAGAACAAAGAACAATCCAGTTTTGATTGGTGAACCTGGTGTGGGGAAAACTGCTATAGCTGAAGGGTATTAAAACAGTTCATTGCACATTGTAGTTTACCCTGCATTCTACCAAGATACTTTCTCTAACTTGATTTTAAATTGTTGCTTAGGCTTGCTCAAAGGATAGTGCAAGGAGATGTGCCGCAGGCTCTAACAAACCGCCGGGTAAGTTTACTTGTATTCATGTATTTGTGTTATGCTTTTGATCTGTTCAATATATATGTAATCTGGTTATCGCTTAATTCCTTATTTGCTTGCCTGTAAGTTTTTATATCATAGCCTGGTAAAAGGGTTTATATCATAACTGTTTTATTATATATTGCCATGATCATTATTCTGTAATTTACCTGTATTATTAAAGATTTTGTGTTGAATGATCTCTAAAATTATCATAATTTCTTGCTATATTCTCTATAGTTGTGAATTTTTTGGATGTATTAGTTCCTTAAATAATGAATTTTCAGCTAGTGCTAACATGGGGGAGTTCCTATATTCTGAAAGTAGTTCAATATAACAAGAGATAGATCGTTCGTTTTCTGTTCTGCCCTTTGAAGATTTATCCTCCCAATGTTAATTTTGCTTCCCCTAAATGTTGATTTTCCTTTGAGCAGCTCATAGCACTTGACATGGGTGCTTTGATTGCTGGGGCAAAATATCGTGGGGAATTTGAGGATAGGCTGAAGGCTGTACTCAAGGAAGTCACAGATTCTGATGGACAAACCATTCTTTTCATTGATGAGATTCACACTGTTGTTGGAGCAGGTAATTAGATGTAGAATGTTCAGTTATTTGTTTGACTTATGAAAATCAACCAAGCAACATCACAAAATGGTTTAGCGGTGCTTGGTTATTACCGCCTGATATTTCATTGGTTGATCTATTTGCACCAACTCAGTGCAAGTGCATTGATATCTCCTATACAAATGTTCCAAACAACAAAAGGTTTTATATGCCTGAATATGAACAAAGTGTACACCAAAATAGCTATTCTCAGTTTCTCACAATATTATCTAAAACTTTTGAAAAATCAACTACATAATTTTGAGCACTCCCTACCAACATATGCTGGTAGTCTGGCACAGCTATTCCATTGCGTTTCCTTTTTCTCTGTCATGGTCAACAAGTGGTTTGTGTGAGATAGAATGCAACTATAAGTCCATCATCGTGTCCATTTTGTCTCAAATTTGAATGACATGAAGTTGAGTTGCCACTGGGTTTTAGTTCTGTTCTCATTCACTGAAATCGGCATAAAATACTAAGGTTTGGCTGTTAGGAGCCATTTTGATGTCAGTTCTTTCAATGAATTTACTACTAGCTTCCCTGACTCAACTATTCAGAAATTTATTAGCATTCATCTCACAACAGGTGCAACAAATGGTGCAATGGACGCTGGTAATCTTCTAAAACCGATGCTTGGTAGAGGAGAACTACGTTGTATTGGTGCTACAACCCTTGATGAGTACCGCAAATATATTGAGAAAGATCCTGCATTGGAGCGTCGCTTCCAACAAGTTTATGTCGACCAACCTTCAGTTGAAGATACAATCTCAATACTCCGAGGATTACGCGAGAGATATGAATTGCACCATGGAGTGCGCATATCAGACAGTGCACTTGTGGCAGCAGCTCTTCTATCAGACCGGTATATAAGTGGACGTTTTTTGCCTGACAAAGGTGCCGTTTTTTCCCCTAGTTATTTTCCCTAGCATCCAATAAGCTGCTAAATGATGAAGGATAACTATTTATGAGCACTATTAAGAACTTTTATGGGTCTTCCTAACCAGTACTTGTTTTTTTACAGCAATTGATTTGGTTGATGAGTCAGCTGCCAAATTGAAAATGGAGATAACTTCAAAGCCAACTGCTCTGGATGAGATTGATCGTGCTGTAATAAAGCTTGAAATGGAGCGTCTCTCACTAACAAATGATACAGACAAAGCATCAAGGGACAGACTATCTCGACTTGAAGCAGAGTTGTCACTTTTAAAAGAAAAGCAGAAGGACCTGACTGAGCAGTGGGAGCGTGAGAAGTCAGTGATGACTAAGATTCAATCTATTAAAGAAGAAGTAAAGAATAACTCCCATTTATCAGTTTCTATTATTGTATACCAGTATAATTTCTTTTGTCAGTCATCTCATTTGCTTTAACTATTGCAACAGATTGATAGGGTGAATGTGGAGATCCAGCAGGCCGAACGTGAGTATGATCTCAATCGTGCTGCTGAACTGAAGTATGGCAGCCTGAATGCATTACAACGCCAGCTTCAAACAACAGAGAAAGAGCTAGATGAATATCAAAGTTCTGGGAAATCCATGCTAAGAGAAGAGGTCACACAAGATGATATTGCAGAAATAGTTAGCAGGTGGACCGGCATTCCAGTATCTAAATTAAAGCAATCTGATAGAGAGAAGTTGCTGTACCTAGAGGATGAACTGCACAAGCGTGTTGTTGGGCAGGATCCTGCAGTGAAGGCAGTTTCTGAGGCTATTCAGAGATCGAGGGCTGGTTTGTCTGATCCAAACCGTCCCATTGCCAGTTTCATGTTCATGGGCCCTACAGGAGTTGGCAAAACAGAACTAGCAAAAGCCCTTGCTGCTTTTATGTTCAACACCGAGGAAGCTGTTGTTAGGATTGACATGAGCGAATACATGGAGAAGCATTCTGTCTCAAGGTTGATTGGTGCGCCACCGGGCTATGTTGGGTATGAAGAGGGTGGTCAGCTTACAGAAGCTGTTCGGCGGAGGCCATATTCCGTAATCTTGTTTGATGAGATTGAGAAAGCCCATTCAGATGTATTCAATGTTTTCCTTCAAATATTGGATGACGGAAGGGTTACTGACTCGCAAGGGAGGAAGGTGGGCTTCACTAACAGTATTATTATCATGACATCCAATGTTGGTTCGCAGTACATACTAAACATGGACGAAGAAGATGGGCCAACTGATTCAGCCTATGAGAATATAAAGAAGAGGGTGATGGATGCTGCAAGATCTGTGTTCCGTCCAGAGTTTATGAACCGTGTTGATGAATATATTGTTTTCAAGCCACTCGAGAGGGAACAGATCAACAGCATTGTCAAATTACAGGTAAAGCTTCTTTGCTGAGGCAGCTGAAGTCTTTAATTTAAGACACCAATGATTATGCGAGTTATACAACAATGTACAAACTCTTAAGCTATCTTTCATATCCTAATTGAATATCTTTTGTTTTTCCTGTTATGCAGCTGTTGAGGGTACAAAAAAGAATTGCTGACCGCAAGATCAAACTTGAAGTATCGCCTGGAGCAGTCGAATTCCTGGGAAACCTTGGCTATGATCCAAATTACGGTGCCAGGCCAGTGAAGCGGGTGATTCAACAGTATGTGGAGAACGAGCTGGCGAAGGGTATCCTGAGAGGTGATTTCAAGGACGAGGACAGCATCCTGGTAGACACCCAGGTCACAGTGCCATCTAATGGCCAGCTTCCTCAGCAAAAGCTCGTTTTCCGGAAAGTGACTGAAGAATCAGCGCCAGCTGCTGAAGACGAGAAGTTCTTGCCGGCTGTTTGATGTCATGTTTCTAGCAGACGAGAAATAAGGTGTAGATAGAAATATTAACAAACTGGAGTTGATAGCGTAGTATACAGATACAATTCCCTTGCTAGTTCAACATCACATAAGCACAACTCTGTGCTGAGTAATGGTTTTGTCTCATTTTTGCAGCAAATTGTCTTCAGATCGCTTGTGCGCGAGGAACTTCTGGTTTTCTCTTCCTGCCTTCATCACTCGTGTACGTCAATTGGAGTCGAAAAAGGAAAATGCTCGCTCAGCTTACATTCATAATAGCTTTAAAAGCACACTGCATAGTAGTTCAGAATGATATTTTCGATAATGCTGGTTTACGTCAGTATAGTGTTTCATTTTAGTTTCGCTCCCTTTTGCTTCATAATTTTTTAGCTCTCGTCGGATAGTCTTCTCTGATTCTGCTGCTCCATATATAAATCCAAACAAGTCAAATACAATGGTAAGTTGGTAACAAGACATTATCCGCGATGTTCTTCACACTACAGTATGATAGTTTCTCTAGGATTGAGCCAAGTTTGAAACGTATGCAGAATTTGGATTTTTGGTTCATCTCATTTTTGTGACAGCTAATTAATGGTACAAACAAATCAAGTATCGTAAAGTTAATTATTTTTAAAAAGATCAGATGAAACATCGTTTAAGCAGTTGAAAAGAACACGCACACGAAAAATCCAAAATCTACCAAGGGAACGAACGTACGCTTTATATTCTTATTAAAAGAGTTCCTCAAATTAATAAAGTCTGACACCATCAAACGGATCAAAGAACGCTTGTCAAGAGTAATAAAGACTCAAGAGTCCGGTTACACTCAGAACAGTATGCAAAACCATGGTTCTGGACAACATGAAAATGATATGAACGTGATACCGATATCAATGTGAACACAATAACAGAAGCTGTGTTGCCCACGAGCAAAATTTGTACAGCTCAAGAGTCTCTTTAATGCTACATGCCATGTCAGATACTGTAAACATGTAGATACAATACAAGATACCTGTAATGAGGTACCAATAAAAAGGAAAGTGTGAAGTACATAGAGCCTTCTTGTATTCTATCGGCACAAAGAACAATGGAGATAAATACAACGGCCACGACGCGTGTTATGCTGTTGACTATTCAGTTGAGAGAGATCCCACGTTGTACATGCACCAAGAAAAACAACATTGCAGATAAATACAACCGCCATCTGGTACCGTTTCTTATCGTGTTACTGATTCTTAGTAGAAAGCTAGATCCAGGATTGTACAAGATTCTTCACAGACCAGTCTTCAATAAGGCCACCTGTCAGCAAGAAAGACCATAACACATTACAGAAAATCTTCATTCTATAGAATCATGAAGATTAAGAGAACGTATAGTGTTGATTGGACTATTTACTACTAATCTAACACAGTTCAGCTGCTTCCAATAAATGATGTATTCTCCACGGTATATTTTTGTTCAGGGTTGATACATTTGTAATCAGTAATAGTTTTTCTTTCCTGCCAAAACTTAAATCAAAACAAGAACAAATGCCATGGAACCATCAAATTACACTAAGAATAAGGCAGTTCCCCAAAATACAAGGAAAAAAGCTTAAGAGCAAAGTTGACGGTGGTCAAACTCAAGAACAGGGTGATAACTAGTGTAAGCCCTGTACCTAGTCCTTTTCAATTTCTTATCAGGGCATCAAATCAACTTGGAAGTTCAAAAATTGTTCCAAAAACTATAGACAGACAGTTCCAGTGCTATCCATCATCAATTCATCATATAGGATTTCTAGGCCAAACTGAATAAATGGAATGACCTTTCATAAAAAAAAAATACAGTGTTATCCGTGGAAAACAACTCTTTTTTCTCTAATATTTATCACGAGATAGAACTGATCCATTATCTTGTCTCTCTTCGAACAGCTTGAGCTTATACAGAATAGAATTATTACAAACAGCTCACAAGAAAAAGTCTGTAGGAGCCATACAAACCACTTCTGTACTATCCTAGGGCACAATTCATGGTCCTACAGCATAACATGATCATTGCTACATTATAGTTGATAGTTAATGCCAAAATATGTATGAGAAGGAAGAATTTATCCGTTTACTTTAAACAGGGATGGGTGCAGGTCAGCCCGCAGGTACTCCGTGACTGGAAAGAATTTATCCGTTTACTTTAAATGAGCTAATTTTCACTTTTAGGATCTCAAAAATAAATTTAGTTTATATATTTGAACTAGAGCCGGCCATGGGCTGACCCACGCTCATCCCTGACTTCAAACCAGTATGTGTTAATGCATGCATCACTATCTTGTATATTTTGCAAATACATGGTGAAAGATAAAAGGTGTACATCAGGTTTGGACTGATTAGGTTACCTACATTACCATATATTTAGTCGGTGGAACCTCATGATGCTAACTGTCACGCCCAGAAATTCCTCACCTGAATTTCTGAACTTAATTGTGTATTAAATCCCTGTCCAGGACCAGCCAGGGTACACAAAAAGACAATGTTGATTACATAACCATCGTTCTTAGAAACAACTGAAAATTACACTTATTCTAGCGGAAATGCAGCGGAAAGAAAAAAAACAAAGGGGTAGACTAGCTCCAGCGGGTACGGCTCCAGTCCACAGGCAATACTTCGACGGCGGAACAGCTCACTCCTGAGAGGCACCTCCATCGGACTCTGCTTCTAGCTCTGGGTTGGGAAAGTTAAGCAAGGCTGAGTACAAACCACCGTACTCAACAAGCAACACGGACAAGGGGAGAAAAATAAATGATGCAACGGAATTTACAAGGACGGGCTAGGGTTAGTTGCGACAAAGCAGCAGTTTAAATAAATAACAGAGACTGAAAGAAATAAAGGTAATTTAAATACAGTAAAGCATAAATAAAATAAGCAGTTGTAAAATACCACAACACTGTCCAACGTTACACCACGTTGCAACAGGCCCAACCACTACTCAACGTTACACCACGCTGCAGTAGTCCCAAGTGATAACAGATTTTACTCAAGTTATTAGGGTTCACTAATCACAGTGAAGCTGGGAGTTCGCCCGTAACCGTGGGCACGGCTATTCGAATAGTTTATACTCTGATCAGAGGTGTACTACTGTACCCACAAGACACGACTCCACTACACTTGAACGTGCGCCGACATACCACCACGGCATACCGGAAAGGAGACCGTGATAGGACCCGTTACACAACCCTCCCTATTTAATCGTACCACACTTCAGGTTTCACCCCCTTCTTTACACCAAGTCGGGCAGTCCCCTCTTGTGCCTCGGTAGATCCGGAAGCAGGAGAAGCTTTCGTTACACCACGATTGCCCGTCCATACTCCATCACGCCTACCCTTGCCTGGGTACGTCAAATAGTTCGAAATCATGCTCCAAATCCCACCTTACCCATTTCGGCATGTGGTTAGCACTTAACGACTTCCAGGGTTTCCCGTGAACCGGTCCTTAATCGCCATGGGTGCGACTCTCAAAACCATGCACCCACAGCCCACCATTATCAATATTTTAGTTGACATTAACTCGAACCGGGTAGTGAATCATTATCTCAGCTATTCAGAACTAAGCATAATTAAATGTGATCCCATGAGCTATTTGTTCTAAGCATGGCTAAGCATTAACCTAGGCCTGACACTAATCAAGTTACCCCTGGTCCAGCAATGAATAAAGTTGGATAAACAACGGCATACTAGTAAGGTTTACCCGAAAATAACATAAAGTAAGTACTTTAATTAAAACAATGCATGTTTGAAATAAATAAGCGAGGAATTTGCAATAATGGGTTCAATATGTTCAAGGATGAGTGTCACTTGCCTTGCTCTGGCCCTTGGGGAACTTCGGCGACGATCTCGAAGTAAACCGGCTCTTCGGCGGGGTCCGAATCTAAGCGACAAAGCACAAAAATAAATAAAACAGGCACAAACTCTACTGAAACAGCAAAAGAAACTATTTTTAATGGATTCTTGATAATTTTATGAATTTAGTGAAATTTGAATGGACCTAAACGGAGACTAGATGAATTACTTATGAATTTTAGAAGTTTTCTGGGTTTTTTAACTAAACAGAAAAGTCCTAAATCAATTATTGCGCAATTAATGGGGCTGCTGACGTCAGCGAGGAGAGAGAGTACTGACGGCTGACAGGTGGGGACCACCTGTCGGTGAGAGAGAGGGGGAGGGAGAGACTGACATGCGGGCCCGGGAGGAGAGAGAGAGGGCGGGCGCGGGGAGCGACTGACGAGTGGGTCCCACTCGTCAGCGAGAGAGGACAGAGAGGAGCGCGGCTCGGGCGGACGGCGGCGACCGGTGGGAGCGGCGGGCGACGCGGCGGCGGCGGCGCACGGCGACGCGACGGCGACGGCGCGACGGCGACGACCGGCGAGCGGCGACGGCGCGACGGCGACGACGGCCGGGGCGGCGGCGCACGGGCACAACCCGGCAGAACAGCGGCGACGGCGACTGGCGAGCGGCGGCAGCGCGGCACGCGCGGGTGCAAGAGACGGCGGCCAGACGGCGGCGACGCGGAGGCGACGACGACCACGGTGGCCGACGGGAGCGGCGGGCGACGGCCTCGTCCGGCGACGGCACGCGACTCGGCGGCGGTCGGCCGGAAAGGGGGAGAAAGAGGGGAGGAGGGTGCGGAGGCTCACCGGCGGCGGCGAGGGCGCGGACGGGTCGGCGAGACCGAGGCGAAGGTGGCGACGCGGGCGGGAGCGGGAGATCGGCGGTGGCGGTGGAGATCGATCGGCGGCAGCGACGGGCGAGACGCGGCGGCGGCCGGGCGACGAGGGAACGCGCGGCGCCGAGGAGGCTCCCTGGTGACGGCGAGGGCGGCAACAAGTCGGCGACAGAGGGACGGAGGTGGTGACGCGGCTAGGCGGCGACGAACGGTGACTGGCGGCGAGATTGCGCGGCGGCGGCGAACGGCGGCAGCGCGGCGGCGACTCGAGCGACGATGGAAAACGAGCGACGGCGCGCGGCGACTCAGAATTTATAGGGTGGCGGCGACCGGCTAGGGCGGGCGGAGGTTGGAGACCGAGTCGGCGACGACGCGGTCTCAGCGGCGGCGGATGCGGCGGCGGCGGTTGCGGCGCGGCGGCGACTCGGACTCGGCCGGCGCGGGCGCGGGCGGCCGAAACGGTCACTGACAGGTGGGCCCCACCTGTCAGTGGCGCGCGGGAGAGGAGGGAGGCGGCGCGGACTCGCGGCGCGGCGTCGCGCGAGCTGGGCCGAAGCCGCGGCCCAGGCGGGGCGCGCGCTGGCGGGCGGAGGGAGGCCGGCTCGGCTGGGCCGGCCGAGGAGGAGGATGGGCCGGCTCGGCTGGGCCGGCCCGGGAAGGAAAAGAAAAAGAAAAAGAAAAAGGAAAAAGAGAGAGGGAGGAAAATTGGACTTCGGCCCAATTTGAGAAGGAAGGGAAAAAGAAAGAAAAAAGGAGGGAAAAAGGGAAAACCCCATTTTTGCCGAGTTTTAAATTAATTTGTTTGGCTAAATTTTATACTTCTGCAATTTGAATTTAAATCCTGTTAGTTGATTTGCGAGCCTCGATTTAAGTGAATTAATTCCTTTTAGAGGGATTTTTCCTGAGTTAATTAAGCCAATTGTTATTTACGAATTCCTTTTTACGATTTAGGCTTAGGACGAAACTCCGGGTGTGACACTAACCAAGGTGCGGTATGTTATGGCAGTTCGGCATCGTAAAAACCAACCGGATAAGTTTGTTTTAGATTTTCATTAGAGATAACGTTGTTTAGATTAGATTGGGTTTGCTAGATGGCTGTCTATAAAAGCGAAGCTGGCCCATCTGTTGTAATCAAGCAAAGAACCCTAAAAGCAGTCAGAGCCTCCAGAGGGAGGGCAACTACCCAGTCCTTTCTACTATCCTAGCCATAGCATGACAGGTATATCCAAAAAAAAATATTCAAAGATATAAATCCAACATAAACATGAGTTAAATTTTCCATGTAACATCATATGCCATAAATAATAGTCCTTTCGTATTTTAATAAATGACGGTGTTGACTTTTTAACACATGTTTGACCATTCGTCTTATTCAAAAAAAATTGTGCAAATATGTAAAAACATAAGCTACTAGCTTAATATCTGTACATTGCAACAGGTTATTGAAATAAAAAAAAAAGTCTTGCTGAAAAAATATGTTTAATTGGTTGAAACAAATGTGTTATATTGTGTTTAAAAAATATATGAAAAATATTTCATCTAAAGAACAAAAATAACATACTTAGAATATTGAGTTGTGGAACTACACAAGTATAAATAGCAAGTAGAGTATTCATATATGTTCTACTGAAATACTGGCTGCCCACATGACAGTGATGGTGGTGGTGGTTACCACCATTATGGTCTTTTAGAGTAGTATAGATAAGTAAAATATAGCTTGTAATAAATTCAATCACAACAGATAAATGAAAATTATGAAAATTTTTGAATAAGACAAATGGTCAAACATGTGCGAAAAAAGTCAACATCGTCATCTGTTAAAATACAGAGGGGATATAAAATAAAGTGTTTTGGTAGCGCATCAAAGAAATTAGTGTAAACCCTAAGTGCCCAACTTGAATTAGATTGGTGCAATTCAAAATATACATTTTCCTTAATTTACATTAAGAACACATATAAAAGGGCAGGCATTCCCTCCCAAATTTCCTTGTCAACAACAGAAAAGCTAGAGATCAATATACCGTCCACATCGTCGGGGCGGTATACCCCTCGCGTGCGGCACCATAGCATGTGCATGCACAGAAAGATGGTTAATTAGTACTGCGCTCATTAATCACATCGGTGATTAATCTGGTAGGCAGCAGCTAGCTACCTCAGCATGGGACGATGGATGGCTTCGCACGTCTTATCATCCTTCTCATCCCTTTATCTGCTGGAGGGTGGAGCTACTGCTCCTTTCAGTGGCTGCTGCTTCAGCTTCTTCACCGTGCTGGAGTAGAGGGCACCCTCGTGAAGCTTGCATCTGCCCACCCTAGCTGAGAAGAGTTTGCCTCTCACTTATTGATATTGCCAAACTGACTTTGACATCTAGCTAGGTTAGTACACCTCAGTTACGTAGCTAACACCATACATGACGGTATTAATTAATATTGATAATTAGCATAATTGCTAATTCAGTTTGTGTTTAATTAATACATATTAAATAATGATCATATCATATATCACAGATTAATTAACTAATCAGGTTTAGAAAAATCATAATACCAACTGGTATCAGCCAGTGGCAAAATGTGTATTGGCCTGGTACCAATGGGGAATCGGCTTCATACCAACAAATATCAGCTGGCACCTATGACGTACCAAATCTGGTACCTACCAGGTATCATCCCGTTCAAATAGGATGCCGTACAATAGCAGCCCCATTTCAATAAAGCTTGATAATGATATAGCCCTATAAATTAAAGTTAACAAAATCTTTGTGTGACCTACAAAGATATAGGCATACAGCCAATTTTCTTCTGTTTATATATATAAGTTTTACAGATTTACATGCTTTTCTTTTTTTCTTTGTTCTAGATGGAAACTAATTTAACACCTTGAAGCGTGCAGGCTTTCACAAAACAAAATGTTGACGTGTATGTATTCTAACAGCCTAAAGGCTCAAGTCAGAATCATCCTGGGTGCTAGTGTTCCACCATTGAAGATTGGAGTAACATAAGTTTTTTTGAATGACACCAGATAATCCTTTACTGAAAACTGGCATGTAATGGCTGAGTGGCTGACAACCAAGCTAGTGTCTCTTTTCCTATGCTGGTTTTTCAGTGACTGTAGGTGCTTAATTACTTTGCAATAACTTCAACTAGTTTAAACAAGAAATATGTGGACTCCACCATGTAATGATGTAAGCAACCATCAGAAGGTATGCATGCTCAAGTGCCCAGCTAATCTTTAATTTAATGAATTTGCAATGTGGAAATTGTTTAACAATGCAATGTAAATCATTACAGTTCGGAAATGTATGTAATTAATGTAACAAGTTTATTTATCTTTCTGATCGAAAGTTTCTGCTTCAGACTCAGCCAAGCGAATTCTCGATATTCAAAAGATGTAATTATCTAGTACTGTTAGTACGTTACTATACAGCAGTAGTAATTTGAATAGTGCAGCCAAAGATAGTGTCTTGATCTTGACCATCTTACCCCCCCACACCACCACCACCCCACACGTGGTATGGCCTTTCCTGCGAAGAATATGCTATCCACTACTTTTAGTTTTTCATCATATTGTCCAGAAAACCGAGGGGAAGGTTGTCTACCGATTCTTAACTCATGCATAATTCAGCAATTAATTAGGATCAAGTCCTATCACAAGCACCTACCAGTTCTTATAGCTACCAAATAACCCTGTCAACAAAAATGCGCAGGTTCTCACAAGCAAGAACACAATTATAATTTATAAGAGAATTTGAGTACAACTTTGTCTTCTAAAGGGCAAATTGACCAACACAGTAACACATCTCCTAAAGGGGAAAACGGGTGATACTGAACACTATCGCTTAGTCTAGTACCAAGACAACATTTTCGTCATGTACAGAGTTATGGTTGAATGTTTTTAGTTGCACTCAGAAAAGAAGTAGGCCTGTTTTCATAATCAAGTATCGCTTAGCAACTTTATGTGTATACATCATTACATCCTACAGGGACAATTGAAATGCACAGTAGGAATAACTTTTATTTTACATAGGTAAGCAGTAGCTACAAGTGTAAAAGGGTAAAAAATTAAAGGTACCTGATTCAAGTATTGGCAATCACTCCTTTGCATCCTCAGAGTCAGAGACAGGCATCAAAGTGCACAAACCAAGGATGTGTCCGTTAAGGCATATATAATACTCAACAGAATCATCATAAGCATCCAACCTTATGGAAGCACTTCTGGGTATCATATCTGCCTGTAGCAAGTTCCATAGCTTCGCTTTACAATAAGGACACACCTCCTTTGGATGGAATTTTGCTTGCTTCTCAATCAGCATCTTCTTGACCTTTGAAGAAGCAAAAGACTTGAAGATGCCCCGGAAAAAACCCAAGTCACCTTCCTCACCCTGATCAAGATGCTCACAAGGATCCGAAACATACAAGACATCTGTCCTACACTGTGGAGGCAAGATGCTCTTCCCGCAGGTCCTCGAGAAGCGGGTCCTGAAAACAAAGTGCCCCGGAGCATGTATGTTACCAAATAGGCCCCCCTTGGTGCACCCAGCGCAATGGATAAGAAGCTTCCCAAGCGCCTTCCAGTTGCCATCGACGATGTGGCTGCCGCTAGAGTGCAGGTCCTGCATCATCTTGGGCGCCCTGGCGTGGCAGAACTCCTTCCACAGCACGCGCTTGGCGATGTCGTCGAACCACTTGGACACGCAGGAGAAGACGGCGATCATCCTGGGGTTCCAGTTCATGTGGCGGAACACGAGGAAGAGGGCGTCCTCGCTGATGTGCCCCTTGAGGCAGAGGCAGCTCGCCGAGTGCGTGCAGCGGTACTGCTTCACCACCAGCACCATCTCAACCTCAATCTCAGGTCAGCCAAAAATTCACTCCGCCGTCCTCCGCGCCCGCCACCTCAAACCCCTGCAGCACTAGCCCAAGTTCCCACGGTTCCACCAGAGTTAACTGCCATCACTGGAAGATCAAACTCCACGTCTCCACCCACCAAAATCTCACGACAAATGAACAGCTATTCGAGGGGAAAGAGACACCAAAATCATCTCGCGCGTGTACTCGAACATATCATAGATGGGGACTAATCGGAGGATTACTACTAGCACACCCACGCAGCAAGCGAGCAGGCCAGAAAATCCGCCCGCGACAGACAGAACGGCGCCTTGACGCGCCGGTCGCAGGACACGAAGAAGAGGAATCCACGAGCTGAGCTAGGGGGCTTACTAGTTAGTACGTACCAACGAAAAGGAATCTCCTCCGGGTGCGGACGGATCTCCGGTTAGCTCCCCGCCCCCACGCGCCGCCGAGGGGCTGAGACGAGGAGGAGGAGGAGGCGGGCTCCGTTTGGGGGGAGCCGGCGACGTGGTGACGGCGGCGGAGGAGGAGGAGGGCGGAACCGCGGACAGGAGAGGTGGAGGATGAGGGGAGGGAGAGGTGGAGGATGAGGGGAGGAGGCGAGCGTGTGAGGAGGGAGCTGACTTGCATCACACACCTGTCCAAGTTCCAGTCTGCCTCTTCCCTTGCCCGTCCTCTATTCTTCCTCGCCGGAGATCGGCTCCCATCTCTTCGCTTCGCAGAAGAAGCGAAAACTTTATACGCGTTGTTCCTAGCGACTAAAAAAGAAAAGTTTTAAAACAAATAACAGTGAAAAAACCACAAAACAAGTCTAAAATTAAGTTAAAAATTCTTATAAGCAGATGCAACTATGAAACGATGGGAGCCATCGTCTCATAATCATCTCTCCTCCTATAAAAATTATATTATATCATAACGCTACATAATTTCTGCAGCACTGCTACTACAGAGATAAACAGGATGTGAATTTGGTATATCTCGTGACCGTCGGATCAAAATGAATGAATAAGATTTAGCGCTAGTACTTGCTACAATAATGAATAATGTTTCAAAAGTATTGTTACTACAGTATTTCGGTACTGTTCACGGCATTGAATTACTGCGCCACTCACATAAATAGTGTACCTCTGCAGTAATGCAGAGGAACCGGACCCAATTGATTTTTTTGCCTCACATCTCTCATATAGCTTTTTTGAGGTTGCGATGTGTCTAGGTGCAAATCAGGAAATTTAATAATTTTGCACTCCTAGAAGGTACTTGCTCGGTCTCAAAATAAGTTTATTTTTCAGTTTTTAGATACAAATTTATTTTAAAATTTGTTTGTGATCAATATTTTTATAGTTATTAGTTAATAAAACATGAACAATACTTTACATATGACTAATTTTTTTAGTTTTTTCTAGAAATTTTTAAATAAGACAGATAGTCAAACGTTGGACATAAAATTGAATAATGAAATTATTTTGGGGCAGATGTAGTATTACTCTTCATATGTCGTTTTTGTGATCTTTTCCCTCCCCCTCAACTCTCTTCTCACTCTCTAGACAATGATGCGATGGTGGTGGAGAGGGAGCTCGAGCCCTACGAGAAGTCACCACCGATGATGGTGGACGAGCTCAGACCCCTCACCTTCATCTTGCTACTCCACCCTTGGAGCTTTACAATATGCAAAGTTTGAGATATTCAAGTGCACCGTTGGCGAGCATTTGTGACACGCGCCAATGAAGATGGGGTCGCAACAGTGTAGGAGAAGGCGGAGGAGGGCAAGAGGAAGTACCGACACGGGAGAAGGCGAAGACAAGAGGATGATTCGAGCTTCGTTGCTACTAGTCAGGTCCATCGAAGCATGCGCTGCAGTCGAGATGGTGCACGGGCTCACTGTTAACCATAAAATCCCTATGGTTTCTATCGATGGGGACTTTGATGCTGACGGTTCTATCGAGCCCCTTACCATCACGAGAAGGTCAACATATATGACCTATTGCCTTCTCTTGCTTTGTACAACACTCTAAAGATGTGGGAAGATGTCGAGCTCTATTGTCATCTTCTTGTCAGGCCCTAACCCAAGTCCTTCTCATCGACTTAGTTAGAGAGAGGGGAGAGGAGGGGTACAATAGACATTTCATAGGGTTCTAGTGGCAAAAATTAGGAACGGCGGTAAAAATGACAATGGAAGAGTGTCACATCCTAAGAGTAACAAATAATTAAATTTCATTGTAAACCCGTGGTTCGCTTTTCTTCTCACTTCTTCATCTAAATATAAATATAATGTGTCAATTCTTATTGCAAGTTTATTGCTCTTATTTCATGTTCATTTTAGCTTTTGGTTATGGCTACTTCCTTGTATTACAAGCATGTTTCCCTAAACTACTAAATGATGTATTTTACATATTTTTAATAGATGTTTCTTAAAAGATAAATAGTTTTAAATTTGTAATAGCTAATACTTAATTAATCATGCACTAATTACCTATCTATTGAAATCAATTACTAATAAATGCTTATATTGTGGTATACAAAATCTGAATTTCGAGAAATATTTATACGTAAGAATATGTAGAAACATATAACTAGTGAGAACTCAACCCTTCGCCATTAAGCACAAGAACACTGTTTTACTAGGCAACTGAAGGCCACCAACGAATAGCTGCTTAAGAGAATCACCAACAGAAGCCCATTATAATCCTAATTCTAAAATATTTATGTCACAATTTTGCTCCATACCACGCGGGAGGAGGAGAGAGAGCCATGCGTGAAAGAGAGCGATTTTCTGTTTCTATTGGTAAAGTGTAAATTGGGATGTGTCCATATTTTAATCATTGTGAGTTAATTTTTAGTAATATATTGGAAACATCAATATATTCCAAAGCTAAAAATATGATTCGAGAACCCAGAAAATAATTTCGGGAATGGATTTTGGCCGACTGTTGGCTATGCTCCTAAAATAGGGAATTATGATAACCAGATGAAATGCACCAGTCCCACTTGATCAATAGGAAAAAATATGTATTTATCATCACTTGATCAATTAATACAAACACATCCAAATGCACAACTAGGATGAATATGTATTTGCCCAGTCAACACACACACACACAAAATTTCATGTGTGTGCGCGTGTGAGAGGGAGAGCTAGAGATAATAATATTGCCAGCTAGAAACTAAACAAATCCCAGGCTGTAGACTAACAACAACTATTAACAAGTAATGTCACTTGCAAACCACTCCTGCTATTTAGATGTCATCTATATCAGAAACTTTATATTTAGATGTTCTCTCCATCCTCCATATCTGGATGGAGGATGTCATATATAGATGATCTATTGGAGTACAAAGAGATATGAAGGATAAAACTGTTTAAGATGATTATCCGATATGAATAACTAAATTTAGATGAGTCGTTAACGATGCTCTAACAACAACTAGTAACAAGTAATGTCACTTGCAAACCACTCCTGCCACTGGGTACAATAACAAAACCTTCCAGTCTCGACACTAACAACAACAACCTTTCTGAGGTGAGAAAAGATTTAGTTATATCAACTAGCAACTGATCACTGTAACTGTAACTGGACATGAGTTTTGGTCGATCTTTTATGTCACGTTCGTGTGCGTCAAGATGAGCTAGTGGCGCACACCAGAAACGGCCGGACAGCACGCGAGCTGCAATTTTGATATCTTGGTCCTTTCAAAAAAATTATTTTCTAAATAAATCTTTAAAAAACTTATTTATGAAATAAGTTTTTTGAGAGTCTATTTATAAAATAAGTTTTTTAAAAAGGCCAAAATATTAAAATTCCAGGCACGGGAGCTTCAGCCGCACGTTCGTTCGCGTTGGACTGGACGGATACGTTACTAATCCAGTTGTGCTCTCGACAGAGGGGAGAGAAAATATTTTGTAAGATAGCCATGCCGGCCAACCTGCTGTCTATCGTGTAATTTCTCCAAGTATTTCTATTATATGAGTTTTGTGTTTTTATCACTTGTTTTATCAATCACTTTTATTTCTCATTTACGAAGATGCACGATGATCCTTTGTTCTTAACTTGATATCTAGGGAGTACTAAACAATTTAGAAATACTTATATATTTTATATATTTTAGGATAGAGACAATACTTCCTCTGATCTATTTCTATGATTTAAATCATGTTCCATAATATAAGTATTTTTGACATTATTTATAGCACTATTTAGTCATCGATTACTTTATATTTATATTTATTTCTATTTTTTATTTATTAAGAGGTACTATAATATTTTTTTCTCTACTTTAATACCTCTAAACAATCTAGACGGATGCAGTATAGGTATCTATCACCTCATCTCATGGTCCTGTCCTAGCCAAGACAGCCAAACGGCCGGCCCAGACCACACCCACTTGAATTTGCATCTTGCCAAGTTGCACGAACGCGTGAATGATCATGTTCTTGTCACACAAAACGCTTGTGCTTCCATGGACAACTTGGGCCTTGTATATCTCGGTGTATGCATGGGATGGGTTGGGTGCCCTCACTCTGCACGCGTGCGGCTGATTCTTGTGATGATGATGACCATTCTTTGCAGGCATCCACGTATCATGATGCAATCATGCAATAGGTTTTGCTAACTAAGGCACCTATCTTTTCACTTATAATTATATTATAAGCTAAAATTTAAATTTATAGTTGATTTTTGGATTGTTTTTGTTGTAGTTTATTCATCCATTGCTTTTGAATTGCTAAAAATAGGTATATAAAAGTACTAACCATAAATTATTTTTTAATTGTTAATAAGCACTTTCGTTTATGGTTATTACAAGTATACTTATGAGGCCGTGGATGTTTGCTCTTGAATTGTGTGGAGTAATTATCGAATTGTGATAAACATTAGTATTTCCGTTGTTCCCTTTACTTCCTTCGTCTCAAAAATACTTAATTAAAAAGTGGGATAAGGGATACATATGACTGGTTGAGATGAGAAGATGTGTGGAGAAAATAAATAAAACTATTATGATTAATTGGTTGATATGAGGACATGTTGTTGTAAGACAAATTTGTATATACTTATAATCAATTGATCAACGGTGTAACGTAACAGAGAACGAGCGGAGTATAAATAGGAAAAAAATATAGAACTTCAACTAACGATAGCTCGACATTTCTCTTTTAGCAACTTGTTGGAGGCTAGCGGCTAAGAGCATCTCCAACAGACATCCCGAGCCGGCGCCGCCACGTCGGGCACATCCTTAGTTAGCAAAAGATAGATGCACATCTCCAACAGTAACCCACCGTCTCCTCCTCTCTCCTCTCTCCCCTCCCTAGGTCCCACCGGTTAGCCTAACTGGCCGGCCTCCTTTCTCTTTCCCCATGGGCCCCGCTTGTCATTCCCTCTCCCTCCCTCTCTCACCGATACGTGGACCCCACCTGTCGGCACCACCTCATACCTCCGTTGACGTCAACACGTCACTTTATTGCGCAATTAATTGATTTAAGGCTTTCTGTTTAGCTTAAAAATACAGTTAAACTTGCCAAGAATTCATTCAAATCTCATTAAATTTCATTAAATTCATAACTAATTCATCCGGTCATCGTTTAAGTCCATTCAAATTTTAAATTCATAAAATTGCCAAGAATCCATTAAAAATACTTTCTTGTGTTGTTTCAGTAGAGTTTGCGTCTGTTTTATTTATTTTTGTGCTTTGTCGCTTAGATTCGGAGCCCATTGACGCACAGATTTACTTCAAAATCGTCGTCGAAGTCCCATAGGGAGCAGAACAAGGAAAGTGACATTCATATTTGGTCATATTGAACCTATCATTGCAAAATTCATGCTTTATTTATTCAAACGTGCATTGTTTTAATTAAAGTATTTACTGTATTTATTTTTTGGGTAACATTATTATGCCATTGTTTATCGATCTTTATTTATGTTATACTAGGGGTAAATTAAGTAGAGTTAGGTCTAGGTAATGCTTAGCTTTGCTTAGAACAAGTAGGTCATGGGATTACATATTAATCATTACTAGTTCTGAATAGCTGATGATGATTTAATACCTAGTATGGGTTAATGCTAACTAAAATATTGATAATGGTGGGTTGTGGGTGCATGGTTTTGAGAGTCGCACTTATGACAATTAAGGACCGGTTCGCAGGAAACCCTGGAAGTTATTTTAGTGCTAACCACAAGCGAGAATGAGCGACGGTGGAATTTGAAGTGTAATTACAAACTATTCGATGTACTCAGGCTAGGGTGAGCGTGATGGAGTATGGATGGACCCTACGACGGTCTATGCTGCTTCCGGATTCGCCTAGGCACAAGAGGGGGTTGCTCGACTTTTTTAATGGAGGGAGCGAAACCTGCAGTGTGATGGTTTGGCGACGGGTCCTATCACAGGTTCCTTTCCGGCATGCCATGGTGGTATGTCGGCGCACGTTGAAGTGTAGTGGAACTGTGTCTTGTGGGTACAGTAGTACACCTCTGATCAGAGTAAACCTAATCGAATAGATGTGTCCACGGTTACGGCGAACTGCTAGATTCAATGTGATTAGTTGAACCTTTAATGACCTGAGTAAACTGGCACTGGTTTGGGACTACTGTAAGGTGGTGTAATGTTGGACAGTGATGTACTGATGTTGGTACTTTAGAAATATTATTTATTTATTTACTAATTTATTTATTTATGCTATTCTATTCAAATCTCAGTGATTTATTAAATGCTGCCTTAGTGCAATTAACCTTAGCCTATTCCTTGTGATCCATTGCATCATTTATTCTCCTATTTTATGCTACTTGTTGAGTACGGTGGTTTGTATCAGTCTTGCATAATTTCCCCCTTTAGAGTTAGAAGTTGAATCCGATAGAGGTGACTCTTAGGAGTAAGTTATCCGCCGTCGAAGTTGTTGCCTGTGGACTGGAGTCATGCTACGCTGGAGCTAGTCTGTGTTATCTTTCTGCTGCATTTTTATTAGTTTAATTGTTATTTTCAGTTGTTTCTAAGAACGATGGTTATGTAATCAACATTGTCTATTTATGTACCCTGGCTGGTCATAGACAGGGATTTTAATACACATTTAAGTTCAGAAATTCGTGTGAGAAATTTCTGAGTGTGGCAGAGGGTGATCAAAATCTTGGCATGTGGAGTCATAAGTGCCACAATGCCTTTTATGATGGTGTACCCTTGTTATAAAACCAAAACCAAAAACAATATTTTAGACCATGATGGCAAGGTGGATTTGGGTGGTTTTCGAGAAAGGTTTGATGTTGCCCTAGTCGAATAAGGAATAAGCCATGTTGATACCCTTGAAACGAACTAAGTATGACCACATCTCTTGGATGGGTACAAACCTAACAAAGTAAGTAATTAAGCAACAATGTTATCCAAGTCATGGTTGATTTACTTAGGTGTGGAGATATGTGGGAAGCCCAATTGGCAGTATCTCAAAGGTAGGGTAACCCAAAATAACTTGAAATTAATTTAGCGATGAACTTGGTAGGTGTATTCCTTCCTCGGGGACACCAGAACTTCTCCCGCTGCTAGAAATAGTATGCCTAGAGGGCACAAGGGTTAAAGTTTATGGAGTGGGTACCACCGATGAAAGGTTGTTAAAATGCTTTGCTATGACAACTCTATTGTGTAGACTAGAGGCTCATTCATTGTGCTAGTCACGGAATGCAGGTAAAGCGTACATCCAATGTAGTGTGAGTAAATCAATATATTCGAATAGTCGTACTCACGGCTATTGAACACCAGGACATCTCGTACACTTGGCTAGTTTTATAACTTAATTTAATGGGTTGGGATTGCATATGATTTTGGGTGCCGGTGGATCACCTTCTCGAGGGACGAGAAGGGTAAACCCCAGAAAACATGACGGACCAGTGGTAGGAAGCCGTCCTTGGATAATAGGGAGGATCGACATAACTCTCACTGGAATTATAATATTGCAAATCTATAATTTGACTGCTAAGTCTATGCTTGTCAAATTTATTTATAAACTTAGCTTTATGCAAAATAGCTAAAGCTATTGTTTGATATACCCATGTACTTGCATAATTATGTGGTGCTTGTTGAGTATGGTTGTACTCACCCTTATTTACATACGCCAAATTTGTCGACTTGATGCACTGATCACGTGCCAAGGCTTGGGAGTCTTGGCTTGGTCTAGCGCAGGCATAGTACAAAAAATCGGACTAGAGGTGGACCCGCTCCGGCGATCGGTTCACTGGTTTATCGGTCGGACCACTGGTTTTTTATTTATTAATATTATACTTAATTTATATCTTTTTGATATACAACCATCACAAATTGGTAAAGTATGTATGAATAAATCAATATATCTATTATTATATGGTAATAACATTCAAAAAATAATAATTATATCATGATAACCTAATAAATTCATAATTCAATACTACCATAGGACAAATTAAAAAACTAGTCTGATTATAAAAAACCAGTTAGTTCATCGAAAAACGATCGGTTCACCAGTTTTTTACCTGGTCGATTCCGGGGGCGGTTTTTGAGCTGAACGGAGCTGCCGAGAATGTCGGTTCTGGTTTTTTCGGTTCAACCACCAGTTCGGTCCATTTTTTTTACTATGAGTGCAGGTCGATTTAGAATTGACTTGAAAAAAAGTATACCAATTAGTTTGACCATATAACTGAGAAGACAAAACAAGAAATAGTGTTAACCAAAAGTGGCTGATGGATACTTTAGTACCTAACCGATGACAGGAATCGGCCGTGTAGGAATTTATGTATGATAGTAATGCTAAAGTAAACAAAACATCATCAGCTAGGATAAAATACAATTTTTTTTGCTAATCATGATATCATTGGGAACAATCTTAGAAGATTGGACCTAACCGTTCAAGATTAAAACTAATGAACACTGGTTTAACAAGTTGCTATATTGCATAGGCATGGGCCGATTTAGTCATCTAATCAGTTAGAACAACAAAAACCTTTTCCATTATTTAGAAGTCTAAAATGTGCGTAATAATTATGAAGTTAATGATCACTAACCACAATTTTAGAAGATCGAATTGAACCAACACAATACAAGATCGGAATCATGGAAGGTGAACTTAGATTAACGAATATGCATGTTTAACCGACAATTGATGGGACAGGGTGACCTATTGGCCTAAATCTTTAAACTATATATAATTACTAGCAAAACATTAGCATTGTTGAGGAAAATCCTGATAGATTGGACCAAATTGAGGTTGTATAGGATTGAAATCAACAAAATGCGGTTTACAATAGTAATTATATATGTTTAAATATCCAGCCGATAGATCACTTGGATAAGTCACTGGTTAAAACTCCAATAAAACAACACATACATGCATGCAAAATCGATCTAATCTAACAATTATCAACAAACATAATTAATTGGATCGAACTGAGACAAAATTAAGTTTTACGTAATTACAGATTAAAACCAAGATGATAGCACGTAAGATATGTGATTTGTAATAGATTTATGAAAACCTTTATCATAAAACGACACATTTAAGCCATTATATTTCAAAACCATATATTTAGTGTGTTTTTTTTAAACTATATAAATTTTATATGTACTTTTCCTACACGTACCACCTGCAGTATTCGGATGAAATCAGCACTCTTTTTATAGTTCTATGAAAAAAGATGACACTAAATTTATAGTCTTGAGACAGTGGCTTAAATATATGGTTTTGGAATAAAGTTATTCCTATTTTGTGATATTATGGTTTAAATATGTACCTTTGTTTTTGATAATTTTGTCCAAGTATATGTAGTTATTATAATATTATGTTTTCAGGTATGGAAGACAAGATAAGTTGATTAGTTGAATCATTTGTTGGGTGAGAGACCGAGAGCGATAATTTTCATTTAGCAAGATGAAAACAGTACTGGTTAGAAAGTCTAAACATTTTGAAAACAACTCACATTTTATGTAAATCTAATCTAAAGAATACCCAAACGAACTATATTTGAAATCCTATGGAGTATTCGATGTATATTCGCTTCTCTGCATCACAGACACAGTACAGTATTACCGTATCGCCGTCGTCTCCCCTAACCCAAAAAACCCCAGCGCAGCAAAACGAGGCGAGAGCAACCGAGACACGCGATTCCCCTTCCGCCCCAAGACGCCACGAGTAGGGAAGGGTACAAGCCGACGCCGAAGCAGCAGCCCACCGGCGATGGCGTCCCCGTCCCCGCCGGCGGCGCGGCCGCAGCGGACGCCCGACGAGGTGGAGGACATCATCATGCGCAAGATCCTCCTCGTCTCCCTCGCCCCGCCGACCGCGCCCAACCCGGCCGTCGCCTACCTCGAGCTCACCGCCGCCGAGCTCCTCTCCGAGTCGCGCCCGCTCCTCGCGCTGCGCGACGCCGCCGAGCGCCTCCTCATCGACCGCCTCTCGCTCCCGGACCCGCCTGCGGGCTCGCCCTCCCCGTTCGCCTACCTGGTCTCCTCCTTCGGCCGCGCCGCCGACGAGGCGCGCAAGATCTCCACCATCCGGGACGCCGCGCTCCGGGCGCGCCTCGCCGCCTCCATCGCGCACGTCCGGGGGCTCATCCTCTCCTACGCCCGCATCGTCGCCGGGAACCCCGACACCTTCCCCTCGCCACCAAACGCGCCCCACCCCGCTGCCGAGCTGCTCGTCTTCCTCCTGGCCGAGGCTGCTGACCCACTCGACCCCACCCCCGCCCCTGGTGCTCCGCCGCCGCCCGGTTTCGTCGACGAATTCTTCGGGAACGCGGACTATGAGACCGTCGAGCCGGCCATGGGTGAGCTGTACGATCGCCTGAAGCAAAGCGTCGACAAGGTGTCGGCGCTCGGTGACTTCCAGAAGCCACTGCGGGTGCTGAGGCGGCTGGTGGGGATCCCTAACTGCGCTAAGGCTCTCGTGAATCACCCCAATTGGATACCCAAGAATCAAATTATGCTCATTGGGGAAGGCAGAATCATGGAGATCTCCAGTGTGCTTGGGGCGTTCTTCCATGTGAGTGCAATTCCCGATCGTGAGTTTGCAAGCAAGCCTGATATCGGGTAAGTGCTGACTGTTGATTGATTGTTATCGTTTTACCTAATGTTTGCTGAGATGTCGAAAGCTTGCATTTGCGAGATTTTCTGTGTGCTATGCTGGCATTGGTTATACTAGTTGGTGCCTGTATTTACTTGGTGACTGTGCCTTGATGTTCATTTGAATGGTTAGAAGTAAAAACTTCAAAGTTTATTTGATTGTCACCTTAGTTGATTCTTTCGACCTGTTAGATGCAATGTTAAAATTTCAAGTGTGCTTCTCCAAACACAACCTACTTGGAGTTCAATGCTTTATGAACCTTTGAACAAATATTGCAACCAAAACTAGCTCTTTTGATGGTGTGCTGAACTTGTGACAATTTTTTTCTACAGTTTTCTAGAGTCCTCTTTGTGATCATCAAAACCTTGTAACATAAAGGTTGTTCTTATTTTAGTTTGTGTGCTACAAGCCCAAATATTTCTTAATGACTCTGAATGAGTATTTGTACTTTAATGCATTAATAAAATCTGAATTTGCTGCATTTCTGTGCCTTATTAATTCAAGCCTAGTGTTTTATTTATGTGTACCCTTAAACTTGTCAATTTTAATGTTTGATCAGGCAACATTGCTTCTCAGAGGCATCTTCACGCCGACCAGCTGATTTGATATCATCTTTTACAACAATCAAGAGTGTTATGAATAGCTTGTACGATGGCCTTAAGGATGTTCTTCTTGCCCTTCTTAAAAATATGGATACTCGAGAAAAAGTTCTTGAGTTTATTGCTGAAGTAATAAATAAAAACGCCGGCAGGTCTCGTATGCAGGTAACTGACAACTTAACTGGGCATATCCAACCATATTTAGGTTTAATCACTTTGCATCAGATTTTTTCTTTGTTTAGATCACATGTGTAGGTAATGGAATACAATTTGTGAAATTCATTCAATAGCGGTGTATGAAATTGTTTTTGCCAAGATAACATGAAAACATCCCAAGCGAGATCTTACCTGAGCATGGGCATGATCCAAGAACTAAAACAGAACCCTGGATTCCGAGTACATTCCTGATGAGTGGTGAACATGTGCTAGTGTCCTCAATGTATCACACATTGAACACTGCGTAACAGCAGTTTTTTTACAACTCAAAAGTCAGAAAACAGTACCTTTACAAATTTTGGAATTTAATCTTTTGTAATGTGGAATTGCTTTAAAGGGGTGCAATCCTTGGCATGGTATATATATGGCCTAGTAGCTCATATTGCAGTAGCTAACTGTTCTTGAAATGTTATAAATCTTTTAAATCCTTGTATTGGTATTCTCTGTTGTACTTAATTCACCGTGTCACGCAACAGGTAGACCCTTTAAAGAGTGCCAGCTCAGGTATGTTTGTGAATCTCAGTGCTGTGATGCTACGCCTATGTGAGCCTTTTTTGGATAAGATGGAGTCAAAGAAGGATAAGATTGATGTGAAGTACCTCTTCTGCAATGATAGAGTTGATTTCAAGTGGGTTTCTTCTCTTAGAAATTTGGTATTAATGTTCTGCGGAAAGTTAGTAGAATGCATATTTTAAGTTATTTAAGTAAACAATATATTTCTTTTTGTACTGTAGGAATTTGACTGCAATAAATGCTTCTTCAGAGGAAGTATCATCTTGGATAGAGAGCAGGGGTTATGAGCATGCTGAAGACAGTGCCAGTGGAGAGGCTCGCTTTGTTGAATCACAGGAAGCCACAAGCTCTGGCAACAACAGCAGAGTTTCTCTTCCTTCTAAAGGCGGATCACTTGTGGATTGCTCAAAGAAAGAAAATTTCTCCTTTATTTGTGAATGCTTCTTCATGACTGCAAGGGTGCTCAATCTAGGGCTGATGAAAGCTCTATCAGATTTCAAACATATTGCGCAGGTCTGGAGATGTTCTTTTGCACACTTTCTTTGCTTTTGTCTTTGTATTATGTTTCAGTGTGTTGCATTTTGATGCAAAATCTATATATATGCACATTTGATAATAATCTTTAGGAATTCTTTGTCAGCAGCACACACAGGCTAAAATGCAAACAACATTTTCAGATCCAAGAATGCATTCTGAATTTTTCACTGAACACCTGTCTTTGTTTTTATCAAACTCTTAGGATCTCTCTAGATTCCAAGATGATTTGGAATCAAACAGAGCAATGAGAGATCAAGGAGGTGGCTCCGCACAGCTTGATCAAGATATAAAACGCCTAGAGAAGATTGTTGAGATTTTATCACAGGACAAACTATGCTATGAAGCTCAGATAATAAGAGTATGCTCTACATATCTTTTGCTCTTTTTCACTCCGTGTCAAATATTCCTCTTATTACTGCTTCAAGAAAAAAGAAAAAAAACTGTTCACTTTGTCAGTAGGCAAGTCTTCTTTGAACCAAATGTGGGTGGATGAGATGATGTGACCAGTTTCTGGTGACATTCCCATTGTTTCTATACAATGGTTGTTGGGCATGCTAAGGTTTCTTGTGCTATTGCAAGATGATTCCTTTTATTTTATTTATTTAATCATGGATCTCTTTGGATCACCAACAGCATGATGGCCACAAATTTGTTTTTTTTCCCTTTTGTTATTTTGCTTCTGCAATTATGTCAAAAGTAAACTTTACTTTGCATATTGGGGCCATATTTCTTTATTTCGCCCCAGCAGCGCATAGTGCCCAACTGTGCATTATGTAGGATGAGTCAGTGTTACCAGGATGCGCGAGTCCGATTTTTTTTACCGCATTGACACACATCCCCATGGTATGACTCGCATCTGACACAGCTGACGAATTCCAAAGTAGAGCGGAGATTGATTGCAAGGAGCAGGGCAACAGGGGAATGGGCTTTGAAAGAGTTGACCAGGGTGGGACACCGCCATCGTCATCATCCCTGGCCACTGGTGTGGTCCCAGGCTGCTGGCGTTGCTGGATCCACCAAGCCCAACTGGCACTGCCCAGTGACGAGGAGTGGTGATGGCAGGGGAAGAGGGTAGAGCGCAGGGGATGGAGACAGCAGCCAAAGGAAAGGGCCTTGCCCTTGTTGTCAGCATGGAGCACCGGAGCCTGAGCGAAGGCAGAGCAGGTGGCGGAGCGGAGACGAAGCAATCGTGCTGGGAAAGACATCGATGGGGATGGGTGGATAAATATCATCTATCATCTTCTAGCCCCCCAGACTCTAAATATTACAAGAAATTCTTCATTTAGTTGATTTCTTCCATGTTAGTCCTAAATTTTATATTTATTTTCATACCAGCCATCAGTGATCCTTTCCCTCTACTAGATAAAACCAGTTTACCTATTTTTTTAATTAATAAAGTATGTATATTGGATGTGTCCCCTAATCCTAAATTTTAGAGTTTGCTGAGTCAGACATCCGAATTCGAGTCGGACTTGACTTCCGAGTCCGAGTCCCGGTAACACTGGGATGAGGCTGTTATTTTCACACATTTCATTTAATATCTCGGATTACATTTGTCATGCCAGAAGTATTGGAAACTGTTATGTATGTTCTGATTATATGGAATTTCTCCATTTCCATTTTTGGCATTAACTTCTGCCTATTTAAGGAGCAACACTAACAGTTTTGTCTTTAACCAGGATGGTGCATTTCTTCAACGTGCACTAACTTTCTACAGATTAATGATATTGTGGTCAGTCGACCTTGTTGGCGGATTTAAGATGCCCTTGCCATCACAGTGTCCAAAGGAATTTGCTTGCATTCCAGAGCATTTCCTTGATGATGTAATGGATTTACTAGTTCTAACCTCTAGAATTCCAAAAGCTTTGGAAAGCTTTGCATTGGTGAGTATGCTTCCCAGCCATTCCACAGTTGTAGTGTTGCCTGATTTTGTGACTGTCAGACCTTAGCTGCACACTTATTAATTTTCTCCTAATCATCCTGTTTTCTCTGACAGGATGACTTTCTCAATTTCATCATTATGTTCATGGCGGGCACTTCTTATATTAAAAATCCTTACTTAAGAGCAAAGATGGTTGAAGTTTTGAATTGCTGGATGCCACAAAGAAGGTTCATAATTTTTTTTGATTTTAATAATTGTATCTGATTTCTGACTATAAGGTTGTGTACTGAGAAGTTGTATGATGTCATTGGTTCAGTGGCTTGACTTCCACAGCCTCGTTGTTTGAGGGGCACCAACTATGTCTCGATTATCTGGTTAAAAATCTTCTAAATCTTTATGTGGATATTGAATTTACTGGCTCCCATACACAAGTGAGTATCTTGATTAGTTTTTTCTGTCAATTATACTTCACTATTTTGGGTTTTAGTTTAATAATCTAAATTTAGTGTTATGACATACCGTGCATTTTTACAGTTCTTTGACAAGTTTAACATTCGACATAATATTGCTGAGCTTCTAGAGTATCTATGGGATGTGCCCAGTCATCGGAATGCATGGAGACAAGTAAGCAATTTATCCTAGGTACATGAATCTTTGCTGCACTCACTTGTCACTGAAAATACTCTCCACCTTTCCATATGACAGATAGCTAAAGAAGAGGAGAAGGGCATATATTTAAATTTTTTGAACTTCCTTATCAACGATAGCATCTATCTCCTTGATGAGAGTTTAAACAAAATCCTTGAACTGAAAGAAATAGAGGCTGAAATGGCTAATGTTGTGCAATGGGAAAGCAGACCACCTCAAGAAAGAGAGGAGAGGTTGCGTGTATTTCATCAGTGGGAGAACGTTAGTCTTCTCTTCCCAGCATTTACCTGTCCTATTTCACTGTTATTTTTTAAGGAAATGATAGTTACTGATCTATTTTATAATTTTAGATTGTTCGATTTGACATGAAGCTAGCAAATGAGGATGTTGGGATGCTTGCTTTCACATCAGAACAGATTCCAGCACCTTTCCTTCTTCCAGAAATGGTAATATCATAAAGCATATATTTGATTTCCATAACCATATGAAACTGAAGCTTCAACTCTATGGAATTAATTGCATATTGCATACCTACTATATGTTATGCCTGTATACTATCACTATGTTACCTGTAAAATTTAAAGGAATCAAATTAGTAGGACTATCTCCTTTATCAAGTGTTGAGCGTTGTACTAACAAATAGTCCTTACTCTATTCAGGTGGAAAGGGTGGCAAGCATGCTAAATTACTTCCTCTTGCAACTTGCTGGTCCTCAGAGGAAATCATTGACAGTAAAAGATCCCGAGAAGTATGAATTCAAGCCAAAGCAGCTCTTGAAACAGGTCTCATGGAGTTATTTAACATTTGTGTACTTTACTGTTCTTATGTCTAGCAGTTCTTTTCAACTTCATTGCTGTCTTTACATGGTAGATTGCCACCATATATGTCCATATCACAAGGGGTGATAAAGAAGGTATATTCCCAGCTGCCATCTCGAAAGATGGAAGATCATACAATGAGCAGGTCTGTTCTTTGTTTCTCCCATTAGTTTTTAGTCTCCATGCTTGTATTCTGATAATTTTGTATCTATTGCAGTTGTTTGCAAGTGCAGCAAATATTTTGTGGAAGATTGGGGGAGACCCTCAAATCATACAGGAGTTTATGCAACTTGCTAGTAAGTCAAAAGCTGCTGCTTCTGAGGCCATGGATGCTGAGGCTATGCTTGGTGACATACCAGACGAATTTCTTGATCCAATTCAGGTACTAATTGTTGTATTAAGGAAAAAAAATCTTTATTCTGTTTATGCGATCAAAGGTCTTGCTATGTTGAAAAATGGAACAGGATCAATCATATATGGTAGAATGGTCGTAATGCAGTGGATTGTTTGGTTGTGGCGATTAATCAATATTCCCTATATGGCTTTCAAAACCTGCTCCTTTTATTTATTTATTTATTTTTTGGTTTGAGCGAATTCTCACTGGCAGTCATACTTCAAGTAGGTCTTGATAGTTCTCCCTTATGTGCTTTATACGTTCTCTGATGATTTCATTACTATCTGTTATCATCATAGTAAATATGCTATGATTCATCTGTTATCATCATAGACAGTCCACCAGCCATTTAGTGGTTCCATTAGGATGTATGCTTCGACAGTCCATGTTCAAGCTTCAAACAATTAAATTCACATCCAATCAATATAAGCCATTCAAGGACAAATATTATATGAGTAGGACAATGTTAATTGTATCATTTTTATCATGACAATTCTGAATTTTTTAACTGCTTGCAACTCATTGTGATATTTTAGATGTTTATTGCTACTGTTATATGATGTATGGTGCTTGTCTTGCAGTATACTCTGATGAAGGATCCTGTAATACTTCCGTCGTCGCGGGTCACAATAGATCGACCAGTTATTGTTAGGCACTTGCTAAGTGATAGCGTAAGTTATACATCCGAAAAAACTGTTGATCCAAACTTTCCATGGTACTATTTATCTGACATGTTCCACTGCAGACGGATCCATTCAACCGGTCTCACCTCACGCAAGACATGTTGATACCAGATACGGAGCTGAAGTCTCGCATCGAAGAGTTCATCAGGTCTCAACGGTCCAAAAAACGAAGTGCTGCTGATTCTGAAATGGGAGAACCTGATGCGGCAGCTGATATGGTTGACTAAATCGACAAAGAAACATTTTTTTTTTGGGGGCAATCTTCATGAAATTTATCGCCTCTGATGCTAGCTCCCCTGCATTCACACATTCAATTATTTGTAAATGGTTTTACTGCCCGGTGAAAAACGAAATTATACGGCAGATTAGTCTTCATCAAAGAGTTACACTTTCAGCGGATGTTCAGTTATGGCGCTCAACTCAACTTCGTCCTCTTGTATAAACATTTGATCGTTTGATGTCTCGTGAGATTCATCGATGGCTGCATGTTAGCTATGGCCCTTGATCAACTACGAATCAACCGAACTATATGCAAATATTGCAAAGTACCTCACCTAAAACAGCTACTCCAAATCTCCAATTATCATGGTACGATACAGTGAACAGCTATTAGTGCAAACATGTTAGCCTGTACGTTTCACGTGTTATTAGTTGATGTATTATACTCTCTTCGTTTTTCGTTTTATAATATAAGATGTTTGATCTTTTTTATTATAATGTTTGACTATTTATCTTATTCAAAAAATTATAGAAATATTATTTATTTTGCTTGACTTACTTTATTATCAAAATAACTTTAGCACGACTTTATTTTTTTTATATTTGTACTAAATTTTGACTTGTTATTTTTTATATTTGTACTAAATTTTTGAGGAAGAATGGTCAAACGTTGCATCAAAAAATTAAACATCTTATATTATGATACTAAATTTCAATTTTTTTAGTCTGGTGGCCAATTCCCATGTTTCTGTGGCTTAGATCGAAAGAAGAATCCACGCCGAGTCTGGCCTGATCCGAATTCCAAAATTAAATTAATAAAATGCATAGTTGAGGCTCCTTTATATTTGTGAATTGGTTGTGCTTGGATGCTTTGGAAGCATTGAAATCGTTGTTACTTTGATGGTGTTGCCGCTAACCTGGCCCTTTTTACTTACTGAAGAATAAGGGTGAATGTTGTGTGTTTAGTTGGGGCTCGAGGGCATTCCGACTTCACTGCTCAAGACCCCAGTGGTTAGTTGTTATAGCCACGGTTTAGGTATGGCTGGTCGTTTTGCCTTTCCTCTGTTTCATGTACAAATGTTTTTGAGAACAGTTTTTTTTTGGTAGTTGGTTATGTACTCTATACTTATTCCCTCTTTTAATATTCCTTTCACATTTTTTATTTGATAATATTGACTTTTCGGTTTACATTTGACTATTGTCCATTTAAAAAAATATATAATAATTAATTATTTTGTTATGATATGATTTATTACTAAAGAAACTTTAATAATGACTTATAATCTTACATATTTGCACATAAATTTTGAACATGATAATTAGTCAAACGTATATTTAAAAGTCAATGACGTCAAATAAAAAAAAATAGAGGGAGTATAATGATATCTATATATTACAAAAATATTTATTCGGTCAAGTAAAATATAAGAAGTGTGTCTTGTATGTTTGTCTGTTTGCAAGGATGTCTAGAAAAGACATATTATAACACTCAACTGTGCCATATGTTTATTCCTAATATATTAATATATATTATTTCCTTTTGGAAAAGTGGAGATGGATCCTTACTTACAGCAACTAGCTTTGTTGACCGATGTACGTGGCATTAGGATGAACACGGCTAAGCAGTGCGCGGTAGCCAGGTAGTCTTAACCAGCGACACAAATGTCCTTGCCAAAAATGGCAGTTAGCACTGCGCACTTCCCCTCAACATGCGCACTTAATCAAACATATAAGAATCAAGAAAAAAACTACTTAAACTACCAAAACGTGACATACAATTTAAATGCTTGAAATATAATTTTCTCTTAAACTACTCATTCGATCAACGATCCGAGTAAGTTGTGTTCATAACGATTAAATCTTTATAACAAGATCTCACGTGACTATATTTTGATAAAAAAATAAATTACTTCTGTAATATATCCAAGTTACCTTTTGATTTCATTCAGTTACATTTTAAACATATAAAAGTAAAATTAATACAACATAAAAGTAATTTACCTATCATATGTTGATTAAAACAGTGCATACGCATTGAATAGCTCCTGGTTGTCACTGTCACCGCCACTCCCAATGCCACTAAATAGATTTTACGTTTACGGAGTCGGATGTAACTTTAATGCTTTGGGGATATATCTTTAATATTATTTGGATGTAACTTTTTAATGTTGTCCGGATGTCACTTCAGTGGCATGGTGATGTAATTTTTAGTGTTGTCGAGATATAACCTCAATATTGCGGGGATGAAACATTAATAATAGGATATAACTTCAGCGTTATTCGGATGTAACTTTAATATTGTGGGAATGTAACTTCAAAGGTGATGTAACTTTATTATTGTGGGGATGTAACTTAATGAAATCTAAAAGTAATTTAGGTATATTATAAAAGTAATTTGTATTTTTTTATAAAAACATGATCATGTGAGATCTTGTTATAAAGATTTTGTCGACGATCGGGGTCGGCAATAAACTTACAGGGTGGCTACGAAGCTCAGAATTCGATGGTTAGTGATGAAGAGGGAGAGGGTTTACCCAGGTTCAGGCTCTCGACGTGGCGAGATAATACCTTACTCCTACTTGGCGATTGTATTACGCAGATGAATCTCTCTTGCCCTAAGGGGGCACCCCGTACCCCTTATATAGTAGGGGAATGGTTACAAATATGATAGAGTCATAATCTAGTAAGATTAATGTCATGCCCAGAAATTTACACCAAATTTCTGAACAATAGCATGTATTAAATCTCGGTCCAGGCATCAGCCCGAGTACACACTATGACAAATTAATACACAGTTCCACGACTTAAAAACAAATAAAAACAATTATCTATCGAAATGCAGCGGAAAAGGAAAACAAACTAAACCATCTAATCTTCAGCTTCAGCTGGTGAAGACGGCTCCACACCACAGGCATTCTCGACGGCGGACTGAACCTTACTTCAACCTTCGGAACAACCTTCTTCTGACACCGACTCTGGCACTAGCTCTGGTGGGGGAAAATTAAGCAAGGCTGAGTACAAACCACCGTACTCAACAAGTAACACCCAAGAGAAGGAGAATAATGAATGCAACAGGGTATCAAGGATAGGCTAAGGTTAACTTGCATAAAAGCTGCAGTAATTTAGCAAAACAGTAGATAAAATAGACTGAAATAAAAGTAAAATAACATTTAAAATAATCATCCACTGTCCAACGTTACACCACGTTGCAACAGGCCCAGACCGCTGTCGAACGTTACACCACGTAGCGACAGGGTCAACCCTCTGTCCAACGTTAAACCACGTTGTGACAGACCCAAACCACTGCCAACGTTACACCACATTGCGCAGGGTCAAACCAGTTCCAAGATTAATAAAATTATTAAAGGGGTTCAACTAATCCCAGTGAGTCTGTCAGTTCGCCCAATAACCGCGGGCACGGCTATTCGAATAGTTTTACTCTGCAGAGGTGTACAACTTTACCCACAAGACATGGCTGCCAAGCATGTTACCATGCCCCAACGTATCACCACGATACCTCAGTACGGAAACCATGATAAGACCTTTCACCTAACCCTCCCTAGACAATCGCACCACACTTTAGGTTTCACCCCCTCCTTTACACCAAGTCGGGCAGTCCCCTCTTGTGCCTTGGTAGATCCGGAAGCAGGAGAAGCTTTCGTTACACCACGATTGCCCGTCCATACTCCATCACGCCTACCCTTGCCTGGGTACGTCGAATAGGGACAAGCTAGATTACGAGTCTCACCGTTGCCCATTCTGGCTTGTGGTTAGTACGTGTAAGACTTTCAGGGTTTCCTGAGAACCGGTCCTTAATTGCCATGGGCACGACTCTCAAAACCATGCACCCACAGCCCACCATAAGCAATATTTTAGTTGTATTAATCCATCTCGGGAAATGAATAATGATAACAACCATTGAAGGTGTACCAAAGTGCAACAATAATTAACTAATAATTGGTGAGCTAGTTGAACTAAGCATGGCTAAGCATTGACTAACCCTAATTCTAGTCAAATTAACCCTGGGATGACAATAATAATGAATGGGGATCAACGGATATATTGGTAAATTCCCAATAGATAAATACAATAAATAGATTTGCATAAAATAATGCATGTTTGAATGTAAAAGCGGGGGATTTTATAAACATAGGTTCAATATGATCAAAGAAGGGTGCCACTTGCCTTGCTTAGACCCACGAGGAACTTTGGCGACGACTTCGGGAGCAAACGGCGCTGCGACGGGGTCAAAACCTACGACAAACAAGGCAAAACAAACAAAACAGGCTAAAAAACTACTGAAACAGAGAAAGAAACTATTTTTAATGGATTCTTGGCATTTTTCTGGATTTAATGAAACTTGAATGGACCTAAACGGAGACTAGATGAATTACTTATGAATTTTAGAAGTTTTCTGGGTTTTTAGCTAAACAGAAAAGTCCTAAATCAATTATTGCGCAATTAATGGGGCTGCTGACGTCAGCGAGGAGAGAGGAGGCTGACGGCTGACAGGTGGGGACCACCTGTCAGTGGGAGAGAGGGGAAATGGGCGGCTGACACGCGGGCCCGGGGAGGAGAGAGAGGAAGGGGCTGGCGGGGTGGCGACTGACGGGTGGGACCCGTCGGTCGGCGACCGTGGAACAGAGAGGAGGGGAGCGGGGTCCGGCCGGGAGAGGGAGGGGGGCGGCAACGCCCGGGCGGCGGTGGACGGCGACCGGCGGAGGACGGCGCCCGGCGACGAGCGGCGCGAACCGGCGCGCGGCGGCGAATGGCGACGGCAGCCGGGAAGCGGGAACATCGGCGGTGTGAGCAGCGGCGGCGGGAGCGGCGGAGACGGTGAGGGCCGAGGAGAAAGGGGAGGTGGCGATGGCGATGACCGGCGGCGCGAGGGCGTCGACGTCAGCGACATCGACCGGCGACCGAAGGGCGACGACGGCGTCGGCGAGGAGGAGGCAGAGACCGCGGCGGGGTGGCGCGGCTCAGAGCGGCGACAAGCGGCGGGAGGGAAAGACGGTGACGGACGCCGGCAGCGGGGCTTGGCGACCGTGCGACGACGGTGACGAAGGGTGGAGATGAAGGTGGTGGTGGGCGGAGGGGCGACGGCGATGCAAAGATGACGATTGCGACGATGTGGGGGAACGACGGCGTGGAGACACGGCCGAGAGGGAGAGGGATCGGGGCGGCGCGGCGGTGAGTTAGCCAGCAGCGCGGCGGGCGGAGGAGCTCAGTGACGGTGTCGCGAGGGAGAGGGGGATGGGATGCGGCGTTCAGCCGGGGAGGCGGCGACGGCGCAGCAACGACAGCGTCGGCGACGACGTCGGGCGGCGACAAGCGGGCGGTGACGGCGACGACGGCGCGACAAGCGGGTGGTGACGGCGACGACGGCGCGACGACGACGACCGGCGTCCGACGACAGCGCGTGGCGCGCGACCGAGCGCGGCGCACGGCGACGACGGCACAACGGCACGGCGACGGCGGGCGGGCGCGGGAAGCGGCCATGCGGGAAGGCGCGGGTGGCGCGAGGATAGCGTGACAACGGCAGAGCTGGGCGACGGTCTGGCAGGGGCCGCCGGCGACTGGCGGAGTCCGACGACGACGGCGCGGGGGTGAGCTTGGAGGCGATGATGGAGGAAACGGGAGAGGGAGAGGGGAAACGCTCACCGGCGGCGACAAAGAAGGCGACGCGTCGGCGAGGGCGAGGCGGCGGTGATGACGCAGACGCGCGGCGACGAGATCGGCCGACGGCGTCGAGACGACGGGCACGGCGGCGGGAGGGACGAAGGGGCGGCGACGACGCTCGGCGACCACCGGTGGCGACGAGGGCCGGCGGAAGGTCGGCGAAGCCGAGGCGGAGGTGGTGACGCGGGTGGGCGGCGACGTCCAACGGCCGACGGGGAAATCGGCGGCTGACGGCGACGGAGGGGAGCTTCGGGCGGAGAGGGGAAAGTGGCGGCGGGGCGGCGGCGCGAGGATTTTATAGGTGGTGGCGCCGGCTAGGGCGGAGCGGCCGGTGGAGACCGAGTCGACGACGCGGCGAACTCGGCGGCGGCGGTTGCGGCGGTGGTTGCAGCGGCGGCGCGGCGGAGGACTCGGGGCGGCGGCGGACTCGGCTGGCGCGACGCGGTGCGGGCGCGGGCTGGCGCGGAGACGGGGTTTCGGTCGCTGACAGGTGGGCCCCACCTGTCAGTGGCGCGAGAGAGAGGAGGGAGGCGGCGCAGACTCGCGGCGAGCGCGGGCGCGGACGCGCGAGCGAGCTGGGCCGACGGCCCAGGCGGAGGGGAGGCGCGCGCGGGAGGGGCGGGAGGCCGGAGCCGGAGGCCGGCTCGGCTGGGCCGGCCGGGCGGGGAAAGGTGGGCCGGCTCGGCTGGGCCGGCCCGGGAAGGAGGAGAGGAAAAAGAAAAAGGAAAAAGAAAAGGAAGGGAGGAAAATTGGACTTCGGCGCAATTTGAGAAGGAAGGGAAAAAGAAAGGAAAAAGGAGGGAAAAAGGAAAACCCCACTTTTGCCGAGTTTTAAATTAATTTTTTTGGTCAAATTTTATTGTTCTGCAATTTGAATTTAAATCCAGTTAATCGATTTGCGAGCCTCGATTTAATTAAATTAATTCCTTTTAGAGGGATTTTTCCTGAGTTAATTAAGCCAATTGTTATTTACGAATTTCTTTTTACGATTTAGGCTTGGGATAAAACTCCGAGCGTGACAATTAAGATCTATCCTAATTCGGTTATGGCTCGGGTCCGAAGTACACGACATGCAATCCGGTACGTACCGGGATCCTAACCAACACCATACAGATATATTCTCCTTCCTATTCGGTACCCCATTGACCGTACGTATTTGTATAGTCTCCGGATTCCCCCGCTATAGGTATCCCACAGCAGCCCCCGGAGTTGTCTAGAGCAGCGCAAGTCATCCGTGCAGATCGTTGATCATCAGGTGTGTCCTAACTCTATATGCTTGACATTTCCCGAGTGCTTTTTAGGCGCTCCCTGAGTGATCCCGAGTACTCTGTGATGATTGTGATGATTGTAGAGACTGTGAATGACTCCAAATGGAAGAAGACTTTTGATGCACCTAATAGGTGTAGCCTCCGACTCTATGCTTAATGCGTAACAATTAAACATAGAGTCATCTATGGACTGTTACCTAGCAGGTTTTTTCCGACTCGAGTCGCACTGTTTCAAATGCTTCCGAACCCAAGTGGTTTAGAAACGATTTTGTGCTCTGTTTCCCCAGACATACAGCCTTCAGCTATGTTCTGCCCTTGGGATAGGTTGAGCCGACTGGCTTAACCGTCACAGCCGAGTAGTTAGCACCGAGTATATTTGGACTTACTCAAAGTTTAGGCACAAGCTAAGGAGCGCAGTTAAGTGCCATGGGCGATATAGACTGACGCCTGCCCGAGTGCGGCCATGGGCCCATAACATAGGCGTACCGTTGATTCCCAATTTTGAAGGAAATCACGAATTTCATATCACCGTTATAAAACTCGTAACGTTCCTTAAAACACAGCATGGTATCCATTATGCCGGCATCGAAAATTTTGGCCCGCTTTGCCCGTAGGGGAACATAACAATACTTAGCCCGGTAACAGAATTTTCTAGCCGTTAGGCCCAGCAGCGGCCCATTTAAGCCTCCTGTTACCTCGTCCGATCATCTTCTTCTCCACCGTGCTAATCACTGTAGCCCCAATTTGCTCCAGCGATCTCGCGCTCACCGAACCCTAGCCTCCGTGCCCAGAGCTCCAGCCTCTCCTCCACCCATCGCACCCACGCTTCCCCTCCGGCCCACTGAAGAAAGCCCCCGATGGCTTCCCCGGTGGATTCAGGAAAGACGCTACCACTACATGCTTGGCAGTCCTCCATCATTTCCGATCAGAACCTCTCCACCCTCTCCGGAGCCAGTCTGATTCAGAGCAAGGAAGTAGCAGGGTTCCACAGCGCTCTTGGTGAGGAGTTCCCTACCCCTGACTCGCGGGAAGTGGTAGTTTTTGAGCCTTTCTTTGAGCGGGGTCTCGGGCTGCTGGTGTCCTCCTTCTTCCGGGGTTTGTTGGATTTTTATGAGATTGAACTCCATCATTTGAATCCCAATTCAATTCTTCAGATCGCAGTGTTTGTATACACTTGCGAAACCTTCCTTGGAATCCCCCCTCACTTCAACCTCTTCCGCCACTTGTTCGCTGTTAAGCCCCAACCAAACCGGGTTCATCCATCGGTGGTGGGCGGTGCTGGCATTAAGCTCCGTGAGGGGAGCAAGAAAGCTTGGCTTTCTCTGCCCATGAAAACTTCTCTCAAGGACTGGCATGCGGCATGGTTTTATTGTTCCAACCTTGCCGACTCCCTTCCTCCCTTTGTCGGCCATGCCCAGTAGCTCGGGAGACCTGGTCATCCCAACCGACTGCCGAGGAGATGCCACAGGTGAACTCGCTCCTCAACTTGATCGAGAACTTGAAGACTGCCGGCCTAACCGGCGTTTGGGTGACTCGGCACTTCATCCATCGCCGGATCCAGCCCCTTAAGGATCGGGTCCGATTTTCCTTCGACTACATTGGGAGCGACGACCCAACTTGGGAGACCGCGGAGACACTTCGGCCGGCGGATATCCGATCGCGAGCCTGCATGCTGTTTGCTCTGAACACCCTCATCCCGGCTGATGCCTCCGGTCTTCCATCTCCGTTCAATGCTAGGAATGCCAAACCGCCGGTGAGTCCTCCACCCTTCTGAAGATTCGTTCTCCACTTCTCGGGTATTCGCCTCGGCTTGCCATGATTTGACTCTCGTCGTGCCTGCAGGACCGACACTAGTTCCTATCCTACCCCCCAAGTCGGGGCCTGCCCGTGCTCAAGAGGGGGTTACAAGCTTCAGTTGACGAGCCGCTCGCCAAGAGGATGGCGTTTGACCCGGACGCCCGAACTCACCAGGGCGCTCGAGGATGACGACGCTCTGACCCCAGCTTGCTCTCCAAGCCCACCTCCTATGAGATGCTTGAGGAGGCCCGCCTTCAGGACGGGATCAAGGTAACAGGACTCAGCATTTTTGCCATGATCCGAGTAGGCCTCTTTCGCCGAAGTCATATCACCTAGTTTCTTTGTCAGGAAATCAAGCGACATTGATCCGGCCGTACTGACCAGGCCCGGGGACGCTCAGCCCCCGGGTTCGGCGACGGCCATGATTCCCGCTGCCTCGAGCCCGATCCCGATCACGGCGGCTATCCCCGCGATGGGGCCAATCGCCGAGATGGCTCTGGCGATCGTCCCGGCCGCTGTCGCAGCGCCGACTATGGAGTCGGACGTGCCCGCGGTGCACCCACCCACAGGCACTTTGGAGCCGAGGACTGGGGTGTCCGTTCCGCTGATCGTAGCTGCAACCTTGGCGATGCTTCCCCCGAGGTCCCGAGAGGGCCGCACCGACTGGGCTGGGATTGACCCTTCGGACGACTCCAAGGACATTCCCAGAATCGAGCGATACATCGAGAAGTTGGTGAAGCTTATGAAGGTATGCTTTTTAACTGCTTCCTTGTGTGCGTGACTCTGTTAACTTTTGTTGTGTCGTTCAGGGAATTGAAGCATGCTTGAAGGCGAAGTCGGAGGCCCTTCGGTCGCTGGATCCTCAGTTGGGGAACTTGGACGCCCTGCGGTAGGATCGTGATGAAATCTTGGGGCGGGAGAAGGCCTTGGAGAGCCGCCTGCAAGGTGAGGTAGCCGACCTTCGCGTGGAGCTGGTGTTGAGCACCGCTCGGATCAAAGGTGCGAAGATTCGTCTCTGGTCGTTGTTTCTTCTTTGTAGCTGATGGTTATCTTCTTTTACTAGATCAAGATGCAGCCTTGGGGGAGTTGAAAAAGGCGAATGCCAGGCTGCAAGCCGAGTGCGCTAGGCTGCTGGCGGCGAAAACCGAGCTTGAGGCCGAGCTTGAAACCGAATGCACTCGGCTCAAGAAGGCCAAGGACACCACTGTCGCCAAGCTCGTGGGTAAGTTTTTCTTTACCTCATGCTTCGTTCCTCCCTTCCGGCCGTTTCCTGACTCGTATGCTACTAGCAGAGGCACAGTCCCGAGCAAAGTCTGTGGTGGGGGCCACCGAGGCCAGGACTTAGGAAGCTGAGCTGGCTCGGGATCGGCTCGTCTCAGTTGCCCTTAGCATGCTCGGGGCGACGCTACTGCTAGCGCAAGGCTCCTCATCGGTCAGCATAGACGGGGTGGTCCAGCAGCTAGAGAAGATGCCTGTGGCCCACGACGTCGAGTTGCGGGAGACGACGAAGCTGGCATCTAGCCATGCTCTTGCCATTGTAAAGTCGCTGTATCCCCGGGTGGAGGTTGATGCCGTCTGCGACGGGTTCACGGTCGACTGCGACGAGGCGACGGCGATAAAGTACGTCAATGAGGCATAGAAGGCTGCGGAGACGGTCGAGACGACCTTGGCCTGTAAAGAAGTAGGAGAACTTGTAATAGTTAACCATGTTCTAGAAGAATTATTGTGATGTGATTTTATTTGATCTATTTGCTTTAGAATATTTTGCTGTGGTGTGTTTCATCGTCATGTGAAGAGTTATCCTCTCAGCGTGTGCCTGTCCCAGCAGCCCCCGAGCGGACTTAGCCAGTGCGGAGCTTAACGTAGTGTTACTCGGTTTGGTGGGAAGCGAGGTGCGGCCGAGTGGATGTGCCACCGCATCCAGACTTTGATTAACCGACAGTTAGAGAGCTCGTTGGCAGTAGATTTTATTAAAAAGAACCCGAAGGTATAGTACATTGTAGCCCCCGACTGATCTTCCGAGTGGGGACCACTCGGCGAGTGCAGTCGAAGGTTTAAAAGGAAAAAAATTACAACAAATCGGCTATGTGTGGAAGGGACGTAGCTGTTCGATGTTCTATGAAGGGTCCGACAGTGTCAAGTCCCCAGACGGCGAACGGCCAGGAGATCGGGATAGTTTGCAGTTCCTGTGCCGGCACGTGTGTTTGCCTTGCGAAGAATTGACACCCTTCGCACTTTCTAACCAACTCTTGTGCGTCTGTGACGACAGTTGGCCAGAAGAATCCTTGCCTATAAGCCTTTCCGATTAGCGTATGGGCCGAGGCGTGGTTGCCATAGAGGCCTGAGTGGATTGACTGGAGTATTTGTTTGCCCTCGCAGTGCATAAGAATGCCCGACGCGCTTTGCCAGAGGTGCTCTCCGTCTGACATGATATAGCAGTAGCTTCGTCAGCTGACGCGTTCGGCTTCAGCTTTATCAGTCGGGAGAACTTCCTCCGTGAGGAACTTGATGAACGGGGTTCTCCAGTCGTTAGTGAGGACTGCGACCGTGCGGTCGTTGGAGTTCGGTGGTTGGCCGTTATCTCCTGCATCTTCTGCTTCACCCGGGGTTGGCTCGGGTTCGCCCTTGTTCTCGACCGTAGGCTTCATGAGGTGTTCGACGAACATGTCGGTTAGCACCTGTAGCCGCTTTGAGCCGAGATTGGCTAGTTCATCGGTGGCTTCGTTGTTGTGCCGCAGGACGTGGACTAGCTCGAGTCCTTCGAACCTATTTTCAAGTTTGCGCACCTCCTGTCGGTAGGCTTGCATATTTTCGTTGGCACAAGTCCACTTGTTCATGACCTGGTTGACGACTAGCTGGGAATCTCCACGAACAAGCAGCCACCTAATCCTGAGGGATATAGCCAACCGTAGCCCGTGAAGGAGTGCTTCGTACTCGGCTACGTTATGCGAGGCTGGAAAGTGGATCTGGAGCACGCATTTGAACTTTTTGCTGTTGGGCGATATAAGCACCACTCCAGCCCCAGCCCTCGACATCCGTAAGGAACCGTCGAAGTACATGGTCCAGTGGGGTAGCTCTTCTGGCGCGGTTTCAAGTTGTACGTCGGTCCACTCAGCCACGAAGTCGGCGAGCGCTTGTGACTTTATTGCAGTACGGGGTTTGAAGGTGATGTCGTATATCATCATCTCCAGTGCCCACTTTGCGATGGGGCCTTGCACTTCCTTGTTGTGTATGATATCGCCGAGTGGATAGGATGTGACGACTGAAACCTGGTGGGCTTGAAAGTAATGAACGAGCTTCCTTACCGTAATCAGGACGCCATAGAGGAGTTTCTAGACCTGGGGGTATTTTAGCTTGGATTCTTTGAGTACCTCGCTGACGAAGTAGACCGGTCGCTGGACCAGTTGTGTGTGTCTGTCTTCTTCCCGCTCGACCACGACTTGTTCTGTGGCCGAGACGTAGAGTAGGAGCAGCTCGTTTGGGCTGGGCGAAGCCAGCACGGGGGGAGAGGTCAAGTATTTCTTGAAGTCCTCAAAAGCCTCTTGTGCTTCTGGGGTCCATGTGAAGTGGTCGGTCTTCTTCAGTAGCTTGAAGAAGGGCATTCCTCGGAGGCCGAGTCGTGAAACGAATCGGCTATTGGCAGCCATGCATCCGACCAACTTCTAGACGTGTCGAAGCTCGCTAGGAGGCTTCATGTTGAGTATGGCCTGGACTTTCTCCGAGTTTGGCTCGATGCCTCGTCGGGATATGACGAAACCAAGGAGCATGCCGGAGGGGACGCCAAACACACACTTCTCAAGATTTAATTTCATCCTGTAACATCGGAGGTTGTTGAAGGTTTCCTCTAGGTCATCTAGTAGGTCATCCTTTTTCCTCGACTTTACGACCACGTCGTCGACATATGCTTCCGTGTTTCGCCTGATCTGGTCATGAAGGCAACCCTGGATAGTCCGTTGATAGGTTGCCCCCGCGTTTTTAAGACCGAACGACATCGTGATGTAGCAGTACGCGCCGAATGGTGTAAGGAAGAAGGTCTTCATCTGATCGGCCTGTCTTAGGCTGATCTGATGGTAGCCCGAGTAGCAATCGAGGAAGCTGAGTAATGCACAGCCAGCCGTCGAGTCTACAACTTGGTCAATGGGCGGTAGACCAAACAGATCCTTAGGGCATGCCTTGTTAAGGACCGTGTAATCCACACACATTCACCATTTGTTGTTCTTCTTTTTGACCAAGACGGGGTTGGCCAACCAGTCGGGGTATTTGACTTCTTTAATGAAGCCGGCCGTGAGCAGTTTGGTCAAGTCCTCCTTAATCGTGTCTTTTTTGTCTTGTGCGAAGCAGCGAAGGCGCTACTTAACTGGCCTAGCGTCATCTTTACATTCAAGGAGTGCTCAATCACTTCCCTAGGGACTCCCGACATATCAGACGGTTTCCAAGCAAAAATATCTTTATTATTTCGGAGAAAAGTGACGCGCGCGAGTTCCTATTTAGAATCTAATTGAGTTCCTATGAATGTAAATTTAGGCGAGTCGGCGGGGTCGAGGGCGATCTGCTTCTTCTCGTTGGAGGTGATCTTTGCCGCCTTTTTAGATGGTAGATCATCGTCCTCCGTCTTGCAAGTCGAGGCTTCACGTATCTGCTCCCGGCCGGCCTGCTCTTCAGCCTGTTGAGCAATTTCGCAACTTTCCGCCTCGCAGCTGAAGGCCTGCTTGATGTCTAGGGCTAGATAATGAGCCAGCTCGGCTCGGCTCGGCTCGGTCTAGCTCGTTAAGATAACGAGCTGGCTCGGCGCAGCTCGGCTTGTTATCGTAACGAGCTAAAAACCTGGCTCGGCTCGGCTTGTTACAAAGCTCGAGCTGGCTCGTTAGGCTCGTGAGCCATGCATTGAAAGTGAATTTAAACAATTTTTCAATAGATTATACTAGCAAATTTTCAGTTCAAATATGAAAATCATATGAAATTGTATGTAAATATTAAAGTTTGAACAAACATATCACATGATGAACCTATGAAGTACTGAACACATGCATTCCAGGGTGGAATCAATAAACGCCGGCGAATTGCGTGTCTTTGGTCTAGCTCGTTAGGCTCGCAAGCAGCTCACGAGCTAGCTCAAGCTAGCTCGTTATCTCTAACGAGCTAAAATGCTAGCTCGGCTCATTAGAAAAATGATACGAGCCGAGTCGAGTCGAGCCGAGCCGAGTTTGTCACGAGTCGAGCGAGCTAACGAGTCACGAGCTTTTTGTCCACCCCTATTGATGTCGCTATGCAGGGTGATTACGCCATGTGGTCCATGCATCTTGACCATGAGGTAGGTGTAGTGCGGGACCACCATGAACATCGCCACCACGGGTTTGCCAATGATGGCATGGTACGCCGTCTCGATGTCGGTGACTTCAAAGCACATGTTCTCAGTCCGGTAGTTGTCCTTTGTTCCAAAGGTAACCGGAAGAGTGATCTGCCCGAGTGGTGTTGCCGATAGCCCGAGAATGACCACGTGGAAGGGCGCATTGCTTGGGCGTAGCTCCGACCTTGGGAGTTTCATGTCGTCGAGCGTCTTGGCGAAGAGGATATTTTGGGCGCTTCCTCCATCGGGAGCACGCGTTTCAACTTGACATTCTTGACGACTGGGCTAGCACCAGTGGGTGCCGCCCCGGGTGAGCCACTTGATCAGGGTGATCCGAGCGGTCGAACGTGATCGGGACTTCCGACCATTGTTGGTACTGGGGGACATCCACCGTTGTGGTGTTTATCTCCCATGATGCGAGCTTCTGCTTTCGCTTGGACTCGTGTGCGAGTGGACCACCAAAGATATGGTTTAGCTCGGCTTGCGGATCCTGGAAGTCATCATCTTTCTTTTCGGTGGGCTTCGTCTTGCTTGGTCCGGCGGCCCCCGACTGGTCTTTGGCTAACTGCTCTGCGTAGTGACGCATAACAATACAATCTTTGGCCAGGTGGGAGGACTTCAGATGGTAGGGGCACTTGTTGTTCATGACTTTGTCATAATCAGACATCTTGGGGCGCTGGATCGGTTGTCGTTCTGCGACGGCCACCTGCTCCTCGGGCTTGCGTTTCCGTGAGTCCGAGTCCTTATGCTCCTTCTCCTTTCCTTTGCCTGATGGTTGTCCTTTCTCCTCATACCTGTCTCCCCGTGAGGCGGACCCCGTATCGACGACCGCTGCGTAGGAGTTAGCCATGTCGAAAAGTTCCTTGACCGTGGTCGGCTCTTTCCTGGTGAATTTAGCGATGAATGGCTCATCGCGCACTCCTTTTTGGAATGCGACAATGACCACATCATCCTTTATGTCGGGGATGGAGTTGTGGACCTCTGAGAACCTTTTAATATAGGCCCGTAGAGATTCGCCTTTCTTTTGCTGGACTTGGTACAGATCGTACTTTGTCCTTGGCTTTCATATGTGCCCTGGAAATTGGCGATGAATCGTTCGTGGAGCTCTGCTCATGAGTCAATGGACCGTTTGGGGAGCCCCGACAACCAATGTCCGACCGAATCATTCAAGGCAACCGGTAACTAATTGGCCATGGCTTTGGTATCGCCTCCTGCCGCCCGGATGGCCATGGAGTATACTGTAAGCCACGCTTTCGGGTCGATGGAACCGTTGTATTTCTTAATGCCGGTGGGCTTGAAACCTGTCGGCCAAGTCAACTGACTTAAGTTTTTAGTGAAGGCCGGGACTCCATCTGTCATGTCAGTGTCAGAGCTCTCGAGTGACCGATGCTTAGACGCCTAGCTATGACTTCGGTGGTCTCAGTCGTGGCAACGGTCCTCCCGGCGTCGTTGTTCGAGCTTGTGGCGGAGGTCGGCAGAGTTTTCCCGATTGAGACCCCGCTTCTCCGCCCTAAGCTCCTGGCGTTGCCGATCCAGTCGGCGAATCTCGTCGTCAATGCGGCGTTGTCTATCGACTGAGTCACTCCTCCGTGCCAAGTCAGGAGAGTGCTGACGTGCTCTGCTTTCGCTATGCGGCCGGGAACCAGTCAGTTGTCACGCCCATTGTTTTACTCAAGCCAAGAATAATTTGTTAATTAAAGTTCAAGAGAAAACCCTATGTAAATTAATTTAAATTAATTTGAAGCTTTTCGGATATTCTAAAATGTCCTGAAAGCGTTTTAAATTATTAACAACATTTATATTTAAATTTCAGAGAATAAAATTTTGCTCAAATAAACAAAATAAAAATTGGCAAAATTGGAGGCAATTTCTTTCTTTTTCCCTCCTTCATTTTTCCTTCCTTTTTCCCTTTTTCCTTTCTCCCTTTTTCCCTTTTTCTTTTTCTTTTTTCCTTTTTTTTCCCTCCTGGCCGAACCCAACTCCCTCTCCCCCACGTGCACGATGTCCCCCTTTCCCCCATCGTACTCCACCCCATCCGCCCACCACGGCCGTGAGCAGCCCCACCACCTCCTCTCTCACAGTAAAATTAATTCCTATCAATTAGAATTCTATTTCTTATCCCTTTGAAACTTTATCTATTTCTTTTTTATAGGAGATGGATAACTAGATTTATCTCTAGTTTTCTCCTATAAATACCCCCTAGAGCCTCACCTCCTTTTTCCGTCTCCCTCTCCCGTGCTCCTCGAGCCGCCTCCTGTCGAGCAGCTGCGCAGCAAGCCGCTAGCAGCCCTACTGCATCCTTGTTTGCAGCAGTGCAGCCGTCTGCCGGTTTCTTTCCACCAAATCTCAGGTTCGCATATATTTTATTCTTGCGAATCAATCTAAATTCATCTACCATTTAATTATATAGGTTTTCTTGCCGAACAGCAAGGAACAACAGCAATCCATCGTTGATCCCTCCACCAAATCTCAGGTTCGCATATGTTTTACTCATGCGGATCAATCTATTATAATCTACCGTGTAACTGTTTAGATTTTCTAATCTATTAGCTAACGTGAGATTGATCTACAGTGCGGACTTTAATTTCGTAAGTAGATTGATTTTACGCTAAAGTAATTTAGTTTCCGGTTTAGCGAGTCGTTAAATCTCGATTTAACATATCGTTAATCCTATCTTTGTTCCGCTAACAGTTCACGGCTTCGCGTTTCGGATCCGATTCATCGTAGAATCTCTAATTCGTGCACGTTTTGGATTTGTTATGCGAATATTGTGCTGTTCGCAAATTCCCCAAGCCGTGGCCCAACCCGCGCTCAAAGTCCCCATCACCTCTCTCGGCCCACTCCTTCTTTTCCCTCTCCTCTGTCTTGTGCCACTGACCAGTGGGGCCCATCTGTCGGGCGCCAGCTCCCTCTCCCTCCACGGGATCCACCCGTCATACTCCCTCTCCTCACTGCCTCGTGGACCCCGCCCGACAGCTCTCTCCCCTTTCTCTCTTTCCCCGTGGACCCCACGTGTCATACCCTTTCCCCTCTCTGTCTCACTGCCAAGTGGGTCCCAGCCATCAGCATTCCCCCTCTCTCCTCGCTGACGTCATCGTCTCCAATTTATTGCGCAATAAATCAATAAGGTTTTCCTGTTTAGTTTAAAAACCCAGTTAAACTTCTAAAATTCACAGCTAATTCATCTAGTCTCCGTTTAGGTCCATTCAAGTTTCATTAAATCCAGAAAAATATCAAGAATCCATTAAAAATAGTTTCTTTCTTTGTTTCAGTAGTTTTATAGCCTCTTTTGTTTGTTTTGCCTTGTTTGTCGTAGGTTTTGACCCCGTCGCAGCGCCGTTCGTTCTCGAAGTCGTCGCCGAAGTTCCTCATGGGTCTAAGCAAGGCAAGTGGCACCCTTCTTTGATCATATTGAACCCATGTTTATAAAATCCCTGTTTTACATTCAAACATGCATTGTTTTATGCAAATCTATTTATTGTATTTACCTATTGGGCAATTACCTTTATATTCGTTGATCCCCACTCATTATTATTGTTATCACAGGGTTAATTTGACTAGAATTAGGATTAGGGGATGCTTACCCATGCTTAGTTCAACTAGCTGACCAATTCATATTTAATTAATGATTAGACTTTGATAGACCTTTAATGGTTGTGATCATGGTTAATTTCCCGATGTGGATTAATACAACTAAAATATTGCTTATGGTGGGCTGTGGGTGCATGGTTTTGAGAGTCCTGCCCATGGTAATTAAGGACCGGTTCTTAGGAAACCCTGGAAGTCTTACACGTACTAACCACAAGCCAGAGTGGGCAACGGTGAGTCACTGGGATTAGTTGAACCCTTAATAACTTGGTGAATCTTGCAACTGGTTTAACCCTGCGCAATGTGGTGTAACGTTGGCAGTGGTTTGGGTCTGTCACAACGTGGTTTAACGTTGGGCAGAGGGTTGACCCTGTTGCAGTGTGGTGTAACGCTGGACAGTGGTTTGGGCCTGTTGCAACGTAGTGTAATGTTGGACAGTGTATGATTATTTTAAATGTTTACTTACTTTTATTCAGTCTATTTTATTTACTGTTTTGCTAAATTACTGCTGTTTTGTGCAAGTTAACCTTAGTCTATCTTTGATACCCTATTGCATTCATTATTCTTTCTCTCTTGGGTGTTACTTGTTGAGTACGGTGGTTTGTACTCAGTCTTGCTTAATTTTTCCCCCACCAGAGCAAGTGCCAGAGTTCCAGTCAGAAGGTTGTTCCTAAGGTTGAAGTGAGGTTCAGTCTGCCGCCGAGAATGTCTGTGGTGTGGAGCCGTCATCACCAGCTGAAGCTGAAGATTAGATGGTCTAGTCTTGTTTTTCTTTTCCGCTGCATTTCGATAGATAATTGTTTTTATTTGTTTTTAAGTCGTGAAACTGTGTATTAATTTGTCATAGTGTGTACTCGGGCTGATTCCTGGACCGAGATTTAATACATGCTATTGTTTAGAAATTTGGTGTAAATTTCTAGACGTGACATCAGCTGCCGAGGGACGTTCGCCCGAGACCTAGGAGATCTGGACGACTAAGCCTCCGAACGAGCGACTGGGGTACCTGTCGTGCGCTGGAGGGAGTGCTGGATCGCAACAGTAGTCACCATGGCCTTGATCTTGTTTATGGTTTCTACCGTAGGTAGATCCCGCTGTGGGAGCTGCTGGATGATGACGCCGAGTAGATCGGCGGCCGCACGGATGTTCTGTTAGGGCGTCTTAAAGACGTGATGTCCGTCGACTTGGGTCTGGAGTAGATCGTGCTACACCTTGTGAGATTGGATTCACAGCGCAGCGTGAGACTGCGCTGCTTGTCATTCCCTTTCCTCCCGCTGCTGGCGTTCCTTTTCTTCCTCAAGTCGGCGTTTTTCTACTAGGCGGGGGCCGCCTCCTCCTCTTGCTGATCGTCCGGCTACAGAAGAAGGCGACATTGGCTTGCTAGTGGCGAAGACCTCTAGGGGCGGCACGAAGCTTCCAGTGCTGCTCCGAGTCTCGGAAGTGTTGACCGGAGGAGTCTGCGCCGCCTCGGGATTGGTTTCTACCTCCATAGGGGTTGCGCCCTGGCTTGCCTGCCGGTCCGGGCTGGGAGAAAGCATCTCAATGTCATGCGACCCAGATTGGATCTGAGTTTGACCCGATACCTCTTTGTTTGGCTCGAACCGGCAAACTTCTTCGTTCGAGTCAGAGGAGCTTGAGTCGGTGTACGACAAAGTGCCGAACTGGTCGGTCTGAAGTCTGATGCCGCCAAACTTAAAGGTCGAGCCCGGCGGGAACTTCCTCTTCATGATGTTCGAGTTGAAGTCCATCGAACTTCGCTAAAAAGAGCTTTAGATCGAAAAAAGAAAGCTAGCGCTGCCCCTACCTGGTGCGCCAACTATCGACGATCGGGGTCGGCAATAAACTTACAGGGTGGCTACCAAGCTCGGAATTCGATGGTTAGTGATGAAAAAGGAGAGGGTTTACCCAGGTTCAAGCTCTCGACGTGGCTAGATAATACCTTACTCCTGCTTGGCGATTGTATTGCGTAGATGAATCTCTCTTGCCCTCAAGGGGGCACCCCGTACCCCTTATATAGTGGGGGAAGGGTTATAGATATGATAGAGTTCTAATCTAGTAAGACTAAGATCTATCCCATTTCGGTTATGGCTCGGGTCCGAAGTACACGGCATGCAATCCGGTACGTACCGGGCTCCTAACCAACGTTATACAGATATATTCTCCTTCCTATTTGGTACCCTGTTGACCGTACGTATTTGTATAGTCTTTAGATACCCCGATATAGGTATCACACCGATTTAATTGTTACGAACACAATGGTATAATCAAATCGTAAATCGGATGGGTATTTTAAAAGAAATTTCTAAAAGAAGAAAAATATAGTATAGAAAGATAAAAACGTTGGTGAAATTCGAACACGTCTTGGGAAGAGGAATCGCCGGATCGGGGAGAGAGAGAAACGGACGTGTCGACACGATTCTGGGAGAGAGAGAGTAACGCGGATGTATCTAGGTGATTTAGAGGAGCAGTAGAGTGATCGGACGGTCGTCCTCTCCGTCGCTGCGTAAGGCTATTGAGCGTGCGCGCACTCAATAGATTTTGCACATTAGGATGTGCTATACCATTGGATCTACCTACAACCGATGGATCAGACTAGGTAGGAGAGAAATGCTAAAGTACAATCTTTGATACAATAGGATGTACTTATGTTTGATACAACCGATGATGGATCAGACTATATAGGTAACCAGGAATATTTGACTGCAGTAGTACTTATGTTTTTATAAGTGTAACTTAGGGTTCTCATGAAAGATGACGAACAGAGAGCAATTGAACTCCATTTTGCCACAATAGCATGTTGTCTTATAGAATCCTGTGACTTAGAGGAGGTGTGTATGACTTCCGAACCACCCCACCATATGCCACTGCATGGATATTCAATGTTTTCGTATGGCACGGGGTTCATACTTGGTGTGGCAATGACTAAATAAAGTACGACTCATGTTTGTTTTTGGTAGATATTATATCTCAAAGCAGTTTTAATTTTAAAGCTTGATTTTTACGAATAACTTTATATAGAATTTTGGCTTTTCTTCTAATAATCATGAAAGAAAAGTTGGACGATGAAAGCAGCGAAAAAGAACATAAACTTAGATCTAAAAATTAAGTTTTACATTTTTAAAAATACCTTGATATTCACATATAACATCCACTTAAACAAAGAAAATGATATTTAGTAAATTTCCAAGGCATGTAATTTCTATAGCGCTGTGATGTCAACTACTCTTATAATCATAAACTTCCTAGCCATAGACAACTAGAGTGGGATGTTACTGCGATTTCTTGTTTGGAAATTATATTCAAGATGGTGAGGCAATTTGTTCTTATACAAAAAGTGGTGTAATAGAAGTTATTTTCCTAGTTTTATATACAATAGTACTTAGTTTAGTGTAGATTATGACACTCATATGATTATAAGTTGTAACACCCTATCTCCAAGTCCACATTAGTTCACTCTGCATACTGAGTGAACCTACGGTTGCATAGTATTCCTCTACTGCATTAGTCCTCATTTACGTAAAAGAGTTAACCCGGGAATACCAGAGTTGAAGAATCAACGCTGACGCTGTCCTCACTTTACGTAAAAGGGTTAACCCAAAAATACCATGGTTGAGTGAACCAAGACTGTCCAAACTTTTGAGGTGGTACTAAACTACCACTACACAACCACTTATGAGTCACGGATATAAACCACACCACTAGTGGGCTTCAGCTGGGCTGGGTGTTATAAAAAGTATAGGTTGCACAAATGATTAGTAAGCCTTTATATTTACTTGAAAGCTTATTATTTTAACATGACTGCATAAAATTAAGGCAAACATACTAATATATTAGTGACTAACTAGTAAATCGAATACTCTGCATAATGAAGTAGGGATCCAATTGCAATAACATATACATCACTATAGCAATGAAAACTATGAAAGTAACAACAATAAGCTGTTTGTTTGGTGATCCTCAAGAAAACTTGAACACACGAATATTCGTTGTAGATACATTTTATTCAAAAGCAAAGTGACCCTTACCTGGATACAAGATTATTCGTAATAGAGAAATTATGCTCATATATACAAACTTATTCGTGATAGAGAAATTATGCTCATAAGCTGAGTGACCTTATACAAACTTAGACACATGAATATAATATTCGTAGTAGAGATATTCTGCTCAAAATCTAAGTGATCCAGAAGCAAACTTGCATACAACATTATTCATATTAACAATATCCTTCTCAAAAGCCAAGCCAAAGGTATAGGATGCCATCCTAGAATGGTATTCGTTGAGCAAGCAACAATGATATCCATTCTTTCAGTATTGCTGAATCTGTATAACCATCAATTTTCTTGTACATTGTTTCCATCATGCGTGCAAGGTTAATAACCAGGATAAGCAAGGAAGATGGTATTGATGTCAGTTTTAGGTATTCTTGATTCATATCTTTCCATGCATTTTCCACATCATTCCATAGTGCTTTACATGCCTCCTCCTTTGTGCTATTATACTCTTTCATGTAACAAGTTACTGCAGTAGCAACATTATCTCGTTCGGTCTCAAACTACAAGAAAACTAAATCCTTACATGAAGTTCAAATAGCCAGCATAAAACCAAAACAAAACAATTAGTACAAAAATATGACAAATTTACTTATCAGAACATTTACTTCAGATAAGTAACGATGTTGTTTGTTGCATTTGTGCAAAAAGTTTGCTCTAAAAAATTAAGAAAAATGTATATAACATTGTGAAAAAATATTTCCTATGTTCTAGGTGATATAATTAAAAAAGCATACTTATGATTATAAGATTACCTCATGAGCAACAATGTCATCCATTAGTCGGGAAACAATACATGAATCTTTGACAATTTGAGGAAACTCTGACATCCATTTCATTACTTCCTCTGTAACACCGTCTTGGAAAACAACAAATGCAGTGCAATTTACTGCCCAATAGAAGCATGTAACTAGCGTGATTTTCAAATGCTCCTTCAAAGGGGGAATGTATTTACTATCTCTCCAACCTATCTCCGTTACATAACCTTTGCATACTTCTGTGATCTACAAAACATCAAAACATTTATACATGAGTGGGCTCATATGCATTTTCAAAAACTTAGTAATAAACTAATTACTTTGACAACAACATAAATATGACATACATGAATATAAATATATGAAGTTGAACAATATATATATATATATTTGTGTGTGTATGTATATATATTATATATATATATATATTATATATATTAACGGAAGGAACAAAGTAAAAAATAACAAATCTATAAGGAAACTGATAAGTTACATACTATTTCTCTAATAATATTGACATTCTTGCTTGATGCCCCTTTCGGAAGTGCATCCTCAATCTCATTCATTGTACCAAACATAAATCGAGCATAGTCCTTATTATATCCTTCAAGTTTCTCGGCATCCTTTTCATCCCACCTGCATTAAATTATCATGGGAAAACATCTGAAAGATACTCCCTCCATCCCAAATTGATAGTCATATAAGAGAAAACTAGAAATACCAAATTGATCATCATATAAGAGAAGAGATGTGAAAAACCCTTTGGTTAACACGCATATTAAATGTTTGCATGCATCTAACCAATCAGCTTTGATGTACATGCAGCTTGGGATTTGTAACTCTAGTTTTTCAATGCTAATTAAATAGATTCTTGTTCTTTGTATCTAGACCTTACACGATGATCAATTTGGAATTGAGTGAGTATTTCGTAGAGATATCATATAGTGTCTAAGTGTTTTTATATGTTACCGTTTCATGAAAATCATAAATCAATGCTACTACTTTTGTTTCATATATAAGACTTTCTAGTCTCGTCTAAATTCATCTATTGATGAATGCATATAATTTATATATATGTCTAGATTCATTAACATCTATATGAATCTAGACATGACTAAAAGTCTTATATTATGAAACGGAGAGAGTACTATTTAAGGATCCTTATTTTCTCTCTTGAAAGTTGACCTAGTCCCTTATATATTTGCCTCACATGTTAATGACTTATTGTGGGCAAATATATACAGAATCATTTCCCAACTTTTAGTTATATTGTAGAAGTATAGATAAGATAATTGCATTATATATATTGTTATTCCAACTAGAATTTGGAATGTGAAACGAACCGTTGCATCACGTCGGCGAATGGTTGAAGCTCCTCCCAGATGCCATAATTGTCAAAAGTATCATCATATGGTGTAATAGTTGCTATAAATTTTGCTAGCAGCTTCCTGGCCTCTGAATGCTGTGGCTCATAATACACACCCAATGCCCAGAAATATGATTCTGCAGGCCTATGCCTCGCGTAGAATAGTTCACACGGGGACTCTAACCCATGATACCACCTTAATTTTAAAGGGAAAAAATAGAGAAAGAACTGAATTGTCCATGTCTCATTCATAGGTGAATGGAAATAATATGAGATTTGCTCTGGTCCAACAGAAAGTACATCGAGGTACTGGTACTTCAAGATACCAAATCATTTCTCATCATTGGATCTAACCGAGTAGGATGCGCGCTATTAGATCCAACGATCAAAAACGATTTGATACCACGAGGTACTAGTACCTTGAGGTACTTTTCTTAAATAATATTAGTAATAAATTATTGGAGAAAATAACTTACTCGCATATTTCTTTGACCTCTTCCTGGTGTAGTCGCTGCAATAAATAGAAGTCAAGTTTTGCCAACTCAAGTATCGTCTCATTGCACTCTTCCTTATCTTCTTGGTACAATGGGATATAAAGTCTGGCCTCCAGCCTCTTCATCCGACGGAAAGTTGGTGTCTCAAGAGCATGCCTCACTTTGTTGGAGAGTGGCTTCTCAATATGATCAGCAGTAATTTCCCTCAGGAGATTTGTTGTTTGAATCTGTGCTTCTTTGAGGATTTGTTCATCAGGAGTTCCAAGATGTGCTGCCTCATACAGAGCAAGCAATGCTCTCGTGTCACTGCATAGGGTTGCGTTCAGATTTCCTTCTCCATCAATGAATTCTTTAAATAAGTCTGATCACAAATGGTATGAAAATGTTAGGGGAAAATGTAGTGGCATAGGTTAACGATATGCAAGATTGCAAGCCGAGTTTTTTTCATGTGGCATGTAGAAATTGTCAAAAAAAATATTAATTAGGCATTTTCATAAATTCTTCTTAAGGTCTAATGAAGAGATCGACAAACTATACATCCATCAAAATAAATTGTAACAAAATATCCATGAACATTCTATCAAAATTACTGGTTTGTTGCAACTTTGCTATGGATTTGAGATGAAATTAACCTGTTTGCCACTTGAATTATACTCTCCAGTTTGATAATTCTTCTTGTTTTGAATAATAATACGGTTCTGAATCTATCTTTAACTATATTTTTCAATTAAAACATGTAAAAAATAAAGAAATATATACTTTTATTAAAGTACTCATTTTGTCTTATATACATGTTGTCCTAATATTTTCGAAGTAAATATTTTAAATATTATTAATAATTATCATTTTAAAAGTATAACCATACTTTTATCCTCAATGACAAGACCTATGGAATTGGAGTGAGTAGTTAACTATCTGACAAAATAGTGCAGTGGATCACTACAATTTTTTGATAGCAATATGATAATTTGAAAAAAGGACTAAATTGCACTTTGGGCCATATTTTATTATAATAGTTTTTTACTTTTGAACAACCCTTAAATCTATCTTTTCGTTTTTGATTAGGTAAATTTTCCCTTAAATCTATCTTTTCGTTTTTGATTAGGTAAATTTTCCATTGTTGTGTTTTGGACTACCCTGGTCAATGTTTTTTATTACACATCAATGACCTCAACATATCATCAACTCTGCTAGACATGCAAATTTCTACCTATATGAAATCCACATTTTGCTGAAAGGAAGATTAGACATAGCGAGAAAAGTTGTCTGGGGTAGTTCAAACTACAACAATGATAATTTTATCTGCTCCAATATAAAAAGATAGGTTTAAGGACAATCCGAAGTGAAACATGGTAATAAATACCAGCCTAAAGTGCAATTTACTACGAATATGTTGTTGTTTTCTATCAGTTAATCTATAAAGGACATGTGTAGTTCTTATATATGTACTCCCTATAATTAATTAATCTTTCTGGCGGTGAATTTGAACATTATTTAATCTCAAAGCATTAGAGATTAGGGAAGAAAACGATAGTTATTACCACATGGCATGTAGTGACGCTCCTGTCTTAGCAACCTGAATTGAAGGGAGATTGCATGGAAATCATCATTCTCAAACCTCACAGAAGCTAGGCTTTCCAGGAAGCTATCTATTATTTCTTTGAAGTGATAAGACACTCCAAGACGTTGAAGGGCATCAGTAAGCTTCATTTTTGCAAATGGATCGGTGACGTCCAGAAAGACTTCCCTTGTTATGTTTATTAGCTGATCACGCCTCTCTCATCCACTCCAGTGATTTCTACGAACAATGATTTAAACAGAAAATGGTTAACATTATGAGATATAGTATTGTACACTCCAATTATTTATTATTTTGAGTGAGTTAGATGCAAATTAATATTATGCTGCCATAGAATGCTGGCTAATATACTAAAGCACAACTATATATATGGAATGGAAACAATATAGAGCCTTTTTTTACCGTTCTGAAAAAAAACCTCAAAATATCATATTTTCTAATGTATAAACTTGTTAGCTTCATGTACTAGATACGTAGATACATAGATGTACCCAAATTTTATATTAAAATTTAATACCTCTAGGTACTTTATTAAGGACCGTATGTAAATTTTCTCAAACAATAATATATATATATGCTGACTGATTACATTTTGTTGCTGTTAAAAATGTATGGCAAAGGAAGGTAACAACAGCTATAGTCATAGATCATGGAGAATACAATCGAGCTATAGATAGTTGGCTTATCTAGCTTGGACATTCACATGATCTTTGATTAAAACAAATCTCAGTACGTACGTATAAATATTACTGAGATTTGTCACTGCTCTAATCTATTTGAGTATTAAAGGGTCGACTCATAGTTGAATTGGCCGGTATAGTGTGTGCGATATAAATATTTAAATTTACCATCTACACTATCCTAGAACCATTTTTTCTTGACGGATAGAATACTACCTGACATATTTACTAGTGGGGTATATATTTACTATCATCAGAGCATGTACCTCGTTTACTTTATACCTCTCAAAAATGCATGTACTGCATTGTAAGAATATGTATACATATACTTTTTACGCTTTTTTATTTGATGTTGTTGACTTTTAGGTATATGTTTGACCATTCGTCTTGTTAAAAAATTTGCATTATTATTGTTATTTTATTGTGATTTGATTTATTACTAAAGACACTTTAAACATGTCTCTTATAATTTTGCATATTTGCACAAAATTTTTTAATAAGGCGAACGATCAAACATTGAAAAAAAACTCAATAGTGTCAAATAAAAAACCGAAGGGAGTACGTACTGTGAAGGAATCCATTTTCTGAACAATTTGATTTTATGATTTCCATAAATATGTATAGTAGAAAATGTGTTTATTGAATGAATATAATTTTGGGAAATATGCATGGTTGAATATGGAACTATGCTGAATCATAGAAGAACTCCTAAAGGTTTTAGGATATATACAGTGCGTAGAATTTTGTTGGCACGATTAATTCTTGGTATTTTTTGACCGGTGTAGGCTCATATGTCGTTTCCACATTTGCTACGCTATATATATACCTGTAGTACGTAGTATATATCACTACAACAAAAAAGGCAATGCAAGAAAGCCTTTCTCATATTGTTCCCCCAAATTGCTGATGTGGTTACCAGGATGGACTGCCTAAGAATTAATAGTCTATCAGATACCCCTTTTTTCTAAAATATAAGTTACATTTATCAATGGGTCTGGATAGGCCTAAAGATAGTTATATTTTAGAAAAGATAGAGTAAATGATTATACTACAACATGATTTTAAGTATAGTAGTCTGTAGTCCTAGTACTATCTCCGTTTCATATTATAACACTTTCTAGCCTTACCTATATTCATCAATTAATGAATGTTATAAGATATAAGGATAATCCCTTCTATGCACCTCAAATTTTGGCTAATCTCTTTTATGCCTCCGAAGTTTGCTTACTTCCTTGTATACCCCTAAAATTTGGTTTTGATCCCTCTCATACCTCTACCATTAGTTGACTGTCTAATTTCTATAAAATGGACCATTTAGCCTTTAGATAAACATATAGATTTATGAATTACATTATTGAAAATATAAAAGTTTATCTCATGAGACTATTAGTAGTTATGAGTTCCTATGCGATACATTATCTATAAAAAAATATTTATATATAATAAAATAAAAAAATATGTATTTATTTTGTTTTTAAAAATTTATAAAAATAAGGATTGTTCATATAAAGATAGGACTACCAATGTTCGCAATATTTTTCAAGAGTGTTCCCGATAAAAAATATATTGTCCTATTAAATTTCAAATAGAAATTAACTTATTATATTGTTTTATTTTAAAAATTATGTCAAAATTTTCTACACTAATTATGTTTGTCTCATTATTTACCTAAAATGCACATACTATACACTCAAATAAAAATTTCAATCGTTTTTCAAGCTTATATTCAAACCTAAATCATTGAGGGCATTGAAGTCATTTGTCACAAATTTAACAGTGAAATAAAGGAAAATCTAACGCAAGGGCATAGAAGAGATCAAGTTAAAATTTCAGCGGTACAGAAAGAATCAGGTAAATTTCAGGGGTATAGAAGGGTTTGAGTGAGTTTACAAGTGTATACAAGGAATTTACCCAATTTATATATGTCTAAATTCATTAGCATCATATGAATCTAGACAAGCCTAGAAAGTCTTGTAGATTGATAGTGTTGTTATAGAATCACTGTATATATATAATCTTTAAACTTTTTACGGTTCTTTTTTGTTTCCTAGCTTATTAGTTTGATCACAGCAGTTGACGTCATTTGAGACCAAATCATGGTTTAATTCCCTTGGGTTGGATAGATCTCCTCGCGCAGCATGATTGAAAATATGAGTAAAACCCTAAAATGTTGTGAGCTATTAGCTGTTGCGGACCACAAATTCTACTCTGAGTAGTGCTAATTAACCACCAAGTTTTGTGTGAAAAACATAGGTACAAAACAGAATTAACATGAGTCGTTTTATCCCTCTACTACAGGATCATACAATATTCCATAACAGAGGGAGTACGCGCGTGTTTGTCCGATTTTCCATGGCTTTACACCAACAGGTATTGTGCGTTGATGTACTTCTCTATCTACTCACCACCAACGATGACGGTGCTTTTAATTATATATGCTATAATATGTAGATCTTGTGTGGTTTGGATGATTACGTTTTATTACCTCTGTTTTTAGAAAAAAAAACAAGATACTCAAAATTGTTGCTACCAGCTATATATTGAAATCATATATAGTTTATAATGTTCAGAAACTTTGAAGCAGCAACTCTGTATAACTAGTCGTTAACCAATGCGTTGCATGGTGATTGTTATTGATCTTTACAAATATTAAAAGTGATTTTCAAGATTTAATAATTCTAAAGTTCGTATTAATAAACATTGAGTTATATTATGTTCGGAGTAGTATTAATTTATCGCTTTTTCTATGTTTTGACGATAAGTCTGAAAATTGGAATAAATATCTCTATTACTTGAAAGAAGAGTCGTCTGTCTCTTCTTCATCACACGTCACAAAAAAATACCGCTTCAAAAAAAAGCAAAAAAAAAAAGATCTATCCTTTCCCTTAAAGATCTTTTATTTTCTCTATATATGGGTCCATACACTTATGCAATCTATTATCAGTATAATATAAGATAATACTACTACCTCTGTTTCATAATATAAGATGTTTAATATTTTTTGCAACATTTGATCATTCGTCTTATTCAAAAATTTAGTACAAACATAAAAAATGACAAGTCGTGCTTAAAGTTCTTTTGAAAACAAAGTAAGTCACAAGCAAAATAAATAATATTTCCATATTTTTTGAATAAGACGAATGATCAAATGTTGCAAGTAAAAAAATCAAGTACATTACATTATGAAACGGAGGAGTAGTACCTATACTGCTATAAACATTACTAGTGGTGGCAGCAGTCCACCAACTTATTTTTTATATCAATACTCTATTTTTAGAAGAAAAAATAATGGTAGATTTCATATATTAACTGTTCCCACTAACTCAACTTATCATGAGAAAAAAAGAACCATAAGATTAATAGACTCATATATCAATAACAAATATATGTAATAATTAAAATATGACACATAAAAAAAATAATGTTAATAACATGTTATGATATTTTTTAAAAAATTAAATCCCGTTGAAATGCACTGGCAATGTGCTAGCTACATAAAACTGAGTTGTATTTAATTTTGAGTCTCAATTTACACAACGATCTTCTTAGATAGGTCTTACGATGTTAAATGCATGTCTAGCAAGCATCAAGTATTAACGACCATATGTTCTAATATTTCTGCTCAACGTCGGAGCTTTGACAAAGTGCCGAACATATATTGATAGATGTAGCTCTCGACAAAAATAAATAAAAAAACAATTTAGATTACGTACTAGACATCAGAGAGCCATCCTGAAAAATGGCGTCCAATATTTGTAACCAAAATCCAACGCTAGCACGTGTGGAGATAAACGGGAGAGTACTTTATAGCTATCTGGGTTAATTTGTCTATATTCATCTACTCCCTCCGCTTCGCAATATAAGTCTTTCTAACATTGCATATATTCATATAGATGCTAATAAATCCAGACATATATATAAAGTATATACATTCATCAATCAATAAATTTAGACAAAACTAGAAAGACTTACAATATGAAACGGATGTAGTATGTATCAATGTATACATTTCATATATGTGTCTAGATTTATTAGCACATATATGGCTCCAGGCATGCAATAACAGAAAATCTTATAATATGAAGCGAAGGGAATATGTACGAGTAAAAAAAAGTAACCATACATATATAATATACCTCATAGTTATGGGATAGTGTTGGGTTGCTAATGAAGTAGTCACCCCACACACTGGGCCTATAGTCTACGGCGTGACGCTCCTCATCCACCACCGTGTACCCCTGTGCAATCACTCTGCCCTCTCCAACCTCATCTATCCCAGCCATCTATCTATGCACCTGATCTCTCTCTCTCAGCCGTGTCTCTGTGGCCGAACTAACCGTAGTATTGCGAAGGCCCTGAATAACTATATATAGACTATTACTGCACGGCTGAGCTACCCATTCACACCGCATATTAGAGTTTAATAGTATAGCCAACTAATGGCTTCAAATCATCTATAGTTAATTTAATAGCTAATTCATACACTATTTACTTACAAAATATATACTATATATCATGTCTCACCTGTCATACACCGTATTTTGAAATCCGTGCTGAAGCTGGCTATAAATCTGTAGCCTACTATTGTTCTCTCTCCTCTCTTATCTCATTAAATATATTTACAACTGGCTTATAGCTCGCCTACTATTATACCTGCTCTTAACCCCTATTTAGTTTCCAAAAACTTTTCTCAAAAACATCACATAGAATCTTTAGATATTTAAATAGAGCATTAAATATAGATGAAAACAAAAACTAATTGCACAGTTATGGGGGAAGTCGTGAGACGAATCTTTTGAGCCTAATTAGTGCATGATTAGCCAAAGTGCTACAGTACCCAACATGTACTAATGACGGATTAATTAGGCCCAAAAGATTCGTCTCGTGATTTCCAGACGAGCCGTGAAATTCATTTTTTCATTCATGTCCGAAAACTCTTTCCGATATCCAGTCAAACGTTTGACGTGACTATTTTGCCAAAAAATTTTGGCAACTAGCCTTGTTTAGTTCCCAAAAAGTTTTCCTAAAAACATCACATCTAATTTTTGGACATTTAAATGGAGCATTAAATAGAGATGAAACAAAAAACTAATTGCACAGTTATGGAAGAAATCTTGAGACGAATCTTTTGAGCCTAATTAGTCCATGATTAGCCATAAGTGCTAGATTAACCAAAATGTGCTAATGATGGCTTAATTAGGCTAAAAATTTTGTCTCGCGGTTTTCAGCCAAGCTGTAAAATTCGTGTCAAAAAACTCTTTCCAATATCCGATCAAACGTTCAATGTGACCTATTCTAAAAGCTTTTAGGATCTACACTGGTCCTTTAGTTCCTACCAGGTGAGGAAGACCGGGTATCGACTGGTGGGGTTGTTTTCAAGTATATCCACCCATTCCGCATCTCGTATGGCTAAGAATCTGCACTGATGACCACTCAACAGTATCAGTTCGCTACAAAAACTAGTACTATTGTACTAATAGGGTGCATGCAGACCACCCTCGATTTTTATTATTAACCTACCATGTGCGCGCGCGCGTGTATGTATGTGTATATATATATATATTAAGAGCATCTTCAAGAGAATAGCTAAATTTTGACTGTCTAAATCAAAATTTAGCCATTCGTTTTAGTTTTGGTAACTCGAATTCAGAGAGCATCTCCAACAGACTATCCATCCCCACTCTCCAAATCCTGGCAAGGGGAGGATGATAAGAGGGTCCTACCTATATCGGATAGCAATTTTGCTAGTGGGGAAATGAGTTGCTAGATTTGGTAATTGAGGACTCAAGTTTAGCTATTCAAATGACATGGCAAGTCAAATAGCCACTCTCTTTGAGGGCATTTTTTATGCAAAATTGCCAAATTTATCAATGGCAAGTGAGATGGCCATTCTCTTGAAGATGGTCTAACTAGATGGATATATACTCACACGTTGCTATAATATAGTAGATATGAGTTCTAACAAATTTTCTTACCTACTATACGATTTTTTTATGTGTTTATATATTTTTTGTGTCTATCAATTATCCATAGGTTATAAATGGTTGGGTTGTATGGTGTGCGTTTTAGGGGAAGAGATGTAATTTATACTCCTGATAAATCATCCAAAGGCTAAAAACAATTGAGGTAATGTGAAGAGATACAATTTACACCCTTGATATATTATCCCAAGGCTAAAAACAATTAAGATGACGTGGCTTCATGAAAGAAGATAGAATTAACATTAACTACACTCAGTGGACATTAACTTTATAGAAAGAAAGGATTAACGTTGGTTATAAACCGGCACCGAAGAAACAAAGTGAAGCCAGCACGAAATAAAACGAGTCAAGCCATTTGGCACCAAGAAATAGGTCATGTGGATGTTTTGTATTGGGAATAATATATAGGGTGACACATGAGACCGAAAGTACAGTGATGCACAGGAGACAAGTAGCACCTGATGCAAAATATATCTACTTGAAATGAATCCATGTAATATAATTATCAAGCTATTTAAGCAATTTTATTTCTTTTGCCATTGCTCAATTATTAAACCTTGACGAGGACTTAACATCTCGCGTTATACACCCATCCCAACGCCCCCGAGTGGTAGAGACTAGCACTAAACATAACATAGCACTCGGGTTAGACCGGTAAATATGGCTTTACAACTTGGTACCGTTCCCTCCCAAAAACTCATAACAAAACTAGACAAAGAATTTAGCAAAATTTAGGTATGTTGTAGACTATACATGTGTGTATTTCTCCTCTTTTTATTTTAATTTCTCTGAGTAGTTGATCACTTACGTTTGCCTGACATGGGGCTGAGCTTTCACGGATTAAAATGTATGCTACTCAATTACTTTTGCAATCATTAAGAGAAAAAAACAAGTCTATCTATATGCTTTTGATTTTCTCCGAGTAGTACTTAGAATCTTACGTTACACGCTCATCCTGGCAATCGTCCAAGTGCTAGAGGCTAACGCTAAACATAGCACAACACATGGGTTGAGCCAGTAAATAAAGTTTTACGACTTAGCACTTTTTCTACTCAAATTCATTAACAAGCAGTTGAGACAAGCACAATGAAATTTCTCACATGTCTAACTAGTATTTTTTTTAATGGTTAATCCCTATGTTTATGCACTCACTACGTGGAGTTGAGCTTCACAGTCGGAATTTGTTATACTTAGATAGTTTACCAGTTATCAAAGTAAAAAAAAAAAGTTTTGCAAAAAGCATGATATAACATGTATGGCCCTCGACTCACTGCTTAATGGAGAATCAATCGAGGCAGAGGAAAAATAAAATATTACTCGGGTAAGGAGAAAATACGACTTAGCTGTTAATACTCCCTAAGTAACCACTGCCACATCAATGATGACCGATATGAAAACGAGGTCACCACTCGACGGCGACATCAGCGATCAATGTGAGGATGCATCAAACATAGTGATGACGGATGTGTCCGATATGGGGGCCATATTCCCAATCACCGATGGCAGACAGTATGGGGACGAGGCCTCAATATGGCGCCGATGTGGATGAGGCCGACATGGCGATGAGGTCAGCACTTGGTAGCAGCGAAGACAGCTGATCGTGGGATGGTGAATGTTTGACGACGACATTGATGGCTAGGACCAACGTGGCAAGTCACCACTAGGCGGAGATAGATCTTTTAGTTGGAACGAGGTTATCACTCAGCGACAGTGATAGCTGTGGCTGATGTGAGAACAACATCACCACACGATGACAACAAATGTGATTGAATATGAAGGTAATCATAGATGCGACCAACTTGGTGACGAGGTGATCACTCGGCAACCACAAAGGTGGCCGATGCGATGATGACGAAGTTTGATGGTGATGGCGACTAGGGGTGAAAACGGGTCGGGTATTTCCCGCCCGTCCGTCCGTCCATATTAATTTGGGATAAATTCGGGTTAGAGATTCGGGTACCCGAGAATTTACACGGATCCGGAGCCGAATCCGGATATTTTTTGGCAGATATGAGAACGGGTTCAGGAGGACTATACCTGACGGATACGGATTATCCGGGTTATAAAACTAGATTATTACCCGGATATGTATGTTTAGTTTAACTGGCAGCATGTTAAAGAAAGAGGGCCCAAGCCGAGCAAGGACACAATCTGGTGCCCGATGGAGACCATAGGCTGTAAGCCTGTAATGCACCCACAACATACATGCAGTCATCCAGTCAGGCACACAACCGCACTGCCGCAGAGATAGAGCCCGCCGTCACCCGCCTGGCCTCCGTCACACGTCCAGCAGCGCCCGCCCAGCCTCCGTCGCCTCGCCTCCCGCCCACCTCACCGGCCATAGAGGTAAGTCCTCTGAACTACAAATTAAGAGTGTTGAATGCTGATTAGTGATGAACCGGTATCGGATAATAATAAGAAGAAAGAAAAAAAAGAAATTTCTAGCTACATTGTTACTAAACCAGATACATTCGTATTTTGAATAAATACAAATATTCAATAGCTATTGTCTATGTGTTATATATGGTTGTTGCTCTAGCTTGATATCCTCATAAGTATTCGTACCCGGGAATGTTCAATCCTACACCCGGGACCCCTTTCCTCTATAGATATAAGTAGAGTACAAAGATATACCCTACGTCTAGGTATCCCACAGGCCCTATAACAAACAAATTTCTCGATTGCTCATCTTCCTAGCTATGTCCTTGTTCATCCCTTGCACCTTTCCCCAATGTCACTACCTTCGGCCCTCCTCCTGGCCCATTTTCACCACCCACTATCTCCGCTTTCTCTCTTCTACACCACTCACCTTTGTGTGAATCTTGCGGGGGCGGCCTCCCCCACCCTATGTCCTTTCTCTCCCACCTTCATGACTCGACAACCTGGCTAGCGAATGACGATAACTCTAACTCCTTCCTGCTCCTTTCTAGCTTAGGAGACAAGATGCATGTGGTCACATATTGTATGACCCTCTTGCTGCCACCTTCACTGTATTGAAGACGAAGATGGAGCTAGGACCAGCTAGCCATGAGCTAAGGGGGGCATGATGATAGTGGCGGTGGCCTAGTGGAAGTGGATTAATTTGGAGCTTTCTCGTCATCCCTCGAGGAGACAGAGGTATCGACATCTCACCAATAGGGATAGGCTAGCTGGAGGCGGTCGATAGGATGGGATGCAAACCTACCGAAGCCAAGCTCATGGTTGGCGAGCTCCACCATCCATCCACCAGTCTAGTAGTGCGAGTAAGTTGGGTGTGGTGTTCATATGCTAGTTGATTTGTACGATGAATCAACGTGGAGTAGGTGAATATTTTAGCAAATTTGTATGAAGTTGAGAAATATGTATTTAATGTAATTTGTGAAATGTTATGTTTTTGTAGGGAACCTGATTTGCATAGCAATTTGCAGCCTGTGATTTTCAAATTTATGGGAAATCTACAATCTTGATGTGCACCAATTTTATTTTGGATTTGGATGAACTAACATCTCCATCTGAGCAGCCAGAACCACTGTCTCTCTCCAGCCACAGTGCTAGGGGTAATAAACAAATCAAAGGGGTGATAGTTTGATATTTTTAAAAAAACCAAATGACATATTTATAAATAAAAAAATTTATAAATTATATATATATACACACACCTAAAAGCTACCACTCCCTCCCAGAAAAAGAGGATTTCTGGATGGTCTCGAGCGTTTGACCATCCGTCTTATTTATACAATTATCCGTCTTATTTATACAATTAGTTTTGTTATCGGTTTATATTTAATACTTATAATTTCTAATTATATTTTAAACATCGTATGTGATAAATAAAAAAAACCTGGATCCAATGCGATTTTGCATTTGGCAGGCGGCAGCAACTTGTTTGATTATATGTGACGTGAGACCGTTTGTCAGACGACAGTAGAGATAACAAGGTGGAGCCCACGTGAGAAAGAAAAAAAACCATTCTCAACCTCACATCCCATAACTCCCTCCAACCAGATGCTTCATATGCATCGGAAAACATTTGATTAGTTGTTTCTCACCAACACAATAATTGTTATACTGTGTAACGATTCAATGCTACTCGGCTTTCACGACACAGTGGATGACCTATACAATTTTGCTATACTAATTGTTCATAGGCCACGTTCGCAGTCCTGTTTAGATAACTTATGCTCTTTCGTTATTCATATTTCTAAATTATTAAACGGTATATTTTTTTAAAAAAATCTATAGAAAAGTTGTTTAAAAAATCATATTAATCTATTTTATATTTTTTAATAATTAATAATTAATTAATCATGTACTAATCTCTTACTACGTTTTCGTGTCAGGGATAAGTTAACTTATCCTCACCCTGCCGAACGCGGCCCTAGCCTTCTATTTTCAATCTTACTTTTCTAAATAAACAGTATAATTTCTTATATTTTAGGACGATATGAACATCTATTATATGTAACATGTCTCAAAAAATGTAAGGGAAACTCCATCCATCAATTTCTACTTGAATCGACGAAGGCAACTGGATTTGTCTCCGAAAGAAAACCCCTACGACTATACACTTCTGTCGCCTCGCCTCTGCTCGGTTCGCAATCCTCGGCCTTCGAATTCGTAGTGGAACCAAAACTCTCGCCATTTTGCGTGTCCACGATTACTCGACAAGTAAGCCATCAGACACTAAAATAAGTTAGAGAAAATCTTGATTTTTTTTTGAAAAAGGCAAGATCCTATGCACACTCCATCATTAATTAATTTGTTGGTCCAATAATTCTTAACCATCGGATTATTTCTATTGGTCACTCCGATAATTATACTGTATGTTACCGCTAGTCATGTCAAGCCAAACTATCTAGTTCTAACAAAAATAGTATATCAATAAGAAATAAGTTGTTGAGAAGTGGCAAAAAATAGAAATTAGAGCAAAGGTCAATTCTATAAAGCGCAGGGAATAGAAAAGGAGTTGGACTACTTGTCATAGTACACAAAACCGGCTCAGAGGACAACCCGCTCCGGCAGTCTATTTATCGGTTTACAGGTCGAACCACTAGTTTTTATTTATTAATATTTAATTTAATTTATATTATTTTTAATATACAACCTCACAAGTAGCAAAATATATATAAATAAACCAATACATCTATTAATACATGGCCACACCATCAAAAAATAAATTATAAACCTAATAAATTATGTGGGATATCTATGCTAGGGGTATCCGTAGACTACATATATACATATGGTCGTAGGGTTACCAAATAGGAAAGAGATTATATCTGTATGGTATCAACCGGAGTTTGGTGACTGTCGGATTGCATGCCGCATGTATCGGATCCGAGTTGTAACCGAATTAAGATAGATCTTAGTCTTATCAGATTAGGACTCTACCATATCTGTAAGCCTTGCTCCCCACAATACAAGGGGGTACGGGGCAACACTTGAGGGACACACAATCATACATCCAATATAATCGTCAAGCAGGATTAAGATATTATCTCGCTAGGCCACAGCCTGAACCTGGGTAAAACGCATTCGTCTTCATCCTAACCATCGAGTTCCTAGCCTGATAAACACACTATAGTTTTATTGCAGACATCGATAGTCAACAAATTCATAATGCAATATTGCTATAGGACAAATTTAAAAACTGGTTCAATTCTAAAAAAATAGCCGGTTCACTAAAAATAGCTGGTTGCTTCACCGGTTTTTTAACAGCTCAATTGTAGGGGCAGTCTTTGAGCAGAACCGAACCGCCAAGGTTGTCGGTTATGGATTTTTCATGTTCAACCGCCGGTTCAATCTAGTTTTTTGTACTATGCTTGTCGGTGACACAAGACATAGATATTCTAATAAAAAAAAGTATACTATCGACACATATTTTCATAAGAAGTGTCTAAAAAGAAAAAATGAGTTAAGTCAATTATGTGAAACACAGGAACCAACAGAGGGCATGGAGCACAACTAGATATTTGAACAAAAAAAGTACCAGAACAAAAGAAATTTCAATAACAAGCGGCAAAAAATATTACTGTAGGAAAGTAATGTCACTTATGTCAAGAATAGGAAATAACAGAGGGCATGAAGTACTTGCTCGTGACACAAGACCAAGAGCTAGATATCCTAACTATGGCAGGCAGGCAAGGGGTGGGCGCCACCGCGGACACGATAGGGCGACGACTACGGGGGCGGCCATGGGCTGGTGGCGGCGTTCAGTCGTCGGCGGTCGGGTCGCGGCCTCGCGGGGCGGCGTGCGGACAGCCTGAGGCCATGATGCGCGCGCACAACTCAGCCCCTCCACACTCCGCAACAAACCCTACCTCCTCTTTCTGTGGGCTAGGCTATGGGGGTAACCATTACTGCACCGATTTGGGGTAGTAACAAGCTCACCTAGACTACCCCTGCCTATGCCCCTGTTGTACAGGACATGAAAATACAATATTCAACAAAACATGGATGCCAATCATTGTTTAAAAAGCTGAATATCAGCCTGGAAGGCAGAAAATACAAAGCACGAGAATGAAAAAAAACTGAATATCTCACTGTTTTTAGTTGATTTCAGCTTAACCAATAGTCAAATGGAGCAGGTATGAAAATTCAGATGCAAATATGCAAGCATGTTCTTCTGGAATGAGTTTTGATGAAGGAAACTGAGATGTGGCATGTGTGTGCAGTTGGATGAAGACCTTGAGATTAAGCAACTGAGGAAATAGCAGGTGCCAAAAGTTCATCCAATGTTGGATTTCTCCGGGCCATTTGTGAAGAAAAGGTAAATGAATCTGGATGTTAGCATTTCCATAGTCTAAAAAAGGGATATCTGGCCGTTATATTTCAGGTTAATTTAGCTAAGTTGTGTTATTGCATATGCACATTAGTGAAACCTCAAACAGTTCCAAGAGAACCAAAATTTCAATTTAGTATATAGTATGCAACCGTCCATCCCATGTTCCGCCTCAGCATGGCAGTATAAAAGGTTCTTCATTTTTTCTTGCTCTTCATTCATTCTTGCTATTAGATATAGACGAGGCAGTGGCGGGAGGACGGCGTGGAAATCGTGTCATTCAAATCGTGTGCTCTCACCAGGGTGCAAGGTAGATCCTGCTCTCTCTCTCATTCTTCCTTGTTTTATTCCTAGGACTTTCTTTGTTTGCTTGACTGGCAATAAAAACTTCACAACAGTTAGTGAGCCCATTTCTTTGGCTCAGGATGAATGAACATTAAACCATGGATTACTAAACAAAATATTTGATGTAGGGAGACTATATTCACTAGCACCGGATTGCTTATCTCTAATGGGCTTGAAGCCTTATCTCTTTTGGGTAAGGCCCTCGTCAGTCAGAAAAGGTCACTGATGTGTGTAAACATCTCGATCGAGCACAAGGCCGTCATGGATGGATGCTATCTCAATCGGGCCCAACCTACCACCCATCACAGATAAGATTGACCAAGCAATACGAGTCAAAGAAGGTAGGTATGAGCCCGTCACAGATTACTAATCTCAATCAGGCATACTAATAAGCCCGTCATGGATGAGTAATCATCTAATTTGGGCTTCACTAAGAGCCCATCACCGATAGGTCTGACCCACCTGTTGAGTCAAAATAGCCATAGTTCGGACGACGTTATCTCAATCGGGCTTGTACTAAGAGCCCGTCACAGATGACTGTATCGCTATCGATCATTTATAAAGCCCGTCGTAGACGACGACATCTCACTTGGGCATGCTTAATGTGCCCGCTACAAAATGACAGATCATATATTTATCTCCTTCCCAGCAACCCATTCCCAGCATCCATCACATATATACAGATTGAGTCCATTCACATATTCCATCACAACAAATACAATTCACAATATATATATACATTCACATGAACAGACCCATTAATTGACATATATATTTCATTCACATCCTTTTTTGCCCTCCAAAGCTGAGTTATAAACTGAAACAAGTTTATATGTAATAAATTACTAACTAAGATATTATACAATCTAGATTAACAAATAGTATTTATTAGACTTAATTACAGTACACAAAGTGATCAATCAATACAATTCAATGAATATATATTTACACAATGAGATGTTTGTCGCAAGCATTGGAAATGTTCAAGCATTCAGAGACGAGCTAGCTAGCACTTGACTCTAAATATTCTGTTGGCTGGCAAGATATCATCAATTATGAATCATGTCATCTCCTTTGTAATGATATCGAAGTTGTTTTTTGGCATCTTTGAAAATTTATCCAACATGCGAGGCGCCAAGTTAGTCTACATACGTTGAGAGGAGATAATAAATAACTGAAGCACACACCTCAAGGTCGAGCAATGCCACCTTAGAGCATCTCCAACAACTCTTCCATCCCATTCTCCATCCTAGAAATAGAGGATGAAGAGTTAAAATTTGAGCTCCAGCAGAACATCTATCCCATCATCTATTTTTGGATGGCATTCATATTAGGAGAGAGACTCTATATTTAGATGTTCTCTCTCCAATCCTCCAAATAGATATGGAGAATGCCATATATAGATGATCTGTTGGAGTACAAAGGGATATGAAAGATGAAAGTGTTTTAGATGATCATCCAAATAAAGATATGAATGACCAAATTTAGATGAGCTGCTGGGGATGCTCTTATCTGCGAAGTTTCTCATGTTATGGCAGACGTGGAACCCACATTGGTCGTCAATTTCTTGACGTATTGGGAGGTCTTTATTGTGACTGAGTGTGAGATGCCCTTCCTTGTGCCTTCCGCCTTTTGCCATGTATTTATCCCAAGCGTCGTTCAAGGCAGCTTCGGTCGCCCTCCAATCGTATATCTCTTTTTTAATGTTGAAGTTAAGGTAGTAAACCAAACACTACTTCGGCGCTATGACCAGAAGAATTCAATGACCCCTACGACATAAATAAATTGCTAGTTAAGTACTTAAAGCTATGTGCGTCGTCCCATTTGATTGTAAATAGGGTTCATGCTTACTGTTGATTGTAGGCACACATAAGAAAGTCCTTGTCCTGACGGGACTATAATCAATCGTAGATATATTCTACCATGTTAGCTCGATCGGTCTTCATAGTCATCTCGTTGACAACAGCCAGATCGACTAAGGCAACATGGGGTGCATGACGATGGACATGCTTCCAAGTAAACCTATAAGCAAGAAAAGAATTCGAGTAAGCGTAATATATGGATAGTTATTACCATATCTTATATGCAACAATACTTACAAGGAGTAGCACTTAAGTAGGTTGGTTCGATCGACCACAACCTGTAGAGGTCCCAAAGATCTCTAAAGTCAACGGCGATGAAGGCTCGAGGCCTGAGAAATGGTTGTATATCGTGTTGCCCTGCATGGAGGTCTCTCTATTCTTCCTCTTTGCATTAGATTTCTCCATGTAGTACCCATGCAACTCCTTGAATGCAGGGCCCATCTTCGCTAACATGTCATCCTCGACCAACAGCATGCCTAACGTAAATTCGATTGGAGGGTTAGAACGAGTTTGCGCCTTGCCAAGATCTAGCTTCTTGGGAGCTAGAAGCGTTCCTTGCACCTTGTCTCTTCCCTTCCCCCTTGAAGTTGCTTTTCTACGGGTATCAACCTGCAGTGCAGAAGATTTTGCCCTCTTGAGCTTCTTGGCAGGCTGGGGGGCGTGCAATACTATCGACCTCCATACTGTCGGCACCAAAATCAATATCATACTGCAATTGGGGATCTTCAACGGCAATAGTGGCAGATACAAGAGTTGGAGGGGGAGGGGGCGGTGGTGGACGAGTACTTGGAGCTGTCCTAGGAGTTACATCGATCTGAATGTTGTGGCCATTGAATGAATGTCCCACGTGCAGACCCAATGGTCAGAATCTCATCATTTGGTGGGTGTGGGAGAGTGAAGGCAAGCTAATCGGGCTTCACTAAGTCCACTTGAACTTTGTCATGCCCAGCTAGCAGCTGGGCCCCATGCACTTGGGTCTCCAGCGTAGGCTTAAACGCACCACACCCTGCGGCAGGAATTACCAATCCTTGTGCCACCTTAACGATTAGGGCGCACGAGGTGGGTTCCTACAATAGATTCGTACGTGCTATTAGAATATGTTACAGTGTATTATGGTGCTAAGACACCAAAAGAAATATGTGTTGGTTTTACCGTTATGTGGTCCACCGTCGTAGTGGGAGGTGGTTGTTCTGCCGCCGCCTCAGTTGATGCGCAGTGCTACGCCTCAGCGTGGGGCTCATTCCTAGTAAGGGAGTGGGAGCGGGCTCGCTTTCCCTTAAGCGTGTCTCCACCCGAGCATCGACTTGTAAGAGCTTCGAGTTGAACTCTTCTCTAAGCTCGTTTCTGATTTCCTCCTGAAGTTGTTCCTTAAGACATGCATCTTTCTGCGCCTTTGACAACTTGTGCCTCCTGTACTGCCACACGTATTCGGAAAACCCAAACTTCCATGGAACGTTGGTGCCAATGCCCCTTGTCCATCCATGATGTTCTTTCTTTCCCAACATTTTACTGAGGATGTCATCATCGAATCTTTGTGAGCACGAAGATTTGTAGGACTGTCTCTTAGCAGACAGGTCCACCTGTAGCAATGTTAGTTGTAATTAAATCAAGAGGACGGTATAATGTAATGAAACTATATGTATGTCTTAAACTTACGATTTTCTAGTAAACCGCTTGATCTTCGTCATTTGGGAACGTATGTGTTCCATCACTATTCTTCTTCACCCTAACCCTTGCCTAGTTCCTTGATAGGGTGCTCAGGATATCACCAAAAACTGGAGGTGTGTTAGCTTCCGCAGCAGCTTCATCCTCCTTGATCTATTCCGCCGTCTTCTTGGCGTACCCTGCGGTGCCGAGCCAATGTGGGTGAATGTTTCTTGCTGGTAGGTTCCTATAGGCATAGCTTTTTGTCAGAGACTCGAATGTTGATTTGGCGGCATGGAACTCTTCCCACACTTCCTTAGTGATGAACGGATACTTCCCATACGGTTCGGCCTAGGCAGGGTTGAGGACGTACTTTATGACCAGCGTGGTCTTGGAATTTTTCTACAAGTTGTCCATCTTGTGAATAGTGTGCCGCTTGAATCTTGCCTCGGCCTCTCCGGGGTACTCGAAGCTTTCCTTGAACTACTTCCAGGTCTCTTTTTCTGACTGTGGGACCAGATCGATGTGATCCTTTGTAATACTGAAGTTCCGTCTCCCTAGGACTCCGCATATCGTTGAGAACTTTTTGACTGCTTTTTAATCCGGGAATGGTTTCACTCTGTTCCGATATATTGGTTTTGACAAACGCCAGAAATAGTACTGTAGACCAGGCTGGGAACTTGTACATACAATTCATTTTCTTTAATCCGGGAATGATAGAGGCGTAATCTGATTTTCTGCACAAAATGAAAATTGTGTAATCTTCTATAGATATTCCAACTGCTTTTGCTAGTTCCCGTTAGACGTTTCGTCATGCAGCCGATGTAGGTGGTTTGACATGGATGGACCGAACGTACCGGACCGTATTCCGTGCGTCCGCCTCCGCATCCATCTGCCTCCGCCCGTCCATCTTCACACTGACATTCCGTTCGGACGGAATACAGTCCTATAGCAATCCTCAAAATATTAACACTGGGTTTTGGTATTTGTAAATATTCTAGATACTTATCATTAGTCATCTGTAGGGACTTTCCATTTAGTCTTGCTTCACATGTGTGGAGGGTTCTGGTCTGCGAGATGTTGAAGTGAAGCTAGTAAATGACGAACTCATGCCAGGAACGCGTGGTGAATGGGATGCATTGGTCTGTTTATATTAGTTTCGTTACATTATTAGACAAATGTGATTCTGCATATTATTGAATATGGTTTTGTGCCACTGTTCCTGTTATTATTTGTATTCATATTCCAAGTTGACAGTTGAGTTTTTCATGTCATTCAAGATTCATAATATATTGATGTTCTTTTTATGATTAAATAATTGAAATAATAAGTGTAGTCATGGAGTGTTATTTGTTTCTTTATTCATGGCCCTTAAATAGTGCCTGAGCCCGTTTACCACACCGGTAAATTAAGTTAAAATGATGTCCATGTCTATTCGCTGGAAATTAAGCAATTTCATGTAGTTTAGTGTTTATATTTATGTCTGTCCGGGATGTTAACTACTATTTAACTATTGTTTGTATTTTTTATAGTTCCATATTGTACTTGCGGATAATTTGTATACTCGCTCTTATGTTATTTTAGTTTTTAGGTACACATTGAGACCAACATAAATGAGCGGCCAGAGCACACCTTAATTTTACACTATGGGAGACACTTAAATCAAAGTTCTAGTATTGCAATTATAACCACATTTCATTAGATATCATGGTCATGGATGTTGAGTGGTTGTTTTCTTATAAAGTACTTTAACAAAATTATTACAATAAGTTTAGCCGTTACTCCCTCCGTTTCATAATATAAGATGTTTGACATTTCATTTACTGTTAAATATACTTTTATGTATATATATAGCTTTATACATTTGACAAAAAAATTTGAATAAGACGACTAGTCAAACGTATATAAAAATGTTAGGGGCATCAAACATTTAGGGACGGAGGGAGTACGAAACATTAGGATGTCTAGTGACACGCTAACGTAGCAAAGGTGTCCCGATCTTTTGATAAGACGATAAGTCGATTAAGTGGAATACCGTTAGCAATCCAGACTATAACTATCTAAGGATATGCGTCTTAGGAATCATGCATTACACTACCAAGGGTTGATGTAAGTGGCCGGAGCATCGCAGCCACCGACGAGTCAAGGTACTGTGGGTGTGTAGCTCCCCAACAGTAGCCTTCTCAATGTCGGTTCCTGGAATTTTCACCATCCAGCCTTCAAGTTTATGTAGCACCTTAATTTCTCTCTCTCGTGTGTGTATATATATATATATATAATTTTTAAAAGTAGTATATAAATAATATTGGTAACATCATAAATCGAATAAATTAAGAACCAAGTTTTCTTTGCAAACATTCAAGTCCTGTCCAATATATAGAAGCCATTCAAGTCATTTTACAGGTACCAATCATATCACAAGAGGGTGACGACAAGCTTTGCTGGAAACACACACCGGATGGAAAGTGCAACACAAAAAGTGCTTATAAGGAGGTAACAAAAAACAATTCTCAAGTTCCCACTCAAAGCAATTCCCAAATGATCATGCTAATGAACAAAATTTGGAAAAATAAAATTATTCCTCCTAGAGTCAAAACTTTTGCTTGGAGACTCCTTGCAGGTGCTCTTCCTTCCTCCTTGAGGCTCAGCTGGAGGTTAAAGGACATTTCACCAAATTGTTCTCATTGTGGACAGGTAGAAACAGACTTTCATCTTTTCTTTCAGCAGACTGATTTGGAGGCTGGCTAACATCAGTATTCCCACTGATATGGTTGTTGACAATATCTCCTTATCTCTGATCATTAGTTACATTCTCTTCAATGACTCTCAAGTAATCAAGACGGAAAAATTCTTTATTATCATGTGGCAAATTTGGAAGGCTAGAAATGAATTAAAATTTCAGAACATCCAGAGGGAACCTTCTAATGTTTGTTTTGCAGCGGACGCTATGCAAACCACCTACTCTTCTTTAATTATACAGCAAGACAACACAGAAAGACAAACAGAGGAGGAGTCATCAAATTGGCAAGATAATGACCTAGAAAAAAACAGATGGACCAGTATCCCGAATGGTATCAGGTGTTATGTTGATGCTTCTTGGGTGGATAATCATGCAGGACTGGGAGTTTTCTTTCACATGCCGTCCACACACAACGCTCTTTTCATCAGAGCCTACTCTCTACGAGCACAATCAACTCTGCAAGCAGAATTGCTGGCTCTTCAACTCGCTATAGAAATAGCGCACACTCTTGGTTTAACAAATACTATCTTCCTCACAGACAATGAAATAATTGCTAACACAATGGAGAAAAGAAATTTTGACCAAGAACCAGGTCACTGGAGCCTAAGACCTTTGTTACTCCAAATGGAACAAAACCTCCCTGAGCCCTTGCAGGTTAAATGGATCTCGAGGAAGGTTAATAAAGTCGCGGATAATCTTGCCAAGGAAGGAAGGAAATCGACCACTCTAATGCCACTTTTCTTTGTCAAAATGATGTTCATCTAGATCATCCTTCTATTCCATGTTTTGCTACGCAACTGAGGGATCAGTTCTCCCCTCGTAATTGTATTATAACTCATGCTTTATGCTTTTAATTATAATTTACATTTTCCTGATAAAAAAAATACTCTGCATATATACTAAAATCTGCAACACATACAAATGAAGAAGCATACAATAAATTGAAGCTAGCACCGGCAAGTAACAGTGAATGAGCAGTGGAGTTAGAACACAGGGCTGCAGGGGTCAGAGGGCGGACGGATTCCTTGGACAGTGTGGAACAACCGGCCCAGGTGCGGCCTATACCATTGGGTGCAGCACATCAAATACGTAACTTTTTATTTATATATTTTTATTAAAAAAATATAAAACCGCATTTTTTTTCAAATTTCTGCACTTATATATACTAATGCCTTGCTACTGGGTTAGTTTTTAAAAACACCTAGCTACTAGGTTGTATATTGTAGTATATTGAAATTTTGACATTTTGGTATTTTTGAAAAACTTATTTTATAAATAAACACATGAAAAAACTTATTGTACAAATAAACCTTTTTACCACGCCAAATGTCATTGACATCATCGTTATATAAAACGGCGCCAACGACATTGGTGCCGTCCTCCAAGTGATAATATTGTGTTCATGTGGCGGAGGACATTGCCAATGTCATTAGCGTCGTTCTGTACAACGACGACGCCAATGACGTTGGCACCGTCAAAAAGGTTCATTTATGGAATAAATATTTTTAGGGAACTATTTATAAAATAAGTTTTTTAAAATTACCAAAATATCAAATTGCAGTCATAATGTCAAATTGCAGTCCTAGTACGTAGAACGATTGTTGGCTTTGCTGGACGGGTGGCCAATGGCGGCCGTAACATTTATAGGTGTCCCCCGTTACCGCCTTGCTAGTAGATGATTTATCTGATGCAAATGCACTTCTACAGATATTATATGAGAGGAGAAAATGGCATATCTAACACGCTTATCTGCTGCTGGTTTCGCTAGAATATCACTGCTAATATGGGCTTTGGTAAAATACCATCATTAACTTGTGCACTGCAGCAGATATACCATTTTGGAGTTATTTTGCATCTTGCTCTTTCTTTTTGGTCCCTGTCATATTTTCTAGGACGAAATTGCCCGTCTTCATTTTTTGCCACCTTTCTATCCGGCCAGCACAAAAAGAATGGCTCTATCTCTCTTTGCTCTCACGTATTGAAGCTAGGGTTTGTGCTTCCAGCCTCCCATCTCCAGTGGCCATCTCCGGCGACGCGGCACCCCGGCTGGCGTAGCATCTCTCCGCCGCGCGCCTGCACGCCGGCCCCACCCCTCCTCGCGCGTCCCCACGGGTCGACGCTTCCCTGCCGGTCGACGACTCCCTGCGTGTCTGTTGACGTCAAACTAACAATCAACGATCACACACGTAGGCCTGGGAGTCAATCTTAGACAGCTCCAGTGCAGGACCTAAATATTAGAAGATACGCGGGTATGCCAGTCAGTTTGATTTTGCAACTGACAAGATAAATAGTAAAGCAAGCTGATCGGCTATCGAGCCGATAGGTGACTAATAATCCAACCGATCGGGTGTTGATGCTGCAACGGTTAGCCGATAGGCAAAGCAATCGACTATAAAAAGCTTGGATCGGCTAGAAACTCGATAGAAATAGGCTTGAATTAAATATTAGACCAACATAATCCACCAAGTCACTTATTAATCTTAGTCGATCGGACAAGCACCTATAACCAGATCGAACTAGACATACAGAGATTGGACTTAACAAAGAAAGTATGCAGTCGAGCACGATATGATTATAGGAAACATGAAGATCGATAAGTCTAATAAATAAAACGAATTACTTGGAATAAACAATGAATCATATGTTACGATCGGCTAAAACCAATTTGCATGTAATTCTCATAAGCCGATGCAACATAAATAACTGCTGATATAACTAAATCAAGCCGATTGGTATAAAAACAATGCGGTAAGATAATCAGCTGCTGTCACACCCGGAGTTTTGTCCCAAGCCTAAATTCGTAAATAATAATTGGCTTAATCAACTTAGGAAAAATCCCTCTAAAAAAATTAATTTAATTAAATCGAGGTCCGCAAATCGATTAACTGGATTTAAACTCAAATTGAAGAAGTATAAAATTTGGCCAAAAAAATTAATTTAAAACTTGGCAAAAGTGGGGCTTTCCTTTTTCCCCTCCTTTTTCTTTCTTTTTCCCTTCCTTTCCAAATTGGGCCGAAGTCCAATTTGCCTCCCTCTTTTTTCGCCTCCAACTTCCTGTCCTTCCTCCTCCCCGCGCACACCTCTCCCCGCCCGGGCCGCCTCGGCCCAGCTCCGCGCCACGCGCCAAAGTCCGGCCTCCCTCCCCGCGCCGGACGAACCGAGTCCGCGCCGAAGCCGCCGGCGCCGACTCCACCTCCGCCACGCCACTGCCGAATCCGCGACGTGGACGACGCGGTCTCCAATCACCTCTCCGCCCTAACCGCGCCACCTTCCCCTATAAATCCCCCTCTCCTGAGCGTCGCCGCCGCTTTTCCCCATCCGACCCAAGCCGCCGCCGTGCCGCATCACCTCGCCGCCGCCACCTGAACTCACGCCTCGCCGCCAGCCACCGCCGCGGAGCCCCGTCACCACCGCCGCCTAGTCCTCGCTGACGCGACCACGCCCCTCCACCGACGGTGAGCGCCCCAATCTTCCCCTCTCCCTCTCTTTTTGTTTTCACCCGTGGCCGCCGAAGCCTGTGTCGCCGTCGTGCACATCCGCGCCCAGGACGTCGCCATCGCCTTCTCGCTCGACGTCACCTCCGCCTCATCATCGCCAATGTGGTCCCACCGCTGCCGGCGTATCACCGCGCCCGTAGCACGCCGTCCTCTCGGCGCGGCCGCCGTCTCCGTCATGCGGCGGTCCGCCGTCGCCCGTCGGTTCGCGCCGCTAGTCCGCCGTCGCCCGTCGGCTCACGCCGCTCGCCGCCGGTCGCCGTCCTCCGCCGGTCGCCGGACCGACCACCGTCTTTTCCCTCTGCCGGCCGAAGCCGCCGTCTCCCTCTCCCTTCTCTGTTTCGTGCCTCTGTCGGCCGGGGCCCACCTGGCAGCCGCCCGCCCCTCTCTTCCTCTCTCTCTCTTCCCCGGGCCCGCACGTCATCCTCCCCTCACCCCTCCCTCTCACTGCTTGCGGGGCCCACCTGTCGGCGCCGCCCTTCCCTCCCCTCCGCTGATGTCACCGCCCCATTTAATTGCGCAATAATTGATTTAAGACTTTTCTGTTTAGTTAAAAAAACCCAGAAAACTTCTAAAATTCATAAGTAATTCATCTAGTCTCCGTTCAGGTCCATTCAAATTTCATTAAATCCACAAAATTGTCAAGAATCCATTAAAAACACTTTCTTTTACTATTTCAGTAGATTTTCTGTCTGTTTTATTTATTTTTTTGCTTTTTCGCTTAGATTCGGACCCCACCGAAGAGCCAGTTTACTTCGAGATCGTCGCCGAAGTACCCCAGGGGCCAGAGCAAGGCAAGTGGCACTCATCTTTGATCATATTGAACCCATTATTGCAAATTCCCCGCTTTATTTATTCAAATATGCATTGTTTTAATTAAAGTATTTACTATATTTATTTTTCGGGTAAACCTTATTATTATGCCGTTGTTTATCCAACTTTATTCATGCTAGACCAATGGTAACTTGATTAGAGTTAGGCCTAGGTTAATACTTAGCCGTGCTTAGAACAAGTAGCTCATGGTGTAACGTTAATGACCTGAGTAAACTGGTTTTCACTTGGGACTACTGCAACGTGGTGTAACGTTGAGTAGTGGTTGGGCCTGTTGCAACGTGGTGTAACGTTAGACAGTGTTATGGTATTTTACAACTGTTATTTACTTATTCTTTATTGTATTTAATTACCTTTATTCTGTTTATTCTCTGTTATTTATTTAAGTGCTGCTTTATTACAACTAACCCTAAGCCTGTCCTTGATGATCCTTATGCATCATTTATTGCCCTCTTTTCCGTGTTACTTGTTGAGTATGGTGGTTTGTACTCAGTCTTGCCTAATTTCCCCCTCCAGAGCTAGAAGTTGAGTCCGATGGAGGTGACTCTCAGGAGTGAGCTGGTCCGCCGTTGAAACTTTGCCTGTGGACTAGAGCCGTACCCGCTGGAGCTAGTCTACCTTTCTTTCCGCTGCATTTTTGTTAGAATAAGTGTTATTTTCAGTTGTTTCTAGGAACGATGGTTATGTAATCAACATTGTCTTTTTGTGTACCCTAACTAGTCCTGGACAGGGATTTTAATACACAATTAAGTTCAGAAATTCGTGTGAGGAATTTCTGGGCATGACAAGTTGGTATCCGAGCCAGGTTTGACCTAGGATCAGCCCAATGGAAACCCTAAGAGCCCTCTGCTTTTCATGTTTGTGCATAGTTTGTGAAAGTTAGAGTTGTTTTGAAAATGGGTTAGTGCTTTTCAAAAGCGTGAGTCATTTGAAAAGACAAAACCCCTTTGGTTGAAAAGCGTGAGTAAATTGATTTACGGGTAAAACCTTATTTACTTTGTTTCTTTTATGATTTATTTATCTTGAAACAAAATTTTGCATCCATTGATTCCGAATCCTTGTGTTCTTTAGATGCCCAACCACCCCTTGTTTCATCGTGGGCTTGGAATGGCTGGATTTGTGGCAGAGTTGGCAAAAGTGTCCTTCATGGCAGGATACCCCTATGAGCCAGAGTACACCACAATCCATCCTCTCGGAGGCGAGTTTCCCCACCGTGTCAGGTTGGAGCTACACGGAATCCCCGGTTACCTCCCTAACTTGGAAGCAGAAGGAGCCGGAGGCTTGCATGAGCATGCCTGCCAGGAGGCCGCCTACAGTCTGATGACAACGCTCAGGGCCAGGCACGACCTGACGTTTCGGCATTCGACATACCGGTATCACCCTGGTTGTGGACCCAATTTCATAGTCAGTAGGTTTCAGTCTGCCCGGAGTGAGCAAGACCCTACCTTCGGTAGGATGTGCACGGTGCTGCAAGGCCTCGACCAGATGCATCACAACCTCCATGAAGCGTCCAAGGCCTTGAACGACGCCAAGCTCACTCAGATCGTCCGTCTGCAGGATGAGATCGACCGTTTGAAGAAGGAGAAGGCCAGGCTCAAAGGACTCCCAGAGCCCGGTGGTGCAAGGCTTCGTCTCACGGCAAGGAAGCGAACCCGTGGGCCACCAAGAGTTCAGTCTTACCCATGTGCCCCAGATGAACCAAGACCACTGATGCAGATGGTGCCAACGTCTCCGACCCCGGTTCCCGAGGAAGGTGTCTACCCTTTCAACACTGCAAGAAATCGCAATGGTACCGTCACAGTCTCTAGCAGCAGTGAGTCCGCCTCGGTGAAGATGAAGACGGTCTCCCCAACAACTCTAGGAGCCAATCCGAAGACGAGGAAGAAGATCCATCCCCTGCCGTCGACCGTCGCTCTCCCTCCGCGCACTAGACGTCACCTTTAGCTTCGTTCTTAGTCGTTGTGTGATAGTTTTGGTGTGTTAGGTTTGCTTCGCTTGGGGCTAGTGGTGAACCATAGTAGTAGTGTGGTTATGGTTGTACCGCTAGGAGTTGTGTGGTTTTTAAGCGTGTTTCTTAAGCAAGACAATTACAGTTCATTAATTAAATAAAGCCCTCGTTCGCTTAGTCATTTCTTTTTCTTCTTTCTCTTTCTGTTCCCTCCCGCCCCTGTAGATGGTGAACACTCGCAACGGTAACCGCGACACCGACCAGTCCAGCACTGGAGGACCTCCACCTCCTCCACCAGAGAACCCGTCACTTGCTCAGATCCTCGCCAGCCAGACACAAATGCTCACCCTCATGATGCAGCAGATGCAACAACAGCAACGGCAGCACCAACAAGTGCTACAACAGCTCTTGAACCAGCACCAGAATAACCAACAGCAGCATGGACCACCCCCTGTGCAGTCAAAGTTACCAGAGTTCCTCCGCGTCTGTCCCCCAACCTTCTCTAGCACCACCAACCCCATGGAGGCAAATGATTGGCTCCATGTCATTGAGAAGAAGCTCAACTTACTGCAGTGCACTGACCAGGAGAAAGTCTCATTTGCTACGCATCAACTGATGGGTCCCGCCTCTGCTTGGTGGGATAACTTCCTGGTTACCCGCACCGCTACCACAGAAGTGACATGGGCGGAGTTCTATCTCAACTTCCGCAAAGCTCATATCCCTGACGGGATAGTCACACAGAAGAAGCGTGAGTTCCGCGCTTTGCAACAAGGTACCAAGACCGTGACAGAGTACATTCATGAGTTCAATCGCCTAGCGCGATATGCCCCCGAGGATGTCCGCACTGACGCCGAAAGACAGGAGAAGTTCCTCGGAGGTTTGGATGATGAGTTGAAGAATCAGTTGCTTTCGGGTGATTATGCTGACTTTGAGAGGCTGGTCGACAAGGCCATCCGTCAGGAGGACCAGCACCTTTAGATGGATAAGAAAAGGAAGGCCTCCCAATTCAGGTCCAACCAGCCGCACCCGCAGAAGCCCCGGTTCCATACCGGCCCCCATACTCAGAATCAGCAGTACGGGCAATCGACCTTTATTGTCTGCCAACACCGTCCCTACAACCCCAACAACTTCTACAGTGGTGGCTCGTCCCAGCGTGCTCCACCTCAGCGTGCTCTCCCTGCACCAACTCCTCGGCAACAGAATGCACCTCCACCAACAGCTCAACCTCTTCCCGCTAGGAAGGATACAGGTTCTAAGCCTGGGGTGTGCTACAACTGTGGCGACCTAGGTCACTTTGCCGACAAGTGCCCGAAGCCGAAGTGCAGCGGGCAGAGGTTCGTGCAAGCTCGCGTGAACCACGTCACCGCAGAAGAAGCACAAGCTGCGCCAGAAGTAATACTGGGTACGTTTCCTGTCAACTCCGTACCTGCTACAGTACTTTTTTATTCTGATGCTACACACTCTTTTATTTCAAGAAAGTTTGTGGGATTGCTTGGGTTAAGAAGGGAAGAGTTAAGAAACCCAATGCGGGTTAGTACTCCAGGGCATAGTATGATTTCGGACCTTTATAGCCCTAATGTGCCCATAGAGATCCAAGGGACATCTTTTCTAGCCAATCTCATCTTTCTCGAATCCAAAGACCTAGATGTCATTTTGGAAATGGACTGGCTTACTAAGTATCAAGGAGTGATTGATTGTGCCAAGCGTAGCGTCACCCTAACTAGTGAAGGTGGTGAAGTTGTGACATATCAGCCGCCGAAGTCAGTGATAATTGAGACTAGTTTGAATCAGATGGAAGCTGAAGAGCAACCCTCGGAAACAGTCAAAGATCCAAAGAAGTTAGAAGACATACCAGTGGTTTGTGAGTATCCGGAGGTGTTTCCAGATGATCTCACAACGATGCCGCTAGAAAGAGAGATCGAGTTCCATATCGATTTGGTACCAGAAACTGCACCGATCTATAAGAGACCCTACAGGATGGCAGCTAATGAGATGGCAGAAGTGAAGAAGCAAGTGGATGAACAGCTTCAGAAAGGTTACATCCGACCGAGTACCTCGCCTTGGGGTGCCCCGGTTATCTTTGTTGAGAAGAAGGACAAAACTAAGAGAATGTGTGTGGACTATCGTGCTTTGAACGATGTCACCATCAAGAATAAGTATCCTCTGCCAAGGATTGATGATCTGTTTGATCAGTTAAAGGGGACCAAAGTTTTCTCCAAGATCGATTTGAGATCAGGGTATCACCAGTTGAGAATTCGGGAGGAAGATATTCCCAAGACGGCATTCACTACTCGCTACGGCTTGTATGAATGTACGGTAATATCGTTTGGACTAACTAATGCCCCGGCATTCTTCATGAATCTCATGAATAAGGTGTTCATGGAATACCTGGATAAGTTTGTGGTTGTCTTCATCGATGACATTCTTATCTACTCCAAGTCAGAAGAAGAGCACGAGCAACATTTGCGGATCGTGCTAGAGAAGCTAAGAGAACACCAGTTGTATGCCAAGTTCAGTAAGTGTGATTTCTGGCTTCGTGAAGTGAAGTTCTTAGGTCATGTGATCAATGCTCAAGGTGTAGCAGTAGACCCCAGTAATGTGGAGTCAGTAACAAAGTAGACGCCGCCTAAGACGATCTCCCAAATCAGGAGTTTCTTAGGACTTGCGGGCTATTACCGTCGGTTCATTGAGAATTTCTCGAAGATAACCAAGCCAATGAAACAATTGTTGAAAATGGAAGAGAAGTTCAGATGGTCAATTGAGTGCGATAAGAGTTTTGAAGAGCTCAAGCAAAGGTTGGTGTCAGCACCCGTGTTGATTTTGCCAGATCAAACGAAAGACTTCTAGGTTTACTGTGATGCATCCAGATCAGGGCTTGGATGTGTGCTCATGCAAGAAGGAAAGGTGGTTGCTTATGCCTCTCGTCAGTTGAGACCACATGAGCGTAACTACCCGACCCATGATTTGGAACTAGTAGCCGTAGTGCATGCCCTAAAAATCTGGCGACACTACCTAATTGGTAACAAGTGTGAAGTGTATACGGGCCATAAGAGCTTAAAGTATATCTTTACACAGCCGGATTTGAACCTTCGCCAGTGAAGATGGTTGGAATTGATCAAGGATTATGATTTAAGTATCCATTATCATTCGGGCAAAGCAAATTGTCACGCCCAGAAATTCCTCACACCAATTTCTGAACTTAATTGTGTATTAAATCCCTATCCAGGACCAGCCAGGGTACACAAAAAAACAATGTTGATTACATAACCATCGTTCTTAGAAACAACTGAAAATTACACTTAATCTAGCGGAAATGCAGCGGAAAGAAAAGGTAGACTAGCTCCAGCGGGTACGGCTTCAGTCCACAGGCAAAGCTTCGACGGCGGATCAGCTCACTCCTGAGAGGCACCTCCATCAGACTCAACTTCTAGCTCTGGTGGGGAAAGTTAAGCAAGGCTCAGTACAAACCACCGTACTCAACAAGTAACACGGACAAGGGGGAAATAAATGATGCATAGGGATTAACAAGGCCAGGCTTAAGGTTAGTTGCAACAAAGCAGCAGTTAAATAACAGAGATTGCAAAGAGTAAAGGTAATTGAATACAATAAAGGATAAGTAAATAACAGTTGTAAAATACCACAACATTGTCCAACGTTACACCACGTTGCAACAGGCCCAACCACTACCCAACGTTACACCACGTTGCAGTAGTCCCGAGTGAAAACCAGTTTACTCAAGTTATTAAAGGTTCACTAATCACAGTGAAGCTGGGAGCTCGCCCGTAACCGTGGGCACGGCTGTTCGAACAGTTTATACTCTGATCAGAGGTGTACTACTGTACCCACAAAACACGACTCCACTACACTTGAACGTGCGCCGACATACCACCATGGTATACCGGAAAGGAGACCGTGATAGGACTCGTCACATAACCCTCCCTATTTAATCGCACCATACTTCAGGTTTCACCCCCTCCTTTACACCAAGTCGGGCAGTCCCCTCTTGTGCCTTGGTAGATCTGGAAGCAGCAGAGGATTTCGTTACACCACGATTGCCCCTCCATACTCCATCACGCCTACCCTTGCCTCGGTACGTCAAATAGTTCGAAGTCATGCTTCAAATCCCACCTTACCCATTTTGGCATGTGGTTAGCACTTAATTACTTCCAGGGTTTCCCGTAAACCGGTCCTTAATTGCCATGGGTGCGACTCTCAAAACCATGCGCCCACAGACCACCAATATCAATATTTTAGTTGACGTTAACCCGAACCGGGTAATGAATCAATATCTCAGCTATTCAAAACTAAGCATGATTAAGTGTGATCCCATGAGCTACTTGTTCTAAGCACGGCTAAGCATTAACCTAGGTCTAACATTAATCAAGATACCCCTGGTCTAGCAATGAATAAAGTTGGATAAACAATGGCATAATAATAAGGTTTACCCGAAGAAAATAAATACAGTAAATACTTTAATTAAAACAATGCATATTTGAATAAATAAAGCGGGAAATTTGCAATAATGGGTTCAATATGATCAAAGATGTGTGCCACTTGCCTTGCTCTGGCCCCTGGGGAACTTCGGCGACGATCTCGAAGTAAACCGGCTCTTCGACGGGGTCTGAATCTAAGCGACAAAGCACAAAAATAAATAAAACAGGCACAAACTCTACTGAAATAGCAAAAGAAAGCATTTTTAATGGATTCTTGACAATTTTATGAATTTAATGAAATTTGAATGGACCTAAACGGAGACTAGATGAATTACTTATGATTTTTAGAAGTTTTCTAGGTTTTTTTAGCTAAACAGAAAAGTCCTAAATCAATTATTGTGCAATTAATGGGGCTGCTGACGTCAGCGAGGAGAGAGGAGCGCTGATGGCTTACAGGTGGGAGGGAGAGACTGCAATTTGAATTTAAATCCAGTTAGTCGATTTGCGAGCCTCGATTTAATTAAATTAGGTTCTTTTAGAGGGATTCTTCCTGAGTTAATTAAGCCAATTGTTATTTACGGATTTCTTTTTACGATTTTAGGCTTAGGACAAAACTCCGGGTGTGACACAAATGTAGTTGCAGATGCTTTAAGCCGGAAGAATTACTGCAATGCTGCGGTGTCAACGGAAGTTTGTGAGCAGTTACAGCAGGACTTTGAACGACTAAATTTGGGTATAGTCGAAGAAGGTTTTGTGGCAGCCCTAGAAGCGCAGCCCACATTGGTGGATCAAGTTCGCTAATTTCAAGCAATTGACCCGGAGATAGCTGAACTAAAAAAAATATGCGAGTTGGTAAAGCTCGAGATTTTTCAGAAGATGAACATGGAACAATCTGGATGGAAAACAGGTTGTGTGTACCGGATAACAAGGAGCTAAAGGAGTTGATACTTCAAGAGGCTCATCAAACTCAGTACTCTATTCATCCCGGAAGTACCAAAATGTATTAGGATCTTAAGGAAAAGTTTTGGTGGGTCAGTATGAAGAGGGAAATTGCACAATATGTCGCCTTGTGCGATGTTTGTCAACGAGTAAAAGCAGAACACCAAAGGCCAGCAGCACTGTTGCAAGCTCTTCAGATTCCAAAATGGAAATGGGAAGAAATCGGGATGGATTTCATCACCGGTTTACCGAGGACCGCTGCCGGTCATGACTCGATTTGGGTAATTGTTGATCGATTGACGAAGGTCGCTTATTTCATACCAGTTCACACTACCTACTCAGGGAAAAGACTAGCGGAGATTTACTTGGCTGGGATCATGTGTCTACATGGAGTACCTAAAAAGATCGTTTCTGACCGAGGAAGTCAGTTTACCTCAAAGTTTTGGCAGAAGCTACAGGAAGAATTGGGAACCCGACTGAATTTCAGCACAGCTTATCATCCACAAATAGATGGTCAAACGGAAAGGGTAAACCGGATTCTTGAAGACATGCTTAGAGCTTGCGCTCTCGACTTTGGTGGAACTTGGGATAAGAACTTGCCGTATGCAGAGTTCTCATACAACAACAGTTATCAAGCCAGTTTGCAAATGGCACCTTTTGAAGCGTTGTATGGGCGAAAGTGTCGTACACCCCTCTTCTGGGATCAAACAGGAGAACGTCAAGTATTTGGGACTGAAGTTTTAAGTCAGGCGGAAGAAAAAGTCAGAATAATCCGTGAAAGGTTGAAAACAGCCCAAACCAGACAGAAAAGTTATGCAGACAATCGTCGAAGAGACTTAGCCTTCGAAGCAGGAGACTATGTGTACCTCCGCGTCACACCTTTGCGAGGAGTACATCGGTTTCAAACCAAAGGAAAGTTGGCACCACGTTTCATGGGACCATACTGAATAGTGGAACGCAGGAGAGAAGTTGCGTATCAGTTAGAACTCCCTGCTAACATGGCCGGAATCCATGACGTGTTCCATGTGTCGCAGCTCAAGTGTCTCCGTGTGCCTGAAGAACAGACCAACTCCGAGCACATCGATTTACAGGAAGATCTGACTTATGTGGAGAAACCAACACGGGTTCTAGAAACCAGTGAAAGGAAGACTCGGAACCGTGCGATCAGATTTTGTAGAGTTCAGTGGAGTCACCACTCAGAAGAAGAAGCGACATGGGAAAGAGAAGATGAGCTCAAGGCCGCCCATCCGCACCTCATCAACTCAGGAAAAATCCCTCTAAAAGAAATTAATTTAATTAAATCGAGGTTCGCAAATCGATTAACTGGATTTAAACTCAAATTGAAGAAGTATAAAATTTGGCCAAACAAATTAATTTAAAACTTGGCAAAAGTGGGGCTTTCCTTTTTCCCCTCATTTTTCTTTCTTTTTCCCTTCCCAAATTAGCCCGAAGTCCAATTTCCCTCCCTCTTTTTTTCCCCTCCTCCTTTCTCTCCTTTCTCCTCCCCGCGCACCCCTCTCCCCGCCCGGGCCACCTCGGCCCAGCGCGCCTCCCCCGCCACGCCTCGGCCCAGCTCCGTGCAACGGGCCAAAGTCCGGCCTCCCTCCCCGCGCCGGCCGAACCGAGTCCGCGCCGAAGCCGCCGGCGCCGACTCCACCTTCGTCACGCCGCCGCCGAATCCGCGACGCGATCTCCAACCACCTCCCTGCCCTAACCGCGCCACCTTCCCCTATAAATCCCCCTCTCCCGAGCGCCGCCGCCACTTTTCCCCGTCCGACCCAAGCCGCCATCGTGCCGCATCACCTCGCCGCCGCCACCTGAACTCGTGCCTCGCCGCCAGCCACCGCCGCGGAGCCCCATCACCACCGCCGCCTTGTCCTCGCTGACGCGACCACGCCCCTCCACCGCCGGTGAGCGCCCCAATCTTCCCCTCTCCCTCTCTTTCCGTTTTCACCCGTGGCCGCCGACACCGGTGCCGCCGCCGTGCACGTCCGCGCCCAGGACGTCGCCGTTGCCTTCTCGCTCGCCGTCACCTCCGCCTCGCCATCACCAATGTGGTCCCGTCGCTGCCGGCGTATCGCCGCGCCCGTAGCATGTCGTCACCGTCGGCCTCTCCGAGCCACTGCCGCCCTCCTCTCAGCGCTGCCGCCATCTCCCTCGCCCACCGGTCCGCCGTCGCCCGTCGGTTCGCGCCGCCGGTCCGCCGTCGCCCGTCGGCTCACGCCGCTCGCCGCCGGTCGCCGTCCTCCGCCGCTCGCCGGACCGACCACCGCCTTTTCCCTCTGCCGGCCGAAGCCGCCGTCTCCCTCTCCCTTCTTTGTTTCGTGGCTCTGCCGGCCGGGGCCCACCTGGCAGCCGCCCGCCCCTCTCTTCCTCTCTCTCTTCCATGGGCCCGCACGTCATCCTCCCCTCACCCCTCCCTCTCACTGCTTGCAGGGCCCACCTGTCGGCGCCGCCCTTCCCTCCCCTCCGCTGATGTCAGTGCACCATTTAATTGTGCAATAATTGATTTAAGACTTTTCTATTTAGTTAAAAAAACCCAGAAACTTCTAAAATTCATAAGTAATTCATCTAGTCTCCGTTTCGGTCCATTCAAATTTCATTAAATCCATAAAATTGTCAGGAATCCATTAAAAATACTTTCTTTTACGGTTTCAGTAGAGTTTATGCCTGTTTTATTTATTTTTGTGCTTTGTCGCTTAGATTCGGACCCCACCGATGAGCTGGTTTACTTCGAGATCGTCGCCAAAGTACCCCAGGGGCTAGAGCAAGGCAAGTGGCACTCATCTTTGATCATATTGAACCCATTATTGCAAATTCCCCGCTTTATTTATTCAAATATGCATTGTTCTAATTAAAGTATTTACTGTATTTATTTTTCGGGTAAACCTTATTATTATGTCGTTGTTTATCCAACTTTATTCATGCTAGACCAAGGGTAAATTGATTAGAGTTAGGCCTAGGTTAATGCTTGGCCGTGCTTAGAACAAGTAGCTCATAGGATCACATTTAATCATGATTAGCTCTGAATAGCTGTAATAATGATTCATTACATGGTTCGGGTTAATGTCAACTAAAATATTGATAATGGTGGGCTGTGGGTGCATGGTTTTGAGAGTCATACCCATGGCAATTAAGGACCGGTTCACGGGAAACCCTGAAAGTAATTAAGTGCTAACCACATGCCGAAATGGGTAAGGTGGGATTTAAAGCATGGCTTCGAACTATTTGACGTACCAAGGCAAGGGTAGGCGTGATGCAGTATGGACGGGCAATCGTGGTGTAACGAAAGCCTCTGCTGCTTCCGGATCTACGAAGGCACAAGAGGAGATTGCCCGACTTGGTGTAAAGGCGGGGTGAAACCTGAAGTGCGGTGCGATTAAATAGGGAGGGTTATGTGACGGGTCCTATCACGGTTTCCTCTCCGGTATACCATGGTGGTATGTCGGCGCACGTTCAAGTGTAGTGGAGTCGTGTCTTGTGGGTATAGTAGTACACCTATGATCAGAGTATAACCTATTCGAATAGCCGTGCCCACGGTTACGGGCGAACTCACAGCTTCACTGTGACTAGTGAACCTTTAATGACCTGAGTAAACTGGTTTTCGCCTGGGACTACTGCAACGTGGTGTAACGTTGAGTAGTGGTTGGGCCTATTGCAACGTGGTGTAACGTTGGACAGTGTTGTGGTATTTTACAACTGTTATTTACTTATTCTTTGTTGTATTTAATTACCTTTATTCTGTTTATTCTCTGTTATTTATTTAAGTGCTGCTTTATTGCAACTAACTCTAAGCCTATCCTTCATGATCCTTATGCTTCATTTATTGCCCTCTTTTTCGTGTTACTTGTTGAGTACGGTGGTTTGTACTCAGCCTTGCCCAATTTCTCCCTCCAGAGCTAGAAGTTGAGTCCGATGGAGGTGACTCTCAGGAGTGAGTTGGTCTGCCGTTGAAACTTTGCCTGTGGACTGGAGCCGTACCCGCTAGAGCTAGTCTACCTTTCTTTCCGCTGCATTTTCGTTGGAATAAGTGTTATTTTCAGTTATTTCTAAGAACGATGGTTATGTAATTGTCTTTTTGTGTACCCTGGCTGGTCCTGGACGGGGATTTTTAATACACAATTAAGTTCAGAAATTCGTGTGAGGAATTTCTGGGCGTGACAGCTGCTCTATTAATGTAAATATGAAAAGCATGTAGATCGGCACAAATCATCGGCCATAGACGGCGGATAAACAACAAAGATCTATAAAATACCTAGCCCAAATTGCTAAGAATAATCATACAAGATCGGATCAAACCGAGACAGTTCAAGATTAAACCTAGCAATGTCAGGCTAGATACCAAACAGATCTAGATTACTATCAAGCCGATGAGCCGATGACTGATAACCTATCGGCTCGTACTCCAATAGAACAATGAGCAAAATACATCAATCCGATATAAACTATCTGACAAACGCAATCTACTAGGTTGGACCTAACCGAGACAGTACTAGATTGAATATGTCAAACAGCAAGTATCAAACCCACGTAGATCGCCCAAAATGGTCGACCAGATCAACTTGACACACGAAAGTGCTCTAAGTTGAACCTGATACGATAACTAGCAATCGCGCAACTAGATTAGAAGATCAGACCGAACCGAGACAGTTCTAATCTAGCCGAACGATTACCGTGGCCCGGCGAAACGATGGACTTACCCCTCCGCTAGAGATCGAAGCGATGCAGCCCCGCGTCAGGTGTCAAGTTCCGCCGGAGTTGAGAACCTCGGACAAAAGGATGGCGATGCGCCGAAAGAAGTTGATCTAATTGATGCGTAGATGATTTACAATGCCCCTATGCATACATATTTATACCCTTGGGTATATGGTAATCCGTGTCGGACACAATTCCTAATAGATAAAAAGAAATAACAAACTGTATCTCTAACCCGACACGGTTTCTAACCAATAAAAGAACACGAACAAGTTCCGATCGGACTCTAATCTCTTAGAGATAAACCCTAACTAACTCTAACTACTAGATAAAATTACGCCGCTAAGCCTTAGTCTTCACGATTCCATATTAAACTCGAACTCTTCCGAATAAAATTTGTATCGGCTATTGCACCTTTCCTTATCATGTTAACAGCGTCCCCGCTGGTCAGCACCTCCCCGCTGGTTGACGACTCCCCGCGCGTCCCCGCCGATCGACGCCGCGGCTCCCCTCCCCGCCGGGCGGCGCCCCGGCTCCCCTCCGAGCGGCGCCCCGGCTCTCCGACGGTGGACGCTAGCACCGCCGCCCCTCTGCACGCCAAGACCGACGATCTATTAATTTGTGTTGTATCTATGAATTGTGGTCTAAATTTTGTTCTATCTTTAAATTGTGGCCTAAATTTTGCATTATTGTCATTTCATTCCATTTCTATCTATGTATTTTGTTCTTTCTTTAAATGTGCATTTTGTTCTAAATTTTGCGATTTTTTTCTTTAATATGATGTTGGCCTAAAGAATTTTGCACATACAAAAAAAATTGCACGTTGGTCTAAATTTTGTGACTGAATTATGTAGATATTCATTAATTTGATTTATTATTACTAAAGAGAGTTTAAGAATGACTTATAGTGTTGTATATTTGTAAAAAACTTTTAAAAACAAGAATGGTTAAACATAGATATAAAATTTAGTGGTGTCATGAAAAATCCAGAGAGGTTATTACAGTTTAATTTATGCTTGCCCCAATTTAATTATTTGATGCTATAGTATATTTTTTGAGCTGAAAAGAGTATATGTGATAAATATTTTCTATTTATTATATAGTCAATTAATATTTGATTTAAATTTCTTTTTATGTAATATAAGGAGACATAGTGATATTCGTTTTAAAACTCACAAAAAATTTAGGCAGAAAGATATCTTCAAATATTTGGTTTATATGAATACATTTAAAAGAGTTTAGGATATCTTATTTGCATTCATAAACAGAGTCGAGCCGTAGAGTTAGCATCGGTATATGTGAGCAAATACAGGGAGGAAATAGAGAGGAGATATCAGAGAGCAAACAGAGAGAGGCAACCGAGAGAACAGAGAGACGTGAGAGCAAACATAGAGAGAGAGAGCAATTCTTGTACTGTTGGCTGGATAGAAAGGTGACAAAAAAATGAAGAGGGGTAATTTCGTCCTAGAAAATCTGACAGCGACAGAAAAGGAGTAAGATGCAAAATAACTCCAAAATGGTATATCTGCTGCAGTGCACAAGTTAGTGGTGGTATTTTACCGAAGCCAATTTTAGCAGTGCTATTCCAGTGAAAACAGCAGATAAGAGTGCTAGATATAGAGTGCGTGCAAGAAGGGGCTGGCCATTTTGTAGGTGACCGTGTGAAGTTCTACTAGTGGGTAATTTATGCTAGCAAAAGTTTGCAAGTGATTTCCCTATCACCGACTAGCTGGGGATTTATTTGGTATGCCAAAATGTATTTATCATGAAAAACTATAGATATATTTAGCATTAACACATATATACATATATTTATCATATACATATAGCTATATTTAATATTATAAATATACATATATATTTATATATATTTTGATCAATTAAATATTTGTATATGTATAGTGCTAAATCTATCTATATGTACCTTCCATGCTAAAACAAGTAATTACATTGGATTAAAAATTTATCCCAAAATAAATTATATTTTAGAGCACTATTTAGGTGTTGTTTCTTTCCATAAGTCCTAGGAGTAAAACATAAGTCTCTTTTAGTCCTACTCTGTTTGTTTGGAGAGACTAAAAGAGACTAAAATCTTATTAAATGACCTACTCAATAGTACTTAGCACACAAAAATAGCTATAGGCCTAGAGTAGTAGAGTAGGTGTACTATAGGCCTTTAGTCCCTTTTAGCACCTCCTCTAGGGACTTATGGACCTAGATAATTTTAGTCCCTTTTTAATGCCTCCCGTTTGGTATTTTAGAGGCTACAAGAGATTAAAGTGAAGAGACTTATGGATTAGTCTCTCTAACAAACAACCCCTTATCCCATTAATAATATCCTTTTTTTTTCTCATCTCTCACCCACAATTCCACTTATAAGAAACCATCATGACATATATAGGATATTCAAATCATTTTTCTTCTTTCATAATTTAGTCTATAAAATTGTTTCTCGAACCTAAGGACAACTAAGTCATTTTTAGGTGCTGTTATCCACCGTTAGGACAAAAATTTAACAGAATGGTGTGGAGGGCGTGATAAAGTTCGACGATGGTATAGAGAGAGACTCGAACTTTTTAGTGAGACAGAGGCATGCATCATCTTTTTTAATGGCACGGAGGTAAAAACCTCTCAATTTTAGCATAACAATTAACCATTCCTATAAATATTTACTGAAATATGCAAAAGTACAATTGATGACTAACGTCATATCAAAGGTGAACAGTGCTATCTATTTATAAAACGGAGGGAGTGCTTTAATTCAATCGTTTGAATTTAGTCCAAAGTCGAAATCCCTACCGATTCTACAAGTTCTGGCTCCACAACTTGCTGGATTACGTGGCGTTGAGCGACCCTCGTATCACCATTACGTGCCGTCACCAGAGCACATGCCTCGTGACTTTTGAGGCTAGCTCCCACAAATAATGGGGATCGAAGAGAACAATATATGGCCACTTGCATAGAGAAAAGATCAGCACCGTTTATCTTTTTGTTAGTTAAATTCTCATGACCGTTTGATCATTTCTGATCACTCTCGATGTATATTTAACATTTCAAAGTCAACCCGTTACATAATACTTCCTCCGTTTCATAATGTAAGATTTTATAGCCTTTAACTAGATTTATATGAATGCTAATGAATCTAGACATATATAAATTATATACATTCATCAATTGTTAAATTTAGATAAAGTCACAACGTCTTACGATATGAAATAGAGGTAGTATAAAACATCATGTTATTTGTTTTTAAAAAAAATAAAGAAGTAGCAAAACTATAAGTCAAACTATAAAACTCGGTAATCGGAGAAAAAATGGTAGGTAAAGAATAAAATAATATAAAAGTTAGTATGACGAGAATTTAATGGTTGAAGGGTATACTGTTAGACAACTTAAAATCTCTTCTACTACATTCATTAAATATCTGTCTGAGGTTGATTTTTTTATACACGTTTGATTATTCGTCTTATTTAATTTTTATCAATATATAAAGCTATATATATATATGCATAAAAGTATATTTAATAATAAATAAAATGATATAAAAATAATTAATAATTATATAAATTTTTGAATAAACCGAATAGTTTAAATCTGTATAAAAACGGCATTAAACGTTTAGGGCAGAAGATAGTATACTATTGGACGGGGTGAGTCGAAGCGAGACAAAAAGCTATCGAAAATACGCAGCAGCAAGCCCAGTAGAATCTCCATGGCCATGGAGGAGACCTCTGTCGGAAGCTTGTGCTTGGTGGTTCTTGACACTCTTGTGGTCGCCTCGGTGCTCAGGCGAGCTCTGCGTGGCAACGAAACCGGAGCCAGGCTTCCTCCTGGGCCATGGAACCTCCCTGTCATCGGCAGCCTCCACCACTTGCTGGGCGGCGCGCCGCCGCACCGCGCGCTGCGCCGGCTGTCGCGCCGGCACGGCCCGCTGATGCTGCTCAGGCTCGGCGAGGTGCCCACCCTGGTCGTCTCCTCCCCGGAGGCAGCCATGGAGGTGCTGAAGGCGCGCGACCCGGTGTTCGCCAGCCAGCCCCGGAGCGTGACGCTCGACATCATCAGCTCCGGCGGCAAAGGGATCATCCTGGCGCCCTACGGCGAGCACTGGCGGCAGGTGCGCAAGATCTGCGTGGTGGAGCTGCTCAGCGCGAGGCAGGTGCAGCGCCTGGAGTCCATCAGGCAGGAGGAGGTGAAGCGCCTCGTCGACGCCATCGCCTCCACGACGACGCCGGCGTCATCCACCGCGGCCGCCATGAACCTGACAAGGGTGCTGGCGGCGCTCACCAACGACGTCATCGCGAGAGCGGTGTTCGGCGGCCGGTGCAGGCGGCAGGAGGAGTACCTCCGCGTGCTCGGCGAGGTGACGACGCTGGTGGCCGGGTTCAACCTGGTGGACCTGTTCCCGTCGTCGCGTCTGGTCCGCTGGGCGAGCCGCGCCGAGCGCCACCTGAGGAAGAGCCACGCCCGGATGGCAGAGATCGTGGATTCCATCGTCCAGGAGCGGATGGAGGAGACGGCGAGCGGCAGCGGAAGGGACGACAACGACCTGCTCGATGTGCTACTGAGGCTGCACAAGGAAGACGAGCCCAATTTTCCTCTCACTACCGAGATGATCGGTGCCCTCATCTCCGTAAGTAAATTCTGTCTTATATTTCTAGATTTTTATGGGAATTATTTGAGCATGTGAAGTATTCTTAATAAATAAAACATCATTCCAGTGTTTAAATTAAATCTAAAATGATTAAAAACTCTCTCATTGTTTTGGGCCATTTTCGGGCAGCAACTCTCTTCCTCTCCCCTCTTTCGGCCTGGTCGCTGGAGCCCAACTCCCCTCCCTTTTCTTTGGTTTTAGCTCAAAGGAAGTCCAATTGTCCTCTCTCTCTTATTTTCTTTTTTATTATTGCACCGTTATACGAATAACACATAAAAATAATTATCTTATATATATCATTTTATTTTTCAGATGTAATAGACTACGTATAAGTACGTATAAGTTGTATGTTATAAGTTCAAGAGTTTTGGAGTTGATTTACTATTTTCTATATGTTAATTGAATTTCTACGAAATTAATTTAAAATTGAACTACAACCGTATCTAATAAAATACCAAAAATTACAAAAAAAATAATATTTAGGCTCATATGTTCCATTATAGCCCATGTCCTTGAGATACTGAGATAGATGAAAAATTAAAATGTCTTGTAAGTACAATTCAATTTTCTATCTCCAAATAAACACATCATAATTATAACAATATGTATATTTGGTCAAAAAATTATGCAAAATGACATGACACCATATTTTTGGTTCATAAGCTTGCCATAAAAAATTTAAATGGTTTTAGTAAAGTGGGACCATACATTGTTGATAAATAGATACATCTTTATGGTAACTCAAAATAAATGTATATTTTGTGAACAATGTTACAAACCACTTTATCGGATGAAGAAATGACTCAAATAAAAGTCATAGATGTTGATGAGTTATACAACTTTGATGTTGATATACTTTTTCAGTTAAAATCATTTAGTATTTGAAAATATTGTTTGAAGTTATTATAATTTGAAATTCAAATTTTATATAGGTCAATTAAACTTGGATGGAGAAATAACCAAAATAAAACTTGTAGATCTTAATAAGTTACACATATTTGTTTTTGACAACCTTTTCACATAAGTTCATTTATTAAGATAAAATTTGATTCAAAGGTTTAATACTTTGAAATTAATTCAAAGGAGGGAAACATAATGGACTGAGAGAGGGATGAGCAAAAGGGCTGGCCTGTAACAGGCCTTTTGCTCCTCCCTCTCCGAGAAGTTCACTTTACGTCCCTCCTTCAATTAATCAAAATCTTAAACCTTTCAATCGAATTTTATCATATTAAATGAACTTTTCTAAACAATTGTAAAAAACAAGTTGTATGACTTATTGAGATCTACCTATATTATTTTGGTTATTTGTCCATATGAGTTTGATTGCCTATATAAAATTTGAATTTCAAATTATAACAAATTCAAATAAAATTTTTAAATAAAAATGATTTCAATTAAAAAATTCAGCAACAACAAAGTTGTATAACTCATCAATATATACAACTTTTGTTTTGGTCATTTTGCCATATGACTTTGTTTCAATAATTTGAATTTGAATCTTAAATTATGACAACTTCAAACGATATTTTTAAATACTAAATGATTTTAACTGAAAAAGTCATCAACAATGAATTTGTATAACTCATCAATATCTATAAGTTTTATTTTAGTCATTTCTTTATTTGATAAAGTAATAATAACATTGTTTATAAAATTTACGTATGTATCTTATAGTTCATAAACTGTGTAAGAGATATGTACATTTCGTGAACAATGTTACAAACCGCTTCATTTCATAAAAAAATGACCTAAATAAAAGTTATAGATTTTGATGATTTATATAACTTTAATGTTGATAACTTTTTCAGTTGAAATCATTTAGTATTTGAAAATGTTGTTTGACGTTGTCATAATTTAAAATTTAAATTTAAATTATTGAAACAGAATCGCATAACAAAATGACCAAAACAAATGTTGTAGATATTGATGATTTATACAACTTTGATGTTGATAACTTTTTCAGTTAAAATCATTTAGTATATGAAAATATTTTTTAAACTTGTCATAATTTGAAATTCAAATTTTATACAGTTCAATCAAACTCGGATGGAGAAATAACCAAAAGAAAAATGGTAGATCTACGTGATTTCTATAATTTTATTGTTTACAACTTTATTTAACAAGTTGATTTAGTACCATAAAAATCGATTTAAAATTTCTAATAAAAAATTTCCCTTCTCGCAATTTCAAAATTTCCTTCTTTCCTCCTCCTCCCTATCTCCACCCCTGGTATTTTCCCCTTCCTCTCTCTCTTTCTCTTCCTCTCTCTCACTCTTTCTCTCCTCTCCCCCTCTCTCTCTTCCTCTCTCGACGCCGAGCACGAGTCGGCGATGTGCGCTTGCCGGCGGCTGGCGGCCGCTGCCCTCTCCACGGCGGAGCCAACCCTGACGATGAGTGGGCAGCGACGACAACAAGTGGGCGACGACGCCGCGGATGGTGGCGGCGGCGCCGACCTCGACGACGATGACGGGTGGGCGGCGACGCGGCCCTCGTCCCTCTCAGATCCGGCGGCGGCGGGCCTCGAGCCCCCGGATCCGGAGGCGGAAGTGGGCAGCGGGGGCGGCCGACGGCGGGAACGGGGGATCCGGCGGCGGCGCGGCGGATCCAGGTGGGGCGCGACGACGACGACAGCGACGGACAGTGAGTGCTCCTCTCCTCTTTCCCTCTCGTCTCTCCTATGCCTGTGAGGATGATGCCTCGTCGTCGTTGTCGCCGTCGTCCCGCTAGCTGGCGCCGGCCTTTCCCCTCTCCACATGGTGGCATCCGGGCACGGCGCGCGGTGGCGTAGGGTGCGGCGCATGCCGGCAGTGAGCGGCCAGCGGACGCGCGATGGTCAGGGAGATCAACGCGGCAGGCCGGCAGTACAAAGCGCAGAGTCGAGCCGTGGAGGCATCTTCAACCGTGCTTCCTTTTCACCTTTCTGGTAATTTTGATTACCAAGAACTGGTTAGTCTATTTCTTTCATTCTCTTTCTCTCATCATCAGTTCTCAGTTAGAACAAGAAGAAGACATGCGTTAATTTTGCCCAACGATTCTTGTGGTGTTACATGAATGAGCTATTGTGTTGTGTGATGTTTGATTATAGATGGTAAATAGATGCTGTACACATATTCTGTTAGGTATAGTGGTAGTGATGATGCCTGCAGGATTAATTTTGGCAACTGCGGTGCTTGGCATACATATGCATTTATTTGTGGGTATTGAAGCTGTAGAGCCTGAGGTTAGAATGCACTAGGTTGACTTATGCTTTTGCATAATTAGTTTTACAAGCTATATGTATGCGTCCATACAAAATGGTAAGGGAGGACTATGGAATATCTCATCTGTATTTATTTATGCATGATTAATTTTAATAAATGGTATTTCGATACTAATTGGTGAATCGAGACAGTGAACATCCCCGGTCTATTTATTCCGACATTATTGATTTTATCTACATGCAAAATATATAATTTCCTTTTGGTATTTGTTAAGTAATCTAACACTGTAAATGTAGCCCTACTTGATATAAGAACATGTATGGTAGGCATGTTTATACCTGTAGGATTGTTTCTTCGAATGATGTGATTTTGTTTCTTGTCATACAGCGTATGCTCAGCTCAACACATGGTGAATCCCTGTCGCAAATAAGAGAACATGATATTTTGGCCTCTAATGGGTTGGTTCCCTGTTCAACATGAACATGATATATTATATTTCTTCTTGAATGATTTCTTTTGCTCATAATTCTTCCTCGTTATTAGATTTTAGGGAGGTAGATGATTGATGCAAAATGTGAGAAAATAATTGACTTTTGTTGAATACAATAATGAATTTAAGAGAGAATCTGGGTGTTGCATTTTCACTGTTGCCACTTTATGCCTTATTGGTAGTATCTTATATGTGTTTGCCTCTACACGCCGCAGGAAACAGAGAGTGAAGATGAGGACCTCGATGATGAGGTTGATGACGGTGCGGTGGATGAACCTGACCATGAAGAGGACGATGCCCCTGCTGAACCAGCTGGTAAGAAAGCTGTAGTTCCAGTTGCACCACCTAAAGATACAGATAGGCGGCTGTCCAAAAAGGAGTTGAAAAAGAAGGAATTACCTGAGCCTGATGCTGTGTTGCCTGAGTTGGGAAATTCTGGTTATTCAAGCGATGCTGCACAGGATGAAAACAATGGTCAGTGCTACAGTACATCCTTTTATGGTGCTGAAATTATACTTGATGAGTGTTTGTGTGTTCCTATGTCTGTCTATCTTAATGGTTGGGTGGTCTGAATGTTTTTTACACGCTATGTTCCCTTACAGCTGAGAAAGGTTCAAACCCAACCGGTGATGGAGAAAGGAAGATGCAACACTACCTTCAGATAGCAAGAGTTCCAAGAAGAAGAAAAACAAGAAAGCAAAGGAGGCCAAAGAAACACATGAACCAGCTGACTCAATTAATTGCCACTTAATCCTCATTGTTTTTAGGTATGTAGCCCCAGAGTATGCTAATTCTGGGATGCTTAACAAGAAGAGTGACGTCTACAGTTTCAGGGTGCTACTCTTAGAAGCAGTGACCGGAAGAGATGAACTATTGTTTATTCTTTTTATTCTAATTGTATCTATTATTAGCTGAATTTGAGATGGTATATGTTATTAGGTTTGAATTTGAAATGTATGAGAAATTGGATTGAATTTTATGGGCTCAAATTTAATTGGCATGTAGTGGGCTTTGACATGATAGTTGGTTGACAAAATGGGCCTAGTTCTGAAATGGGCCAATTCTAAAAAAATAATGGGAGTTGTTAAATAATTAATGGGCTGTCAATGAAATAATGGGCTATTAAAAATGGGTTGTATAAAAAAATTGCTGACATTAGCTGGTACGTCATCGGTGCCACATCATCATACACGTGTTAATGACCACGTCACCTGCCATGTTGGTCGTCACGTCAGCTTTTCATCCTATGTGGCGTTTGTCCATGTGGCATGGTCTAAGATTTTATGACAACAAATCAATGTCACAAATCTCTATGGCATTTAAATCTATTATCATACACTTGTGACATGCAACTATATAGATGTCAAAACAAATTTGTGACGATGATTTTTTGACGTTTGGATTTTCGTCAACTAGATGTCACAAAGTTTATATTGTGATATAAATTTCATGTATTATGACATAAGTACGATGTCAAAAAACCACACATCTCTTGTAGTGAGGCCCAGAGCACTGGAAATTAGTAAAGAAAGTCTTGCGTTATTTGCAAGAAATAAAAAGCCTCATACTGACTTACAAAAGATCAGAATCACTCTAGGTAGTGGGGTACTCTGATTCCGACTTTGCAAAAGATAATACAAAGTCGACATCGGGATACGTGTTTACTCTTACGGGAGGAGCTATTTCATGAAAAAGTTTCAAACAGACGATCACCGCAGGGTCTACAATGTATGCCGAGTTTATAGCATACTATGAGGCAACGGGGCAGGGAAACTGGCTTAAAAAGTTAATACCCGGTTTAAAGGTGGTTGACAGTATTGAGAAACCACTAAAGTTATACTACAACAATGAACCTGCAGTAATGTACGGTCACAACGATCAGTCAAGTGGTGCTACCAAACACATTGACATAAAGTACTATGTTGTGAATGACAAAGTCCGAGATCAAACAATCAATCTCGAGCACATTAGAATAGATAAAATGCTCGCGGATCCGCTCATGAAAGGCCTACCACCCAACGTGTTCAAGGAACATGTAGCCGTCATGGGTTTAAGGGAAGCCTTATGATTCCTGGATTATATGGCCCAAAAGTAAAACATCTGTTTCTGTTTCTCAATAGAGATGTGCATAGTGGCTATGAAATCCATCGGTGATTAACTGAGACGATGAAACATACTCTATGTGCAGACCTATGATGGAATAGAAAAAGCCTAAAAGAAATAGTGAGATCAAGGGGGAGAATGTTAGAATTGATCTCTAGCCTTTTAGCCCAATGGCTAAAGGAGCCTTGATCGCGCCCTGATCGGGGGCGTCCAGCCCAATAGGCTGGTGGGCCCCTATCACACTGCATCATATAAAAGGGGTGGAGGCTGGAATTGCACAGGGTACAAAGTTCGTCGTCGCCGCCAGTCCACCCCACAAAACCCTAGCCAATCTAGAGGGGCGCAGGTAGTGATAGGAATCGCCACCAGCCGCGCCGCGACCTCGCCGGAGTTCGTCCACAACCACCATCCCCGCCTTAGCCCCAAGCCGAAGCGAAGACGATGGCCGGCTCTTTCTCCTCGGCGTCTAGAACGACTGGTCAGTAACCCTAAGTCTGATCCCCTCTTCTCCCAATTGCAATCCCATTAATTCATATAGCAGAGAAACGAACTAGAGCTAGAACCTGGTGATCCCAATAGAATTGCTAACAACAAACACCTTAAAAACATTTTAGGGCAAGGCCGATGCTTAAAGCCTTTGCACACCTTAAGGTGGGACCCATAAACATAGCTTTTGTTATGACATATCACACTATGCTTATGATATGTAGTATGAATAAAATATAAGCTAGATAACAACCATTTTGAGCGTGACCATAAAAGGAGAGAGAGAGCACATGAGTGAGAGAAAATACTTGTTTATTTGTTATGGTTAGCCATAAGCTTATGGTGCACTATAAACTATGGCTAGTTTGCACAATGTACAAGGTGCACTTTAAGAACACACTAATGGCTTACGGTGGCCTTTTTTAAGAACATTGTAGTAGCCCTAATAATATATTTACTTACTTCAAACTAGCCAATGCATGTTATGTATGTTTGGTTTAGTTTATTATTTTGCCAATGCATATAACAATGTAATTAATGATAGCGCCTTATATTTTGGAGCAAAGAAATAAAGTGGTTGCGCCTTATATTTTGGAACGGAGGGAGTACCCTTCTTATTTTTTTATTTAACACTTTTTTCCTATGTTTAACTACTTGTCTTATTTAATTTTTATTTATTTTATTACGAATTTATTTATTGCTATATAGCTTGGAGCATGACTTATAATTTAATATATTTAGATAAAATTTTTGAATAAGGTGAACAATCAAATGATTTAAAAGTTAACGGCATTAAATAAAAAATTTAAAAAAATACTTTTTAGTTTTACTTACATTCATTATTAATCAATATATATTATTAGAAAATCTTATGCTAGGGAGTTGAGGAAGTACCAGTAACGGAGTGTAATTTTTAGAAAAAAATTAATGTTCGTACTCTAATTAATTTCACCACAAGAAAAAACATGTATGAGTTGTGAGAATTAATAATCCGCCAGCGCTATTTGCACTACCACAGAACCAGTTATTGCAAACGGGTGATAAGGATTTTTGCATACGGTTGGGCGAGTCGCATGCACGAAATCGTCGGTAAAGATGGTGATCTTTACATGCGGCTAGCGCAACTGACAGCATGCAAAGAGATAAAATCGCGAAAAAAAATTAAATTCCAAAATAGACGGATCACCATATTTCCATATCTTAATCCATATTTTCTTTCGGAACCAGGCTGGGTATGGGTAGTGCCAGATAATATATCCTTTGTTCCGTATCGTAACCCATATTTTTTCTTAGAATCGGATTTAAAAACAGGTATTTTTACCTCTAATATATATATATATATATATATATATATATATATATATATATATATATATATATATATATAGACACACATTAACTGCCGCGTTCAGCACCGCAGACAAGTTATCCGGATTCACTGTTTTTTCACGCACACGTTTTTCGAACTGCCAAATTGTGTTCTCATAAAAGAATTATATAGGAAAGTTGCTTTAAAAATCATATTAATATATTTACATTTTTATAATTTATAATTAATTAATCACGTACTAATATATTTTCTGTGCCATCTGTGCGCCAGATAATTGACCCTCCTTTTTACCCGGGCGAACATGGCCTAAATCTACAAAGCTAAGTAGAATTTAAAAATGATACTTCAAGGAAAAATATACAATATTACTTGTGTTGTGAGCTCATAAAATAAAATAATTTTTGTCATGTTTTATATGTGCACTCATAATATATTTTTTATGTTTATATATGAACTCATAATATATTTTTCATGTTTATATGCAGACTCATAATATATTGGGGAAATTTCGTTTCTTATAGTTTCTAATACTGATTTTGCCCTTTCCTAACGTTTTTGCCCTTACTTTTTAATTGAACGAACCAGTTGCCCCTCCTTTGGATGGAAGGGCTAATGGTGTTAAATGACTATTTTACCCCTGCACGAGAATATCATTTTGATCCGTTTTTTAGTCATTTGTGTTGTTACTCTCCATTCTTATCATAGAAATATACAAAAGCAATATATTATTAATTCAAATGACATGTTTAAAAACTTACAATTTTTTAAAATATTTGACAAAGTTTCAAAACTATGTCAAATTTTTTTAAAAAATTATAATTTCATAGAAATATACAAAAGCAATATATTATTAATTCAAATGTTTAAAAACTTATAATTTTTAAACAGGGGTAATTTCATCATTAATTATTTTCGGAATTAAATCTTTTATTTTTAAACTAAATATATTGGTCAACTAATGGTCAACATAACTTCCATCCTAAATAGATTTCCATTCTAAATAGAGGCAAACAGTTCGTTCGGTTAAAAAAAAGTGGGGCAAAAACAAAAAGCCTAAAAAGGAGGGATAAATTCAATATTAGACTTGAAAATCAGAACAGAAACGAAATTGTCCCTAATATATTTTATTACATATTTTATAATATGGGACATGGGGGCGGATAGGTTCTTTCCATATCCTAATCCATATTATTTATAGATTCGAGTTCGAACTCCGATTGTATCGGGTATCCATTTTTTGTTTTCATATTCTTCCCATTAGCCTCGGGTCGGGGGCCGGCGGAAAATATCCGTCCCATTTCGCCCCTACTATTTGGTGCACTCGCAACGCTCGTTGGGGCAAAAGTTTGACAGCGTTATCAAAACTTGCTTTTTTATCGTCATTAAAAATTTATCTCGATTCTCGAGGTACTATATTTTTCGGTATAAAAATTTAATATCATGAGCTGCAAATGTAGCTTAAAGTTGCAATATAATTTTTGATATCTCAAGTAGTTATCGAGACAGTAAAAAAGCCCTTACCGTAAACTTCCGAATCGGACTTCCTCTGTTGTGTGAATATGGAGGACAAGAAATCGGCCGATGAGGGCACCGGCCTGGCATCTGTATGGGCGTATTTGGGAATGGTTTTCTTTTTAATATTTTTCTATTGAGTGATTTAGAATAGAATCATTCAAATCAAATTTAAAATTATCAAGTCTAATACTTGAAACTTTACACTAGAAAGTGAAATTTTGAACTCAAAATTAAAAAAAACTCTAAAATTTGAAACTTCCAATTCAAAATTTTAAATGAATCTACTAATTCTTGAGACTTTCCTCTAAAAAATTAAAATTGAACTTTAGATTTGAACATTTCAACAGATTATGTGAAACTTTCAACCAAAATTATCTATTATTCCCTCTGTTTTATAACGTAAGAGTTTCTAATCTTGTCTAGATTCATATAAATAGTAATAAATATAGACATATATATAAATTATATAAATTTTAATTTATACAAGGCTAGAAATTTTTACGATACGAAAGGTAGTACTTTATAATACGTAGTCATTAGTAATTATTATGCGTTAATCGCTAGCTTAGCACGAGATGCGTGGTGTCGGTTCCCCGTGCCTCGGTCGCATGCGTGAGTACTAGCCTAACCCCTAACGATCCACTACTTGAAAAATGTGGCAACCGGCGACATCTCCTTATTTTAGCTTTTGCTTATACTTATACGCTAAAATTTAAAATTTTAATCTTAATTTTAGATTTAGTATTGAGTTTTTCTCATCGTAGTTTATTTTCTAGCATTAGCTTCTAGATCGATAAACACATATATAAAAGTTTTATTCGTAAATTATTTATCGTTTGTAGATATGTCATTTAGTTATTTTTTTAAACCCAAAAGATGGCTCCACATATAGATATCTGAGTCATTTCATAATAGATGGCGCCATATTTTTCTTAGCTAGTTAATCTCTTTTGTCGACTTGTAGAGGTAATCGAACAATTTGAATCTCAAATATTTTGTTGGGATTAGGACGACAAATAATGCTCTAACTCAATTATTAAGCATAGAATCTGCTTAGATGAAGGAAAACAAAGAATGTGCAGTTTAATCTGTTCGTTCTGCAAGTTAGTCACTTGACGAATCAGATAAAAACAACTAATAATGAAAATCAGAACTAAATAACTTTATCATAAGTAGTGATATACACTCTAGGTTCTTAATTATTACTCTATCCGTCTTGTAATAGTTATCATTCCAACTAGTTTCAGCAGTAATTAATCTTTTGAAATAAATTATAATTATGTCCCTTATTAAATGATGTATGGTTTCACGCATTTACTAACATATGCATGAGACTTAACAGGAAAGTAGAGTGGGATAAAACTACCCAATTTACACCGAAATGCAGAAATTGATTTATTTCGAAATCAGTTTAAAGCTAGGTATTTGTTTCTTTCGCAACGGAGAGAGTAATTGGTCCAAATCATTTTTGCCTTTAATTCTGCAGTAGAGACCACGTATGATTAGCTTTTTATTTTATATAACACATGAATTAAAAGTAAAAACCTCATTTTTTTTCTCTCTCTGTGACACTCGAACCTCGTGCCCAAAACCTCTTTATTTTGTTGAGATAATCCCATCCTCGATCTTAAATATGGAATTTTTACCCTTATTTTTGATTAGTTAGCAATCATCTCGTATTATATGTTCCTTGTATAATTACTAGCCCTCCAATCCCAGATATAAGTCGTTTAAAACGGCCGTGTTGAGTCCTTACTTAATATATTCACTTTAGAACTTTCAGGGAACTTATTCTACTATTATCCCTTGTTTGATCTTAATAAACAAGTGATTTCTCACAAATAAAACGATTCATCTTTAAATATAAATGAAGGGTATAAAAATCATTTGATTGTTTTCTTAACTCTTGTGTCCAATTGTAAAACAATCTCCCTCTAATCGTTTGGCTTTCTCAAACGACATATTTGCAAATAAAAAATAATTTATAAATATAACTAGTATACATGTTCTTAGCGATTTAGCGATTTAAAAGTAAGGACAAAAAACTTAGATAAAAATCCTTAAAATTAACTCTAAATTTAAGGTTAAAAAAATTAAATACTGGTTTATAAATATAAGCAAAAGTGAAAGGATAAGTCTAGAGATATTTGTGATCAAAGGGAGGAGTGACCTTGTAGCTAGTCAGTTGGTTGAACCATACACATTTTTTCGGTTTCGTCTTGTTTGCTGAACCCCATTCCTCCCAGCAAAGGCAGATTGGAAGAACAGAATGAGTGAGGCAGGGGAGGGGTAAAGGCGAGAAGTTACGAGACTGGAGGAGACATTTATAGCCATGGTAGCGGAACCTCCGCGAGGAGTTATTTGGCCTGGATCGTACGTCCTTTTTAATTTAGCTTGAAATTATTATAATATAGCTTAAGGGAAGTAAGCTAAAATAAATAGATAAATTTTTATATTAGCTATTATAATTTAGAACCCAGATTACTACAATCTGATAAACTCATTCAAAGATATATTTTTTAATTATTGCATGGCTAAAATCCTACCATCTTTAGATAATTTAAAATAATTACACGCATTTCCTATTATTTCTACATTAGTTTATACTAATCAAGTTTAAATAAATCTGACTCAATAATCCCCAGCTGAAATAAACATGACCTCAACACATTGAATAACTAGCTTCATATTTGGGGGGTAAATTAGTGGATCAGTGCTTGGGGTGTAAAGTGCATATTTCCTTACTTTTTACAAATAATGTTCACTGCGATATATAGTAGATTTGATCGTATTTTTTTCGTTTAATAAACCAACTTACTGATTTTGTTCTTTTTAATCCCAACAATTAATGGTATTCGTGAGGAACAACACGTTTTTTCTTTATGTAAACCTACTAACTATTTTTAGTTGTCAGGCTCAACAATAATTATTTGCGTTGGTATTGTTTTGGTCACGGCCATCTATATATATAGTTAACCATACGTGATGAGAATTTAAATAGTTCAGATCAAAAATATGTCGCACGTCAAGAAATTGTTTACATAAGCTACATGCTCATTATTTGCAGGATATCTTTGGAGCCGCTACAGATACCACAGCTTCTACTCTTGAAAGGGTCATGGTAGAATTTATCAGAAATCCTAGGGTTATGGTGAGGGCAAAACATGAAGTCTGGCCGGAACAAATTTGGGCATGGTAGATCCATGCTAACCGGTAGTGACACCAGTGAGTTAAACTACCTGCAGATGGTCATGAAGGAGTCCTTACGGCTGCATCCTGCTGTCGCACTAATTCTACGGGCAAGCCAGGAGAGTTGTCATGTTATAGGCTATGACATACCCCAAGGTATGCAAGTTTTCATAAATGCGTTTGCTATTGCAAGGGACCCACAACACTGGGACGATGCAGAGCAGTTCAAGCCAGAGAGATTTGAGGGCGTTGGTGCAGACATCAGGGCTGCAGTTGCGCACTTGGGGTTCATTCCGTTTGGAGCTGGACGTAGGCAGTGCTCTGGAGCTCTGCTTGCGACCACCACAATTGAAATCGCACTAGCAAACCTGCTATACTACTTTGACTGGACACTTCCCCATGGCGAGAGCCTAGAGTCACTTGATATGAGTGAAGTGTTAGGGATCAGTACGCATAGGCATTCCGATCTCTATCTACACGTAGCTTTCAGTGGGTCCGGGGTTCTTTAACCACCCTAGAGAGCCTTTCCTAGGCTCAAAACAAGTACAACTAGTACAAAATTTGGGTTTGTTCAAATAAACAACTTCCAGTTGAAGGTTTGATGGTTGTGTGTGCACACACCTATAGCAGCAGTCACCGGTCACTAGAAGAAAAACAACACTTTGGTGTGTTGGATGTACCACCTAGTTGCCAAGTTATTTTGGGATTGGTTTGATTCTGCTAGAAATATCTCTCTCTTACGTATGGTGAGGTTGTTATAGCCATACGTGTTAGCTAAGGTTGTTTAGAGTGAGACTAGGGAGAGATGTATTTCACCATCGTATTCTTGTTCCTGCTTATGTTTATAAGACAAAATTTGAGTTTTTAATTTTAAATTTGAAGTTGATTTCGAGTTTTTTTTTCATTGTAATTTATTTTCTAACCTTTGCTTTTATATCGCTAATAACACGTATATAAAAGTTTAATCATAAATTATTTTTATTTGTAAATATACCATTTGGCGTTTTTCTTAAAAAAGCCCAAAGATCACCTCCTTAATTATCTTCGTTGTTTCTTGGGCTACATCGTTTCACAGTTGCAACTGCTTATAAGCAAAAATTTGAATTTTAGAACTTAATTTTAAACTTAATTTTGTGGTTTTTTTCATCATGGTTTCTTTTACACATTTCGCTTTTAAATCGCTATGGATACGTATATAAAAGTTTTATCTATAAATTATTTTTCGTTGCAAAAACGCATTTTCGCTTATTCCTCCAAAACACGAAACGATGGGAGCCCTTATCTCAAGTGACCGAAGTTATCCCGATCACGTTTATCAACTTGTAAACAATGGCAGAGGCATCTATCCATAGTCATACCTTTCACAATCCTACTTAATTTTTAGAAATGTTTAGATCAAAAATCTAGAAAACTTTTGGCCACCTTATTTTGGATCCAATCATTAAATATTATTGAAACAATATACAACCATTACTGCCCCTAGCCATAGCACGACAACTGTATCGGTGACCATTACTCCACAATGCCCACCTATCTCGTCAACCCAACCCATACTTGATCCCTATTACTACCAATTGGCCCAAAACATATTTCATTTACATGACCACATTAGCTGCCTAAGAGCATCTACAACCACTAGAACGGAATTGGTTATCTCTAACGGGCTTAAAGTGACATCTCTATCGGACATGGCTCCTGTCACTAAACTAAGATGTGAGAAAATACCTCAATCGAGCATCCGACAGTCACATATGACACTCATCTAAATCGGACCTAGATTATGACCCGTCACTGATGACTCCTATCTCTGATGGGCCAAAATTATGACCCGTCACAGATGACTCTCATCTACGACGGACCTAGATTCACAGATGAGTATAATCCAAAAATAATAATTTTTTTCATATGTGTGTCTGTTTGGTGGTCATCTATGACGGGTTTTGTCATATGCATGCCTCTCTAGTCATCTCTGACGGGCATTTGGTTAGCCGTGCGTCTTTCTAGTAGGTCACCTATCAAGAAATTGCTCTAGGCCAAGCACACTTAACCTCATAATTCCTTTGAATATGGCTTCCGAGAAAGAAATTGTAATTTATTAGTATGAGTATTCATTAATCCTATTAATCCCTGGGCCAGGATGTCATATCCTCTCCAATTCGTATATATTCATTCATAAACACAATCATCAATATATTTAACACAACAACATTCATACAAATTTTACTTTGGTATTTTTGTAGATAACATTTTTTGAGCTATTTGAATTTGAATTCAAAAATAAAACAACTTCAAACAATAATTTTAAATACTAAATGATTTCAACTGAAAAAGTCATCAACAATAAAGTTGTATAACTCATCATTATCTATAACTTTTATTTTGTTCAGTCTTCTATAAAACATTTTTTTGAACAGTTTGAATTTGAATTTGAAAATATGACAACTTCAAACAATATTTTGAAATACTAAATGATTTCAACTAAAAAAGTCATGAACAACAAAGTTATATAACTTATCAATATATATAACTCTTATTTTGTTTACTTTTCTATACAACATGTTTTTGAACAGTTTAAATTTGAATTTAAAAATATGACAACTTCAAACAACATTTTGAAATACTAAATTATTTTAATTGAAAAAATTCAAACTGTTTTAAATTCAAACTGATTTTAGTTAAAATCATTTAGTATTTGAAAATGTTGTTTTGAATTTGTCACATTTTTAAATTCAAATTCAAGCTGTAAAAAAACATTATGTAGAAAAATGACCAAAATAAAAGTTGTAAATCTTCGAATGTTATACAACTTTGTTGTTAATAATTTTTCCATTTGAAATCATTTAGTATTTTAAAATATCATTTGGAATTGTTATATTTAAAAATAGTCATCTGTGATGGGCCATAATTTAGGCCCGTCAGAGATGAGGGTTATCAGTGACGGGCCATAATTATGGCCCGTTAGAGATGAGAGTCATCTGTGACGGACCATAATCTAGGCCCGATTGAGATAAGTGTCATCTCTAACGGGCTTAATAGTTTGGCCCGATTGAGATAATTGAGACAATCTCAATCAGGCGTACATTTGTGCCCGTCACAGATGAGTATCATCTCTGACGGGCCCTAAGCATATGCACCTAGATTCGGCTGTGCGACTACATCTATGACGGGCTCATTTTAGGCCCGATTGAGATGAATTCATTCTGACGGCCAAATAGCCTAGGTATGTGACGTGCCATCATAAATGAGAGGATCTGTACCAGTGAACAATCTCCCGATCACACTCTCCAAGCTAAAATTTAGCAATTATGAGCAAAAAATATCATCCAACAGTCTCACCAGCCGGATAGTCAAGCCATCTCGCTAGCCAAATTGTTCTTCTCACTTGCCAAATTTGGCATGTCTGTTTGGATTGCCAAACTAAGGGCTGTACCATGGGATGCACCGCTTTCTCTCCTCCTTGTGCTAAGATTGAAGAGTGTAATAGAGATGTTGTTGGATTGAAAGATAATTTTGACTCTTGTTTTTAACAAACTGGCGAAATAGATATTTGGATCGTGAGATTTGGAGAGATTCAACGAGAACTTGTCCAGCCTAGCCAATAGCTTGTTTATTTTGTAAATCAAATAAAATTCGAAATTTAATCAGTTCCACCGTTTGACCTTACTCAAATTAATATGATAATACTTTTTTTATTTATTGTTTGTTCGGTGCTTATTGGCTTTTAGCAGAGATTGGATATTTGAAATATACCCATATGCGGATTTTGATAATATTATTAAGACAAAGAGCAAAGCAGGTTACTCTTGTAACCATGCATCTTGACCCTATGGTCTAAACAGGGTATTGAGAAAATTGAATAATTAGTATCACATGTAATTTGTCTTGGCCTTCATTTGTGTTCATGATCAAATACTCACTCCAGTTATTATATTTGTTGTCGTTGACTTTTAAATTTATGTTTGACCATTTGTCTTATTCAAAAAAATTACAAATATATCAAATTAGGTTTAAAAACTTGTAAGAAAAACAAATCATAACAAAATAATTAATAGTTATATATATTTTATAATATTAATGATTAAATATAGATTCAAAAGTCAATAGATCTAGATAAAAAAAATCAGGTTGGAGTACCAATATTGGGAGCATGTATATAACTTTTGACATATTTATTTTTCCAAAATCTTCTAAGTGTAATTAATTTTGGTGTAGTTACACTGTAACTAAACGACTGCAGCTTATTATATACTCTCTCTAGATGTTTAACTTTTTTGCTTGCTATGTTTGACAATCTGTCTTATTCAAAAAATTATGGAGATATCATTTATTTTGCCTGTGACTTACTTTATTATTAAAAGAACTTTAAGCACAACTTATTATTTTTTATATTTGTACAAAATTTTTGTATAAGATGAATAGTCAAACGTTGCAGCTAAAAAGTCAAACATCTCACGTTATAAGACGGAGGTTGTATAAGTTACATGTAACTAACCCAAACATGAGCCAGTGCAGGTGGTTTTGCACCATAGGTGTGTCGAGGGGATGTTTCGGGTTGGGTATCTGGTCTTTGCGAGCACACGATTAGCCCAGTTTTTCCTCTCTCGCATATGGCCACAGAAACCTCGTAGCTTATCCGATGGTTGAAAAATCAAAAGTTTTTCTTTTTGCCTATATTTTCTATCCATAGATGTATAGCCATTCCGATTTTGATTTGCGTTCGTAAATTCATGGAAATATCTTTATTGTTGTTTCCGCTATTGCTTCTTGTGACCAAAGGGTTGCATACTCTGATAGCCAATTCGACCCACCAAACTAAGACAAGAAAAATTACAAATAAATCCAGCATTATTTTGGACATTTCAAATTGCGATTATAATTTTAAGCGTGTGAGCGGGTAAATTTTGAGAACGAGGTTTCAATTAATGTATTATATATTGTTTTTCCATTGCACTGAATAGACAGTTAGGCACTTGGCTAGATTAAATCTTCTTGTTGAACTTATAACACAGGAGCTGGACAATCAATTGACTCATGCTTATGTTAATGGTGCAAAGAATCTCATGCATTATTTTGTTCCACTGGTTTTAAAAACATATTATATGATACGATATGTTATATTCTCGAACAAAAGGACATGTTGTATCACAAAATCTGCATACATAGTGGGATTTTACTGTCCAACAAACAAAGGACATGTTGTATGACAAAATGTGTATGTATAGTGGGATTTTACTGTACAATAAATTATACACATGACAGATTTTTTAAAAACATTTTGGCCTTTTTAGAACTTATTTACCAATAGATTCCTAATGATGCTTTAGACAAAAACGGACCCAATGATCGGCGCTATGGGACTTGGTGCCGAGATAGCATGGGATGACACCATCAACCCTAGCGCCGAGCTTGGAATAGATGCTGGCAACTGAGTGATGTGGTAACCGAGGTGGCCGAGCAATGGCACCAAGCACTGTAGTGCTAAGGGCATGAACAATGGGAAGCCTCAACAAGGATCCCCATGTTACAAATAGGATAAAACCCCTCACAAGGAACTTTACCCAGAGTGGATGTAGTTTTGAGTGGGGCATTGAGTGGGACCGGATTCATTTTTACTCATCTATCTCTGTCCTCTCCCCTCCTCTCTCTCTCGGTCTCCTCTATCCTCACCTCTCTCCCTGTTGCTCCCCTCTCTCCCTCTCCTCATCCTCTTGACGGCGGCCGACGCTCAATGGCGAAGCAGCGGTGGGCGGTGGACCGTGAACCGAGCTCGGTGGGGGTGGATCTACCCCGGCGTGGCGCACCAAGCTCGGTGGGTGGCGCTCGACGGCGGAGCAACAGCGGGCATCATATCGAGCGCAACGGTGATGGATCGAGTCTGGCGGGCGGCGGACCGTGCCCGGCCACGGCGGACCGAGCCCAACGGTGGCGGATCTACTCGAGCGGCGGCTTTTTCTTCAGTGGACTTTTCTCTCCCTCCATTTTTGGCACAATTTTTTCTTCTCCCTCCTACTTTCTCTAACAAAGCACCGGTGTTAGCACCAATGTCTTCTAGAGGGTGTGGGCTTCTCTGTGGAGGGACGGTCCATGGCCATCCATGGCCATCTGGCAAGCTTGCTTCGACGTGACGGGCTAGAGCCACACGCCACGTCGGAACACTATGCATGTCCTAAGGTCCTAGCTGGCAGCAAGCCCAACTTTTTCCTTTCATCTTCCCTTACCTCTTCCTTCTCTCTTTTTTTCTTCCTCCTCCCTTAGGATATGTTCGGTTGCAAGGATGGCATGGGTCGGGCCAAGGCTATTACCTTTTTACTAGTGTTTAGTTTGTGGACTAGGTGGGATGAGTTGCACCAAATGGGAAATATTCTCCCTAGATGCTGGATGGACTGGTCCACCAAAATTGTCCGGACCGATCCATCGCAGGTCGCACCCATAGAGGAAGAGAGAGAATTATATCTAGCCATCCCACCTCCTTCCCTCGAATCAAACATGTGATAGGTTCACTCCATCCCATCTCATCCCTTTAACCAAACAAAAAACAGAGTTTAACCACATGCCTCTAACCAAACAGAAAAATACAACGAACTTATTCAATAATCCAAGGATGAATTTATCCGTCTCACCTCGTTCACGAACTTGTTAATACCAGAATTTGGAAAATTGTTGTTGGAGATTACACTGTGATTAAAGATTGAATCGGACAGGAAACATGACAATCGTATATAAGACCAGGCGGAATACAACTCGGATTGAGCCGATGGAGTCTGGATCGGATAAGAAATAAAATCCGATTGGGCCTAGAATATTATAGATAGATTCAGAAATAATCAGAGTCAGTGTAATTTAAATTTATCTGTTAATAAGAATTAGTTTAGATTTTTCCTTTATCTTTAAGAGAGTTAAAGTCCGATTGGGACTTGTGTGTTAGAGATAGAATCTACATAGGAGTTTGTTATTCTTTTTATCTATTAGGAGTCGTATGTCATGTCCAACACGGACTAGCGTCCACCCGAGAGTATAAATATGTATGCCTAGGGTCATTGTAAAGCATCTACTTCTCAATCAATAGATCAATTACTCTCGGTGCATCGCTACCGTCCTAACCAAGGTTTCAACTCTGGCGAAACTTGGCACCTGACACGGGGCTGCATCGCTTCGATCTCCAGCGGAGGGGCAAGTCCTACGTTCTGTTGGGCCAAGGTAATCGAATCGACTAGATTAGAACTTCTTGGTTCGATCCAATCTTCTAATCTAGTTGTGCGATTACTAGTTATCGTATCAGTTTCAACTCAGATCACTTTCGTGTTTTGAGTTGATCTGGTCGATCACTTTGGGTGATCTACATTGATTTGATATTTGCTATTTGACATATTCAATCTAGTATTGTCTCAGTTCGGTCCAATCTAATAGATGGTTTATAGCAGATCAATGTATTTTGCTCATCGTTTTATCGGAGTACCAGTCGATGAGTTATCAAGCATCGGCTCGTCGGTTTGATAGCAATCCAGATCTGTTTATTATCTATTCTGACATTGTTAGGCATAATCTTGAACGGTCTCGGTTGGATCCAATCTTATATGATTATTCTTAGCAATCTGGGCTAAATATTTTATAGATCTTGGTTGTTTGTCAGTCATTTATAGCCTGATATTTGCTGATCTACATGTTCATCATATTTGTATCAACAGAGTAGCCGATTGCTTTACTGCATTATCTTTACACCAATGGGCTTGATTTACTTAGATCGGTAATTAATTTTTGTGCATCGGCTTATGAGGATTACATGCAAATTGGATTTAGCCGATTGCAGCAAAGCATTCATTGTTGATTTAAATTATTTAAAGTAATTCATTAGTTTATTTATTAGCCTTATCGATCTTTGTGTTTGTATGATTATATCGTGTTCGACTGCATACTGTCTTGGTTAAGTCCGATCTATGTATGTTTGGTTCGATCTGGTTATAGGGCTCGTCCGATCGACTAAGGTTAATAAGTAACTTGCGGATTACGTTGGTCTAATATTAACTCAAATCTATCAAGTTTCTAGCTGATCCAAGCTTTTTACGGTCGATCGTTCATCCTATCGGCTAAACGCTGCTACAATAACATCAGATCGGCTGGATATTTAGTCACCTATCGGCTCGATAGCCGATCAGCTTGTTTTATTGTTTATCTTATCAGTTGCATGATCAAACTGATTGGCACGCCCGCGTACTTTCTAAGAATTTAGGTCCTATACTGGAGCTATCTGAGATTGACTCACAGGCCTACATGTGTGATCGTTGTTGTTATTTTCGCTGTCAACAGAACTAAACACATCCTACAGCCTAAGCCAGAAGGCTCTCTCCCCTCTCCCCTCTCCCATCTTGCGCCTAATCCCCTCAAATCTAGTTACTTGGACTCGTCTTATTTTTTCGAATCACACGGTAAGCTATCCTCCATTCCCTTTGTTTGCTCTTATTTTCGTTGGTTATTGCGTAGATCGGAGTGGTGACCTAAAATGTTTTTTTTTCATTTTGTTGTTGTGATGAAATGGTTAGTTGATTTAGACTAGTGTACAAGACTACAAGCATGTGTGCCATACTCAATTTTCTATGTAACATCGTATAGAATCCCAAGCAATATATGTAAGGTAATCTATTTCTAGTATGACATTGATATTGCCATAGTTGTTTTTTTGCAAGACAAGGGTGTAATTCTTGTTTTTCGAAATGTGTATGGAATCCCTAGAATGCAATATATGTAAAGTAATCTATTTGTAGTATGACATTGATAACCATTGTTGAGCTCAATCAAAGATTTCATTTTAAACGAATCTTTCAATATGGTATATGGCACTTTTTTTCATCAATATATAATAAAGCATGTACTGTATTGTATATGCTATTACTAAGAGCATCTCCAACAAACAACCCAAATTGGACTCTCCAAATACCAATTTAGCCACTCCCTATTTCATTTAGCCATTCAAATTCGTTTTTTACTCCAATAGTCTCTCCATCCACCCTCTCTATTTTAAATCTATGACAGCTTGGCCCCACATTTCATCCTCTTCTCTCTTTTTCTATCCCTCTTCCTCAATCTCTTTCTCTCCCCCTCTCCTTTTCTCTTTCTTTCTCTCTCTCCTTTCCATCTGGAGGCGGCGGCACAGGCAAGCCGCGCCGGCGCCGGCGCGCACGGCGCGGCGCAGCAGCGGGGAGGCGCCGGCGCGGAGGCAACTCGTGCGGGGCGGCTGCGGGGAGGCGCGGCGGCGTGGCGGCGGGGAGGCGCCGGCGCAGAGGCAGGAGGAGGGGAGGCCGTGCGGGGCGGTGCGGCGGCGAGGAGGCGGGCGGCTCACGCGGGGCGGCGCAGCGGCCGGGAGGCCATGCAGGTCGGTGCGCGGGGAGGCCGGGCGCCACGACATTGGGTTGCTCTGCCGCCTCGTGCTCCCCGACGGCACCATCATGCCCGCGTGCGACTGCCTCTTCACTGACCTGCTCCATGACGGCGGCGACCCGGTGACGATGAACCGGTGACGACAACCCAGCGGCGTAGACCCGGCGACGACGACGACCCGGTGGCGGCGACCCAGCGTGCTATACTGCTGTAGTAGTAGTGGTGTTGTATTAGTACTGTTTGTGGGCCCTCACGTGGGGCCCACAGATGGCAAGTGAGAACTGGCTGGCCAAATTTTGCAAGTTAAGGGGCTAGTTTGGCCAGCCGGATGGCTTGACCATCCAGCTGGCAAGGCTGTTGAAATGCTGTTTTTCATTAAAATGGACGGATTTTGGCTTGGAGAGTGAGATGGAGCATCTGTTGGAGATGCTTAAAAAAGCATTTTTAGCCGTCGTATACTTTAAGCGGCGAAACCAATTCCTGGGCTGATTTGGTGGCGACGGGGCCGATCGGGCTCGCTAGAATATTTTATCCTCGTTTTTTTCTTCCATTTATACTTAGTCTAGTTTAGTTCCTAAATTTTTTTTCTCAGAAGCATCACATTGAATCTAATTGCATAGATAAAAGAACTAAATAAAGTATTAAACATAGATGAAAAAACTAATTGCATATTTAGGAGAGAAATCGTTAGACAAACCTTTTGAGTCTAATTAGTACATGATTAGTCGTAAGTGCTACGGATTAATTAGTCTCAAAAGAGATGTCTCGTGGTTTGCAGGTGAGCTATGGAATTTGTTTTTTTTCATCTGTGTCTAAAACCCCCTTCGACATTCGATCAAACGTCCGACGTGATACCGAAAAAAATCATTTCGCGAACTAAACACGCCCTTAAAAGCTAAATTCAATTTTTTTCATAAATTTTAATTTGATTTTAGAGTATTTTATTATAGTTTATTTTTTAAACTTTGCTTCTAAATCGCTAAATCGCTAAGAACCTATATATTAAAGTTCCATCCACAAATTATTTTTTTACAAATATACCATTTGAGTTTTCTTTTCTTTAAATTCCAAGAATAATAACCCCATAAATTATTCCAAATGCGTGTAAAATATGACCAACGACTAAAACATATTCTTCGTTCCATCTTTTCGCTTCACTTGTTGTTATAAGCCAAAATTTAAATTTTCAATCTTAGATTTAAAGTTTTTTGTGGTTTTTTCAACAAAGTTTATTTTCCAAGAATTATTCATCAACTACTTTTTTACAAATATGCCTTTTGGCCGATCAACCTTTTCGTGTTTTGGGTATGAGGCTGACCCCATCACTGAATTCGTTGCTTATTCTATACCCCCTCCCATTCTGTAGTACATGATAGCCTGGCAAAATGAACAATTTTAAATCTGAGTTTATTCTGAGATCTATTTTACGTCCTGGCAAAATGAACAATTTTAAATCTGAGTTGGTTTTGAGGTTTGTAGTCCGTTCTGCACCTTTTTACCCTCGTGCCTGTATGCATGGACGCTGTCACGCCGCTGGCTCCCGATGCCATATTAAGGCCCCGTTTAGTACCCGAAAATTTTCTCCCGAAAATATCCTATCAAATCTTTGGATATCTAAATGGAGTATTAAACATAGATAAATCGAAAAACTAATTGCAGAGTTACGCGAGAAATCGTGAGACGAATCTTTTGAGCCTAATTAGTACATGATTAGCCATAAGCGCTACAGTAACCCACAAGCGCTAATGACAGATTAATTAGGCTCAAAAGATTCGTCTCGCGGTTTGCATGCCAGCCGTGAAATTCGTTTTTTCATTCTTGTCCGAAAACCCCTTTTGACATCCAGTCAAACGTCTGATGTGACATGCAAAAATTTTCATTTCACCAACTAAACACCCTCTAAGCCGCACACGCTGTCCTCTCCTTTTCCCTGCTGCAACTGCAAAATTAGCTAAAGTCAACTATGCTGAACTTGAGTTTAACTATGGCTGCTTTCGTTGCCCCCTCTTAGTGTAGTACAGGCTATAAACCAGCTATAAGTATGTTTTAAGAAGATAAGAGAGGAGAGAAGGGCAACAGGTAACTAATTTATAGCTAGCTGCAGTATAGACTACAAGACACATGTGTGTATGACAGGTGAGACCGAATATTAGTTGTGTAGTCTATGCTATTGTATGAATTGGCTATTAAGTTGGCTATGGACAAGTTAGAGCCAACAGTTGGCTATACTACTGAACTTGCTCTTAGATAACTTATATCCCTCGTTTTCCGAGCACACGCTTTCTGAACTATTAAACGGTATATTTTTTATAAAAATTTTCTATAGAAAAGTTGTTTTAAAAATCATATTTATCTATTCTATATTTTAATAATTAATTAATTATGTGCTAATCTATCTACTAATATATTACTACGTTTTTTTGTGTCCGTAAGTTAACTTTACGTCCTCCCAATGAACAGGGCCGATGTTGAAGTAGTCTGTCGGGTGAGCAGAAGTTGCTCCTCCCAACGAACAGGGCCGATGTTGAAGTAGTCTGTCAGGTGAGCAGAAGTTGCTGTATAAGATTAGTTCAGAGGTGTATTTAGTATGGACGAGCATGGGAAAGTAACCTTGGTCTGGACGTCCTGTATTCTAGTTCTAGCACGGGAGGAAGTATACAACATGCACCTTGGTAAAAGTGGAGCGACCTTTTGGTTTCGTGTGCCGAGTAACACCACCCATTCCGCACGCCTCCACGCCATTTCTTTCTTTCTTCACCCGCAGAGTCGAATGCACCCAGCCAAAAATATCTCAAGCGCTTGGGCCCACGTGTCATTCACCTCGGTGCCGTGACGAGCCCATCAACCCGCACTGCCAAATCTTTTTTTCTTTTTATTTTTTTTCTAAGGCTAGAAAAAGAGAGAGCCTTTTTGCCGTTTGCTACCTTCCGCACCTTGACCGGTGGTAGGTTTCTCCTCCCCGCGCGCGCGGCGATGGCCGCCGGCCTCCTCCTCGGCGTCCGCGACGCCACCGCCTGCGGCTCCCCCCAGCTCCGCCCCTGCAACTGGGCCCCCAGCCCCCGGTGGCGGCCGCTCGGCGCCGGCCGTGCCCTTGCGGCGGCCTCCTGCCTCTCCTCCCGTGCGGGCCGCCGCCGTGGCCATGTCGTGAAATTCGCGGCCTCCGCTTCGGGGGCCGGCGAGGAGCCCGGGGATCCCTCGGAGGATGAGGCGCAGAGGGAGTGGGAGGCGGAGATGGCGCGGCGGCTCAAGGAGGCGGAGGAGATGGAGGAGCTCGAGCGGACGGCCGAGGCGCTGCAGAGCCAGGCCGCCGCCGAGTCCTCCGACGAATCCGAGGAGGAGAAGCGCGAGCGCGTCCGCCGCGAGCTCCAGAAGGTGTCCCTAGCCCCGTACAACCCAGCCACACTCTCTTTACTACTTACTTAGCTTAATTATCTCCATAATTAACACCCCCAAACTGGAAGGAACCCATCACAAAATTGTTCAACCACATCATTGCGAGCTAGTTGTGCTAGCGCTATGCCACCTCCAGTTTACTACTGTAATATGTCTGTGTCGATATTTTTTTGCCTCACATTGTATGCATTGCTCTAGCTGGATTCTGACATGTGTTCTTGTCTTTTCGAATTGGGGGTTTGCAGGTGGCGAAGGAGCAGGCAGAGAGGCGGGCGACGGCGAAACAGATGTTTGATTTGGGGCAAAGAGCCTACGGGAGAGGAATGTATGGCCGCTCTATTGAATTCTTGGAGGCTGCACTGACAATCATACGCCCCTCATCGCTCCTTGGTGGGGAGGTAGCATATCACTCACCTTATGTGATTAATAATTCTGTTTTCCTTTATGTTATAGCAAATGAATGTTTGGATATATTTGAGCTATAAAGAATAGGAATACCTGTGCTAAATTACTTAAACCACCAGTGCTGCATGTGACATGTTATTCACATTGTAGCTGTTTTAGATGCCCTGGGTCATCTTTTGGCATATTAAAAGAAAAGACCAAAAACATTTTTGATATTGAAAAATAATTTGTAAATAAAAATTTAATATACGTGTTATTATCGATCTAAAAGCAAAAGCTAGAAAATAAACTACAACTTGAAAACCTCAGAATCAACTCCAAATTTAAGGTTTAAAATGAAAAGGCTTATAAGTATAAGCAGAAGCAAATAGATGAGGGATAGCTTTTTCATACTGCCTTAGTGGTTTGCTAGCTTACTGTAGTGATTTTGTGGCGGAATGAAACCACTACAAATGGTACGAGGTCAATAAAAAGGTAGAGTGCAAGACTGAAACAGTGTTTTTCAAATATGCAGGACTGGCCTAAGGCCCATAATATATACTCCCTCCTATTTTTTTTGTTTGGAGCCATTGACTTTTTGATCTACTTATGACCCTTCGTCTTATTCAAAAAATTTGTATAATTATTGACTATTTTATTATGATTTGATTTATTACTAAAGTTATATGATTTATAATTTTGTATATTTGGACAAAATTTTTGAATACGACGAAGGGTCAAACGTAAATAAAAAGTCAACGACGTCAACTAAAAAAAACTGGAGGGAGTATAATATACCAAGATTAAGAAATCTTGCAAATAGTTCAATGAGAGTGTTGCTACCTCAAGATTGCCTAATAGTTGTTCTATGTGGTGTTAGCGATACTCGTGTGCATGTATAACTCTTCTTTCTGTCTTGCCTTGTGTCCTTCCCGGTTCTCCCGATTATATCTCTATAAGTCGGTTGAGATATCTGTGGAACGGTAGAGGCTATATGTATGAACGTTCTGTGATGAATCAAAGCATCGCGTTGAGCTATTCCTGCTTTCATGCTTTCATGTGGTATATTGAGATGGCTAAAATTGAGCTTGGAAGCTTTGTTAATTTGTAAGAACTGAAAATAAACATATGGTAGGAATCACTAGTCTGGAGCTATTAAATTCCGCAGGTGTGGATATTGATCAAACATGGCTGTTAGGTCTACTTTACTGGAAATTGATATGCACTATGGCTAAATATGTTGTAAATAGGACTTAAAAACATTTATATGTGGCCTGTCAACACAATGTACACTTATTTGACAAAGTGAGCTTCATACTTTATAATGATAGATTCAAATATTATTATAACCATTTCACTTACAGATCCAAATTTGGCTTGCAATGGCGTATGAGGCCAATAGGAGGCACAAGGATTGCATTGCACTATACAAAGAGTTGGAGAGCTCACATCCAATGATCAACATTAGACGGCAAGCGGCTGAACTCCGGTACATTTCTGAGGCACCCAAGCTGAAGATCTCCAATGACGAGGTGGTCACAATACCACAAATTGGATCCAGTTGGGATTGGTTAGTCATCTGTCTTAACACCATACTGTTTTGTTTAACTGCTCTTATTCCTTTAAACAGTTGGCATATTTAGTTGGTTCATATCTTCTCCTGGAACATTAAAGTATTATGTTAAGAGCATTGAAGAAAAAATCTTACGTGAACATTGAAGTAAAAACAAATCTAACTTGTTCCACGACTTGCTGGCAACAACCCATGCATGCTGTCCGTTACTCAAACCTCATAGAAATATGACACGCTGTATAATATCATATGATTAGGTATGCTGGAACATGGAGTGACAAAATCAAGGACCAGGAGGACAAGAAAAGAAAAATGGTGGCTGCCAGCAGCCAAGTCGAACCTTCGCCAAATATCTTTGGTGACTTATCTTTCTTGCGACCTCCAACCGAATGGACAAGCAGCGCGTGGGTGATTGTTACTTTATGGATTGTTTTGATTGGAACAGCAATCTATTTGCAAAGGTGAAAGAAGCCACTCCAATCTTTTATGTGAAGATATCTTGCTGTCAAGGAGGCGACCATTGAAAGGAGCTGCTTGGACCGATTATCTGGGTCGTTTGGAACACTACAGAGAATCACTCTGTGGACGGTAGTTTGAATCAACGCCCTATAGCTGTAGCAAATGCATTGTGGAAACAGTTGTAAGATTTTACGGCAGCAATGGATACTGTTTCCAAACCGCAGTTAATGTATCTGGTAGCAAGTTGATGTGAACCGGTCCTTGTAAATACAACGGTGGAAATGAAGCCCGTAGCGTCTCGTTGCCAACGCTCGCAACACCAATGGGGCGATACCAGCATTGTGTCAGCAGCAGTTCATACGAGATTTATTTTATCTGAGGTCGTCGCTTCCTGAAATTGATTTTCAGCATGGATTACGGTCATCCAAGAACAATAGTATCTTGCTGAAATATACGTATTAAGACAAAATCACAAGAATATGATGATAAACAAACAAGATCGATTTCTTTTTAGAAAGACCGTCCTTAATCAAACAACCAAAGTTATAGATGTCCTCGAATGGAGCTAATAACCACGAATACCTGCCTAAACTGGCATAAATTTAAGGGCAGTCCCAAGGAAAGAAATCTAAGGAGTTTTAATGGAAAAAATTGATACGTTTGCTATAATAAATTATTTATAGAAACAATTTTTTACAATGTTTTTGAGTAATAATTGGTTTCTCTTTCTCTCTCCTACCTCTATATTGTTTCACTAATGGTGAGTATGACACATGCTCTCTACATATCAGTGGTTTTTCTTCAATGGTGAATTCATGGATTCTTAGTGTATTGGATGAAGAGAAGACTTTTTTTCTTCATGAGAAAAATATTTCTAAGTTTTTTTTCTCTCTTTTTTTATTAATTACGTTGCCATGTCATCATTTTGTTTTTATCACAAGCTATTTAACGAGAATAAAAACCAACATTAACACATCATTGAGACTACCCTAACTCGCTAAGTTCTTAGCATTATCATTGGAACCTCTTCCTTTATGAACAAATTAATTTGACAGTTTTGAAACTTGCCACCCTCGCCTTGATCTTTATGATGATATGGTCATACGGTCCATGTCTCTGCTCCTTACCGTTGACATAGTCACTTGCTGCCTGAATTTCAAAAACAAGGACATTCCCCAAAACAAAGTCTTCATGACCTCCATTGTCTCCAGGTTTATGGCATCCTACATCACCACTGCAGAATCTGGCAAAAAGGTTCTTGTAGGGTGCATTTGGTTTCCCACGTACTTTCTAGCCGAGTCTGTATTAGAGGAGAAAAATAGTTATATATATATATTACACAGCGCATGACATGGCACGACCAAACCAGACCCCACACCACCCACCAATAGAGCAACCACCCCGTTTATACAAGATGCAGTTAAGTTTTAACTATTTAAATTACTTGTAGGGTGCTCCGAATAAAGTAAGTTAAACTTTGACTCCTTTCAGTCAAATTTTAATTTATTGAAGTACAAATATAAGGCAGTGAAAGCGAGTTAATTTTTAACTCAAACACGTTGCATATATATTAAGTTATTTTTTAATTGACACGTCCACCAACGAGTACGCATATCATGCTGTTATACAATGTAGTTAAAGTTTAACTTATCAAACAACACACTACATGCTACGCATATGAGTTAATTTTTAACTAACACACTAGTAGGGGATTGAATTTATGATAAAAGTTAATTTTTAACTCGACTAGCTTTGTTGGGGGTGGTGGTGGTGGGAAGGGGTGAGCTGACGTCGAGGATGGTTGGTTGATCGTTGTGTGACGCGCTACATTGTTTCGTAGCGCGTATCGTCTGGGTGGCGCGCTACATTGTTTCGTAGCGCGCATCGTCTGGGTGGCGCGCTGTGTAGCGCCACCGTGTGTGTATATATATATATGAAAAATTAGATCCTATTACTAGGTGTATAGCTACTCCCTTCACGTCCATAATGTAGAAACATATTCATACATGTTTCTGCTCTCATCTAACAAAAAATATTGACACCGTTAAATCTTACATGAATATCATCGTAAAATTTTGGTTTCCCTGGAACACAATCACGTTATCTTGCCATATTCACTGATACCTGCTCATTATCTTGCCATTTCCACTGCTATGTGCAAATAGAAAAATATTTATAGTATTGTCCGTCCTAAGAGTCATCTCTTTTTTCTCTCCCTGTTCGATCTAACAAGTCATCTAAGGTTGGTGGCGGCGGCGGTGTAGACATCAAGTGAGAGACCTGCCGACATGGGATCCACTGGGTAGGAGTGCACTGTGCACTACATCCCGCTTGTTATGATCCTCGAGGCCCTCCTCTAGCTCTCCGCCTCTTGAGATGCCTCCTCCTTCTACAGTGAGCACTACCAACTATTGGTTGTTTTTATCGTCTTTGTGGAGGACTACGAAGAAATATAACCACTTAATGTTGCTCCCTGACACAAACTAAGTAACAATGGTTGTTTCTGTTGCTAGGGAGACGGCGGATCAGGCACCTCCTATGTGAGCTCCTTCTACCGTCATAGCTCCTCTGTTATCACCAAGAAAAGGTGATAAGTGACCGAAAGGAGTCGAATTGGAGTATATGCAAATAGATTATTACTATTGTGATTGAATAAAATTGCCATCGCAATGGGTGTCACAGGCTATTTATAGCTTCTAAAAGTACCTAAGGAAGTTACATAACCGCCCTTCGATGATTACAATAGAGAGGGGGCAAATTGGTAAAAGATTATCTCCTAAGACTTATCTTAGTGGTCATATACACCTAATTGCTGGTCCTCTCAATGATTATGCAGAATATTCTCCAATATAGCGTAATGTTTGTCACATCTAGAGTTTAATCCTAAGCCTAATTCGTAAAAAGAAATTCGTAAATAATAATTGGCTTAATAAACTCAGGAAAAATCTCCCTAAAGAAATTAATTTAATTAAATCGAGGTTCGCAAATCGATTAACGGGATTTAAACTCAAATTGAAGAATATAAAATTTTGCCCAAAAATTAATTTAAAGTTCGGCAAAAGTGGGGCCCTTGTTTTTTCCCTCCTTTTCCTTTCTTTTTCCCCTCCTTCTCAAATTGGGCCGAAGTCCAATTTTACTCCCTCTTTTCTTTTTCCTTTTTCCCCTCCTTTTTCTTTTTCCTTCCTCTCCCTTTCTCCCTCTCGGGCCGGCCCGGAGCCGACCGGCCCATTGCCCATCTCTCCCCCGCGCCGCATGGCCTCCTCCCTCCGCCTGGGCCGGCGGCCTAGCTCGCTTGCCTCCGCCTCGGCCTAAAGCCCGTGCGCCGCCGAAGTCTGCCTCGCTTCCCTCGCCCGGCCGAACCGAGCCCGAGTCGCGCCGCCGCCGGAACCAACTCCGCCTCCGCCGCCTGCAACGGCCGCCGTTGAGTCCGCGCCGTGGTCGACTCGGTCTACAACGGCCGCCCGCCCTAGCCGCACTACCCCGCGCCATAAATAACTCCACCGCCCGCGTTGCCGCCCACTTTTTCCCCTCCGCCTGAAGCTTCCGCCGCGCCCAAGCTTGCCACCGCCTTTCGATCTCGCCGCCGAACGCCGGTCGTCGCCGTCCAGCCACGTCACCACCTCCGCCTCGACCTCGCCAACCCTCCGTCGACCTTCGCCGCAGCCGGTGGGCATCCCCGCGCCCTCGCCGCCTCTTCTTCCCCTTCGCCCTCGCCGCCCATCGTCTTGCGCCCGGCATTGCCCTCGCTGCCGCCGTTGTCGCTCTCGCGCCGCCGGTCGTCGCTGTCGCCGACCCTCTGCTGGCGCCGCCCGCCCCGCCCTCGTCGCCCTCCGTCGCCCGCTCTGCCGGCTGTCGCTTCCCTCCTCTCCCGGCCGAGCCGATCTCCCCGTTCCCCTGCTCTCTCTCTCTAATCGACGGGACCCACCCGTCGGCTCTTTTCCCCTCTATCTCTCCCTCCTCTCACTGACAAGCGGACCCCACTCGTCAGCCGTCGGCCGCTTCTCCCCTCCCCACGGGACCCGCCAGCCAGCCTCCCTTCTCTTCCTCCTCCCGGGCCCCGCCTGTCAGCCCCTTTGGCATCCTCCCCTTTCACCGACATCCCGGGCCCACCAGTGTCACACCCGGAGTTTTGTCCTAAGCCTAAAATCGTAAAAAGAAATTCGTAAATAACAATTGGCTTAATTAACTCAGGAAAAATCCCTCTAAAAGAACTTAATTTAATTAAATCGAGGCTCGCAAATCGGCTAACTGGATTTAAACTCAAATTGCAGAAGTATAAAATTTGGCCATACAAATTAATTTAAAACTCGGCAAAAGTGGGGCTTTCCTTTTTCCCTCCTTTTTCCTTCCTTTTTCCCTTCCTTCTCAAATTGGGCCGAAGTCCAATTTTCCTCCCCTTCCTTTTCTTTTTCCTTTTTCTTTTTCCTCTCCTCCTTCCCGGGCCGGCCCAGCCGAGCTGGCCCATCTCCCCGCTCGGCCGGCCCAGCCGACCGGCCTCCCCTCCTCGCGCGCGCGCCTCCCCTCCGCCTGGGCCCCCGCCTCGGCCCAGCTCGCCCGCGCCACGCCCATGAAGTCTGTTGCCGCCTCCCTCCTCTCTCGCGCCACTGACAGGTGGGGCCCACCTGTCAGCTCGCGCGCACGCGCCGCGCCGCCGCCGTGTCGCAACCGCCGCACCGCAACCGCCGCCGCCGAGTCCTCGCCGCGCCCGACTCGGTCTCCAACCATCGCCCCGCCCTAGCCGGCCTCCCCGCGCTATAAATCCCCACCGCCGCCGCGCCGTCGCCCACTTTTCCCTCTCCGCCCGAAGCTCCCGTAGCCGCCGCTCCTCGCCGCCGCCGTTCGATCTCGCTGCCGGACGCCCTTCGCCGCCGTCCAGCCGCGTCACCACCTCCGTCCCGTCGTCACCGACTGGTCGCCGCCCCTGTCGTCGCCGGTGAGCATGCCCAGCGCCGCGCATCCTCTCGCCACCCGGTCGCCGCCGCGCCCGACCCCCTCACCATCGCTGATCAATCTCCGCCGCCATCACCGATCGACCGTGCCTACCCGCGTCATCACCTCCGCCTCGACCTCGCCGACTCACCCGCACGGCCGCCGCCGCCGGTGAGTGTCTCCTTCCTCCTCCCCTCTCTCTTTTCCTTCCCGGCCGACCGCCATCGAGCCGCACGCCGTCGCCGGACGTGTGCGGAGCTTGTCATCGCCGCCGCACGCTGCAGTCGTCGTCGCCTTCGCGACGACGTCGTCAAGCCGCCGCCACCCGCGCCCAGCTCGCCCACGCTCGTCGCCCGGTCGTCATCGCCGCGCTAGTCCGTCGCCGCCAATTTGCCCGGCTGCGCCGCGTGCGCCGCCGTCTCGGTCGTGCGCCGCGCACCGTCGCCGGACATCAGTCGTCGCCGTCGCGCCGACACCGCCGTGCCGCGCGCCGTCGCCGTGTGCCGCTGCTGTCGCCGCCGCCGGCTGCCGCCGTCGGCCGAGCCGCTCTCCCCGCTCCCCTGCTCTCTCTCCCTCTAATCGACGGTCCCACCCGTCAGCCGCCGCCGCGCCCCTCCTCCCTCTCTTCTCCCGTGGGACCCAGCTGTCAGCCTCTCCTCTCCCCTCTCTCCCACCGACAGGTGGCCCCCACCCGTCAACGCCTCCTCTCTCCTCGCTGACGTCAGCAGCCCCATTAATTACGCAATAATTGATTTAGGACATTTCTTTTTAGTTAAAAACCCAGAAAACTTCTAAAATTCATAAGTAATTCATCTAGTCTCCGTTTAGGTCCATTCAAATTTCATTAAATTTATAAAATTGTCAAGAATCCATTAAAAATACTTTCTTTTGCTGTTTCAGTAGAGTTTGTGCCTGTTTTATTTATTTTTGTGCTTTGTCGCTTAGATTTGGACCCCGCCGAAGAGCCGGTTTACTTCGAGATCATCGCCAAAGTTCCCCAGGGGCCAGAGCAAGGCAAGTGGCACTCATCTTTGGTCATATTGAACCCATTATTGCAAACTCACTGCTTTCTTTATTCAAATATGCATTGTTTTAATCAAAGTATTTACTGTATGTTATTTTTTGGGTAAACCTTATTATTATGCCGTTGTTTATCCAACCTTATTCATTGCTAGACCACGGGTAACTTGATTAGAGTTAGGTTTAGGTTAATGCTTAGCCGTGCTTAGAACAAGTAGCTCATGGGATAACATTTAATCATGCTTAGTTCTGAATAGCTGTAATATTGATTCATTACCCGGTTCGGGTTAAGGTCAACTAAAATATTGATAATGGTGGGCTGTGGGTGCATGGTTTTGAGAGTCGCATCTATGGCAATTAAGGACCGGTTCACGGGAAACCCTGGATGTAATTAAGTGGTTACCACATGCCGAAATGGGTAAGGTGGAATTTAAAGCATGACTTCGAACTATTTGACGTACCGAGGCAAGGGTAGGCGTGATGGAGTATGGACGAGCAATCGTGGTGTAACGAAAGCCTCTGCTGCTTCCGGATCTACCAAGGCACAAGAGGGGACTGCCCGACTTGGTGTAAAGGAGGGAGTGAAACCTGAAGTGCGGTGCGATTAAATAGGGAGGGTTATGTGACGGGTCCTATCACGGTCTCCTTTCCGGTATGCCGTGGTGGTATGTCGGCGCACGTTCAAGTGTAGTGGAGTCGTGTCTTGTGGGTACAGTAGTACACCTCTGATCAGAGTATAAACTATTGGGATAGCCGTGCCCGCTGTTACGGGCGAGCTCCAGCTTCAATGTGATTATTGAACCTTTAATAACTTGAGTAAACTGGTTTACACTTGGGACTACTGCAACGTGGTGTAACGTTGAGTAGTAGTTGGGCCTGTTGCAACGTGGTGTAACGTTGGACAGTGTTGTGGTATTTTTACAACTGTTATTTACTTATCCTTTACTGTATTCAATTATCTTTATTTATTTTAATCTCTGTTATTTGTTTAACTGATGTTTTATTGCAACTAACCCTAACCTGTCCTTGCTAATCCCTATGCATCATTTATTACCCTCTTTTCCGTGTTACTTGTTGAGTACGGTGGTTTGTACTCAGCCTTGCCCAACTTTTTCCCCCTTCAAAGCTAGAAGTTGAGTCCGATGGAGGTGTCTCTCAGGAGTGAGCTGATCTACCGTCGAAGGTTTGCCTGTGGACTGGAGCCGTACCCGCTGGAGCTAGTCTACCTTTTCTTTCCGCTGCATTTCCGCTAGAATAAGTGTTATTTTCAGTTGTTTCTAAGAACGATGGTTATGTAATCAACATTGTCTTTTTGTGTACCCTGGCTGGTCCTGGACATGGATTTAATACACAATTAAGTTTAGAAATTCGTGTGAGGAATTTCTGGGCGTGACAAGTTGGTATCAGAGCCACCTTTGACCGTAGGATCAGCCCAATGGAAACCCTAAGAGCGCTCTGCTTTTCATGTTTGTGCATCGTTTGCGAAAGTTACAGTGCTTTGAAAATGGGTTAGTGCTTTTCAAAAGCATGAGTCATTTAAAAAGACAAAACCCCTTTGGTTGAAAAGCGTGAGTAAATCGATTTACGGAGTAAAACTTTATTTACTTTGTTTCTCTTATGATTTATTTATCTTGGAACAAAATTTTGCATCTATTGATTCCAACTCCTTGTGTTCTTTAGATGGCTGACCACCCCTTGTATCACCGTGGAAACGGAATGGCTGGATTCGTGGTAGAGTTGGCAAGAGTCTCATTCACGGCCGGATACCCCTATGAGCCAGAGTACACCACGATCCACCCTCTTGAAGGCGAGTTTCCCCACCGTGTCAGGTTGGAGCTACATGGAATCCCCGATTTCCTCCCTAACTTGGAAGCAGAAGGAGACGGAGGCTCGCATGAGCATGCCTGCCAGGAGGCTGCTTACAGTCTGATGACAACGCTCAGGGCCAGGCACGACCTGACGTTTTGGCATTCGGCTTACCGGTATCACCCTGGTCGTGGACCCAATTCCATGGTCAGTAGGTTTCGGTCTGCCCGAAGTGAGCAAGACCCTACCTTCCGTAGGATGTGCACGGTGCTGCAAGGCCTCGATCGGATGCATCACGACCTCAATGAAGCGTCCAAGGCCTTGAACGATGCCAAACTCACTCAGATCATGGTCATCATCTAAGCCTGATTGGCTAGAACTTGGGCAATCGTCGGGTCCTCTTGTTGCGGCGGTCGTGATCCATTGCGCGAACCTTCACGGTTTTCTTGACTTCCAGTTGCTCCTAGGATGTTGCGGTTACCGTTCCTTATGTTCACCATCTTCAGAGCAGAAGGAGAAAACAAAGGTAGAGGAGAAAACTAAGCAAAGGGCTTTTCTGAATTATTCGACTGAAATTTTCTGATCTTGATTAAAACACTTAAAAGAGCACTCAACTCCTGGTGGTACGACCATAACACCACTACTCGTTATGGTGAACCGCTAACCCCAAAACATACCTACACACACAAAAACTACCAAGCAACGACTAAAAGACGATGCTAGGGTAACGTCTACGGCTCGAAACGGCTGCGACGACTGAAGAAACAAAGTTTAACTCTTGAACGACTCCATCTACAACTTGAGGGCGACGCTTGGAGTAGCGAAGACCTGACTCTTCACTGCTGGAAGAACTTGACTCTTCGATCTTGACACTTGATCGACTGAAGTTGCTGACGACTGCTGCGACGAACGCACTGGTTACGTCGACGGGATACCACACATCTATAGAGATCAAGGTTTGAGAAGCAAGTATGCTCACTAAATTTTAGAAACCAAAAGACTCGACACATTTTTCTTTTCAAACGACTCAAATTTTGCAAATCCTAATGCATATGACAGAAGGCTCCTAGGGTTTCCATTTGGCTCATCCTACGGTCAAGATTGGCTCTGATACCAACTTGTCACGCCTAGAAATTTACACCAAATTTCTGAACAAAAGCATGTATTAAATCTCGGTCCAGGCATCAGCCCGAGTACACACTATGACAAATCAGTACACAGTTCCACGACTTAAAAACAAATAAAAACAATTATCTATCGAAATGCAGCAGAAAGAGGAAAACAAGACTAGACCATCTAATCTTCAGCTTCAGCTGGTGATGACGGCTCTATACCACATGCATTCTCGACGGCAGACTGAACCTCACTTCAACCTTCGGAACAACCTTCTTCTGACACAGGCTCTGGCACTTGCTCTGGTGGGTGGGGGAAAAATTAAGCAAGGCTGAGTACAAACCACCGTACTCAACAAGTAACACCTAAGAGAGGAAGAATAATGAATGCAATAGGGTATCAAGGATAGGCTAAGGTTAAATTGCACAAAGCTGCAGTAATTTAGCAAAACTGTAAATAAAATAGATTGAAATAAAATTAAAGTAAACAATTAAAATAATCATCCACTGTCTAACGTTACACCACGTTGCAACAGGCCCAAACCACTGTCCACCGTTACACCACACTGCAACAGGGTCAACCCTCTGTCCAACATTAAACCACGTTGCGACAGACCCAAACCACTGCCAACGTTACACCACATTGCGCTGGGTCAAACCAGTTCCAAGGTTAATCAGGTCATTAATGGTTCAACTAATCCCAGTGAGTCTGTCAGTTCGCCCAATAACCGCGGGCACGGTTATTCGAATAGTTTTACTCTGCAGAGGTGTACAACTTTACCCACAAGACATGGCTGCCAAGCATGTTACCATGCCCCAACGTATCACCACGATACCTCAGTACGGAAACCATGATAAGACCTTTCACCTAACCCTCCCTAGACAATCGCACCACACTTCAGGTTTCACCCCCTCCTTTACACCAAGTCGGGCAGTCCCCTCTTGTGCCTTGGTAGATCCGGAAGCAGCAGAGGCTTTCGTTACACCACGATTGCCCGTCCATACTCCATCACGCCTACCCTTGCCTCGGTACGTTGAATAGGGACAAGCTAGATTACGAGTCTCACTGTTACCCATTCTGGCTTGTGGTTAGTACGTGTAAGACCTTCAGGGTTTCCTGAGAACCGGTCCTTAATTGCCATGGGCACGACTCTCAAAACCATGCACCCACAGCCCACCATAAGCAATATTTTAGTTGTATTAATCCTCAACGGGAAATGAATAATGATAACAACCATTGGAGGTGTATCAAAGTGTAACAATAATTAAATAATAATTGGTGAGCTAGTGGAACTAAGCATGGCTAAGCATTGTCTAACCCTAAGTCTAGTCAAATTAACCCTGGGATGACAATAATAATAAATGGGGATCAACGGGTATAAAGGTAATTGCCCAATAGATAAATAAAGTAAATAGATTTGCATAAAACAATGCATGTTTGAATGTAAAAGCGGGGGATTTTATAAACATAGGTTCAATATGATCAAAGAAGGGTGCCACTTGCCTTGCTTAGACCCACGAGGAACTTCGGCGACGACTTCGGGAACGAACGGTGCTGCGACGGGGTCAAAACCTACGACAAACAAGGCAAAACAAGAAAAACAGGCTATAAAACTACTGAAACAGAGAAAGAAACTATTTTTAATGGACTCTTGGTATTTTTCTGGATTTAACGAAACTTGAATGGACCTAAACGGAGACTAGATGAATTACTTATGAATTTTAGAAGATTATCTGTGTTTTTAAACTAAACAGAAAACCTTAATTGAATTATTGCGCAATTAATGGGGCTGCTGACGGCAGCGAGGAGAGAGGAGCTGACGGCTGACAGGTGGGGGCCACCTGTCGGTGGGAGAGAGGGTAAGTGGGCGGCTGACAGGTGGGGGCCGGGGAGGGGGAGAGAGACCGGCCGACGAGTGGTGCCCGTCTGTCGGCGACCTTGGGACAGAGAGGAGGGGGAGGCGGCCTCGGCCGAGAGGGGAAGGCGACGCCGGCGACGAGCGAGCGGCAGTGGCGGATGGCGACGGCGCGGCTCGGCCACGGCCACGATGCGACGAGCGCGACGGTGGCGGCGCGTCCGGCGGCGACGACGGAGAGGGCGGCCGCACCAAGAGAAGGGCAACGGGGGACGGCGCCGACATGGGGAAGAGGCGGCGACCACGCGCTGGGCTCGGCGGCGCTCCAGTGGCGGCGGAGCCACCACGGCGATGGCGAGGCGACGAAGACGGTAGGTGGAGGGGCGACGGCGACGAGCGACGCAAGGCGACGGGCGGCATCGCACGATCCGGGGCGATGGCGATGTCGCCGGGAGGTGGAGGCGATGGCGGGCGCCGGCAGCGATGGCTGGGCGACCGCGTGGTGACGGCAACGCCGGGCGGAGATGCGGCGGCGACGCGGCGGCAGCGCACGGCACCTGGCAATGGCGCGGCGGCGAGGGGACCCAGCAACGGTGGAAAAAAGAGAGGAAGAGAGGAGGGGAGGGCTCACCGACGGCGGCGGAGGACGGCAGCAAGTCGGCAAGGATGAGGCGGAGGTGGAGACGTGGACGAGTGGCGGCTTGCGATGTTCGGTGGCGAGACCGGCCGACGGTGGCGGAGCGACGGGGCGTGGCGGTGGAGAGGAGGAAGAGACGGCGAGGGCGTGGGGTGCCCACCGGCGGCGACGGAAGTCGGAGGAAGCTTGGCGACGTCGAGGCGGAGGCGACGGCGCGGCTGGGCGGCGGAAATCTGCGTCTGGCAGCGAAATCGAACAGCGGTGAAGACGGGGTAGCGCGGCGGCGGCTCGGGCGGGTGGAGGAAAAAGGTGAGCAGCGGCGCGAGGCGGCGGGGATTTTATAGGGTGGCGGCGCCGGCTAGGGCGGAGCGGCCGGTGGAGACCGAGCCGGCTAGGGCGGCGCGGTCGCTGACTGGTGGGCCCCACCTGTCAGTGGCGTGAGGGAGGAGGGAGGTGACGCGGACTCCGCGGGCGAGCGCGGGCACGGGCGCTGGGCCAAGCGGCCGGCGGCCTAGGCGGAGGAGAGGACGTGCGGGAGGTGCGGCTGGCCGGTTGGGCGGGCTGAGCGGGGAGTTGGGCCGGCTTGGCTGGGCCGGCCCGGGAAGGAGGAGAGGAAAAAGAAAAAGGAAAAAGAAAAGGAAGAGAGGAAAGTTGGACTTCGGCCCAATTTGAGAAGGAAGGGAAAAAGAAAGGAAAAAGGAGGGAAAAAGGAAAGCCCCAATTTTGCCGAATGTTAAATTAATTTGTTTGGCCCAATTTTATACTTCTGCAATTTGAATTTAAATCCAGTTAGTCAATTTGCGAGCCTCGATTTAATTAAATTAATTCCTTTTAGAGGGATTTTTTCTGAGTTAATTAAGCCAATTGTTATTTACGAATTTCTTTTACATATTTAGGCTTGGGATGAAACTCCGGACCTGACAGCCAATCTCTCCGACCCCAGTGCCCGAGGAAGGTGTCTCCCCTTTCAACGCTGCAAGAAGCCGCAACGGGACCGTCACAGTCTCTAGCAGCAGCGAGTCTGCTTCTGGTGAAGGTGAAGATGGTCTCCCGAGCAACTCTAGGAGCCGTTCCGAAGATGAGGAAGAAGATCCGTCCCCTGTCGTCGATCGTCGCTCTCCTTCCGCGCCCTAGACGTCACCTTTAGCTTCGTTCTTAGTCGTTGTGTGCTAGCTTTGGTGTGTTAAGTTTGCTTTGCTTGGGGCTAGTGGTGAACCATAGCAGTAGTGGGGTTATGGTTGTACCGCTAGGAGTTGTGTGGTTTTTAAGTGTGTTTCTTAAGCAAGACAATTACAGTTCATTAATTAAATAAAGCCCTGTTTGCTTAGCCGTTTCTTTTTCTTCTTTCTCTTTCTATTCCCTCCCGCCCCTGCAGATGGTGAACACTCGCCACGGTAACCGTGACACCGAGCTGTTCAGCACCGGAGGACTGCCCCCACCGCCTCCACCAGAGAACCCGTCACTCGCTCAGATTCTTGCGAGCCAGACCCAAATGCTCTCTTGGATGATGCAGCAAATGCAACAACAACAACAGCAACACCAGCAAGTGCTACAATAGCTCTTAAACCAGAATCAGAACAACCAACAGCATGGACCACCCCAGTACAGTCCAAGTTGCCAGAGTTTCTCCGTGTTCGTCCCCCGACCTTCTCAAGCACCACCAACCCCATGGAGGCAAGTGATTGGCTCCATGCCATCGAGAAGAAGCTCAACTTACTGCAGTGCACTGACCAAGAAAAAGTCTCCTTCACCGCACATCAACTGATGGGTCCCGCCTCTGCTTGGTGGGATAATTTCCTGGTTACCCGCACCGCTACCACGGAAGTGACTTGGGCGGAGTTTTGCCTTAACTTCCGTAAAGCCCATATCCTCGATGGGATAGTCACCCAGAAGAAGCGTGAGTTCCGCGCTTTGCAGCAAGGTACCAAGACAGTGACAGAGTACCTTCATGAGTTTAATCGCCTAGCGCGATATGCCCCCGAGGATGTTCGCACTGACGCCAAAAGACAAGAAAAATTCCTGAGAGGTTTGGATGATGAGTTGAAGAAGCAGTTGCTTTCGGGCGACTATGCTGATTTTGAGAGACTGGTGGACAAGGCTATCCGTTAGGAGGACCAGCACCTTCAGATGGACAAGAAGAGGAAGGCCTCCCAGTTCAGGTCTAACCAGCCGCCTCCTCAGAAGCCCCGGTTTCATACCGGCCTGCACCCACAGAGTCAGCAGCACGGGCAATCGACCTTTATTGTCCGCCAACACCGTCCCTACAACCCCAACAACTTCTATAGTGGTGGCTCGTCCCAGCGTGCTCCACCTCGACGCGCTCTTCCAGCACCAGCTCCCCGACAACAGAATGCTCCTCCACCAACAGCTCAACCTCCTCCAACCAGGAAGGATGCAGGTGCAAAGCCTGAAGTGTGCTACAACTGTGGCGACCCAGGTCATTTTGCCGACAAGTGCCCGAAGCCGAAGCGTAGCGGGCAGAGATTCATGCAAGCTCGCGTGAACCATGTCACCGCGGAAGAAGCACAGGCTGCGCCAGAAGTAATATTAGGTACGTTTCCTATCAACTTCATACCTGCTACAGTACTTTTTGACTCTAGTGCTACACACTCTTTTATTTCAAGAAAGTTTGTGGGAATGCTTGGGTTAAGAAGGGAAAAGTTAAGAAAACCCGATGCGGGTTAGTACTCCAGGGCATAACATGTTTTCGGACCTTTATAGCCCTAATGTGCCTGTAGAAATCCAAGGGACATCCTTTCTAGCCAATCTCATCCTTCTCGAATATAAAGACCTAGATGTCATTTTGGGAATGGACTGGCTTACCAAGCATCAAGGAGTGATTGATTATGCCAAGCGTACAGTCACCTTGACCAGTGAAGGTGGTGAAGTGGTGACTTATCAGTCACCGGAGTCAGTAACAATCAGGACTTGTTTGAATCAGATGGAAGTCGAAGAGCAACCCTCGGAAACAGTCAAAGATACGAAGAAGTTGGAAGGCATACCAGTGGTCTGTGAGTACCCGGAGATGTTTCTAGATGATCTCACAATGATGCCGCCAGAAAGAGAGATCGAGTTCCGTATAGATCTGGTACCCGGAACTACACCAATCTATAAGAGACCCTACAGAATGGCAGCCAATGAGATGGCAGAAGTGAAGAAGCAAGTGGATGGATAGCTTCAGAAAGGTTACATTCGACCGAGTACCTCGCCTTGGGGAGCCCCGGTTATTTTTGTTCAGAAGAAGGGTAAAACCAAGAGAATGTGTGTGGACTAGCGTGCTTTGAACGATGTCACCATCAAGAATAAGTATCCTTTGCCAAGGATTGTTGATCTGTTTGGTCAGTTGAAGGGAACTAAAGTTTTCTCCAAGATTGATTTAAGGTCAGGTTATCACCAGTTGAGAATTCGGGAAGAAGATATTCCCAAGACGGCATTCACTACTCGCTACGGCTTGTATGAATGTACAGTAATGTTGTTTGGACTTACTAATGCCCCACCATTTTTCGTGAATCTCATGAATAAGGTGTTCATGGAATACTTGGATAAGTTCGTGGTTGTCTTCATTGATGACATTGTTATCTACTCTAAGTCAAAAGAAGAGCACGACCAACATTTGCTGATAGTGCTACAGAAGCTAAGAGAGCATCAGTTGTATGCCAAGTTCAGCAAGTGTGATTTCTGGCTGTGTGAAGTGAAGTTCCTAGGTCATGTGATCAATGCTTAAGGAGTAGCAGTGGATCCCAGCAATGTGGAGTCAGTAACAAGGTGGACCCCACCTAAAACGGTCTCCTAAATCGGAAGTTTCTTAGGACTTGCGGGCTATTACCGCTGGTTCATTGAGAATTTCTTGAAGATAACCAAGCCAATGACACAGTTGTTCAAAAAGGAAGAGAAGTTCAGGTCGTCTATCGAGTGCGCCAACAGCTTTGAAGAGCTCAAACGAAGATTGGTGTCAGTCCTGGTGTTGATTTTGCCAGATCAGGCAAAGGACTTCCAAGTTTACTGTGATGCATCCAGATCAGGGCTTGGATGTGTGCTAATGCAAGAAGGAAGAGTGGTTGCTTATGTCTCTCGCTAGTTGAGACGGCATGAGGGTAACTACCCGACTCATGATTTGGAACTAGCAGCCGTAGTGAATGCCTTAAAAATCGGGCGACACTACCTAATTGGTAACAAGTGTGATGTTTATACAGATCGTAAGAGTTTAAAATATATCTTTACACAGCCGGATTTGAACCTCTACCAACGAAGATGGTTGGAATTGATCAAGGATTATGATCTAAGTATTCATTACCATCTGGAAAAAGCAAATGTAGTTGCAGAAGCCGGAAGAATTACTGCAATGTCATTGTATCAATGAAAATTTGTGAGCAGTTGCAGTAGGAGTTTGAACGACTAAATCTGGGTTTAGTCGAATAAGGTTTTGTGGCAGCCCTAGAGGCGCAACCAACATTGGAGAATCAAGTTCGTCAAGCCCAAGCAAATGATCCAGAGATAGCTGAACTAAAGAAGAATATGCGAGTTGGGAAACAATCTGGATGGGAAACAATCTGGACGAGCTAAAGGAGTAGATACTTCAAGAAGTTCATCAAACCCAATACTCTATCCACCCCGGGAGTACAAAAATGTATCAAGATCTCAAGAAAAAGTTTTAGTGGGTTAGTATGAAGAGAGAAATTGCAGAATATGTCGCCTTGTGCGATGTCTGTCAACGAGTCAAAGCAAAACACCAAAGGCCAGCAGGACTGTTACAGCCTCTTCAAGTTCCAGAATGGAAATGGGAAGAAATCGGGATGGATTTCATCACCGGTTTGCTAAGGACCTCGGCCGGTCATGACTCAATTTGGGTAATCGTGGATCGATTGACAAAGGTCGCTCATTTCATACCAGTGCACACTACCTATTCAAAGAAGAGACTGGCCGAGATTTATTTGGCCAGGATCATGTGTTTACATGGGGTACCTAAAAAGATTGTTTCTGATCGAGAAAGTCAGTTTAGCTCGAAGTTTTGGCAGAAGTTACAGGAAGAATTAGGAACCCGACTGAATTTCAGTACAGCTTATCATCCGTAGACAGATGGTCAGACAAAAAGGGTAAACCAAATTCTTGAAGACATGCTCAGAGCATGCGCTCTCGACTTTGGTGGAGCATGGGATAATAATTTACCATATGCGAAGTTCTCATATAACAACAGTCATATGCGAAGTTCTCATATAACAACAGTTACCAAGCCAGTTTGCAGATGGCGTCGTTTGAAGCTTTGTATGGTCGGAAGTGTCGTACAACTCTTCTGGGATCAGACGGGAGATAGTCAAGTTTTTGGGACTGAAGTTTTGAGTCAGGCGGAAGAAAAAGTCAGAATTATCCGCGAAAGGTTGAAAATCGCTCAAACCAGACAAAAGAGTTATGCAGACAATCGTCGAAGGGACTTAGCCTTCGAAGCAGAAGACTATGTGTACCTCCGCGTCACACCTTTATGAGGAGTGCACCGGTTTCAGACCAAGGGAAAGTTGGCACCACGGTTCATGGGACCATACCAAATAATGGAACGCAGGGGAGAAGTTGCGTATCAGTTAGAACTCCCCGCGAATATGGCCGGAATCCATGACGTGTTCCATGTGTCACAACTCAAGAAGTGTTTACGTGTGCCTGAAGAACAAACCAGCTCCGAGTACAGGAAGATCTGACCTATGGAAAAGCCAACACGGATTCTAGAAACCAGTGAAAGGAAGACTCGGAACCGTGTGATCAGATTCTGCAGAGTTCAGTGGAGTCACCACTCAGAGGAAGAAGCGACATGGGAAAGAGAAGATGTGCTCAAGGCCGCCCATCCGCACCTCTTCGCCAGCACCTCCGAATCTTGGGGTCGAGATTCTGTTTAAGGGGGATAGTTTTGTCACACCCGGAGTTTAATTCTAAGCCTAATTTGTAAAAAGAAATTCGTAAATAATAATTGGCTTAATTAACTCTGGAAATCTCCCTAAAGAAATTAATTTAAGTAAATCGAGGTTCGCAAATCGATTAACTGGATGTAAACTCAAATTGAAGAATATAAAATTTTGCCCAAAAAATAATTTAAAGTTCAGCAAAAGTGGGGCCCTTCCTTTTCCCCTCCTTTTCCTTTCTTTTTCCCCTCCTTCTCAAATTGGGCCGAAGTCCAATTTTCCTCCCTCTTTTCTTTTTCCTTTTTCCCCTCCTTTTTCTTTTTCCTTCCTCTCCCTTTCTCCCTCTCAGGCCGGCCCGGAGCCGACCGGCCCATCGACCCTCTCTCCCCCGTGCCGCATGCCCTCCTCCCTCCGCCTGGGCCGCCGCCCTAGCTTGCTTGCCTCCGCCTTGACCAAGCGCCCGCGCGCCGCCGAATTCCGCCTCGCCTCCCTCGCCCGGCAGAACCGAGCCCGCGCCGCGCTGCGACCGGAACCAACTCCGCCTCCGCTGCCCGCAACAGCCGCCGCCGAGTCCGCGCCGTGGCCAACTCGGTCTACAACGGCCGCTCGCCCTAGCCGCGCTACCCCACGCCATAAATAGCTCCCCCGCGCGCGCCGCCGCCCACTTTTCCCCTCCGCCTGAAGCTTCCACCGCGCCCAAGCTCGCCACCGCCTTTCGATCTCGCAGCTGGACGCCGGTCATTACCGTCCAGCCACGTCACCACCTCCGCCTCAACCTCGCCAACCCTCCGCTGACCTTCACCGCCGCCGGTGGGCATCCCTGCACCCTCAGCGCCTCTTCTTCCCCTTCGCCGTCACGCCCGACCTCGTCGCCGACGTGGTAACGCGCCCATCTTCCCGCGTGATTGGCCCGCCTTCTCGCGCGTCGTCGCCGTCGTCCTCGACGCCGTGCGCCGCCGCCCGTTGTCTTGCACCCGCCATTGCCCTCACTGCCGTCGGTCGTCGCTGTCGCCGACCCTCTGCCGGTGTTGCCCGCCCCACCGTCGTCGCCCTCCGCCGTCGGTCGCCTCCCTCCTCTCCCGGCTGAGCCGATCTCCTCGTTCCCCTGCTCTCTCTCTCTCTGACCGACGGGACCCACCCGTCGGCTCCTTTCCCCTCTATCTCTCCCTCCTCTCACTGACAAGCGGACCCCACTAGTCAGCCGTCGGCCACTTCTCCCCTCCCTGCGGGACCCGCCAGTCACCCTCCCCCTCTCTCCGTACTCCCGGGCCCTGCCTGTCAGCCCCTTTGGCCTCCTCCCCTTTCACCAACATCCCGGGCCCACCTGTCGGTGCCACCTAACCCCTCCGCTGATGTCAGCAGCCCCATTAATTGCGCAATAAAATATTTAGGACTTTTCTGTTTAGTTAAAAACCCATAAAACTTCTAAAATTCATAACTAATTCATCTAGTCTCCGTTTAAGTCCATTCAAATCTCATTAAATTCATAAAATTGTCAAGAATCCATTAAAAATACTTTCTTTTGCTGTTCCAGTAGAGTTTGTGTCTGTTTTCTTTATTTTTATGCTTTGTCGCTTAGATTCGGACCACGTCGAAGCGTTGGTTTATTTCGAGATCGTCGCCGAAGTTCCCCAAGGACCAGACCAAGTGGCACTCATCTTTGGTCATATTGAACCTATTATTGCAAATTCCCCGCTTTATTTATTCAAATATGCATTCTTTTAAATAAAGTATTTACTGTATTTATTTTTTTCGGGTAATCCCTATTATTAGGTTGTTGTTTATCCAACTTTATTCTTGTTATGCCAGGGGTAACTTGACTATAGTTAGGCCTAGGTTAATGCTTAGCCATGCTTAGAACAAGTAGCTCATGGGATCACACTTAATTATTACTAGTTCTTAATAGCTGTTAATTATGATTCATTACCCAGTTCGGGTTAATGTCCACTAAAATATTGTTAATGGTGGACTGTGGCTGCACGGTTTTGAGAGTCGCACCCATGGCGATTAAGGACCGGTTCACGGGAAACCCTGGAAGTAATTTAGTGCTAACCACATGCCGAATGGGTAAGGTGGGACTTGAAGCATGGCTTCAAACTATTTGACGTACCAAGGCAAGGTTAGGCGTGATGGAGTATGGACGGGCAATTGTGGTGTAACGAAGCCTCTGCTGCTTTCGTGTCACGCCTAGAAATTCCTCACACAAATTTCTGAACTTAATTGTGTATTAAAATCCCTGTCTAGGACCAGCTAGGGTACACAAAAAGATAAAGTTGATTACATAACCATCGTTCTTAGAAACAAATACAAATAACCCTTATTCTAACGAAAATGTAGCGAAAAGAGAAGTAGACTAGCTCCAGCAGGTACGGCTCCAGTCCACAGGCAAAGCTTCGACAGTAGACCAGCTCACTCCTGAGACTCTCCTCCATCGGATTCCACTTCTAACTCTGGAGGGGGAAATTGGGCAAGGCTAAGTACAAACCACTGTACTTAACAAGTAGCACGGAAAAGAGGGTAGTAAATGATGCATAAGGATCATCAAGGGCAGGCTAGGGTTAGTTGCAATAAAGCAGCACTTAAATAAATAACAGAGATTAGATTGAATAAAAGTAATTAAATAAATTAAAGAATAAGTAAATAACAGTTGTAAAATACCACAACACTGTCCAACGTTACACCACGTTGCGACAGGCCCAACCACTACTCAACGTTACACCACGTTGCAGTAGTCCCAAGCGAAAGCCAGTTTACCCAGGTCATTAAAGGTTCAACTAATCACAGTGAAGCTGGTAGCTCACCCTTAACCGTGGGCACGGCTATTCGAATAGATTTACTCTGATCAGAGGTGTACTACTTTACCCACAAGACATAGTCCCACTACACTTTACCATGTGCCGACATGCCACCATGGCATACCAGAAAGGGAACTATGATAGGACCCGTCGCATAACCCTCCCTATTCAATCGTACCACACTTCTGGTTTCGCTCCCTCCTTTAAACCAAGTCGGGCAGCCCCCTCTTGTGCCTAAGTGAATCCGGAAGCAGCATAGGCCATCGTTACACCACGACTCCCATCCATACTCCATCACGCTCACCCTTGCCTGGGTACATCGAATAGTTCGCAATTACACTCTAAATCCCACCGTTGCCCATTCTGGCTTGTGGTTAGCATGGAAATAACTTCCAAGGTTTCCTACGAACCGGTCCTTAATTGTCATGGGCGCGACTCTCAAAACCAAGCACCCACGACCCACCATTAGCAATATTTTAGTTGGCATTAACCCGAACCGGGTAATGAATCATTATTACAGCTATTCAGAGCTAATCATGATTATTAAATGATCCCATAAGCTACTTGATCTAAGCACGGCTAAGCATTAACCTAGGCCTAACTCTAGTCAAGTTACCCGTGGTCTAGCATGAATAAAGTTGGATAAACAACGGCATAATAATAAGGATTACCCGAAAAATAAATACAGTAAATACTTTAATTAAAACAATGCATATTTGAATAAATAAAGGAGGGAGTTTGCAATAATAGGTTCAATATGATCAAAGATGAGTGACACTTGCCTTGCTCTGGTCCTTGGGGAACTTCGGCAACGATCTCGAAGTAAACAGGCTCTTCGGTGGGGTCCGAGTCTAAGCGACAAAGCACAAAAATAAATAAAACAAACACAAACTCTACTGAAACAGTAAAAGAAAGTATTTTTTAAAGGATTCTTGATAATTTTATGAATTTAATGAAATTTGAATGGGCCTAAACGGAGACTAGATGAATTAGATATGAATTTTACAATTTTTCTGGGTTTTTAACTAAACATAAAAGTCCTAAATCAATTATTGCGCAATTAAATGGGGCTGCTGACGTCAACGAGGAGAGGAGGACTGGCCGACACGTGGGGTCCACCTGTCGGTGAGGGGGAGAGGGTGAGGAGAGGCTGACCGGCGGGCCCAAGGGGAGGAGAGAGGAGAGGGGGGTCGGCCGGGCTGACGGCTGGGGCTCGCACGGCAAAGAGAGAGGGGGGATGGCCGACTAGCGGCTGCCTGGTGGGCCACGGGGCGAGGGAGAGAGGGTGAGGCTGACGGATGGGGCCCGTCGGTCAGAGAGGGAGAGCAAGGGAGCGGGCAGGGAGGCGCTCGGTCGACAGCAAGCGATGACAGCCGGCGACAGCGGTGGCGTACGGGGATGGTGCAGGGCGTGGCGGTGACGGCGACGACGTGGCGGCGGCGACCGGTGACCGGCGGCGGCGACGGTGACAGTGCGACCGCGCACGGCTGGGACGACGGCAAATGCGGCGCACAGCGTCGACACGACGGGGATGCCGGCGACGGCGCACGGGAACGGGAGGCGATCGCGCGGGAAGGTGGACGCGTCACCACGTTGGTGTGGTGGCGGCGACGTTGGGCGGCGGTCTGACGGCGACGACCGGTGGCCCATGGAGCCCAGCGACGGTGGCGGGTAGCCCGGCGGCGACGACGAGGATGAGGGAGAGGAGGAGAGGGAGGTGGGGACGCTCACCGGCGGAGGCGAAGGCGGTGAAGGGTCGATGAGGAGGCGGGACAGGGGATGACGACCGACGGTGAGGTAATTCGGCGGCGGGCGGTGAGATTGGATGGTGGCGGCGACAGAGCTTGGGCGCGGCGGTAGCTCGGCGGAGAGGGGGAAAGTGGCGGCGGGGCAGAGAGGCAGGGATTTTATAGGGTGGCGGCGCCAGCTAGGGCGGGGCGGTGGTTGCGGAGTCTGAGTCAAGCGCGGCACGGATTTGGCGGCGGCGGTAGCGGGCGCGGCAACGGAGTCTAGCTCAGCCACGGCGGCGACGCTGGCTCGGGTCGGCCGGGAGGGAGGCGGAGCGGACTTTGGCGGCGTGGGCGAGCGGCTGGGCCGACGGGCGCGGAAGCTAGGCCGAGGCGGAGAGGGAGGCACGCGGCGGGGGAGGGAGAGACCGGCTCGGCTGGGCCGGCCTAGAGGAAGGGGAGATGGGCCGGCTCGGCTGGGCCGGCCCGAGAAGGAGGAGAGGAATAGGAAAAAGGAAAAAGAAGAAGAAAGGAGAAAAATTGGACTTCGGCCCAATTTGAGGAGGAAGGGAAAAAGAAAGAAAAAGGAGGAAAAAAGGAAAACCTCATTTTTGTCTCCAACCTCCGCCCGCCCTAGCCGGTGCCGCCACCCTATAAATCCCGAGTCGCCGCGCGCCGTCGCTCGTTTTCCATCATCGCTCGAGTCGCCGCCGCGCTGCCGCCGTTCGCCGCCGCCGCGCAATCTCGCCACCAGTCACCGGTCGTCGCCGCCTAGCCGCGTCATCACCTCCGCGCCGCTGTCGCCGACCGGTCGCCACTCTCGTCGTCGCTGGTGGACGTCCCGCGCCCGCCGCAGCTCCTCCAACCTCTCCGCCGCCACGTCTCGCCCGTCGCCGGCACCCGTCGATCTCCGCCGCCGTTGCCGATCTCCCGCTCCCGCCCGCGTCGCCACCTTCGCCTCGGTCTCGCCGACCCGTCCACGCCCTCGCCGCCGCCGGTGAGCCTCCGCACCCTCCTCCCCTCTTTCTCCCCCTCTCCGGCCGACCGCCGCCGAGTCGCGCGCCGTCGCCGGACGAGGCCGTCGCCCGCCGCTCCCGTCGGCCACCGTGGTCGTCGTCGCCTCCGCGTCGCCGACGTCTAGCCGCCGTCTCTTGCGCCCGCGCGTGCCGCACCGTCGCTGCTCGCCAGCCGCCGTCGCCGCTGGTCGGCCGGGTTGCGCCCGTGCGTCGCCGCCCCGGCCGTCGTCGCCGTCGCCGCTCGCCGGTCGTCGCCGTCGCGCCGTCGCCGTCGCGCCGCCGTCGCCGCGCGCCGCCGCCGCGTCGCCCGCCGCTCCCGCCGGTCGCCGCCGTCCGCCGAGCCGCGCTCTGCTCTGTTCCCCTCTCGCTGACGAGTGGGCCCCACCCGTCAGTCGCTCCCCGCGCCCGCCTTCTCTCTCTCCTCCCGGGCCCAGCTGTCAGCGCCTCTCTCCCTCTCTCTCTCACCGACAGGTGGTCCCCACCTGTCAGCCGTCAGTACCCTCTCTCCTCGCTGACGTCAGCAGCCCCATTAATTGCGCAATAATTGATTTAGGACTTTTCTGTTTAGTTAAAAAACCCAGAAAACTTCTAAAATTCATAAGTAATTCATCTAGTCTCTGTTTAGGTCCATTCAAATTTCATTAAATTCATAAAATTATCAAGAATCCATTAAAAATAGTTTCTTTTGCTGTTTCAGTAGAGTTTGTGCCTGTTTTATTTATTTTTGTGCTTTGTCGCTTAGATTCGGACCCCGCCGAAGAGCCGGTTTACTTCGAGATCGTCACCGAAGTTCCCCAAGGGCCAGAGCAAGGCAAGTGACACTCATCCTTGAACATATTGAACCCATTATTGCAAATTCCCCGCTTTTTGGTTTCAAATATGCATTGTTTAATTAAAATACTTACTTTATGCTATTCTCAGGTAAACCTTATTAGTATGCCGTTGTTTATCCAACTTTATTCGTTGCTGGACCAGGGGTAACTTGATTAGGGTCAGGCCTAGGTTAATGCTTAGCCAAGCTTAGAACAAATAGCTCATGGGATCACATATAATTATGCTTAATTCTGAATAGCCGAGATAATGATTCACTACCCGGTTCGGGTTAATGTCAACTAAAATATTGATAATGGTGGGCTATGGGTGCATGGTTTTGAGAGTCGCACCCATGGCGATTAAGGACCGGTTCACGGGAAACCCTGGAAGTCGTTAAGTGCTAACCACATGCCGAAGTGGGTAAGGTGGGATTTGGAGCATGACTTCAAACTATTTGACGTACCCAGGCAAGGGTAGGCGTGATGGAGTATGGACGGGCAATCGTGGTGTAACGAAAGCTTCTCCTGCTTCCGGATCTACCGAGGCACAAGAGGGGACTGCCCGACTTGGTGTAAAGGAGGGGGTGAAACCTGAAGTGTGGTACGATTAAATAGGGAGGGTTGTGTAACGGGTCCTATCACGGTCTCCTTTCCGGTATGCCGTGGTGGTATGTCGGCGCACGTTCAAGTGTAGTGGAGTCGTGTCTTGTTGGTACAGTAGTACACCTCTGATCAGAGTATAAACTATTCGAATAGCCGTGCCCACGGTTACGGGCAAACTCCCAGCTTCATTGTGATTAGTGAACCCTAATAACTTGAGTAAATTGGTTATCACTTGGGACTACTGCAACGTGGTGTAACGTTGAGTAGTGGTTGGGCCTATTGCAACGTGGTGTAACGTTGGACAGTGTTGTGGTATTTTACAACTGTTTATTTATTTATGCTTCACTGTATTTAATTACCTTTATTCTTTAAGCTCTGTTATTTATTTAAACTGCTGCTTTGTTGCAACTAACCCTAGCCCGCCCTTGTTAATCCCTATGCATCATTTGTTTCCCCCTTGTCCGTGTTACTTGTTGAGTACGGTGGTTTGTACTCAGCCTTGCTTAACTTTCCCAACCTAGAGCTAGAAGCAGAGTCCGATGGAGGTGCCTCTCAGGAGTGAGCTGTTCCGCCGTCGAAGTGTTGCCTGTGGACTGGAGCCGTACCCGCTGGAGCTAGTCTACCCCTTTGTTTTTTTCTTTCCACTGCATTTCCGCTAGAATAAGTGTAATTTTCAGTTGTTTCTAAGAACGATGGTTATGTAATCAACATTGTCTTTTTGTGTACCCTGGCTGGTCCTAGACAGGGATTTAATACACAATTAAGTTCAGAAATTCGTGTGAGGAATTTCTGGGCGTGACAACCTCTAACGTGCTTCACCTACCAAATTTAATGTTGCACCTACCAGAGTTATTATTGCATGCACATCATGTCAGATACACATGGTGTCTCACATGCTTTTCTCCATACCATACATTGAAGACGATGGCGTCGACCCCCTCCTACATCAGCGCTAGCTCAGCCAAGCGTGACCTTAGTCAACTGGCCTTGGCACCACTTGACTTTATGTCGCGCAGTTAAGGTTTGGCACCATGATGAGTGGCGCAAAGAACTGGGTCCATTTCTGGAATATGTTTCCGACGGAGTCCATTTATAGAATATGTTTCCAAAAAAGGCTACAGTATGCAAAATCCAACATGTCTAATCTCGCCATGAAGAATTTCTCCTCACATTAATTAGGATACTATAGCCATCCTATCCCTGGCACTGTGGTGTCCCCTTGATACAATAAAATGAGGACAGCAACCTAAGAAGCTAGCTAGGTAGAGGAGCGCTTTTAGGCGGTCGCGGGCTTCACGGCTTTTTCAACGTTATTGTTATTTTGACTCATAAATGGTACATAACTTCAGCAGTAGTAAATATATGTCTCCAAAAATTCTTCTCCATTACATATATTTCATATATTGCATCATGACAAATAGCCAACCCCTCATCCTTATGTGCAAGCAGTCGGGTCTTGGCTAAAACAAAAGCTTTAGGGATGGCCTGGCCACTGCAGCGAGTGATAGTATGTGGTTGCGAGCAGCCCTACGTACCCCGTCAATAACCTGGGAGCTCGAGCATGCCTCATAGCTAAGCAAAGCTTAGCTCTCGGCAGTGGGCCATGGCGTCCAACTTGGCTTGTCCCACCAAGCATCCACCTAAGGCCTTTGAGCCCTGACCCTATCTAATTGCTCGAAAATGAGGTGCATCGACCCTACGAGGGGCTGGTAAAGAGTAAAGGAGGTTCAATCCAATTTGGGGCATCCTATACAAAATTGCAAATATCTTTCTTCTACACTAAGGCTGGATGCAGGGAACGATGAGTCGAAATAGGGGCCTAAGCCTTTGTGCCAAATGTTAGCATGTGGTCGCGAGCAGTGTCCTAAGCGTTGTCGACACCCTAGAGGTTGTTGGTATTTTATACGATCATAGATAAACCCACAAATGCACGCAATATCGTTGTAGCATTTTATCCATGAGTACTTAGGCTATCGTTATTTTTTATCCTAAAAGAAGGTGTCAATTGAAGAATACGCCATCATGGTTAAGATCATAGTATAAATAACAAATTAATTGTCTAAACAAGGGGTAAGTAATAATATGGTAAAGGCGATGAAGACATAGAAGAATCATTCCCTTCATAAATATTGTCTAAGATAATGGAGGAGAATGATCAGCTAAGATTTCTTTGTATACTTCTATATTCATTGGTGTAGTTATATTACAAGCATACATATACATAGTTAGAACTTAGTTCTATGCACCCATGCACTACCGAGAGACTACTCCCTACTGGTATGCCAGTGTAGTCGCAACAATTTATGAACTCTTACATTGTCTAAAGGGGTAAGTAATAATATGGTAAAGGCAATGAACACATAGAAGAATCATTCCCTTAATAAAAGTTATCTATGATAATGGAGGAGAATCAAAGATCACCTAAGATTTGTTTGTATACTTCTATATTTATTGGTGTAGTTATATTACAAGTATACATATACATAGTTAGGACTTAGTTCTATATAGCCAGACACTACCGGAAGACTACTCCCTACTGGTCTGCTAGTGCGGTCACAACAATTTATGAACTCTTACGTCATACCCGAACGTGAAGGGTTACGAAGGACGGACAAGTCTGTCACCATCCACCACCTACCACTGCATTCCATGGGGTACAACCAATCCAATGGTATCTAGTCAATCTAAGCATCATGCTTATATTGCTAAATAATGTCACTAGCACCTGTGACTCCCACCCTACACATGGATGAGCTAAGACTAGAGAAACCAGTTGAAGTCATTGGACCTAGGTCATGGCATAGATTGACTAGCCTAAACATATAATACATATACAAATAATATAATGGCAAATTTTGCTATAGGGCATCGAAAAAACACGTAATTAGCTGATGGACACCGTAAGATCACGAATTTGCTGTAGGGCACCACAAAAATACGGTAATTAGCTACCGAGCACTCTGGCCAATTTTTTATTATTTTTGGAGTCAAAAAATTTAAAAATGACAAGATTGCCCTTGGTGACCAACCCGTTATGCGCCCTCGTTGCCGTCATAGCCGCCTGCTCACTCGCCCTGTAGGCTAGGGTTCGGGTGTGGTGCGGCGCCGAGACCAACTGGGTCTGTTTTGACACGACCCAGTTGAAATAACGGGTTGGCCACCGAGGGCAATGTCGTCATTTTTAAATTTTTTGACTCCAAAAATAATAAAAAATTGGCTAGAGTGCCCGGTAGCTAATTACCATATTTTTGTGGTGCCCTACAGTAAATTTGTGATCTTACGGTGTCCATCGGCTAATTACGTGTTTTTTGGATGGCTTGTAGCAAATTTTGCCTAATATAATCTATGTACGTAACATAGTAATGCTAAATCATTATATAAACCATAAACACCGATCTAATAACAAGATAACTTTATTAAGCTCAAAGTACAAGAAGAAAAAGAAAGTTATGGACCCATAGCTGATTCTCCTGGAGCCTTAGAAACTAATGATGTGTTTGGTTCGTGGACTAGGTGGGATGGGTTGTATCTATTCTTAGTTTGCAGGATGGGTTGGTTCTATTTTTTCTGTTTGGTTAAAGGGTAGGGTTGGACCCTGTTTTTTGTTTGGTTGGAAGGATGAGATGAGATGGAGTGAACCTATCACTTGTTTGATTTAAGGGATGGATGTGGGATGGCTTAATGTGATTACCTCTCCACATTCAGTCCCCCTGTCACTGAATCGTCCTAAGATGAATCCGTCCCATCATTTTGGTGGGATGGGTTGGACCCAGATTGAGAGGAATATTCCTCTCCTAGGTCCAACTCATCCTACTCATCCACCAACCAAACAGGGTCAGGGATGGGTTGGCTCTGTCCCAACTCATTCCATCCCTAGAACCAAACACATCCTAAGAAAACTATTCTAAACTAACTCCATAAATCAATAGAAAATATACAAATTGTAGGGCCGATTTACACCCTGTAGCCACTAACTTTTCCTAGAGGCTAACATGTGGACCCTTATAATGGCACATGCTGAGTTGGCACAAATTAAGTCGGTTTGCACGGACTTATGAACCCCCTCAATCCATGTACTCATGTGCGATTGTTCGGACATGTGCTTTCATGCATGCCATGTGTGTTTTCTCCTTCATTTTATTGATAACCCATGCATTCATAAATTTCTACAAGCACGAGTTTATTTAATAACGATATCCATATAAGAAATTCTCAATTATCTTTATTTGTCAAGCTAATTGGTGGTTGAAAATGGTACCTAGTGACCATTAATAGGGGCTCAAGCCCACCTCACAACCAACCGTAGCTTAGCCCTGATGGTGGACTGTGGTGCCCGACCTGGCACACCTAGCCAAGCATGTACCTAAGGCCTTTGCGCTTGGAGAGAGCCCCCAACGAATTAGACACCCCCCCTAGTAGGGTCGACATGCTCTTTGGTTGATCCCACGAGTCATAATGATCCTTCTATGCCACTTTACCCTGACCTTTACCCAGAGGTGGAAATTCAGTGGAAAGGTCGATGGCTACTTTTAGTGTTATATGAGCTAGGGTCCCCACACTAGTGGCTCACGGCATAGAAGAACCTAGGCACAACCCTACGAAAGGCCAACCACCCTCCAGGGTGGCCAAGGCAGCATCCAGGCCCTAATAATAAAGTCCTTTCGAAGGGTCTTTTGGGATCCTAACATTCTACAACTACCCAATTTAATGCTGCAACTACCATAGTCAATGTTGTCTAACACATTTTCTCCATTACACACATTGAATATGATGGGACACCTCTTGACGTCTCCATGGAAAATAGGACATCCTTGTCTAGTCCCATTAATCTTATCATGAAGACTTTCTCCTCATGTTAATTAGGCTATTATAGTCATCTCATCCCTGACACTTAGATATTTCTTTAATACTATAAAAGGACGACCATACTTATGGGAAAGGGGAACTATCACACACAAAAAAATAATTGAGAAGAGTACCCTAGGAAGCTTCGGGTGCTACCTCGAGAGAAAGGTTCTCTAGCTTAAGCTCCCCTAGATCTGGAGTCCACCAAGTTTAACAAGTTATCAATTATGGCTTAGAGTATTTCAATAAATTTTCCATGCACTAAAATGATTAGCTAACATTTATTTGGATTTTCTAAGTAATTCTAAAGCCAGTAAAATAATTTTTAGGGATTTTAATAATAAACAAACAAAATTCTTTATGCGCACATGAGTTTTTCCTCGGTCTCTTATATAACCCTAATTTTGCCTCATCTCTTATGGGTCCCTTTTGTTTGATTCTGTATATACACATTCTGTTAGTATTATGTGTTAGCCATTGATTTTTCTTGAAAATGGCTATATTGTCCTTATACCTTGTACTTATGTGCTAACTTGGAAAAAACATAATTCTCAACTTGAAAAATATTTATTTTTAAAAATACCAAAAAGGTAGAATTACTTTACCACAATTGCAAAAGTTATATTTAAAAAATACAAATAAATTTCAAACCAAATTAGATGAGAGTACCCTAGGACATATAAAAGACAAAGGGGGTACAAAATAGATATAAACAATGGAAATAAAATAAATACAAAGCATACACAAAGGATATTTGTAAATATGGCATTTCTCATGTTCTCATATGTGCACGTGACATCTTAATCAACTCTCAAATGATTTGCCACAATATGCTGTTTTGGACTTTTCACGCACACTAAACAAGTTGGTGCATTATAATAAGCATTTCACGAGTTTATGTACCAAATTACACACACCCAATATGTGTGTGCAGCACCAAGAGAATTTACTCATTTTGTTATATAGCAATTTTGTCTTTTGGAGATTTATGTCTTTGAGATAGATTATAGATAAGCATGAGAGAGAGGGGGGGATATAAAAATTGTAGAAAAAAAACTAACAACATACTGTCAACAAAAGGAATGAGTCGAGAGGGGATAAAAATAAATACTTGTAGGGCATACGAGGTAAAATTCAAGGGTACATAAGAGATTGAGGGGAAATTCATATACACAGGGAATTTTGAGAAACAAGAACTAAAAATTTCCATTTTGGGCTGATAGTCGTATTTTTAGCATAAAACAAATTTTCAATACTGAGTTGATATTTTATTTACTACGTGAAGGCATAAACAAATAGTCCCTCCATTTTTTTTAATTGACAGCATTGATTTTTTATCTATATTAACCTTCATCGAATTCAAAAAATATATATAATTATTAATTATGTTGTTAAGAAATTATTAATAAAGTAACTTTACGCATGATTTATAATTTCGCATATTTAGACAAAAATTTTGAATAAGACAAAGGGTCATTGTAAAAGTCAACGGCGTCATTTAGGAAAAAATCGCAGGGAGTTGTAACATGGTAGCTGCTGCGTTCTTCTATCTAAATAACTAATACATATTCTCTTGTTTTTCGCACGCACGCTTTTCAAACAGTTAAACATTGTGTTTTTTTGAAATTTTATATTAGAAAATTGATTAATCATAAATAATCTATACCTAATAATTAATTAATCATAAATAATCTACGTTTTTCTCAGGGAGTTGTAACATTGTGTTTTTCGCAAACACGCTTTCCATACTAGTCCAGTTTTAAGTTTATCATAAATAATCTACCTTTTTCGCGTTTGGGCGTTTGGTAAGCTAGCCCACCTAAGAATGCAGCCAACATCAATTTAAAGTTATAATCACGACGAGGACTTCGATGGAGAAGACGCTCGCTAGGACCAAAGATTGTAACCCATATCAAGTTCTTGTAATTTGAAGTCGAGCATCCGTTTTCGCTATTGCTTTCTACTCCCTCTGTCTTTTTTTTTCTAATCGGCGTGGTTAACGTTTGGATCTGATCCTTCATCTTATTAAAAAAAATTATATGATTATGATTAGTTTGTTATGATTTGATTTTTATTACTGAAGTAGCATTAAGTATAATTTATAATTTTATATATTTGGATAAAAATTTTGAATATGACGAATTGTCAAATATAAATCCAAAAGTTACTGCATCAATTGAAAAAATCGGAGGGAGTAATTGTTAGGCATAAAGGCCTTTGCCAAAAGTACAATTTAATTTGTCAATGCAATCATGTCTCACTTTAGAAAATCAATGTGTGGTTTTAAGGTAATGGGTATCTTTGATTTGACCTAAGCACACCCTAGTTGACCGTAATTAACCTTCTACTCCAGCCGGAGTCAATATCTCATTTTAATTTCTCAAAGATTAGTCAAATGGAATTATATTAATCTCCACCTTCCGCATTCTAACAGATGGTGTCGTTGAAATTTTTCACACATTCGATTATTCGTCTTATTAAAAAAGCTTAGGTAATTATCATTTATTTTATTATGATTGTATTTATTACTAATATATTATTTTATATTTACCTAAAACTTTAAATAAGATAAATGATCTAGCATGTGACAAAAAATTAATGGCCTCATCTGTTAAAGTAAGCACGGAAGGAACAGTGTATATAGTAGGCGCTAATAAGACTACTTTATACTTTCTGAGGTTTTTTTATTTGATTATTGATATTTGGATTTACGTTTAAATAGGGCAAATGGCGAATTGTAAATTAAAAGTTAACATTATGAAATAAAAAAACGGAGATATTATAAGAACGTAGTCGGCACCGATGAATTTGACAAAGACTAGTTGGCCCATTCCTCACGGCCCAATGTACCATTCGCAATCCGACAACTTGTTGTTTGTTTGGACGGATCAGTGCTACTCCAGTAGGGGTACTTGAGTGGAGTGTTCTTCATTTCTTTTGACTCCAAATTTGACTCCACTTGACTCCAAATGGTTGGATGTCACTGCCGTGGGATCCATCTCGTGCCGACATCGTTCTGTCGTACCGTGTGGCCCGTAGACCGGCCGGCCCTAGACGCCATGTTTGAGTGTTTAACCAGCCTTGTTATCAAAGCAACTTCGATAAATAATTGGTGTCAGTGTTTGATGTTTATAAATAAAAAATAATTTATAAATAATATATATATATATTCTTAACTATCTAAAAGTAAAAACTGAAAATAAACTATAACGATAAACCTCAAAATGAACTCTAATTTAATGGCTAAAAATTAAATTTTAATGAACATAAGTATAAGCAAAAATAGGATGGAATGTTAATTCCTCCAGTTTTATTATAATTATCGTAGCCCCATCTTTTTGCATATTCTTATGATTATAAGGTAAAATTTGAATTTTCAACCTTAAATTTAAAGTGTATTTTAGGGGTTTCATATAGTTTATTTTTCGGCATTTCTTTTAAAGTGATAAGAACATATATATGAAAGTTTCATACATAAATTAGTTTCTATTTACAAATATGTTGTTTTGCCTTTAGGTAAGCATATTATTTTGGGTAAGACTGAGGTCAACTTTTTATAACTTCGACAAAATAAATGACTTCTAAAATATTTATTTAGAAGTATATAGACTATGCATAAATTAATCTTGAAAGGTGCTTAATAAAATGATATGTTTGTTAATATGTGTGTGTATATATATATACTCTTATGTTTACCTCCTCCGTATCCCACGTCACCCAAAACAATATGTGTGTGTATATATATATAAATAAAATCAAGTGATCTATTCATGAAAATTGTTTTTTTTTCTTATGGATATGTGTAGTCTATCATCAGTTGTATGGACCATTTCTTTTCTGTATTAGTCACTGTAGTACATTATTAGTTGTATGGATCATTTTATCTATGGGTCTATACAATTCATCATCAGTTGTATGGTTTTGTCGTAATATATATAAGAATGATCTTTAACTGAAAGCGGCTGGTTTAATTAGTTGCTTATAGCCAAAGATAACTGAAAAAAAATGCCATCAGCTAAAAATCCATGGTTAACATTTTGGAATGCAAGATTTCTTGGCCGGCGAGTACAGAATAAGAAAAACATCGCCATGTTCAAGAATTGCGCCGATTAGCTATACAAACCAACCCTTTTAATTTCCGTCTTTACAAGTCACGCAAACAAGAATTCAATCTGAGACATATCCGTATACTCCTGCCGAAAGAAAAAAGAATTCTTAGGTTTAAATCGATACGTTGTGTCCAGATTGAAACCCAGTAATTCGTTTTTTACGGGGACAGAGAAGTAAATATTATTGGCCAAAGTGAAGTAATTCCAATGCACACTAAGTACTCTAGCTCTTAACCTTAAATTTAGAGTTGATTTTAAAATTTATCATAGTTTATTGTTAAGTTTATTTTAATCACTAATAATGAACATATATATATATGTTTTATTTATAAATTACTTTTCGTTTGCAAACATGTCATCTGGGTTTTTCCCTATAAAAGAAAAAAAAACGAACCCCTATGATATAGGTATATATTCGACTTATATTTGGAAATATTTTGCTATCCAGGGGATGTCCCGTTTTGTTGTATCTTATCCTGATGGTTATCAAAATTTCACTAAATGCTTCACAATCTAGCCATTTTTCACAAAGAAATTTTACAAATAGACCTATAGAAACATTATCTACAAATAGACCCATTTCTTGGTGTGCAATGTAATGGGTCCATTTTGGATAATGTTTCTGAATGGATCCATTTGTGAATTTTTTTTGCTGAAAAAGCTAAAATGTGAAAAAAAAATCACAAAATTTTATATCTAAAAACTTGATATGATAAACTAATATTTAATATATCACTCCCTAAAATTAAACCAATTATGAACTTAAAAGGAATTGTAGTACATATGCTCGTTAGAGTTTAATATGTGGGTTTTAACTTACATATTTCTGGAGACATACCGATGTGTTTCTTGTCATTTTTTTAAGAAAAATTATGATTATCTAGTTTAGATGACGTGAATAAACAAGGGGTGATTAGTTCTTTTATGAAAAAGTCAAACGGAATATTTGAGAATAGAAAATAATTTATAAATAAAATTTTATATACATGTTTTTAGCGATCTTAAAGCCAAGGCTGAAAACTAAATTTTGGTTAAAAAAACCTCAAAATTAACTCCAAACTTAGAGTTTATTCGTTTTGAAGAAAAAACAATGGATTAAATTTTCTTGAAACACAAGAAACACATTTGTTTTGTAGGAATGAAGTAGAGGAAAACTAAAGAAAATTTTCCTATTCCTACAAGTTACAGGGACAAAACAGAGAAAAATTTGCATCCGCTCAAACATCTTGAAAAATTTTCTATGGATTGATGTTGTCATACATTCATATTCCTTGACTTTTCCTATTTATATGGATTAAAATTCTTCTAAATTGAATAGGCCTTTAAGGTTAAATTCGAGAATTCAAATATTGGTTAATAAGCTTAGGCGGAAACGAAAAGATAGGTCACAAAGACAAGAGATCGTCTCGATATCGAAGTGGAGTATAAAAGTAGGTGCAATAGCAGGCTACAAGAAGACTATAAATATATTTTAATGAGACAATAGAGGAGAGAGAAGAGTAGTAGGCTATAGATTTATAGCCAAGACTTCAAGACACTCTTTATGATAGGTGAAAAATAGTAATATATGTTTTATAGGTAACTATTGTATAAATTGATTATTATATTGAATTAGGTATAAAAAATTTAAAGCTAGTAGTAATTATAATATCAAATACGTACGACCCACCTGCGACTCCGTCTGCATGCGCCGTCGTCTTCCGCGCCGTCCGCTGCTGCCGTCCACGTCGTTCGCTGGTGTGTGAGATCGTACCAGAATCGTACGTAGGAATAGCAGTTTTGGAAAAGAATAGGAAAAGGAGCGGGGCAAGAGTGCAGCACAACGGAGGCCTTTAAATGCCCTCACCGCGTCGCCCCACCCTCCCACGTGCCTGTCTGCGCTGCTTCTCTCTCCCACCCTCCCACGCGCCAACGACCTTGCAAATCCCCCCCCCCCCCCCCCCAACGCGCCGCCGCTAGCTCCGATCCGTACGGTACGGCCATGGCGAGGGCACCAGTACCCCTCCTACTCCTCCTCCTCGCCCTCGCCGCCGGCACCGCCCACGCGGCGCTGGGGGGCCACGGCGGCAAGGGGCGCGGCCCGCGGGTGGGCGGGTACAGCCCGATCAGTGACGTGGGGGACGCCCACATCCAGGAGCTCGGCAGGTGGGCGGTGGAGCAGCACGGCGACGGGCTGCAGTTCCGCCGGGTGACCAGCGGCGAGCAGCAGGTGGTCTCCGGGATGAACTACCGCCTGTTCCTCGACGCGGCGGACCCCGCCGGGAAGACCGCCTCCTACGTCGCCGTCGTCTACGAGCAGTTGTGGACCAACACCCGCGAGCTCACCTCCTTCAAGCCCGCCGCCGCCGCCCACTAATAATCTATCCACGCCTCCCTCCACAGCTCCGCTACCATCTGTTGTCCATCCATCTTAATGTATACATATTCTGCTTAATCTCTTCACCAATCTCTCACATCTCACATACTAGGCTACTAGCTACCTCATACTAGTAGCGGTGCTTTTGATGAGTTTCCTTTTGGTTCTTCTGGTGTGTTCCATCCTGCAGGCAGGCAGGCAGTAATGTGCTGTTAATTGCAGGTACCATATATATGTATGGATTAGCAATAAAGGGGTGGGATTATTGTAATAATCGGCAATAATAGCCCCTAGTATTATTGCCTATCTTCCACACTACTGTACTGTGGTATCTTCTTCATTGATTTTGTTCGGATGTACTTTGGCATATCTCTTACGGTTTTTTTTTTAATAGGGAGGACTTGGCATCTCGTTAATTAACTAACTAGACTGGCTAAATCTGATGGCGAACCTCATGTACGAAATTAATTAAGAGAGGATTTTTGTACGCCCACTGGAAAATTGTTAGTATTTACTTATACGTCATTGTCTACGGAGGTTTTCGAGATTACCGAGAGATTGAAGGATTATATATCTGATTAGGATATAAAGGAATGATTTAACATTTTTTTCCCTAAAGCAGCAGATAATAAACTTTTATATAAAAATTATTTTTATACAAAATATATCATTTAGAAATTGGAAAACCTGCATATAAAAATCTAAAATTTCAAAATTCCTCGTTCGATTCGAGTAGGGCCTACTACTCCGTCCCAGAGAAAAAAAAGAAAAAAAGATTTCTAGATTTTTTGGTCGAGCGTTTGACCATCCGTCTTATTTAAAAAAGTTATTAAAAAATAAAAAAATTTAGTCACACGTAAAATACTATTTATATTCTACCATGCAATAATAATAAAAATATTAATCATAAAAAAAATTTAAATAAAATGAAAAGTCAAAAATTCAAAAAAAACACAGAAATTCGTTTATTTTGGGACGGAGGTGATCCATGCCACCGTCAAAGTCAATCTTCCTTGACCTGACCAGTCTGGCAGTCTCTGAACATTTTGCGAAAAGTACCTTCCATCTTCCGATCTAGATAAATAGGTCAACATCAACGCCACCAAAATCGACCTTATCAAAGATGAGGTGTTGTTTAGATTGATAAAATTTTTAGTAGAAGTGGCACGTCAAACCGGATATCGGAATTTCGGACACGAATGAAAAAACGAATTTTACGGCTAGCCTGGAAACCGCGAGACGAATCTTTTAAGCCTAATTAATTCATCATTAGCACATATTGGTTACTGTAGCACTTATGACTAATCATGAGCTAATTAGACTCAAAAGATTCGTCTTAAGATTTTTTCATAATTATGCAATTAGTTTTTTGGTTCATCTATGTTTAATGCTTTATTTAGATTTCTAAAAATTCGATGTGACGTTTTTGGAAAAAAAATTTGGTAACTAAACCAGGCCAAAAGCCACCGAATCAAATGATTCGTTGTGGACGAGGGGGGTCGCTGGTCGAGAAGATGGGCTCGGTCTGGCCCCAAAAGAGGGTGAGGCCGAGTTAGGTTGGAGAGACGGTAAGTTAATTTATCTGGTGCAAAAATATAATAATAGATTAATATATAATTAATTAATTATTAAAAAAATATAAAATAGGTTAATATAATTTTTTAAAATAACTTGTATAGAAAATTTTTGCAAAAAATACACCGTTTAGCAGTCTGGAAAGCGTGCACGCAGAAAACGAGGGTGCTAAGTTAACTTAGGGGATGTACAACGCCTGTCTTTAAGCCGTCTGTATGTTGTGAAATTTATAAAAAGACCCTGCCCCATCTAACAGATGGCCACGGCGTCTCTTCGCGAAGAGACAGCAGGGGTGTGTGCTCCAATATCAAACCGACACCACTAGCTAGTACTATTCATTAGTACAATTCATTACCTTGATTTATGTGTGAAAGGATAAATTAAATGTTTTGTAGGCAAACAAATAGACAATTCATTATACAAGTTGTCTAGTTAGTTGTCTGTATATGTCAAATAGACAACAATCGTCTACATGGTTGTACTTGCCTTTAGAGGCAGTGGCAAACGTGGCCTGAGCCTAGTTTGGCCCAACCATGCACGGGGTATGGCCATGGCCCTGGATATTGAAGTCTAAAAACCAAAAATATCCAAAAATATGAAAAACCTGAAAAATATGAGAAGTCAGGAAAAACCAAAAGAACTCGAGGGTCGGGCTAGGCTTGAGCTTTATTTTTCTCTTAAATGTCAGGCTCAGATCATGCTCGGGCCTAGGTGTTTCGTCCAAGCATATTGTAGGTCAGGCCCAAAGGCCAGGGTTGAATAGGCCTAGCGGTGGTAAAAGAGATGGGGGCAACAGCAATGGTGGAGATCAGTGCATGACGATGGAGGAGATTGGTTATTTGTTAGTGGAGGAGATGGGAATTCCTGACATTGGGGGGATGATGGTAGTTTCGTAGGGTAGAACTGGCAAGTGGAATCAATCGAGGGGTTGATAAAAAGAAAATGGGGAAAAGAATGCAGACGGTTAAGAGTTTGCCTAAACTCATTAGCCAAAGATACCCTACCTGAAAAAGAATACGAAGTCAGTTGACACATGTTCACCATGCTGCCTGTGCTCAATGTACATTTAGATTTATGCCAAGCAAAATTTTTACTACTAGCTAGTTTGATGTAGATTGCAGGTGTGATTGAGAAGATGTGGGCAAAACAGTGCCAAAGCATGCACGGTGTGATTCTTGAATCGTGATTGACCCATTACCATATTCAGCTTGCTAATGCTCGTTACATTTGCCTCTAGCAAGGATACAAGTGGCTAATTAACGAGTAGCTAGCCAGCTCACATGTTGCTCATTTAAAAGGCTACAACTGGGGTGACGGCTGGACCAGCCTACTCGTGGTTCTTTGATCCAGAGACTTTTTTTTAAGTACTTTATCATATTGGATGTTTGAACGTTAACTATAAATATTAAATATAGACTGATAACATAACTAATTGTATAAATAATGTTATTTTATTAGATAAATTTTTTAAGCCTAATAAATGTTTACTGTAGCATCACATTCGCTAATCATGGACTAATTAGACTCAATTGATTCGTCTCGCCAGCGTATCAGGTGGGTTTTATTAATAGTCTATATTTAATACTTCTAATTAGTATGCAATCATTTGATGTGACGGGACTATAAAAAAAGCTGCGAGGATCAAACAGACCCTTACATCGCAAATAGGGGGTCACCACAGCCTCCATCGCACATAGTGTTGCAAGTTGCCTACATGTGAGTCCTGATCACACAGCCTCTATCAATTCAATAGGTTTGGCATTTAGGTTATTGTCACACCCGCGAGCGCGACTCAGTCTCCAACGACCGCCCGCCCTAGCCGGCGCCACCTTCCCCTATAAATCCCCCTCTCCCGCGCGTCGCCGCCGTTTTTCCCCATCCGCACAAGCCACCGTCTCCGCCGCCGCCAATCACGCGTCTCCGCCGCCGCCGATCACGCGCCTCGCTGTCGGTCGTCACCGCGGGACCGCGTCATCACCTCCGCCTCGTCCTCGCCGTGCTTCCTCCGTCTTCGCCGCCGTTGGTAAGCTTTCCCTCTCTTCCCTCTCCCTTTCCCGCTGTCGTCGCCAGACGCCGTGGGTCGCCGGCAGTCCCTGCCACACCATCGCCAGGCTCCGCCGTCATCACGCCGTTGTCGCGCCACACGCGCCTTCTCGCGTGGCCGCTTCCTGTGATCGGACGCCGTCACCGTGCCGCACGCCGTCGTCGCTGTGCGCCGCGCTCGGCCGCCGCCCCTCGCGCCGCTGACGCTACCGCTCCCTGGCCGCCGTCGCCGCGCGCCGCCCCGTCGTCGTCGCCGCCGGCCGGTGCCATCGCCGGTCGCCGTCGGTCGCCGTCGGCTAGGCCGGAGCCGACGCCCGCGCCTCCCTCTGTTTTCCCCTCACCGACCGGTGGTCCCCACCGGCCAGGTCCCTTCTATCCCTCCCCTCTCTCACCGCCATGTGGGCCCGACTTGTCAGCCGCCCGCCGGCCCTCCTCCCTCTCTCCTCCCGAAGAGCCGATTTTCTTCGAGATCGTCGCCGAAGTTCCCCAGGGGCTAGGGCAAGGCAAGTGGCACTCGTCTTTAATCATATTGAACCTATTATTGCAAATTCCCCGCTTTATTTATTCAAATATGTATTGTTTTAATTAAAGTATTTACTGTATTTATTTTTCGGGTAATCCTTATTATTATGCCGTTGATTACTCAACTTTATTCAGGTTAGACCAGGGGTAACTTGAGTAGAGTTAGGTCTAGGTTAATGCTTAGCCGTTCTTAGAACAAGTAGCACATGGGATCACACTTAATCTTCACTAGTTCTGGATAGCTGTTAATTATGATTCATCACCCGGTTCGGGTTAATGTCTACTAAAATATTGATAATGGTGGGCTGTGGGTGCATGGTTTTGAGAGTCGCACCCATGACAATTAAGGACCGGTTCACGAGAAATCCTAAAAGTAAGTTAGTGCTAACCACATGCCGAATGGGTAAGGTGGGATCTGGAGCATGGCTTCGAACTATTTGACGTACCAAGGCAAGGGTAGGCGTGATGGAGTATGGACGGGCAATCGTGGTGTAACGAAAGCCTCTGCTGCTTCCGGATCTACCAAGGCACAAGAGGGGACTGCTCGACTTGGTGTAAAGGAGGGGGTGAAACCTGAAGTGTTGAGCGATTAAATAGGGAGGGTTATGTGACGGGTCCTATCCCAGTCTCCTTTTCGGTATGCCATGGTGGTATGTCGGCGCACGTTCAAGTGTAGTGGAGTCATGTCTTATGGGTATAGTAGTATACCTCTGATCAGAGTATAATCTATTCGAATAACCGTGCCCACGGTTACGGGCGGACTCCCAGCTTCACTGTGATTAGTGAACCTTTAATGGCTTGGGTGAACTGGTTTTTACTTGGAACTACTGCAACGTGGTGTAACGTTGAGTAGTGGTTGGGCCTGTCACAACGTGGTGTAACGTTGGACAGTGTTGTAGTATTTCACAACTGTTATTTACTTATCCTTTAATGTATTTAATTACCTTTATTCGATTCAATCCCTGTTATTTATTTAAATGCTGCTTTATTGCAACTAACCCCTAGCCTGCCCTTGATGATCCTTATGCATCATTTTTACCCTCTTTTCCGTGCTGCTTGTTGAGTACAGTGGTTTGTACTCAGCCTTGCCAATTTCCCCCTCCAGGGCTAGAAGTTGAGTCCGATGGAGGTGACTCTCACGAACGAGCTGGTCTGCCATTGAAGCTTTGCCTGTGGACTGGAGCCGTACCCACTGGAGCTAGTCTACCTTTCTTTCCGCTACATTTTCGTTAGAATAAGTGTCATTTTCAGTTGTTTCTAAGAGCGATGGTTATGTAATCAACATTGTCTATTTGTGTACCCTAGCTAGTCCTGGACAGGGATTTTAATACACAATTAAGTTCAAAAATTCGTGTGAGGAATTTCGGGGCGTGACAAGTTGGTATCAGAGCCTTCTTTGACCGTAGGATCAGCCCAATGGAAACCCTAAGAGCTCTCTGCTTTTCATGTTTGTGCATAGTTTGTGAAAGCTAAAATTGCTTTGAAAATGAGTTAGTGCTTTTCAGAAGGGTGAGTTATTTGAAAGCTAAATCTCTCTGGTTGAAAAGCGTGAGTAAATTGATTTACGGGTAAAACTTTATTTACTTTCTTTCTTTTATGATTTATTTATCTTGAAACAAAATTTTGCATCCATTGATTCTAAATCCTTGTTGTTCTTTAGATGGCCAACCACCCCTTGTTCCACCGTGGACTTGGAATGGATGAATTCGTGGCAGAGTTGGCAAGAGTGTCCTTCACGGCAGGATACCCCTATGAACCAGAATACACCATGATCCACCCTCTCGAAGGCGAGTTTCCCCACCGTGTCAGGTTGGAGCTACACGGAATCCTCGGTTACCTTCCTAACATGGAAGTAGGAGCCGGAGGCTCGCATGAGCATGCCTGCTAGGAGGCCGCCTACAGTCTGATGACAACGCTCAGGGCCAGGCATGACCTGACGTTTCGGCATTCGGCTTACCGATATCACCCTGGTCGTGGACCCAATTCCATGGTCAGTAGGTTTCGGTCTGCCCGGAGTGAGCAAGACCCTACCTTCGATAGGATGTGCACGGTGCTGGAAGGCCTCAACCGGATGCATCACGACCTGCATGAAGCATCCAAGGCCCTAAACGACGCCAAGCTCACCCAGATCGTCCGGCTGCAGGATGATATCGACCGCCTGAAGAAGGAGAATGTCAGACTCAAAGGACTCCTGGAGCCCGGTGGTGCGAGGCTTCGCCTCACAGCAAGGAAGCGAACCCGCGGGCCACCAAGAGTTCAGTCCCACCCCGGTGCCCCAGATGAACCAAGACTACTGATGCAGATGGCACCAACGTCTCCGACCCCGATGCCCGAGGAAGGTGTCTCCCCCTTCAACACTGCAAGAAACCGAAATGGCACCATCACAGTCTCTAGCAGCAGTGAGTCCGCCTCTGGTGAAGATAAAGACAGTCTCCCCAACAACTCTAGGAGCCGTTCCGAAGATGAGGAAGAAGATCCTTCCCCTGCCGTCGATCGTCGCTCTCCTTCCGCGCACTAGACGTCGCCTTAGTTTCGTTCTTTAGTCGTTGTGTGTTAGGTTGGTGTGTTAGGTTTGTTTCGCTTGGGGCTAGTGGTAAACCATAGTAGTAGTGGGGTTATGTTGTACCGCCAGGAATTATGTGGTTTTTAAGCGTGTTTCTTAAGCAAGACAATTACAGTTCATTTATTAAATAAAGCCCATGCTTGCTTAGTCCTTTCTTTTTCTTCTTTCTCTTTCTGTTCTCTCCCGCTCCTGCAGATGGTGAACACCCGCAACGGCAACCGCGACACCGACCACTCCAGCACCGAAGGACCTCCCCCACCTCCCTCACCAGAGAACCCGTCACTCGCTTAGACCCTCGCCAGTCAGACACAGATGCTCACCCTCATGATGCAGCAGATGCAACAACAGCAGCAACAGCATCAACAGGTGCTACAACAGCTCGTGAACCAGCACCAGAACAACCAACAACAACATGGACCACCCCCAGTGGAGTCCAAGTTGCCGGAGTTCCTCCGTGTCTGTCCCCCGACCTTCTGAAGCACCACCAACCCCATGTAGGCAAATGATTGGCTCCATGCCATTGAGAAGAAGCTCAATCTACTGCAGTGCACTAACCAGGAGAAGGTCTCCTTCGCCACACACCAGCTGATGGGTCCCGCCTCTGCTTGGTGGGATAATTTTCTGGTTACTCGCACCGCTACCACGGAAGTGACTTGGGCGGAGTTCTGTCTCAACTTCCGCAAAGCGCACATCCCTGACGGAATAGTCACGGAAAAGAAGCGTGAATTCCGCACTTTGCAACAAGGTACCAGGACGGTGACCGAGTATCTTTATGAGTTCAATCGCCTAGCATGATATGCCCCCGAGGATGTCCGCACTGACGCCGAAAGGCAGGAAAAGTTACTCGGAGGTTTGGAGGATGAGTTAAAGAAGCAGTTGCTTTCGGGTGACTATGTTGATTTTGAGAAGCTGGTCGACAAGGCCATCCGTCAGGAAGACCAGCACCTCCAGATAGACAGGAAAAGGAAGGCCTCTCAGTTTAGGTCAAACCAGTCGTATCCGCAGAAGCCTCGGTTCCATCCTAGCACTCACCCTCCAAGTCAGCAGCATGGACAATCTACCTTCATTGTCCGCCAAAACCGTCCCTTCAACCCAAACAACTTCAACAACGGTGGCTTGTACCAGCGTGCTCTCCCAGCACCAGCTCCGCGGCAACAGAATGCACCTCCACCGACAGCTCAGTCTTCTCCGGCTAGGAAGGATACAGGTTCTAAGCCTAGGGTGTGCTACAACTGTGGCGACCCAGGTCACTTTGCCGACAAGTGCCCGAAGCCGAAGCGCAGCGAGCAGAGGTTCGTGCAAGCCCGTGTCAACCACACCACTGCAGAAGAAGCACAGGCTGCGCCAGAAGTAATATTGGGTACGTTTCCTGTCAACTCCGTAGCTGCTACAGTACCTTTTGATTCTGGTACTACACACTCTTTTATTTCAAGAAAGTTTGTGGGAATGCTTGGGTCAAGAAGGGAAGAGTTAAGAAACCCGATGCGGGTTAGCACTGCAGGGCATAGTGTGATTTTGGACCTTTATAGCCCTAATGTGCCTATAGAAATCCAAGGGACATCCTTTCTAGCCAATCTCATCCTTCTCGAATCCAAAGACCTAGATGTCATTTTGGGAATGGACTGGCTTACCAAGCATCAAGGAGTGATTGATTGTGCCAAGCGTACAGTCACCTTGACCAGTGAAGGTGGTAAAGTGGTGACTTATCAGTCGCCGAAGTCAGTGAAAATCGGAACAAGTCTGAATCAGATAGAAGCAGAAGAACAACCTTCAGAAGCAGCCAAAGACTCAAAAAAGTTGGAAGACATACCGATGATTTGTGAGTATCCGGAGGTTTTTCCAGATGATCTCACAACGATGCCACCAGAAAGAGAGATCGAGTTCCGTATCGACTTGGTATCGAAAACTGCACCGATCTATAAGAGACCCTACAGGATGTCAGCTAATGAGATGGCAGAAGTGAAGAAGCAAGTGGATGAAAAGCTTCAGAAAGGTTACATCTAACCGAGCACCTCGCCTTGGGGAGCCCCGGTTATTTTTGTTGAGAAGAAGGACAAAACTAAGAGAATGTGTGTGGACCATCGTGCTTTGAACGATGCTACAATCAAGAATAAGTATCCTCTGCCAAGGATTGATGACCTGTTTGATCGGTTGAAGGGAGCCAAAGTCTTCTCCAAGATCGATTTGAGATCAGGGTATCACTAGTTGAGAATTTGGGAAGAAAATATTCCCAAGACAGCATTCACTACTCGCTACGGCATGTATGAATGTACGGTAATGTCGTTTGGACTTACTAATGCCCCGGCATTCTTCATGAATCTCATGAATAAGGTGTTCATGGAATACTTGGATAAGTTCGTGGTCGTCTTCATTGATGACATTCTTATCTACTCGAAGTCAAAAGAAGAGCACGAGCAACATTTGCGGATCGTGCTAGGGAAGCTAAGAGAGCACCAGTTGTATGCCAAGTTCAGCAAGTGTGATTTCTGGCTTCGTGAAGTGAAGTTCCTAGGTCATGTGATCAATGCTCAAGGAGTAGCAGTAGAACCCAGTAATATGGAGTCAGTGACCAAGTAGACCCCACCTAAAACGGTCTCCCAGATCAGGAGTTTCTTAGGACTTGCGGGTTATTACCGCCGGTTCATTAAGAATTTCTCGAAGATAGCCAAGCCAATGAGACAGTTGTTGAAAAAGAAAGAGAAGTTCAGATGGTCTATCGAGTGCGACAAGAGTTTTGAAGAGCTCAAGCAAAGAAGGGTGTCAGCACCCGTGTTGATTTTGCCAGATCAGGCGAAAGACTTCCAAGTTTACTGTGATGCCTCCAGATCAGGGCTTGGATGTGTGTTGATGCAAGAAGGAAAGGTGGTTGTGTATGCCTCTCGTCAGTTGAGACCACATGAGGGTAACTACCCGACTTATGATTTGGAATTAGCAGTCGTAGTGCATGCCCTAAAAATCTGGCGACACTACCTAATTGGTAACAAGTGCGAAGTGTATACGTACCACAAGAGCTTAAAGTATATCTTTACCCAGCCAGATTTGAACCTCCGCCAACGAAGACGGTTGGAATTGATCAAGGATTATGATTTGAGTATCCATTATCACCCGGGTAAAGCAAATGTGGAGGCAGATGCTTTAAGCCGAAAGAATTACTGCAATGCCGCTGTGACCACGGAAGTTTGTGAGCAGTTACAACAAGAGTTTGAACGACTAAATTTGGATATAGTCGAAGAAGGTTTTGTCGTAGCCCTAGAGGCGCAACCAACTTTGGTGGACCAAGTTCATCAGGCCTAAGCAATTGATCCAGAAATAGCTGAACTAAAGAAAAATATGCGAGTTGGTAAAGCTCGAGATTTTTCAGAAGATGAACATGGAACAATCTGGATGGGAAACAGGTTGTGTGTACCGGATAACAAGAAGTTAAAGGAGTTGATACCTCAAGAAGCTCATCAAACTCAGTATTCTATTCACCCCGGGAGTACAAAGATGTATCAAGACCTCAAAGAAAAGTTTTGGTGGGTTAGTATGAAGAGAGAAATTGCAGAATATGTCGCCTTGTGTGATGTCTGTCAATGAGTCAAAGCAGAACACCAAAGACCAGGATGACTGTTACAGCCTCTGCAGATTGAAGAATGGAAGTGGGAAGAAATCGGGATGGATTTCATCATTGGTTTACCGAGGACCGCTGCTGGTCATGACTCGATTTGGGTAATCGTGGATCGGTTGACAAAGGTCGCCCATTTCATGTCACACCCGGAGTTTTATCCTAAGCCTTAAATCGTAAAATAAATCCGTAAACAACAATCGGCTTAATTAACTTAGGAAGAATCCCTCTAAAAGAAATTAATTCAATTAAATTGAGGCTCGCAAATCGACTAACTGGATTTAAATTCAAATTGCAGAAGTATAAAATTTGACCAAACAAATTAATTTAAAACTCGGCAAAAGTGGGGTTTTCCTTTTTCCCTCCTTTTTCCTTTCTTTTTCCCTTCCTTCTCAAATTGGGCCGAAGTCCAATTTTCCTCCCTTTCTTTCTTTTTCCTTTTTCTTTTTCCTCTCCTTCTTCCTAGGCCGGCCCAGCCGAGCCGGCCCATCTTCCCACTCGGCCGGCCAAGCCGACCGGCTCCTTCCTCCCGCGCGCGCGCCTTCCCCCGCTTGGGCCGCCGCCCGGCCCAGCTCGCGCGCCGCGCTCGCCCGCGAGTTCGCGCCGCCTCCCTCCTCCCTCACGCCATTGACAGGTGGGGCCCACCTGTCAGCGGCCGAGCCCCGCCAGCTCTCGCGCCGCGCCGCGCCGCGTCGAGTCCGAGTCCGCGCCGCCGTCGCAACCGCCGCCGCCGAGACCGCGTCGCGCCCGACTCGGTCTCCAACCTCCGCCCCGCCCTAGCCGGCGCCGCCACCCTATAAATCCCGAGCCGCCGCGCGCCGTCGCCCAGTTTTCCTCTCCGCTAAGTCGCCGTCGCGCCATCACTGTTCGCCGCCGCCGTTCAATCCCGCTGCTGGCCGCCCGTCGTCGCCGTCCAGCCGTGCCACCGCCTCCGCCTCGGCGTCGCCAACCCTCCGCCGGCTCCCGTCGCCGCCGGTGGACGCCCCGCGCCCTTCGCCGCTCCTCCATCCTCTCCACCGCCGCGCCTCGTCACCTCGCCGTCGTTCGCCGATCTCGTTGCCGCGCGTCGGAAGCCGCCGCGCGTCGGAAGCCGCCGCGCGTCTGCGTCACCACCTCCGTCTTGTCCTTGCCGACTCGTCCGCACGGTCCCCGCCGCCGGTGAGAGTCCCCTTCCTCCTCCCCTCTCTCTCTCTCCTTTCCTGGCCGACCGCCGCCGAGCCGCACGCCGTCGCCGGACGCGTGCGGAGCACGTCCTCGCCGCCGCCCGCTGCTGTCGTCGTCGCCTTCACGACGCCGTCGTCAAGCCGCCGCCACCCGCGCTCGTCGCTCGCTCGTCGTCGCCGCGATAGCCGTCGCCTTGCCCAATTGCGCCGCGTGCGCCGCCGCCTCGGTCGCGCGCCATGCGCCGTCGCCGGACGCCGGTCGTCGCCATCGCGCCGTAGCCGTCGCGCCATCGTCGCCGTCGTCATGCACCGCCGCCGTCGCTGCCGCCGTTCGCCCGAGCCGCCGCTCCCCTCTCTGTTCCCCTCTCACCGACTGACGGGGCCCACCCGTCAGCCGTCACCCGCGCCCTCCTCCCTCTCTCCTCCCGTGGGACCCACTCGTCAGCCTCTCCTCTCCCCTCTCTCCCACCGACAAGTGGACCCCACCCGTCAGCGCCTCCTCTCTCCTCGCTGACGTCAGCAGCCCCATTAATTGCGCAATAATTGATTTAGGACTTTTCTCTTTAGCTAAAAAACCCAGAAAACTTCTAAAATTCATAAATAATTCATCTAGTCTCCGTTTAGGTCCATTCAAATTTCATTAAATTCATAAAATTGTCAAGAATCCATTAAAAATAGTTTCTTTTGCTGTTTCAGTAGAGTTTGTGCTTGTTTTATTTATTTTTGTGCTTTGTCGCTTAGATTCGGACCCCGCCGAAGAGCCGGTTTACTTCGAGATCGTCGTCGAAGTTCCCCAGGGACCAGAGCAAGGCAAGTGACACTCATCTTTGATCATATTGAACCCATTATTGCAAATTTCCCGCTTTGTTTATTCAAATATGCATTGTTTTAATTAAAGTATTTACTGTATTTATTTTCTTCGGGTAAACCTTATTATTATGCCGTTGATTATCCAACTTTATTCATTGCTGGACCAGGGGTAACTTGATTAGAGTTAGGCCTAGGTTAATGCTTAGCCGTGCTTAGAACAAGTAGCTCATGGGATCACATTTAATCATGCTTAGTTCTGAATAGCTGAGATATTGATTTATCACCCGGTTCGGGTTAATGTCAACTAAAATATTGATAGTGGTGGGCTGTGGGTGCATGGTTTTGAGAGTCGCACCCATGGCAATTAAGGACCGGTTCACGGGAAACCGTGGAAGTAATTAAGTGCTAACCACATGCCGAAATGGGTAAGGTGGGATTTGAAGCATGACTTCGAACTATTTGACGTACCGAGGCAAGGGTAGGCGTGATGGAGTATGGACGGGCAATCGTGGTGTAACGAAAGCCTCTGCTGCTTCCGCATCTACCAAGGCACAAGAGGGGACTGCCCGACTTGGTGTAAAGGAGGAGGTGAAACCTGAAGTGTGGTGCGATTAAATAGGGAGGGTTATGTGACGGGTCCTATCACGGTCTCCTTTCCGGTATACCATGGTGGTATGTCGGCGCACGTTCAAGTGTAGTGGAGTCGTGTCTTGTGGGTACAGTAGTACACCTCTGATCAGAGTATAAACTATTCGAATAGCCGTGCCCACGGTTACGGGCGAGCTCCCAGCTTCACTGTGATTAGTGAACCTCTAATAACTTGAGTAAATTGGTTCTCACTCGGGACTACTGCAACGTGGTGTAACGTTGAGTAGCGGTTGGACCTGTTGCAACGTGGTGTAACGTAGGACAGTGTTGTGGTACTTTACAACTGTTATTTACTTATTCCTTACTGTATTCAATTACCTATATTCTTTTTAATCTCGGTCATTTGTTTAACTGCTGCTTTATTGCAACTAACCTTAAGCCTGTCCTTGATAATCCCTATGCATCATTTATCTCCCCTTTTCCGTGTTACTTGTTGAGTACGGTGGTTTGTACTCAGCCTTGCTTAACTTTCCCACCCTAGAGCTGGAAGTTGAGTCCGATGGAGGTGCCTCTCAGGAGTGAGCTGATCTGCCGTCGAAGCTTCGCCTGTGGACTGGAGCCGTACCCGCTGGAGCTAGTCTACCCTTTTTCTTTCCGCTACATTTCCGCTAGAATAAGTGTAATTTTCAGTTGTTCCTAAGAACGATGGTTATGTAATCAACATTGTCTTTTTGTGTACCCTGGCTGGTCCTGGACAGGGATTTAATACACAATTAAGTTCAGAAATTCGTGTGAGGAATTTCTGGGCGTGACAGACCCTCCCCTTTCCATGTTCAGCCTAGGGAGCGTGGGGGAAGTCGTGGGCAGCAGACGTTGTGATTGAAGAGACGGGGAACAAGGACAATGCATGGAAGAAATCTAATGACCAAGGCGATTATATAGGTTCAGGCTACACGGAGACCTGATACTCTACTCCCGTAGTGTATGTTAGATATTTTTTTGGTGGAATGCAGATAGAAGGAAACTCAAGAATTTTTTGAGAAATAACATTATTTTAATAGAAAATTGCAAGATTAGAGGCCATCTGTGGAAAATCACAATTTTAACACCCTGTCGAACAGTGAATGTTCGATTTGGGCCCTGTCGAACTGCTGTTGTTCAAGAGGGGACCCTATCGAACACCCACAGTTCGACAGGGCCCACCACCTGGCGTTGAGGGGACCTGTTGAACTGCCAAAGGTTAACAGGCCCCCCTGTCGAACTGCCAAAGGTTAACAGGCTCCCTACCACCTCAGTCGAGCGATGTGGTGTTCGACAAGCACCTGTGGAGGGACCCTATCGAACACCCACAGTTCGACAGACCCCTAAATTTACGATTTTTCATGCATGGACTCTAATCTTGTGATTTTCTATTAAAATAATGTTATTTCTAAAAAGAAATTCGGAAACTCAAGCTAGATTTCTCACTTCTCTAGTTTTTTGGTTTGGCTCTCTTCTTCTCCAGGCATAGCACTCCTTTTATAATGTCAAGGGTACCACAGTGTATTGGACCGGATGACTACAAAAACCTAATTAATACAATAAAGGTGTCTAGTTGTTGGTTGTGCACCAAAATTGTTAACAAGACTAATGTGACTGGATAAGGAGAGTCCCTTTTCATCATGGCGCTTGGAGATGTAAGGAGTTGTCTCATTGTTTTTTGATGCATGGTATGTATAAAGGTAGGTCAAACACCATGCATGTTTGACCTGATGTGCATGCACCATTGAATGCAGTAGGTGTAGCATATCAGGGATCCTGCAAGACCCTTCGAGAGGACCCCCCCCACTGGGGCTCGAGGGCATGTCGCGCTAGCAGTCATCGAGCTGCTCGATGCCGTCTTACTCTTAATGCATGGGGTCGGTATGGCCGGGCTCCTCCCAAAGGGACACACCCAGGTCCTAGGGGCTTGTCTGACATATGGTCGGGGTCCCATAAGACCCTCCAAGAGGATCCTCCCCTAATCATACTCAAGGCCCCAAGAGGGAGGAAACCAATATGCTTCCTAGGATCTTCCAAGGGTGGCGAGCCTCGGTTCCCATGCACTACGAGCTACTGGTATGAGGACCCTAGTTCATAACACCGACACAACTATGATAGAAAGAAAGACTACGTGCTTGTTAGAAGTGCCAATGATGACTATGGTAGTTGGATCTAGTCTAATGCCCTAATTTCGCTTTCTTTGGCTGATAAGGCAGCTACAACGAGGAGTAGAAGGGTGACAACATACTAGTTGATAGTGCCAACGTTAGCTACGGCGGGACGACCTAAATGCCCCTTGATCTAAAGTGTTTGTGTCAGAATCTATTCATGTAGCGGCAATTTAGTTTCTAGGGGCTCGTTTTCAGCTTCGTTTAGATGGCATGAGCAAGTTGTTGACGTCAAAATATGACCGATGACGTGTTACACATGAAAGCTTGGAGTCATTTCTTATAGCGCTCCATTGCAGGACCAAAATTCTTAGATTGCAAGGGTGTGTCAGTTAGTTTGATCCCGTAACTCACAAGATGAAGAATAAAACAAGTCGATCAGCTGCTGAGCCGATAGATAACGAAAAATCCAGCCGATCAGATGTTGATGTAGCAGCGTTTGGCCGATAGGATGATCGATCGATTGTTAAAAGCTTAGATCGGATGGGAATCCGATACATGTAAACTCAAGTAGCTAAATAATTAAGCAATGAATCATTTGCTATGATCAGCTAAAATCAACTAGCACGTGATCCTCATAAGCCGATGCAACACAAAATAATTACCGATCTAAATACATCAAGCCAATTGGTATGAAAATAATGCAGTAAGATAATCGACTCCTCTACTGATGTAAATATGATAAGCATGTAGATCGGCAAAGATTGTCGGCTATAAACGACTTTCAAATGACATAGATCTATAAAACATCTAGCCTAGATTACTAAGAATAATAATAGAAGATCAGACCAAACCGAGACAGTTCAAGATTACGCCTAGCAATGTCAGGATAGATACTAAACAGATCTAGATTGCTACAAGCCAATGAACCGATGATTGATAACTTATCGGCTGGTACTACGATAAAACAATGAACAAGATGCATCAATCTGATATAAACTATTTGATAAACGCAATCTAATAGATCGGACCAAACCGAGATAGTACGAGATTGAAGATGTCAAATAACAAATATCATATCGATGTAAATTAACCAAAGTGGTCGACCAGATCAACCCAAGATACAGAAGTAACTCAAGCTGAAACTGATACGATAACTAGCAATCGTGCGACCAAATTAGAATATAGGATTGAACCGAGATAGTTCTAATCTAGCCGATACAATTACCGTGGCCGGTGAACGTAGGACTTACCCTTCGCCGGAGATTGAGGCGATGGAGCCCCACGACAGGTGCCAAGTTCCACCAGTATTGAAACCTCGGTGAAGAGGGTGACGATGCGCCGAGAGTATAGTTGATATATGTATTGAGAAGTAGATGATTTTTACAAAACTAAGACGTGCTATATTTATACCCCAAGAATTAACTAACTAACCGGATATAGATCTGAATCTAATAACTAATCTATTACGCACGGACTCTAGTTAGAGATAATATCTAAACAAACTCTAATATTTACAGATGAAAAGTTACACAGACTCTAGTTTGTTTCTAAATCTATCTGCATGCTTTTAAACCAATGGGACTCCTTTTCCAATCCGATTCACAGACTCTATCGGCTAAATCCAAATTGTTTTCTACCTTTTTTTCAGTTCGATTGCTCTTCTTTCTTGTCCGATTCGGTCATTGTTCCCGATTGATCCTCCAATGGTTATTTTCAAATTCTGACAGTAATACAAGCAAAGGTACTAGGGGCTAGGAGCTATCAAATCCGGATCGGATCATCTAGTCAGCAACAAGGGCAACATATGGAAGGACTTAAGTAGCTAATTGAGGTAGGGGTGGTAGCGGGCTCGATGTTTTGGGCTATAAATTTTAAATGTTCAAAATGGATGGACTAAAATTTTGTAGATTTTTAAGCTAAAATATTTTTATGGGTTGAATGGGGTTATGAAATAAGCCAACACTAAAAGTCTTAGACCAATTACTACTCGTAATTTAAAAGGTGTACAGATAGTAAATGAGAGGCGTGGGAGTTTGGATTGCCTTTCAAGGTCACCTAGGCTGCGTTTGGTGGAGGGAGGGATAAGTTAACTTACCTGACACAGAAAACGTAATAATAAATTAGTACACGATTAATTAATTATTAATTATTAAAAATATAAAATAAATTAACATGATTTTTTAAAACAACTTTGTTATAGAAACTTTTTGCAAAAAATAAACCGTTTAATAATTCGGAAAGCGTGCACGTAAAAAACGATAGGGATAAGTTAACTTGTGGCCAGTGCCGAACACGGCCCTAGTGTGGTTGGCAGACATGGCTCGTGGACTTTAAGAGGATTATGCTCAGTTGAAATCTTAGTATTCGTGTAACTTTTAGGCCTTGTGCCATAAATTTTTGACAAAAGAGTCACATCGAACGTTTAACCAGATGTCAGAAGGGGTTTTCAGACATTAATGAAAAAAATAAATTTCACAACTCGCCTTGAAACCGCGAGACGAATTTTTTAGCCTAATTAATTTGTCATTAGCACATGTGGTTTAGTGTAGCACTTATGGCTAATCATGGACTAATTAGACTCAAAAAATTTGTCTCACGATTTCCCCTATAACTGTGCAATTAGTTTTTATTTTCATCTATATTTAATGCTCCATTTCAGTGTTCAAATATTCAATGTGATGTTTTTGGAAAAAATTTTGGGAAACTAAGGGGCATTTAGATGGGGCTAAAAAGTTTAGCCACATGTCACATCGGATGTTTAGACACTTATTATAAATATTAAACGTAGACTAATTATAAAACTAATTACAGAAATAAGAGTTAATTTGCGTTAAAAAATTTTTAAGCTTAATTTATCCCTAATTGGAGCATGTTTACGGTAGCATCGCTTAGACTAATCATGAATTAACTAGGCTCAATAGATTCGTCTCGCGAATTAGTCGGAGATTATAGATAAGTTATATTAATAATCTATGTTTACTATTTATAATTATTTATAATAAATATCTAAATATTTGATTAGACAAAAGGCTAAACTTTAAACACCCTCCAAACCAGGCCTTAAATGTAGACATTGAAAGCCAATGCAGTGAGTATTGACCGCTATGTTGGCTGTACGTCTCCATCCCTTAGGTCTCCGCTTGGCCGTGCTGATTCCTGCCTGGGCCCACACATCCGACGTCTGGATCGGTCTATGGGAGACTTGTTTGGATCGAGTAAGTTCTCGTCCCATCGGATATATTTAGATGTTAATTAGGAGTATTAAATATAGATTGATAATAAATTAATTGTATAAATAAATGCTATTTTATTAGACAATTTTTTTAAGTCCAATTAAGCCACGATTAGCAAATGTTTACTGTAGCATCACATTCACTAATTATAAACTAGTTAGGCTCAATAGATTCGTTTCGTGAAATAGTCCATAGTGGGTTTTATACGTGTCAAACATTATGCTTTAAAAAGAGTTGTGATGAAACAAACAGGCTCTCAAGTTTTCGCTAGCTTCGATCTGTGCTTGCAGTGACCGTATGTGCAACCACCGCCAGCTAGCTGAGCCCTGCAAAGATACACTGATTGGACTCGGTAAATAGCTCATGCTCCTAGAACATATTTTAGTTGCCGGGCCGTCACGGATACGTAGAAATGATTTGGCCGCATAATAGAACATATTTTAGTTGCAGGGCCTGCGTGAAAAAAACTGCCTGCTGGTGGTTGGCCCGACTCCGGGTCGCCAAGGGCATCTATCATATATAAAAGATATTATCGTTCATATGGTTTGGATCAGTATTATAAGAGTAATTCGTATAGCAGATCATATTTTGATGGGTTAATATATATTTAAATGAGCTAGCCATAAGAGAGAAACAATTAATGTGTTCCACCGTGGAGTATGGAGTTTGTAATAATAAAATCCTACTCATATGACCTACAGTTGATGATTACGGGGAAAAAAAGACAAGCGGTATATTTTTAAAGGAAAAATAATTTATAGTAAAACTTTTATATATGTATTCTTAGTGATAGTGATCTAAAAGCTAATACTAAAAAATATATTTTAGTGAAAAAATCTTAAATCAACTCTAAATTTAATGTTGAAAATTCAAATTTTGGCTTATAAGCATGAGCAAAAGCGAAAGATAGGAGTGTTCTTTATCAATATACATTAGTAATGTCTTAAAGGTGATCTTACTAATTTATTACTCTTTCTAGTTTAACTTTATACATTGGAAAAGCTGAAGAAGATCTTACACGGGAATATTTGCCATGGACAACTTTCAGACTAGAGTTAATCCATAAAAGACATAAAATTGCTTTGCCTTTTTAAATATATATGTTAAGTTGATTCTTCGGGCTAAGTGGGCCTAGCTTGAGATCAATGAACCTTAAATACTATGGTACTTCGTTGTAAACAAAAAGACATGACTATGAGTTTCGCCTTATGGTCACCATGTGCCTCAAGCACTGAGAATGTCCTAATTCTAAGGGAGATTGTTTGACTTTTTAGTATATTTATAAAAAAATAACTTATGAATAAAGTTTTATACATTCGTTCGTAACGATCTTAAAAAGTCAAAAAGTCAAGACTAAAAAATAAATTATGATAAAAATCCTAAATCTTTTTTTTAAAAAAAAAATAGCTTATAAAAGTAAAACGATGGGGCTGTTACCAACCAGCCACATGAATCGAGTAGTCGCGTGAAAAGAGGTGGCTCCACTTATAATGAAACCACTCACATGATACTCATTTCACACTGCAATGCACTGACTAGGGATTTTATTTATCGGGCCATTAACTATTTTAGCAAATCATCCTTCACGATTTTCAATTTATAGATGAGTCTATAATCTATATGCAATGCACATAGGCCGTGTTCGGTTGGGTTAGATTTGGGATAAGTTATCCGGCACAGAAAATATAGTAATAGATTATTATATGATTAATAAATTATTAATTATAAAAAATTAAAAATAGATTGATATGATATTTTAAACAAATTTCATATATTTTTTTGCAAAAAGCATATCGTTTAATAATTCAAAAGGCGTAGAGACGAAAAACGAGTGAATCTGGATAAGTCGCAAAGGAACAGCCGAAAGCGGCCATAATACTATAAATTAATTACCTTTGACTGTTTCACCGGCCATTCATGTATTTGTTTTCTTCCGACCATTCACATGCAATGGTTCTTTTCTAGGTAAAGTTAAAAGATAAAATATTATTTATTTTTCTGATAGGTATAATAGTTTAAATGATGGAATTAAATATGTGTTAAAAGGTAAGATGATAAAACTTTTATATAACACTTTTAAAATATACATTGTTTGGACGTTCATGACCTTGTGTATAAAATCCGAGGAAAAAGTTGAGAATATAGTCCGGAGAAAGGAGTAACACATTCATAGCTGTCGTCACTGTCATCCACACTGAAGCATCGTCTTCAACCTGAGGAAGGTCGAGATGTCCATGCAGCGTTATATCCTGTGTTGGTGGCTCAGCTAAGGTTACGTTTGGTACTTTGGTGGGACGAGACAGGACCATATATATATATATATGGTTATTCAGATTTATATTTAGTCAGATAGATGAGTTGATCTATTTTTAGATGGATGAAGGCGGATGGGGCATATTAAAATACGAATAAATAATACCTCTTATTTTTACTTGATGTAGTTATTTTTTACCTACGTTTTGATGGATGGTTGAGGGCGATGGGACATACTGAAGTGTTAATAAATAATATGCCCTCTCTCTTTTTATTTGACATTATTTGACATTATTGACTTTTCTATCCATGTTTGATCACTCATCTAACAAAAAAATATATAATTATTAATTATTTTATTATGATTTGATTTATTATTAAAAGTTTAAAAATGACTTATAATTTTGCGTATTTAAAATTTTAAATAAAATAAATGGTCAAAAATTTATTAAAAGTCAATGGCTTACAAAACTGTAGGAAGTAATATAAATTAATTATTATAGATCTTACCATAATTAGTATCGATTAACAATAAAACATATATTATCCCTAATTAACACTAATTTAATATTAGCAATTAATAATTAATAACAAAATATGCTAATTATTACTATACAATCACCAGTGAACTTCGATAAGCTCATTCGGCCAATTTGTTCTACACTCATTCAACATCTTTACGGAATATTTTTTTCTACCCACCCTATTTAGCTTACCCATAAACCAAACATATCAAAACACTAGAGATAAGCTAAGTGTAAAGTCAGCTGACCCCACAGCTTTTTACAAAACAATCTAAAAACTATTGATATTTGTATTATAAACATAGAAAATTTGATGAATTTTATAGTTTTAACCCCCACAAGTTTTGGGAGCTGGCTCCGCCACCGCTCAACTTATCAGTGTCTCGCACATGAGACCACCACCGCACTATCTTCCAGATATTGGATGGACGCTGTGTCAACCTCTCCTCATCCTTCCAACGCCGCAACGCAGGGGATTGCACCACTATACCTTTTGTCAAGCAATGCAAATGATGGTTTAAACGGTTAATTTTCAGCGTCACGAGAGTACGTTGAGAGGAAAATTTAAGCGTAAAAAGTGCTTGCCAAAATAGACAACTCTGGGATAAAAATTAGTTAGTCCAGAGTAGTATAAAGGAAAAAAAAAAAGCAAGACTACAATCACAACTAGAAAAGGATACCCAACAAATTGGAAAATTACATCATCCACCCTCATCGTCTTAAACAAAAAAAAAAGGCTTAAAATTTTCATTTAGAAAACAGAAGAACTGTAAATGATTAAAAAAAAGAGCAATCATTGATTCGTGAAAAATTAAGCAACTTCCTTGAAATTACGTCTCAAGCCTGATCAAGAACTGTAATTAATAGTCCCATGCATATTTGAGGTTCTCTTCTATCCCAGAAATACTAACTTGGAACTCAATCGCTCAGTTAGAGAATAAGAACCAACATAATCGTCATTACGTGAATCGTACTGTAATATCGTATGTATAGCAATTTTGGTTCACTTATTTGCTTGCAATATCAGGATGTTGGTGAATGAAAATTTGGAAATAAAGAAACTGAGGAGAGCCCGCGCTTGCATTAAGGAGAAGGAGATGGTCACGCTGTGTTGGGCTGCTTAATTAGAACGAGTATGAGGCTAATCGATAACCGCGGCTCTAGGCAAGAAGGAAGGGATCGTACTTTCTTTTTCAGAGTTAGTTTTCACGTGTAACCTATTCTCTCATGGATGTGACTATGTTGTGGATAGGTGTTTAGGTTTAGTAAATTATGGTAGGTTTAATGGCATGATATATAGTTAATTTAATCTACAGAGCTTAATGTCACCATAGCATTCTCTTAAATAGTAGTAGTAAATATTATCATCATCTGCGAAAACTCTATCTCACTATATCTCCTAAGGTTGCTTTCATATTTTATTATGGATTATCGATTTTTATGGCACATTTTTCTAACTCCTAAATGATCCATTTCGTTCAAAATATTCTATACAAAAGTTTCTCAAGCAACCTTTCTAAAGCAATTTTTTTTACCTTTTGCTAGTTAATTTAGTTATTTATAACCTCAATAGCTACCAAAAAGGTATCGCCGACGGTATGTCTAATGTGTATGTGCCCATACGTATGGGTGAAACTGGGTCGGATACGGTCGGATAGCATCCTTCCCGTATCCTAACTCATATTTTCTTTTCGGGATCGGGTCGAATACGGATATCGTCGAATACGAATATGAAGACGGATTATGTCGGTCACAGATACGGAACAGATACATACTAAGACGTATACGAATGATCCCGGTTACGAATATTTATTCGGATATCAAATCAAAACAACAACTATATATACCATATATATAATAGCTATTCAACTATTCCATAAATCTTAACAGCTAGCATTAGCAAAGTTGGTAAGAAAACATAATTGATTCATTAAATTATATCATTAGTATGTTAGTATATATAAACAAGAAGTATAAATAAAGTTAATGCACATATATATATGGAACACTTAGAATAATGTTTCTTGTTACTGGGTTTTAATAGTATGTGAATGCAACATGGGTTTTTGATGGGCTATAACTATCCGGGTCACATCCGGATATTTAACCGGGTAGTATCCGTTTTTTTGGCCGGGTAACCCGTATCCGTCGGATACCATATTCCCAAACCCGTATTTGTATCCAAGAAAAATTCTCAAACCCGGCTTCGAAATCTGCATTTCTTCCGGATACATGATTTGCTGACCCGAATTTGTCCCGAATTAATTCGGTCGGGCGGACGGACAAGAAATATCCATCCCGTTTTCACTCTTACCCATACGCGTAGGTGCACGAACACAAGAGAGTCGATGTGCAATTCCATCCACATGTTATTGGGGCAATTAACTTTTTACCACTCTTAGAAATGACACTTAACATATTTGTCACCTGCTGCTGTCTATGACATGTGGGCCCCACATGTATCTATGACATGTGGACCCAATGGCAAATATGTTAGCACCATTTATAAGAGTGGCAAAAAGTTAATTATTCCATGTGTTTTGTCCTATGTGCAAATTTATGTTCACGTGTTTTTGGTCTATTAAGCACTTTACGTGTTCAAACTTTTTTAATGAAGTTTACATATAAAAACAAGCTTATAGGTAGAAACTTCCGGTGAAAATCTTTATACGTGTAAACTTTGGTATGTGATGTATATAGACACAAAAACTTTTGACTCATAACCCTACGTTAACCAGCAGCCCATGAATGAGGGGTGTTTGGGACAGAATCTTTTTTATTCTTTAAACTTTTTAAGAAATAATTTTATTACTAAACCTTTGGGGAAAATATTTTCATCACATAAACCTTTTGGCCACGTCACTAATATTGGCGTGGCCAAAAGGCTTGCCACGTCATTGTCGGTGGTGTGGGAGCATGGTTTTGCCACGCCATTGACATTGGCGTGGCAAGATTGTCACGCCATGCCACGCCGATTAGGCTGCGTGACAGCGTTGTCTTGCCACGCCACCAGTATTGGCGTGGCCAAAAGGTTCAGTTTTGAAAAAATTTTACCCCGAGGTTTAGTAATAAAATTATTTCTTAAAAAGGTTTATTTAATAAAAAAATCTAGGATAAGGGACTAAATTTTATTCCCTTGTCTTATCGGATGTTTGGACACTTATTATAAATAGTAAACGTAAACTATTAATAAAACTCATCCATAATCTTGTAGTAATTTGTGAGACGAATATATTGAGTGTAATTAATCCATGATTAGCCTATTTGATGCTATAGTAAACATGTGCTAATTATGAATTAGTTAGGCTTAAAAAATTTATCATGCGAATTAGTTCTTATTTATATAATTAATTTTATAAATAGTCTATGTTTAATATTTATAATAAGTGTCTAAGTATCCGATGTGATATGTACTTAAAAAATTTTAGCCATATCTAAACACCCCTTAAGTTCAGACTAGTCATGGACCTAATGTAAAAGTAAAACAGAAAGCCAAACCAATTCACGCAACCGTATACTTTAAGCATATTCACATGATATATAGGTAGTGTTTGGGACAATGGACTTATTTTTAGTCACTTGTCTCATCGAATGTTTGGACATTTATTATAAATAGTAAACGTAGACTATTAATAAAACTCATCCATAATCTTGGGCTAATTCGTGAGACGAATCTATTGAGCCTAATTAATCCATGATTAGTCTATGTGATGTTACGGTAAACATGATCTAATTATAGATTAATTAGGCTTAAAAAATTCGTCTCACGGATTACCACGCATTTATAAAGTTAGTTTTTTATTAGTCTATGTTTAATACTTTAAATTAATGTCCAAACATCCGATGTGACATAGGGCTAAAAGTTTAGCCCTATCTAAACAACCCCACGGTCTTCCTAACCACGGCCTATCTACCAGTCCTAGATATCCAAGACAAAAGGAGATAAGACATTTAGATAGCTAAGAGCTAGTAGACTATAAGTCAGCTATAAACATATTTTAAGAAGAGAAGAGAGAAGATGAATGAGTTACAAATTTATAAACAACTGTAGCACGAACTCTAGTACAACATGTATGTATGTCATATGGAACATGATAGTATATGTTTTATAGGGGGCTATTATATAAATTAGCTATTAGATTAATTATAAATAAATTGAAACAAAGTAGTTGCTCTCATCCGTTTATGCCACAGCCTTTTTCGACCACGATCTACCATAAACAATATCATTGTCGGGAGGATTCGTGATTCACTTCACCCGTGCCCGTCCCTTCCAAGGTCAGCACCCTCACCCACATGCTGCCGCCTCATCCTCCGCACGTCACGCTCTCTCTCGGTTCCGAAAGCTCCCAGAGTCCAGCGGCCGTAGCCTACTTCACTCCCCCCCGATCCCAATCTCACCCATTAGAGAGAGAGAGAGAGAGAGAGAGAGGCAGCCCCATCCTCGCCCTCGCGCTACCGGACCGGAGAACCCCACCCGCACCCGCGGCTCCGTCTCGAGTTGATCGCCGCCCCGTGCGCCATGGGTTCGCTCACCAAGGCGGAGGAGGAGACGGCGGCGGCCGAGGAGTGGTCCAACGAGGCGGTCGTCTACGTCAACGGCGTCCGCCGCGTGCTCCCTGACGGCCTCGCCCACCTCACCTTGCTCCAGTACCTCAGAGGTCTCTCTCTCTCTCTCTGCTCGTTCGCCTGCACTGGGATTGGCTCTCGAATCCGATGGAATTGAATTCTCTACATTTTTCTTTCTATTTCCTTTGGGGGATTACTGAACATTAGTGATGTCATTTTTGGGGTGACAGCGCTTTCTCCCATAGGATTTACCATGTGTGACGGCACTGGTTAGGATTGACCATAACCATCAGAATAAGAATATTTGATGATGTAGCTTAGTCCAGCACTCTGAACCAAGTATGGGCAATAATTAAATTCATGTGTCGAGGTACCGCCGGCAGTTTCTTCTTGTTGTAGTCCTTTCTGGGATTGGATATTCGTCTGTCTGACAGGGTTAAAAGATCAACATACTACATGTACAGGGGCTAAAGGCCAAAGGAAAATTAGCAGCAAATACCCTGTAGAAAGAAATATTCATTTTTTCAGCAATTCTCTCTTTTGACCACTGGTTGCCTACTTAGGTGTTTATTGTATAACACTTTGACCCACCATTAATACAATGGTTATATAAGGTAGAGTGTCTACCTTTTGCGAGTCAGAAAAGCCTTTTTCTTGTCAGTTGAAAACCTAAGGCTGAAGAGTGAATATTATAATTACACATAGTAAGTCCCAAGCAGATCCTGTACATTCAAACAAAGAGAAGATTTGGTAGGGTGTCTCTTCATGATTTTCATCACATACTCCCTCCATCCCATAATATAAGAGATTTGACCCCTAAATTTTGTCCCAGAATATAAGGCCATGTTTAGATGGCAAAAATTTTTGGGGAAAATATCACATCAAACGTTTAACCGAATGTTGGAAGGATTTTTTGGACACGAATGAAAAAACGAATTTCACAGCTCTCCTGGAAACCACGAGACGATTTTTTTAGCCTAATTAAGCCGTCATTAGCACATGTTGGTTACTGTAGCACTTATGGTAATCATGGACTAGTTAGGCTCAAAGATTCGTCTCAAGATTTCTCCCATAACTATGTAATTAGTTTTTCGTTTCATCTACATTTAATGCTCCATTTAAATGTCTAAAAATTCGATATGATGTTTTTAGGAAAAATTTTTAGGAACTAAACAAGGCCTAAGGGATTTGTGATCCTGAGGCAAGAATTTATTTCCCATCCATCAACTTTTGTATTACTTTATTCTACACCTATCAACTTTCGTACTACTTTATACCTTTCCTACCAACTTTCGTACTATTTTATTCCTTCAACTACAATCTTTTGTGATATGACTTGTATTTTTTCTACTTAATTTTTGCAAAAAAAATGTCATAATCCCTTCTATTATGGGACCGAGGGAGTAGATATTAACTTGCAGTAGTAGTGTTCTTAGTGAGGATCCTCCTTAGCAGGTTCTTTGTAATCAGATTATCCTTGTGTGTTCATTGCACAGATAATTTCTATACAAGTCCGATTAAATGACACTGGAGGCCTCTGCATGATCTTGTAAGCTCAGCAAGAGGATTGGATAGCATAACTCTAAACATAAAACAATATGCCACTTTGGCAATAACGGTTGAATGCTTTTTTTCTCCTAAAAAAATGGCTGAATGCTTATTACAATTGTCAAAAGCATGACCAAGAGAGGAAGGCTAAAATACTCATGATAGTTCATTCTTGCATTATCTTTGTGTTTTGAACCTAGCAGCCTTCTGTGATCCTCTTATTTCCAACTCTTTTTAGACCAATTATTTAATGTCATTACATGTTAGATACATTTAATATTGTAGTCCAGTTTGTTCTGCTGTTCCAATCTGTCCAGAACAAAGGGCTATATTTTTCGAGCCTCAGCATATAGATACCATGTCCGTGTTATATTTTCATCATTCATATTTGGTTGTTTGAATTTCATTTGTAACTTTTCTCTAGCTCTGTATTGTAGACATTGGTCTTCGGGGAACAAAGCTTGGATGTGGTGAAGGTGGCTGTGGAGCCTGCACTGTGATGATCTCACACTATGATCGAACTACAAAGAAAACGCTGTGAGAGCTACAGCCCTTCAACAAATCATGTTATGCAATTTTTTCAAGCTACAAAGAAATCACTATTTCATGTAGTAACGCGAAAAAATTGCAACGCCTTCACCCTTGTTCGGTTTTCGTTTTACCTTAGTTAAAACTATCTTGTGCTAGCTGAAATGTGAGATACATTTGCAAGCTGCAGCTTGCTTGCATTTCTTAATCTTTCAAGTCAAATTGGTATTTTGTTACACCTTGTTTGAAACTATCTTGTACTACCTGAAGGTGAGATACGTTTCCAAGCTGAAACTTGCTTGTATTTCTTAACCTTCCATGTTGAACAGGTGTTTTTGTGCTAGTATGCTAACTCTTAATTTTGAAAGTACATTAAGATCCTTAATATTAAACATTACGTGTGGTTGTACTATGTATCTGGTATGTAATTGTCTGATTTTAAATTTAGCTTTATTTTGATAAAAAAATCTTCATCAGGCATTTTGCAATCAATGCATGTTTGGCTCCGCTTTATTCTGTGGAAGGAATGCACATAATCACAGTAGAGGGAGTTGGGGATCGCCAGCGGGGTTTGCACCCAGTCCAGGTGATGCAATGCTCTTCTATGATTTGTTTATATCCATGAGGCATCCACTTCTCTTACATGTTTCGATGTAACTACACCATAAGTCATTAATCTTTTTTTATCTTTTTTTATTAATGGTGTGTGTGAAAATATTTAAGCTGTGTGGAACCATTGATGTTGTAAGGTAGTAATTTGTTGGTTAAAAGACCTGGAGAAAGGTAGAGATTTCTAAGCAGTAAACTTGAGCATGAAGTAATTACCGACTCCATATATCCGGAGGGTTATTTTCATGTCAGCTCTGATGTGGACTCATAGAGCTGGACACAAACTCAAGAAGAGTATTAAAATGGATAAAAACTGAAGATAATTATTTTTTATATAAGAGTACAAAGCAGCTCAACACAATATTACCTGCAAAAGAAACATAACTTGCCTGGCGCAGCTGAAGCAACCCAATTGACATGATATGAATAGTACATGGGTTTCATAAGTTGTTGTGTTGGCCAATCAAAACACAACTCATTCAGATGTATCATGATGTCTCATAGTCTCGGAAAACACAAATATGTGAAATGCATCTCATGTCTCTTATAGGTTGTATATTTTTGACAGCACTACCATGTAGTGGTAAAGAACAAATCAAATATTGAGGAACAAGATGTTATCTGTTTCTGGCTCTTGCCATTGCACTTTCTTCATCCTTTCCTACCTATTGGTTTTGCTCTTTGATCCTGATGTCCAGAGGGTCTGCTTTCCTTACAGGAATGTTTAGCCAATGCACATGGATCACAATGTGGGTTTTGCACCCCTGGTTTTGTGATGTCGATGTATGCATTGCTGAGATCAAGCAAGCAGCCTCCTACTGAAGAGCAGATTGAAGATAGCCTTGCTGGAAATTTGTGTCGCTGTACTGGCTACAGACCAATAATAGATGCATTCCGCGTTTTTTCAAAAAGAGATGATTTATTGTACACCAACTCATCTCCAAAAAGTGCAGATGGTCGACCTATCTGCCCTTCAACTGGAAAACCATGTTCCTGTGGAGATGAGAAATACATGAATGCTAGTGAGTGTTCATTATTGTCACCTATTAAGAGCTACTCACCTTGCTCATACAATGAGATTGATGGAAATGCATACAGTGAGAAAGAACTCATTTTCCCCCCAGAACTTCAGTTGAGAAAAGTTATGTCACTTAAATTGAATGGGTTTAATGGGATCAGATGGTATAGACCTCTTAAACTAAAGGAAGTATTGCAGTTGAAAGCATGCTACCCAAATGCGAAACTGATCAATGGTAACTCTGAAGTAGGAGTTGAAACAAAGTTCAAGAATGCCCAATATAAGGTCTTGATCTCAGTTACTCATGTTCCAGAGCTTCAAACCCTTCAAGTGAAAGAGGATGGTATACATATTGGTTCTTCTGTAAGGCTTGCACAGCTCCAAAATTTCCTCAGAAATGTTGTTTTAGAGCGTAATTCACATGAAATATCATCCTGTGAGGCAGTACTGCGGCAGTTAAAATGGTTTGCTGGTACACAAATCAGAAATGTTGCTTCTGTTGGAGGTAACATTTGTACTGCTAGTCCAATATCAGATCTAAATCCACTTTGGATAGCTTCTGGTGCAACATTCGAGATAATTGATGTGAACAATAATATTAGGACCATTCCTGCAAAAGATTTCTTCCTTGGTTATCGTAAAGTTGACCTAAAGCCTGATGAAATATTGCTCTCTGTTATACTACCATGGACAAGGCCGTTTGAATTTGTGAAAGAATTCAAACAATCACATAGAAGGGAGGACGACATTGCATTGGTGAATGCTGGAATGCGTGTCTATATAAGAAAAGCTGAAGGAGACTGGATAATTTCTGATGTTTCAATTATCTATGGAGGAGTAGCTGCAATTCCTCTCCGTGCTTCAAGAACCGAAAACTTTCTCACTGGAAAAAAATGGGAGTATGGATTGTTGAATGAGACCTATGATCTGTTGAAAGAAGACATACATCTGGCTGAGAATGCACCTGGTGGAATGGTTGAATTTCGCAATTCACTTACTTTAAGTTTCTTTTTCAAATTTTTCCTTTATGTTACTCATGAAATGAATATAAAAGGATTTTGGAAGGATGGGTTGCATGCAGCCAATCTTTCAGCCATACAGTCTTACACTAGACCTGTCGGTGTTGGAACTCAATGCTATGAATTGGTTAGACAAGGAACCGCGGTAGGCCAACCTGTGGTTCACACATCAGCTATGCTTCAGGTATTATTAATCTATTTTTACAACCTAAATTCAAGTTACCCCATTCTGCTTTTCATCAAATTAGATACCTTGGGGTGTTTCCAATTCTACTTTCCTAGATCTAGATCTAGCTCCTTGGAGGATCTACTTCACTAAGATTTGGGTCTAACAGAAATTTTTGGCTAAGAGAATAGCTCCCAAAACACAGGTGGACAGGCCAATAAACCGTACGGTCCTCTATAAATTTTTACTGACCATTTTTCCTGTTCATTTCCATTTTATTTTTTCCCATGTTCTTGGAGGCAATCCTTTGTGCAGCTTTTTTCATGCAATGCAGAGACCTATGCACCAACCATACTCATGGCAATTATGATTAACTTCCTTGCTAGTTATGCCTGTAACAAAATAAACAAACTTTATTACCATTCGGTGCAGAACAAATTTTTAATTCCAAGACATGGTAATTCCATTGATTGGTTTTTAGGTATAGGAGAAAATTTAAAATTTTCATTGATTAGTTTTTATGCTTATTAGATATCAAATTGTTGGTGCTTCCAGTTTCATAAAGGCTCGGCGACTATACATTTTCTTGATTGTATGGTGCTGAGTCATAAAGTTTGAAAACTGAAATTCGACCAAAAGGCCAAACTAGTCTTTGTAACCCACAACTGGTCTAAGTTCCCCTACCATTTTCTTTTCATGAAGCAATTATATTCCTTTTTAATGAAGTGGTGATTGTCATATCATGTGTGGGCTGAGTCCTTTCATTAGATTTCCTTCACTTGCAATAACTTCTGATATGCTAGGTTACTGGTGAGGCTGAATATACTGATGACACACCGACACCGTCCAATACCTTGCATGCTGCTCTGGTGCTGAGTACTAAAGCTCATGCACGCATATTGTCTATTGATGATTCACTTGCCAAATCTTCCCCTGGGTTTGCGGGTCTCTTCCTGTCCAAAGATGTGCCTGGTGCTAACCATACTGGACCTGTTGTCCATGATGAGGAGGTTTTTGCATCTGATGTCGTTACTTGTGTTGGCCAGGTATCTGCTTGTTCTTGTATTTTAGGTACACAGGTTTCAATTTTATTAGTCTGTCAATCACTCCCTTTTCATCCCTTTGGCAGATCGTTGGAATTGTTGTGGCAGATACCCATGAAAATGCAAAAGCGGCCGCAAATAAAGTTAATATCGAATATTCTGAACTTCCAGCAATTTTATCAATAGAGGAAGCTGTCAAAGCTGGTAGCTTTCATCCAAATACAAAGAGATGCCTTGTAAAAGGTAATGTTGAACAATGTTTTATGTCGGGTGCATGTGATAAAATTATAGAAGGAGAAGTACGAGTTGGAGGTCAAGAGCACTTTTATATGGAGCCTCAATGCACTCTTGTCTGGCCAGTTGATTCTGGAAATGAAATTCATATGATCTCATCTACCCAGGTATTCTCTGTTCTTTAGAGTTTAAAGGATTATTTTATGTTCCATTTGCATGGACTATTGATATGGTAGACATGTGTGACTAATGTTTACTTCAAGGTTGATTTTTTTACAGTATACTTTAAGATTGATTAGAAATTATATGTAAGTAATTATTGGATAAACTCCTTTTGAATATAGAAGATACAACGGATTACATTAAATTTTTCATGACAAATGTCAGGGGAGTATTTTGCTTAGAACATACTAGAATTGATAAAGTAGTATGATTGGTTTCACTTAAGTGGCATGTTTGATGTGAGATCATGTACTCTCGGAGCATGAAAAAGGGCTCCTCAAGTGTATTAGGAGCATCCACACAATTTAATGGAAGATTTTGTTAGTATCATGTGACCTCTAGAAAAAACAAAGCCGGACATGTCTTTTTGTATGCACCAATACATATCAAAAGCTTCAATTTTTTGTAGAAGGTACACAGTGACAAATTTTCATACTCAATTTGTTTGGATGTTCCTAAAACATTATCCCAGGATATTTTTGTCGAGATCTTTTTGAGAAGCTCCCACAGTTTGATCGCTTAAATAGTACCTAGGTACTAGTGCATACAATATCTTCTATGCATATTCTTACAAAGATGAATTTGCTACTTTTAATTATTAATTCTCAATGCTTATACATGGAAATATATACCAAAATTCTAATCAATTTACTATTCATGAATTAATAATTTTAAGTTAGGAGGCTTAATAGTTCTGATATAATGAGAAATACCAATTTGCATCCGGCATGGAGTTTCATTTTTAGGCCCCATTTGGTGTTGTGGTGTGTGTTGTGGTGAATTATGGTAATCTATTTTGATGTAACAGCTCTTAGACATTTTGGTTCTTGGCAAAATGCTTTTCTTTCAATCTTTGCAAAAGATAATTTATGGTCTAAACACATGAAATTATTGGGAGAGGCATGATATTTTGGTAACATGTTTTATCTGACTATAATTCAAGCAATCTGTAAGCAAGTAACAAACTACAATGATTAAATGTTTTTATTTTTGCAGCAACTCAAAATAATTACAGCGCAACACAGCATAATCGCAACAACCCGAGGCTTGGTTTTTTCCTAATTTGATAATTCAAATTTCGGTTTTTAGAAATACCAAGTTTTACTCAGAATAGAATCTCAATGTAGTTGTTTCTTGATATAATTGTTTCGAATTTCGAAATTAATAGCTGCCAAATTTATAAAGTCTTCAGTAGACTTGTGATCACACTCAGATAGATGAACTACATTTTTTATCCAAGATTAATATCTCTATGAATTCTATCACTTTCTTTAATAAAAGAGAGGTACAAGTCAAACCTGATGTTCTACCATGATTACACCCATGTTCTGATGCTGGTTGTATCTGTCATTGGATTTTGAAACTGCCATCAGGTCTTCCAAAGTCTAGACCAAAGTAACGCTATGTGGAAGCTGTTGACCCATATTTATGGTGTTGTTGGAGTAAATTTTTGTTAAATTTCATGCTTAAGTAAGAACTTTGAGGTGCAGCTTCTATTTATGTTAGCATGGAATGTAAATACAAAACATGAAAGCCAAATTGTTTAATATGATGAATTTAGGCAACTGTATAACTATTTAATACTAATGCAAATTGAAGTGAAGTGTCTTTGTTTACCATTCTTAATTTTGTGTGGTCACTGTCTTTCTACCAGTCGCTTTTTCCCATTTTTGTTTTCTGGCATTACATGTGCAATCAGTTTTATCTGACCAAATGTTATATATGTTTAGGCTCCCCAGAAGCACCAAAAGTATGTTGCTAATGTTCTTGGTCTGCCACAATCAAAAGTTGTTTGCAAGACTAAGCGTATTGGTGGTGGATTTGGCGGAAAAGAAACCAGATCAGCCATATTTGCTGCTGCTGCATCTGTAGCAGCTTATTGTTTAAGAAGGCCTGTTAAGATTGTTTTGGACAGGGATATTGACATGATGACAACTGGACAGAGGCACAGTTTCCTAGGAAAGTATAAGGTATGGAGTTTCAAAGAGCATCGTCTTTTCATCGCTGCTTTGACAACTGTTTTCCAGTTTATTTTGGCATCTGTGTCTCTGGTGGCTGGAGTTTGATTAGCTCGGAACAAATAATTTATATGTTATTTATAGATGATTGGGTGGATTATGGACACTTTGTTATAGACATTGATCAAATCTTACATATTATAAAGCTAAAAATAGCTAGAGCAAGTTATCTAAGTAGTGCTGATGTAGAAAATTTTGGAGAAATCATATGTTTGGAAGCATGGCACAAATAGCCATCATGTAATGTATCAAACATAATCTAAAAGAAAAAATAAGCATTTGATTTGTTCTGGATAGCTGGAGGGCCTTCTAGATGCAACATTAATGCAATGTTAAAAGATAAATGTGATTATGTGAATGCAATGTGCTAACTGATCACTATTTTGCACCACTGTAGTCGAATGTTAAAGTAAAATATGGACAATAAACCGTGGAGGTTGGCCCGTGTGTAGTCAACACTAAACTTTCATCTGGCCATATGCTTTTATATTTACCTAACTTGCTATTAAACTTGTAGGTGGGATTTACCAATGACGGGAAGATATTGGCCTTAGACCTTGATATTTATAACAATGGTGGTCATTCACATGATTTGTCACTTCCAGTCATGGAGCGTGCTATGTTTCATTCAGACAATGTCTATGATATATCAAATCTCAGAGTCAGTGGGCAAGTATGTCTTACAAATTTTCCAAGCAATACTGCTTTCAGAGGCTTTGGTGGTCCACAAGCCATGCTGATTGCGGAGAATTGGATTCAGCACATGGCTACAGAACTCAAGCGAAGTCCGGAAGAGATAAAAGTAAGTGTAACCATTTTTTTGTTGTGGTCCTGGCCTGCTTATACTATTGAGTTAATTCATTGATTGTTTTCAGGAACTTAATTTTCAAAGTGAAGGATCTATGCTTCATTATGGCCAGGTGCTTCAGAATTGTACAATACGTTCTGTATGGGATGAACTAAAGGTTTCTTGTAATTTTATGGAAGCTCGCAAAGCTGTAACTGATTTTAACAGCAACAATCGTTGGAGAAAGCGTGGAATTGCTATGGTTCCCACCAAGTTTGGTATATCCTTCACTACAAAATTCATGAATCAGGTGAATAGGTTCCAAAACTCTATCCAGAAAGTTCTACTAATTTTATAACTCACTAGAATTTGTCAGACAAGGGAATTCTTTATAGTTTTGGATATTTATTAGTTGGGAATTATACTATTCTCTCAAGTGTTCCAAAAGGCGGTGCCTAGACACACTTAATAGGTAGGTGGAGGGGCAACACCTTGCGTAGGGGGTAGGCGGATTTTAGGCGCTAGGCATCGCTGGGTAAGGCCCTGCACTGCTGGAGGGGGAGCTATGCTGCCGGAGGAGGAATCACGCCGCCATGGAGCTGATGGAGGACGTGAGTTTTGCTGATTTGATCTGGAGGGGTGCTGGTTTCCCTGACCTGTGTGGGCTGAGGGGGATTGGTTCCATCTGTGGGATGAGCATAAGGGGACCGCCATTTTTCATTTTGGCCCTTTGATTGTTCATATATTACAAAAGGCCTCTATTTAATTGATTTCTTCTATATCAGTCCTTAAGTTTATATTTATTTTCATTGAAGACCCTTCTTTCTAATTTCTATAGTAAATTGCTTATTTCCACTATAACAAATTATGCATACTATCATACACAATTCGAAACGCCTAAGGAACACCTAGGAAATGCATAGGCACGCCTAAGATCCAGGCGGCGGCTCATTGCCTAATTAGAGCCTAGCGCTTTTTGTAACCTGGATTCTCTCCCTGTTAAGAAACACCCAGTGGTGCCTGGGTTCAAAGCCTCACCCCTCTTAATAATATCGATAGAGAGCCCTTCCTTTCATATCCAGCATTTTTTTTAGTTCTTTCCATGGTACAAATTATTTAGCTTGGGACTACTTATAAATTGACAAGTTTTTTTTTCATTTGCAAAATACATAGTTATTCAACTAATTACACAGTTGGTTTTTCAGTTGCAATTGATATGTACATAGTTATTCAATGTGGGGTAAATTACAATTTCACATACTGCTAAACAAACATAATTGCAATGTTTCTCACAAACTGTCTCTAGCTCTATTGGAAATTTGGAATGTACTAGCTACCACGTGATATTTTTGTGATGAATGTTTGTTTGTACTGTCAGAACAGCCAGTGTGCAATATTTGTAGTTGTACTATTATCTTGCATGCAGCGTGTAGGAAAAATGTGTTGGTTTTTTGGCCTTGCTAAGTGTGAATTTGACATGTCTGCTATTTCTGCCAGAATATGTACCCATGCAATGCAAATATTCTGAGTTCTCATTGGAACAATAGAACTTCTATTAAAAATTCCAAAAAGCTGAAAGTCAGCCATGGCTTCCCCACAAAAAACGCCATGGCTGAGATTACTGTGTTATTATGTACTGCTACAGCCTACAGTTACATTACTGTTCAGCCTAATGGAAGTTCTAATGGATGAACAACTGCAGGCTGGTGCTTTAGTGCAAGTTTACACTGATGGTACTGTCCTTGTGACACATGGTGGGGTTGAAATGGGACAGGGTTTACACACAAAGGTAGCCCAAGTTGCGGCTTCATCATTCAACATCCCTCTTAGCTCTGTATTTATCTCAGAAACAAGCACTGATAAGGTGAGTTTTGGCTCATAGATTTGGTATATTTGATTTGAACAGTATATTTCTAATCACCCATGTCAAATATGTAGGTACCAAATGCAACACCAACAGCCGCCTCTGCTAGTTCAGATATATATGGTGCTGCAGTTTTGGATGCTTGTCAGCAAATTATGGCTCGGATGGAACCTGTTGCTTCAAGAGGAAACCACAAGTCCTTTGCTGAGGTAATGTCCTTAATATGATATATCTTCAGTAATTGGTTCACATTATTGATTCTGATGTGAAGCATCAATATCCTGGATTCTTTAGTAACTGGACTGCTCAATTCCTGCCTTATTGTACAATTTGTTTCCATTAGTGGTGTGTTGAGTTATAGACGTGTGTTAAGACAAAATAAGGAGGTGCCTGTAAGGTACTAGAACCAATAATTGGGTTCATGAACCATCAAGTTAATATAAGTGAGGGTTTGTTTTGGTTTGGGTATAAGGAGTTGTGATATGATTGGGATGTGTTTTGGGAAAATCCTTATCCTCTATCTTCCCTCGTTCCCTCAATTGTCTATCATAAACATCCTTTCATAATCTCAATCCATATCCCACCCAATCCACCCATAAATCCAAACACCTCTTGAGTCTAAATACAAATTGTAGTAACCAAGCATGCAAAACTTTTACATGAAGGTCTTTGAAGCTGGTACCAAATTAGAGATGCCCAACAAGTGGCAAATGATCAGCTTCTGTGGTTTAGTGTCAGCAAGTCCATCAAAGGGGTGTTAGTTAATGTGCTTGATATACAAACTATATTCGACCACATCAAGTATGGATCATCCATGAACAAAACCCAACCCAAAAACCAGCAATATTTAAAGATATGGTCTATCCTGGATAAAACGGTGTGCTCCTTAGGGACTTTAGTTTTTTTTTCCTTCTTTTTTTTGGTTGATAGAACAACTTGCTACACGATTATGACTTCCCAAGGGACAAGTGAGTGTTTAGAATGTCCTTTCTGAAATAAATGAACACATTCACTCCTTTTAAGTGAGTGACCACATCCCCTTCTTTTAAAAGGGTGAGCGTGTTCACACCTTAACAAATGGGTGACACCTCATTGAAAGATTTCACCCTTTGAGACACTCGCAGGCTGTTAGCTTGGGCCTTGTTGAGAAAATGTTACACTTCTAATGTACTTCTGGGGTTGGGCAAGGGTATTAAGAACTTTCGGGGCAACGGAAATTAAGAAAGTAGGTTTCAATAGGGGAAGGTTATGATTAGTTGAGAAGAGCAAGCAAGAGGAGAAATTAAATGGTGCAAGATTGTGATTGGTTGAGAAGAGGAAGTAGGTGGAGAAGTTGCTATATTATTGGCCAAATTTTGAATGCTAATGTTACCATATTTTGGGACATAAAGAGCAATAAATACATTATAAACTTATATTACACTTTGGTTAACACATCTAGAAGTTGAGTTTAGTAGAGATGAGTATGATGTGATGGGTCTGTGGATATACAAGGAACGATCTTAAATGACAATAGGATAGGCGGCACTGAGAAGCTTGTTTAACATGGCTTGAGTTGGTTTGGTCGTTTGGGCATATCCAATGGAGGCCTCCTGAAGCACGAGTGCATAGTGGCACCCTCAGTCATGGCAAAGGTACAAGGAATGGCCTACTTGTAATACCCTGGCTCATTATTAGTGTTTTGGCCTGTTGGGCCGAAGTGTTAGGCCTGTTATTCCAAGTGTTCAGTTGGTGGGATTAGTCCATATGGAAAGTTTAGATAGGTTTGGCCGGCTTATACCTAATTCACCCCAAGCATAATACCTCCGAGTTAACCCTTTTATACGAAGCAAGGATGAAAGTGTAAGTGGGGTGCTATGTAAAATTGTGAACGTGGGTCCACTCACCGTGTAGTGGTCTGAATTGGATTTCATCTCTAGCCTATGGCAACATTGTTGTTGGTCATTAAGTTACAAAAAGTAGTAGTCATTTATTTTTTATATGTTAATTTAAAAATATGAGAAAGGAAATTATGTGCAAAAAAGGAACTAAAAGGTTCCGGTACTGAATTACTATATCTGGGAAGGTGGTAGTGAACTTGTGATAACCTCTTCCCTCTTTGTTGAACTTGACAACTTACAATTACCTTTGTCACATATCGCCGATATCGGTCTCCATCTTTCCTCCATCCAGTATGTTCTCATTGGTAATGCCACATGAATACTATATTTTATGCTGCATCTGCTCACTTAATTTCTATACCTGATAATATTTCCTGTTCTTCACACCTAAATGGCAATAATATGCCGACATGTATTTCCCACTGTATTGCATACAATTGAAGATAAAGAAATTAGCTGTAAAGTTAATTTTGGTGTTACTTGTTTTGACAGTTAGCTCAAGCATGCTACATGGAACGGATAGATCTCTCTGCTCATGGATTTTATATCACCCCTGATGTTGGGTTTGACTGGATATCTGGCAAGGGAACTCCATTCTACTATTTCACATACGGAGCAGCATTTGCAGAAGTTGAAATTGACACCCTAACTGGGGATTTCCACACAAGGACAGTAGATATTGTTATGGATCTGGGCTGTTCAATTAATCCGGCCATTGATATTGGCCAGGTATGTTTACAAATTACAATGGAAATGTTTGGATTCCTGGAATAAAATGGAGGACCAGTGATGCTTTTCTCCCATTTATTACCCTTTTTTGTTTTCTTTAACTTCAATAGCTTGTTTCAGATCGAAGGAGGTTTCATCCAGGGATTGGGTTGGGCGGCCCTGGAAGAACTAAAATGGGGAGATGATAACCACAAGTGGATCCGACCTGGACACCTTTTCACCTGTGGGCCTGGCTCTTACAAAATACCCTCTGTGAATGATATACCTCTAAACTTCAAGGTCTCACTCTTGAAGGTAAACTTCTTTTTTATTATTGCACTTCAAAAACAGAACTATGTTGAATTTAATTGAGATTATTGTAATTGTTGATTGTATGTCATTTTTTTTACATAATAATGAGTTTCTCTGCAACATTACAAAGGTATGCAATCTTGTATCAGTTATAATAAAATATGGGTGGTACAGGTTCGAGAAAATACAGAAGGACCATCTTGGTTCCACTGATTTTTTTAAGAAAAAGATGTGAGAAAATTTGACTGCAGGTGCTGTAACTTTCCCAGTGAAATACCGTATTAAATCCAAATCTATATTGAACTATAATGCCCAGCCTAAGCCCCTCTCCATACATTTTTTTATTCTGTTAATTTATACTAGTGAACTGTTTACTTTGCTCCTGCCAGCTCTTTCAGAAATAATTTTCCAGTGAAAGAAACATGCTAGAGAATGATGTCAATATAACATGTAAATAGCACTAGATACGAACTAGCGATGTTCACTTAAATTAAAAATGGAGGATCATCTACAAATTAATTTGCCAGAAACGCTCCTGGATTGTTTGATTGACATGTATTTACCCTATAGCTCGATTAACAGCTGTTTTTTCTTTTCCTTCATTGCAGGGCGTTCCAAATCCAAAGGTCATTCACTCGTCCAAGGCTGTAGGAGAGCCACCGTTTTTCCTAGGTTCAGCCGTCTTGTTTGCCATAAAGGATGCAATATCTGCCGCAAGAGCTGAGGAGGGCCACTTCGACTGGTTCCCACTTGACAATCCAGCAACACCGGAAAGAATAAGAATGGCATGTGTGGACTCCATTACGAAGAAATTTGCTAGCGTATATTACCGCCCCAAGCTTAGTGTATAGTTTGCCAAATTACGAGGATCGTGAAAGGTTCATGTTTAATCTGCCGGAGGTATGTTTGTGCAGTCCAAAGCCACTGTTGTGAACATATATATATATATATATATATATATATATATAGGTGTCAGTTATAGGAGGCAAGGTTACCCTTTTTTTTTCACCTATAGAAAGTAAAAATAAAAGGAGGAGAAATACACATGTTTACACCGCCAAGCTGGCTAGCGGAATAAAAATTTAGGGTCAAGCCCAATAATAGCGTCTTCTCATATTTGAGTATTTTTGTTGGCTCTTTATCCCAAAAGAGTCTAATTATGATGTTAAAAATAGTGAGACTCGTTCAAGAGTTACTACTCCCTCCATATGTGAATATAATGTATGTGAATATAATGGTTTCTCGTAGTTTTATAAGAAGAGAGAACATATTGCTGTGAAAATACTTTCATGCCCTTAGTTGCTGGGAAAGTAACGTTGGGAAATCAAACGAGTGATGGTTAGGATTGTAGTGTATTGTTATGGGCGCCGGCTTGCAAACGTAGGAAATATGAGTGCTGGACAGAAGGACGAGGCTTGGGAAGCCCCTGCCCGTGCCGTCCCGTGGCAGCGAGGAGAAGGAACAGGGGCGAGGAGGCTGCACGTGCAGCGAGGAGAGGCAGATCGTAGGTGAGAATTTAGATGAACTAATTGCTTACTTTATTTCTTGATTTGATGGCCTATATATAGGCTTGACAATGACTAATCTATATGCTAATCAAACTCCTATTCTTTATGCTAATCAAACTCCTATTCTATATGCTATGTATTAATCTGAATCTAACTCCTATATGGACGCATGTTTGCTGCTGCCGTTGCCTATTTGCTGCTGCCGATCCAATCTGGACTCCTCAATGGCCGGCACAGATATGGACTCTCCTCCCTGGTTCGGACGCCGGCGGCGGTAGTAGAGGCCGACCATGACATTATTCCCTTCGTATTTTAATGTATTTTCTTCATATTTTAATACATGATGCCTTTGATTTTTTTTACATGTTTAACCATTTATTTTATTTAAACTAGCAACGATGTTCGTGCTTCGCTACGGGTAAAAATAATTATTATATATTAAAGAAACAACTAAAACATATATTAGAACTTAGTAATAATTAATTAATTATGTGAACCATATTATAATTGTCTCCTAATTTAAATTCTGAAATTTTAGCATCTCCTTATTTTATCATTCCTTTCCTTTTTTTTTTTTCTCCTCTCTTCTCTTCTTTCTTTTCTTCTTCTTCATTTCTTCTTTATCTTCCTATTCCTTCTTTTCCTTTTCTTCCCATATGGATAGTCCTTGTTTCTGAGTCCTAACAGAGATAAGAAAGTGCTACACACCAAACGCACGTCAACTCTGAAATTTAAATATATTTGATTGAATCTGAAACATTGGTTGCCATACACGTTGCCATTTGCCACTAAACGTGTGTATGTACTCCATAGCTCAATACTTGAATTGCATTCATGCTAACCTCATAAATACCAAGGAAGAATATGTAATTGACTGAAGACATTAAGAAATGTAATATATCCAACCAAGTTAAACTGAAGTAATATACTTTAATCTTATTGGCCTTACCTCACTTCTATGCCAATCTCTGGACCAGTTTTTATATTTAAAAATATATTTATACTACTTGTAGTCATAAACTTCATGCATATGTATTAATAAACTTTAAACACAAATAAATATTCTGTTCATAAACTTTATACATAAATAAAATATTTTTATGTGAAAATATTTTTGCTCATCAACTTGGTTCAACAATCAAAATAATCTACTCTAAAATCACAATAATAATGATATATTTTGATAATTGTAGGTAACAATTTTTTGGTTTTAAAATTTTCAATCTATTGTATTGATATATTTTATGATAAAAAAAATAATAAACAATGTTACAAATTTAGTACTACATGTAAATTTTAATAATTAATTAGTTGGGCTCTGCCTCTAAATAATCAGGGCTGCAGCTAAAAAAAGAAAGCGGTGGAAAAAGGAAATCGGCTACAAATAAAACATTGGAAATAACATCCACGACGTGCGCGGTGCGCCTGGCAGGATCGAACAGAAACCTCTCACGAAGAGAGTCTTATCCGTCGGACCATGGAATCGATTTTATTTGTTTCTGCGCGGAAAGGAAGAAATAAGGAGGAAATCATCTATACGGACAACGGAGAACATAAGCACTCATTGTTTTTATAATAGGTATAGAAAAGTATATAATTATGATTTATTTTGTTGTGATTGGATTTATGGTTAAATATATCTAAAATAACTTGTATTATTGCATATCTACATAATTTTTTTAATAAAACGTAAAGTCCCAGGGAGATAGCCTAGAGGGATGAATAGGTGTCCTGAAAAAATCTTTGAAACAACAGCGGTCAGTAGGGGCCGGACGGTCCAGCCCTATGTCCAGACCACTCTCAGGTTGGGCCGAGAGCTCTAGCCGGACCGTCCGGTTTAGAATACTGGTCTATCCGGTTAGTGGAAACAACAGACTTAAAGGTCTCCTTTTCCAGTGAAGTTCCTGGAAACGTGAAGTGATCGTATGCAGAAAATAAACATAGAAAGATCGCAGGACAGAAAGAACACCGAAATTACAAGAACGAATACACGAGAGATTTATCCTGAAGTTCGGATCTTTCGATCCTACTCTCCGCTGAGGCGTTCCTGCGAGCGGGATCTCTCTCGATCCTTTCCCTCTCTTGGCTTCCTCCCACAAGGCCAACACAGGTCTCCGAATTCACATCTAAGCATTAGCAACCCCTTCGATCGACCACCAAGGTCAAGATCAAGGCGGCTTGCCCAGCCCTAGGTTGCAATCCGCTCTACCCTGCAGCCCTCTATGAGAAAGCACAAGAATCCACTGGCAATCTATCTATTTCCTTGCTGAGGTTGTGCAACAACCTTCACAAACTTGCTCCCGAGCAATCCACAAGAATCGGAGGCTCGTGAGCAACGCCTATCCGTCCGTTTAGTAGATCAATCTCCAAGAGTAATAGGTCACCTTGATTCCGCATGCATCCATCAACGCCCAAGAATGAACACTCAATCATTCACTAGCCTAAACACTCTCCCTAAGGTGTGATCTAGCGATTAATCTCTCTAGCAGGTGTTTTGGGTTAGTGGGGATGCTTGAGAGGTGCTAAACTTGCCGTAGCAACCAGTGAATTCAAACAGAAAGCCTCTCCAACGGCTAGATCTAAAGGGGGCCTTATATAGGCTGGCAGACGTAACTTAGCCGTTGGAAAAGAAATCTAACCAGACTGTCCGGCTAGAGGGCCAGACCGTCCGGCTATAGAGGCTGGACCGTCCGGCCGACACTTAGCTCACTTAGCCTGAGCAGGAGCCGGATCAAGGTTCGGACCGTCCTGCCACCGGACTGTCCGGCCAGGGGGCCGGACCGTCCGGTCCCTGCTGTTTAAGAAAGACAGCGACAAGCCTCCGCTCAACTCAAGCTTAACTCTAACTCTTCTTGAATGCATGCTAAGCTTCTGATGATCCCTCTTAATAGTACGGAGTTCCTACGAGTCAAAACGAAAAATAAAACCCGTCTTCGAACGTCTTCAACTCCGTAGAATCGTCGCTTCGGGTCACCCATGCTTGAAATTTGATCGCGTATTCCTTCAATTGAATTGATCTCTTATTTTCTCTGCAATCACAACTTATTAGCGCACACATGCTTGACTAGCATTGTCATTAATAATTCAAAACTCCGTTTGGAGGCTAGATGCGCTTTCAAGACGAATGGTCGTAATAAAAAATTAATGATTTATCTTGATACCAAGAAAAATGCTTATATGTATGGATAAATTGTAAATGAATGCAATGTTGTATTGTGCTATGTCATGCTTTTGAAAACTGGTTAAGAGCATCCTTATTTATTAATTCAATATTTTTCCACCCCAACTTTAACTAACTCTTTAGTTAAAATATGAATACCTGTGATTTTGAGTAAATTTCACAGGCCTTGATTTTCAGGCACTTGCAGCATATACCATAGCAATACATTATTTTTATTCGTTTATACCATTAAATAGTTATCACAACAAATAGAAAATCTTCTATCTTCAACTATCACAAACACAACCTATGGGAGAGGGGAGAATGATGGTTTTTTTTGGCTTGTGGCCAGTCTTTATAGGTAGGGGCTTTTACAAATTTACAACTGTTTTTTTCTAAATTGCAAGGTTGCCACTTGAATGACAGTTCTAGTGGTATTTTTACATTTTTTTAAGGATAGTTTTGTAATAATGTTTCAAACTAATGGTAAATTTGTAATTGTCGCTTATACGTAAGGCTACGTCATCTAAAGGACTTATATGAAAACATATTAATCTATTTTATATTTCTTAATAATTAATAATTAACTAATTATATACTAATCTATTAATATATTTTTCAAACTAAAGCAAACCCTCGTCCAGCCGAACGCGGCCTGACGACGTGACGCGGTGCAGGGCCGACGGGCGAACCGGCATGCTGCCCTCACGACAGTACTGTACTAGGCTAGCACAAGACGCACGCCGCGTTGTTTCAAAGCAAAACAACACCCCAACGACGCCTTCCCTCTCCCCGCCTTCCATCCCCAATCGCGCCGCCGCAATGCCACCGCTCCACCGCCGCGGCGCTCTCTCCTTCCTCCTCCTCCTCCTCACCGCCGCTGCCTCCGCCGCCACCCCCGTCGAGCTCACGGGTAAGCACACGTTCTCCTCCCCCAAAACCCCTTCCAAACCCTAACCCTAACTGTTTACTTTTGCTTCGTCTCTCGCAGCCGCGTCGCACCCTCTCCCCGCACTCCGTCTCCCGCCCGCGGCGCCCTTCGCCGGGGAGGAGGGCGGGCCCTTCTGCACGCGCGTCCGCGTCCGCGGTCGCCCGTCCCGCCTCCGCGACCCGTCGCGCTTCTTCCACGCCCTCAGGGTCCGCGCCAACGCCACCCGCCCCAGCGGCCTCGAGCTCTGCTTCCACCGGTAAGTGAGAATGGAGGCGTGCACCCTAGCTTTCTTGCTGTGTCTGCACCTTTGGCCTGATTTTTTTCCCCCTTTGGTTGGCCCGGCTGGTGTTTGTAGGAATGCCACAGTGGGTCCATGCAAGTGCGCGGCGTCGCAGTGGCATAAGATGCCCAAGGGCGGGCTCTGGGCGCAAGCCATCTCCCCCTACGACACCCGGATCCTCGATTTGCGTATGCCATCGGACCCTTCGAGGTATATCGTAGTGTCCACGGAGGAAGGTACTCTCTTCTTTCTCCTCATTTCAGTGGTTCTGTTTTGTTTGGGTGGCATCTGTTTGCGTGGATATTGACTTGGGGGTGCTTTTGGGGATTCTGTGACTGTTTATGCAGAGTTCTTGCTTCACAGGGTGGTATTCTTGTTGCTGGGAATGGTGCTGATGGTGGTGGCACACACACTTAGCGAGTCTGTGGTATTCTACTATGGTGGAGCAATGACTATTGGAATTTTCCTTGTGATTCTTATTATACTCTTTCAGGTGAGTTTGCCCATCTTCACTATGTTCTGTATATATGGCAATTGATAGTGTTTGAAGTTTTTTATGGGGGGTGTTGCCATTGTTTTTACACTTTCGAAAGTTGTCTTTACATCATGCTTTTCATTGACAGTTATTACAATTATTGGGATAGGCAGGTAGCATATATGTAATTTTTTATCCTCCTTTACCAGAGGGCTTTCTCTGTTAACTTTTTTTCAATCAGCAAAATTATGTTTTGATAAATTGACAAAATTCCATGCAACGACATTCCACTACTCCAGCTTCCTCTTAGCATGATTGCGAAACTGTATTCTATAAAGCGAGATTCAGAACCAAGAATTTAGTTAAGTACCGTTCTGATTTGCCTGCAATTTTTGTTGCACATGAAAAACATTACTTCGCTGGAGCTTAATCTACATTCCCATGTTTTCTTTTCTTGTATATGATTTAAAGGCATTATTCTGTTACATTTGTTTCAATTATGAACACTGCGTCTGGTGAATTAACAAAGCTAAGTGATTAGATTGCAGTTCCCTAGTATTATCATGCTTAGCAAGTCATATTCTCTAAAAAGGAATCGAGAATTGAGGATTTTAGGTGTTTGTTGCAATTTTGTCATGCACACGTAAAACATACCATTTCATTCAACGATTCATCTTAATGGACACCTTTTTTTCTCTATGGGATATAACCAAAAGGTTTGTTTCCATTTTTTTCCCCTTCTTTTGTTCTGTTCAGTGAGAATGTATCCTGCTTCTTGAAACTGTTCTATTCCAAATTTACTTTGTTGAGCCTAAGCTGCCATGGAAAGGAAGGGAAGAGGGATTCATAAGAAAGAAAATAATTAAAGACAAATAGCAACATCTTGTTTGTATTTTTTGACATTTCTTGATTGATCTATAAGTTGATTCTTAATAACCAATCTGTCTAGCTTATTGAATTTTCAGTACCAAATGCTTTACTTAATGAATTACAACCATCTGTTGTCCGGCAAGTATTTTATTTTATAAAACCTTGAGTGTTTTAATTATTTTCTTAGATTACTTTCTGATTCTTTTTTCTATTTCTATCTTATTTTTCAGGGAATGAAGCTTTTACCCACTGGTAGAAAGAGTTCTCTTGCAATTTTTGCGTACTCTTCACTTGTAAGTATTCACCATACAATTTAAATAATTTCTGCCTTAATTTTAATGTCATATTCTTGGGAGACTCATTTGTGACGTTTTCCCAAAACAGGTTGGCATGACGACATATTTTCTGCACTATCTGTCGGGACTGTTGCGTTCGGTGCTTGTGGAAATTGGGATTGCTGAAGACATGCATAATCCTGTATGTAAGTTCTCCACGTAGGTTATTTATGGTTCATTTGCTGTTTTCGTTTCCGCCTCAATTACATGTGCCATATGGAAGAAAGAGTTTTATCTTTTTTTTATGAAGGTACATATGTATAATATTTCAGGTTAGCATTTTACTGCCTGTGCTTTGTTAGTTTGTTTTCACTGATTACTGCATTGTATAAATTTGATAATATCTCATATTTTCTTCAAATATTTATTTATGCTTGTCTCAGTTCTTGTTGACAAATAGTCTGGTTACTACAGTCCCATAAAGAGACGGTCCATGATTTTACATTAGTATTCCCTTGAAGTTTATACACTGCTGTCAAGCTATCCCATAAATATGTTTTCAAAAGTTTCATTCAAGGTCCATTTTCTATATTCCATGACATGCCAACAATCAATATATGTTGTTGCAGCTAGGTGTATTCCTTCTTGTAACTGTGATCTTAGCTGGAGCTTGGTTCGGTTACTGGGGTGTCCGTAAGCTTGTGCTAACAGAAGAAGGAGCTGTTGACGCTGGTGTGGCTTATTTTGTTGAGTGGGCTATCTTGATTATTTCTGCTGTTATGATCCTGCAGGTAAGTTGTTATGATGACCTACTATTTACTGACAAACCTATTAACTTGCTTATCTGTTAACTGACATACAAGCTTTTTCTTGTCTTTTTTTTTTGTGTGTGTAGAGTTCTTTGGACTATCTATTTGCATTTTCAGCCTTAGCATTTTGCACAGTTGTCAAAGCAGTTTCAAGGATTGAGGGAACTTCAAGATTTCTACTGTGCCTATCAAGGTATGTTATAATTTATTTGTATATTGTATCAAGGTATGTTATAATCAGGGAAGTCATACAAGAAAATGTGAGATATCATCATACTTTCTGGCCAGTGCACACACAACTTTGTTCAATTATCTATAAAGAACTAAGTTCAATTGATGTTTTCTCCTATGTGTGTAGTATGCTATGCAACATCAGAGTAATTACCTTAGATGTGATGGTTGGTGCATGTAGCTTTGTCAAGAACCTTTTGATTACAATTATAACACTATGTTTTGTAGAGGTGACTGAATAGCACAGGCTTAGAGACATTAGTTTCTCCAAATATGTTGGGAACATGGGTCCCTTTGCCTTAAGAATGTATTCATGTTGTTACCACGAACATTTTGATAACATGGTTGACAAATCAATGACCTGCTTGTATTTCCTTAACGTTAAACTAAATGAGAGTCTCTTGGCAGGGGAATTTCGAAGGGAATCACGATTTTTCCCACCAGTTATGAAGATTTCGGTGAAGAATACTCCAGCATGAATGGATCTCACGAAGATGGATTTACCAAGCTTGGTGGTGAATACCAGAGATGTACACCAAAAAGAAATTCACTTCGTATGGGTTTGTCATTCTTTTATCTGTATGATGTCACAGTTGGTATTATTGTGTGGTGAGCGACTCCATTTTTGCTTTTACAGGTTCAAGGAAGACATTGTCACAAGGACATGATACAGATAGCTACTATTCTACCTTTCACACTACCCCTGAGCGAAGAAAATTTTCAGAGGAGGAATATGAAGCATTCACTAGAGAAGAGACAAACAAAGCTATGAAACAATTGATCTCCTCGCCAGATTTCAACAGGTGGGCACTAGCAAACGTGGACAGGATATCTGTAACTCCACCAAGAACACGACAAAATAGCAGCAGCCAGCGGCGGAAACGTTTTTTCGGACTGTTTTAAGCCTATCTTACATCTGTAACCTGGTTTCAATTGTCGATCGACAGATTGAGCTGTATATCAGTTTTTGTTCCTGATATCCTCAGTCCTCAGTGTGCTTACAGTGGTAGGTGTTCAATGTATATGAACCGAGTGATTGGCTGCTACATGAGCTGTAACGATGGCGTATTTGCTTTTGTGGAAGCAAATTTGTAGGATATCCTGTTAGGTTAGTTCTTGGTTGAAATAGCTAGAGTATTTGTACTAACTTTTAGGTGATACGGTGAGTCTCAAGTTGACTGAATTGTACAACCTCACTTCGTCTCTGAGACCGAGTAATGCCCTGCTTGTTTTAGTTTAGGATTATTGTAACGTAGATCATAGAAATTATTTGAAACAAGGAATTAGCTAGAGCGCAGATTACTACAATCTGACTAGTTATATATCCGTGCTAACGCTACGGTGATATTCATAATTCAATATAAACTGGATTGCACCATTTCAAACCAAAATTTATAGGGCATTTACGAACCAAAAGTTTATAACATCACGGCTCATGTCCATGGCATTACTGGGAATATTTACAAATTAATTCCATATGGAAAGCTGCACTAAAGATACTGAATTGAGATATTGAACCACATATATCTGAGTTCCATATTATGGCTAACTACACAAAACCAAACAGGAGTGCAAAATCATTGACATGCTAATGAGTTCCGGTGTTAAACTGTCGCAACCATAACTCATCATTTTTTTTGTCCCTATTAATAATTTTTACACTTTATACTTGCCTTGCCATCAGAGTTAAGCAAGCAGCTGAGACATGCACGCTGAATTGCTGATTCTAGTCATTCAAGAGGGACACCACACATTGAGTGACCACAAACCACCGGTATACAACATATTGATTAGTCCAAATAGTGACCTACCTGTTCTTTTTCCTTCACAAAACAAACTAACATGTCTCCTCTCTCCCGAAAAAGGATGCCAAAACCCTCTCCTGTGAACAAATCTTCAGCTTCTGCAAATTTCTAGAGTTTAATTTGAAGCAAATCCGCAGCTTCTGCATTGAAAGGCTAGTGTTCTAAACGTTAATAAATCTGCAAATTTAGGTTCAGAGAAATTTATCCAACAACTGAACAGAAGCTCTGATCAGTGATCAAAGAGCAAACAAGCAAGACAGAAGTACCCATAACCGAACAGAGGAGTAATTAATCAACATGAGAACTTGCCAAGAACAAGGGCCGACCAAGTCAGTTAGCCAAGTCCATTCAAGACGTACATCAAGACGCCGCCGCATCCGATTCGCTAGCTACGGCGCCGCCGGCCGGCGTGGCAGCCGGCGCGCGGCAAGTTGGGCACGAAGAGCGGCAGCCTCCAGCGAGGCATCTCTCGGTGCACCGCGCGTGGAAGCCGTGGCCGCACACCGGCATGTCGCGCACGGGGTCCCCGTCCACGAACTCGGCGAGGTATATGGCGCACTCCGTCGCACAGACCAGCTTGGTGTCCGCCGCTGAGTACAGCAGCACCGGAGGAGGCGATTTCGGCTTAGCCTCGGTCACGGGTGGTTTCTCCAGGTCTTCCGCAGCAGCACAGACGGCGACGCCTCGTTGCCTGCACGGCGGTTCCAGCGGAGCAGGTACCTGACGGCAATGTTGAGCGAGAGGGCGAGCACAAGCGTGACAAGTAGGGCGGCGGGACGTGAGGGCGTACAGGAGGCGGCTAGGGTTGAGAGCGCGAAGAGGAGAGGCAGCGGCTGGGGTTGAGGGTGCAGGACGGGAGGGAGGCAGGCGGAGAGAGTCCTCGACCGAGGAGGGAGGGCGACGGAGGAGCGAGTGGCGGCAGCGGCGGGGCGGTAGGGCGGCGGCGGCAGGAGGGCGATGGAGGGAGTGGCGGCGGCTAGGGTTTTGGAGGCAGGCCGAGAGGAGTGCACACGCGGGATGAGAGGGAGAGAGACATAGCTGATCTGGGCCGTCAAATCCATCATAGATTGATTCAGGCCATTGGATCTATCCAATGAGTAATGAGTAAATGAGTAAAACCTCTTGGTGCACTATAGGGTAGATGCATAAGCAAAAAGATAAGGGTGCTACATTTACTTTGTTATAAAATGAGTCAATATTTTCTTCCTCTAAAGGCAGATATCTGCAAGCAATACAAAAACAATATTTTCATCGGCAACAACCTACATAACAAAAAGAAATGTATTCTAGGAAAAACCCATTTCTGGTTAAAGAAAAATAAGAAGAGCAGTTAAATAAGCAAACATTACCAAAGGAGCAACTTAATTAGGTGTCCCATGTGTATGTAACAATCCATTAATCTGTCAAAAATGACGTTAATTAATTTATATTTCTTTTATATATAGAAGACATTCAATTAACATTGAAACAAGAGATGTGTAATCACATTCTTTTATCTCATTTTCAAATGAGGCCTTATGTTTGCCATTTGCAATTACACTAATATGACACTACATATGCACAATGATTTAGTATCGGTAAGAACATATACTGTTGGTTTTTTCCTGGCATGATGACTTCTTCGGTCAGCATATTCCCTCTATTGAGGTTGCTGGCTACCTCCTGCTCTACACCTGTGCAAAAGGGATCAAACGGTGAGGCCAATTGGCAAGCTTCTAAAGCAAAAACAAAAAAAGGGCAATGACTGTGCCGACTTTTCTTCACTTGTTATGCTGGACCAGCCCTCTGCTTGCAAAAAAATGATTATGTAATATTATATCACCATTGTCTTACCGATATGACTCCATACTCATTAAACAGTTTAAATTTTACACCAAAATAAGAGTGCGGTCTTGCCCTATTGAAATGCAGCATAATTTTACAAAGGCAGAGCTTGAAATCCTAATAATTAGCAGAACTTACCTAAAGCTATATTCTATTGGAGAGGTGGAAAACTCACAAGGGAGATGGAACTTTAACAGATGATCCAAGTGTAGCTTGAAAACATAGGAAGAGTGAAGGAATAATTCTGCATATACTCATTAAATAATTCTGCACCAATATCAGACATGAAGAAATTATGAATTCAGTAAATTGACCTTGGCCAATAAGCAGAAAAGCAACAGCTAGCAAAGGATTATCTTCAGACTACCCTGTTTAGTTCTGATTTTAGACATCAAACAATATACAAAGAAAAATTTGAAGGCTTGTTGATGTACAGCTCTAAGTATTTCGCATTGTACTACATATACTCTTTTAAATTAAGCTAGTAGACTACTTAACCTATGTACAAAGTTAGCATATTAAACTCCTTGTACAAACAGTAGCCAAGACAATTCTACCTTTTGTGAAATAAGTAAATAAGTAAAATCCTCGTACAAACTGGATCCATCATGCAAATATTATACTGCTGCCTCGATGTAGTCACGTCATCCAACCTAATACTCCAACAGAAGAGCCCAAAACAATTAGGTGCCAACCAACCCTCCAAAGCTGATGATCAAGCCAAAAAAAAAACCTTGTAGGGGGATGGCGAGGTGACCATGGCAGTGATGGTCAAATATAATTCTATAAAGGGAGGTCAAATTGTCAATCCTAGTTATTCAGCAAAGTATATTCCTTGCATTGTTTCATCCAACCTGATCTTGTATATCACCGATATTTGTTTAGAATAACATGATTCTATAAATCACCAGTACTTAAGTATGGTGCAAACTTGCTTGTGTGATAAATCGATCCTAGTCAGTTCAGTGAAAGTAGAGAAAACCATTTGATTGCATTATTCGACATGCTACCTTACCAAATTTGATGTTAAATCAACTTGAAGTGGTGATCCAGCTAGTTACTACTACCAATTACAGGTTAATCATACCATACAAGAGCATTCTACACAGAACTTTTATCACTGAAGCATTCAAAGTTCATGCCTAAGTTTCGAGATGGAGCGGCTAAGCATTCCGTCGAGCACGTTAAGCGCGGCATGTGCACGGCGTACAAGGACGAATCGAAAGGGGAGGGGTTTGTGGAGGAGGTGGTGCTCCTGAGGGAATCCTGACCTTGTAGAGCTGCTCGGTGACGGCGGAGGCGACGACGTAGGTGCCGACGAGGGGCGCGACGGAGCGCGGCGGGCGGTACGGCTCCACCATGTCCCACAGCACCGTCTTCTCCCACCGGTGGAACTGCCGGTCCGCGTACCACCCCCAGAACCGGCTCGCCATCCCAATCCCCCGCCTCCTCCCTCCCCATGCCGCCGCCGCGCTCCTCCCGCTAACGACGCACGGGGGTGATGCCGAGGCGACGGCGACAGTGATGGCGCTGCCGACGGCCGGGGGGGGGAGGATGCCGAGGCGACGGCTGCAGCAGTGATGGCGCGGCGATGACGAGGTGGGCGGCGGGCGGCGGGCGGCGGCAGGGACTGCGTCGGCGGGGATGGCGCGACGGTGATGGCGTGCGTGATTTTTGGCAGGGAAGGTGAGGGGAAATAGACCGGGGTAGAAAAGGAAAGAGAGAGCTGATGAACGGGACCGTCCGATCGATACGGATGATATCGTTGGATCTGAGTAACGAGTAAATGACTAAAATATTTTAGTGCACTATAGATAGACTAGCTTAATATGCCCGTGGTAACGCTACGGTATCATAATATTTATATTTATACACTATTTAATTTTATACTAGTTAAATTACTTTTTTAAATATATGTAATTACACTTTAATTTGATTCAAGTCATATATCAAACATACATGTGCTCAAAGTAAGAGAATTATTTGTCGGTGGCTCTCACAATAATTCCTCCAACTAAAGAAAAAACCGCATTATACATGTTAGTACAAAAGAATACCAGTAGGCCCAGTACCAACACATTAGCTTCATATCATCTGCACCACTATAAACATATCATTTACATCACTATAATCTGGCGCAAAAAAAAACGTAGCAATAGGATCAAACAGAACACTAAAGGTAGAGCAAACAAATTTTTGGCCGTGCATATGAAATAATAAGAAATTAGATTACAAATAGTTCTTTCTATAGAATTTGAAAGTGACCGTACTATTCATAAGAAATAGTTCTAGCTACATAATGTTTAAATAAATAACGAAGAATCGTATCTTTATCTAAATAATACTCATGAGAGACTGTGTAAAATTTAATTTCTATGAATATCTCGGCAAGAAAGGGCGTTGTACATTGAATTGAAAAAAAGTAGACTCGTATGGACCCTGGTCTCACAGGGAACACACCTTCATTCTTTTCTTGCTTTGTTCTTATTTCATCTCACCTGATTATTATAGAAACACAATCAATTATTAGAAGCAGTCTACTTTGCCTTGGAATGAGAAGTATGATCACTTGTGTTCTAATAATCCAAGATTGATGTTAAAGTACACTATATCTCCTAGATCAGTTTTATGAATATCTAGAACTGAAATATGATCAATGCAAGAAGTGAGATGAGTCAAAGCAAGAATAGGGGTCTGTAGAGGCAGGGTGAACCGATGGAGGACACAATGTTCATAAAAGAGCTTGAAGAAGAAAAATGCAATACCTTGTGGTTGAGCCAATAACTGAAAAATGCATGATCGCGAGGGCAGATATAGTCACTGAACACTTTAGTGAGAGGACACAATGCTGGATCTGCACAACTGTCGGATAGGTTCCAACATAGTATTTCCAAATTCTTATGACCAAAATTTCTAACCGAATTCAGCAGAACCATTTCTCTGCATGTTGTGCCTATAGAAATATGGAAAATAATAACCGTAATGCTGCTACAAAACATTAATGATTTCTAACATTATATATCTCAATCAGGAAACATTACTGGGATTGGAGCTGCACAACCCCACTGCTTTTGTTGGACTTCACATCTCTGAAATCAAAATACACTAATATTCAGGTGTCGTTTAGTTTGAAAAAAATTTTGGGAGAAGTGTCACGTCAAATGTTTGACCGGATGTCGGAAGGGGTTTCCGGATACAAATGAAAAAACGAATTTTATGGCTAGCCTGGAAACCACAAGACGGATTTTTTGAGCCTAATTAATCCGTCATTAGCACATGTTGGTTACTGTAGCACTTTGGCTAATCATGTACTAATTAGGCTCAAAAGATTCGTCTCAAGATTTCTTCCATAACTGTGCAATTAGTTTTTTGGTTTATCTATGTTTAATGCTTTATTTAGTTGTCCAAAAATTTGATGTGATGTTTTTAGAAAAAAAAAATTGGGAACTAAACAAGGCCCCATATTTGGTCTTACACCAAACTTACAGTTTTTGCTTCTCTTTCTCAGTCAAGTGAACCTATCATGAAAGTTAGCACAAGGTTTATAAGTGCATATGATACACCTAGTGATCACTACTGCATTTTTACATATGAAGAATTCATTTCTTACAGGTTCTTTTCGGGAATAAACAGAGGGTGTTACTCCCCATTCCTCAGTGGCAGCCTTCTCTAGCTGAATGAGAAGGCACGCTGATGGTGAAGGGGCATCCAATGAAAAAACAGCTCGACGATCTAGAGAAATCTGAGCCTAATTGAATATAGAATAAAAGAAAAATGCTTAGTAAGAATGCAAATAAGATTAGGAGAATTCTAGAGCAATTAACAAGTTACAGTTGTTTTGTTTGTAAATACTAATTGCAAGAAATTAGAGGGATACAGCAGAAGCTCAGGAAGAAGTTTTCGGTTGCTCCTTACATCTTGCATTTATGTTGAGAGTATATGAAAGAGAAATCTTCTGACAATTTTTCTCTTCTATCTCTGTTGTACAAGCAGATTGTACCACTAAATGGCTCTGCAAATGATATGTGGTCAGAAGGCAGGTCAATATAGAGTCTAGCTGTTAAGAGAACAAACTACAGTGTTTATTTGTGCTGCTCACAAACTAATCCAGCTTGGAATGACAAAGATAACACCTTGACAGTTATATTCAATCCACTGTAACCAGTATAGAATAGTTAATAACATGGGAATAACAAGAAAAAGCTGCTCAGAGAAATGAGGTAAAATGAACAAAGATATATGTGATGCTTGAGATGAGGTTGAAAACCTGCTGTTTATTGCAGGGACATTGTCTGGACCCATTGGCCGAATATCAAAGATCTCTCATTTTCCCAATCAAATGCAGGTTCATATGCCGGTAAAGATGATAGACTGCAGTGCTGAAAAAACAACAACATGTTAAGACCCCTACATCAAGATGGCAATTGTTGGTTTGCTGATGCACAAGCTAGTGTCATTTAGATGGATGAAGGTGAACTACAGACATTAAAAGCAATAGATGACCGACATACATGCAAAAGGAGAGCATACAATGCAATGAAGATAACAATATACTATGTAAGCATTAAGAAGGTGGAGGAGGGAGGCTTGCCCCGCACGGAGGCGGCAGCGGTAAGACAGGAGGAGGCGGTGGAAAGAGGGAAGCAGGCAGGGCCGCGTGTGGCAGGTCGGCGCTGCGAGGCTGAGTCGCCGACCCGAGGAACGGGAACGAAGGCGGCAGGATGGTAGGGCGGTGCCGGCGGGACGGGTACGATGCCGGTGGGAGGACGGTAGAGAGGGAGGGCGGCGGCTAGGGTTTGGGATAGAATGGGTGAGGGAGCTGGAGACTGGCATAGAGGAGGCGAGCGGAGGGGAGAGCACACGCGGGATGGGAGTGAGCGATGCATAGCTGATCTGGGCCGTCCGATCTAGCGTAGATTGATTCAGGCCGTTGGATATGTCCAATGAGTAAATGAGTAAACTGAGTTGGTGCACTATAGGGTAGATAAGGTGTTTCTTTTTAAGATTATTGAGTAGTTAAAGACATACTGTCCTGTTACTTTAAAATTAAGTACCATTTTACAATGCATTAACTACTTTAGCCAAGAATCGTGGTTTTGACCAAGAATCCGCGGTAAACGTCTTTGGAGTTCAAAAAAAAATTAAATACAAATTTGTTACGGTTCTCGTGGTTATCGTGTGGTACCCAGGCCTCTGTTAGTGGGCGGTAGGAAAGGCTCCGGCGGTCAACAGTGATGGGGGCTACTTTGTTGGCTGTCAAAAGGTTGCGATGTTAAACCTTAGATATGCCACAATTTGTGAGCAACTTCAATGTGTGTTACATAAGGAGTGAGAAATATATATGGTATGGATGTTATATATTAGAGAAAGGGTGTTAAGCTAAATTTTCTAAGCACCAATGACTTTATCTAGGCAACCAGCGCTTAGATTTAAAAAATACTTTAACTCAATATGTAATGTTGTATGTTGGAGAAAGGTGAGAAGGATGACATCTTTTATCTCAGTGGGTTTCACATTAGTCTAAGTTATATAAGTCTAAACATTGGAGCACACTTAACTAAACTTACAACTTATGCCATGTGTAGTCTTATACTTATTATTATACTTATTAAGAAAATATATACTAAAATGTCCTTAATTGAATATTTGGAATGTTTGTCTCACTTTTGTAATGTCACACTTTGTTTTTTGGCCAACGTGTCGGACTCAAAACTTCTTTTTTCCAAATATTGCCATACTTTGTGTGGTATGTCACGCTTGTGGGAGCAAATTAAAGTAAAATAAATTTAGCCATTAACTAGACAGCTTCGTAATTCAATATGGAACTGAAATTGAATTGTGGGATAGAGAAGGTAGATAACATTCTGCTTAGTTTTGGGCGAAGAAACATTTCTTTTTGTGGGTGCCTGGAAATTATCAGGTCACAACTAATCTTTATTGGATGGCGGGAGGATGTTACAAATATCATCATCAAACACTTAATTATAAGAAATGCTATCAACAAGTGTGAGTTCTATAAAATGCTATCATATAAATGAATTTATCTAAGAAATATCATTGTCCATAGGGTTTCATCAGCATTTTTCCGTTAAGTGCTATAGTCTGAACAATGTATTTAACGGTAAAAATAGGCGGAACCCTAACGGTGATGACATTTCTCACACAAATTCATTTGTACGATGATACTTCTTAGAACTCGCACTTGTCAATGACATTTCTTAGACTTAAACGTTTGTCAATGATATTTTTTATATTTTTCTCTACTAGAAATTGCATAAGCCATCCAACAGAGAGCGCAAAGCATAACTACGTCTAAAGAGCAAGTTTAATAGTAGTCAACTATTAGCTATAAACTCATATAGGAGTTATTATGCACTCCGTTTCGTATTGCAAGACTTTTTAGTTTTTTCTAGATTAATTCATTTGATCAATGTATATGGTCTGTATATATGTTTAGATGCATTAGCATCTTATACGAACCTAGATAAAGCTACAAAGTTTTTCATTACGAAAGGAGATAATATAATAACCTAGCTAAGGTCAGCTCTACTATATATATCCTATCTCTTTCTCTCACTTATATTAGCTTCACCCACTATTATGAAAAGTCTTAATCATCCTAGTGCTATATGAAAAAGGCTGTGCATGCTAGAAAAGCCGGAGAATTCAGCACCGTCCTGCTAGGGGGCACCTCCGGTATAGCGTCGCGTCGGTCACTATCGCAGGATATGATCTCTTAGAATCCACCTAGTGGGCTTTATCTATAAGGAAAGAACAAAGAAGAACTGGCAACTTTGTTGGGGATGGTTGATTGCTTTTTTATTCTCTAAATCCACATTCATCTTAGAAATTGTATAGAGCTATCATTTTTATGACAGTTAATGTTCCTTATTTTTTTATTTTTTCTCTTCTCCACATGTACCAATAGTTAACTTATAGTCTTGTTTATAGTTGTGGTTCTTATTTTATTTTAAGATAAAAGTTGGATAAGTGAATCCCCTATTTTTTGGTTATGCTTATGTTTATAGGCCAACTTTAAATTTTAAAACTTAAATGTGGAGTTGATTTTTGAGAGGGGCTTATAGTATTTTTTCCACCCTTTGCTTTAGATTACTTAAAAACACATATATAATTTTTTACTAATGAATTTATTTTTAATTACTAATAAATCGTTGCACTTACGTTTATAAAAAAACAAAAAGATGAGGCCGAAAGTTTCTTATGGTTACATGGGAGAAGTATACACTACCCACACATCCACACTATATACGTACACACACAAGAATTAGATGTCAAATACTCCCTCCGTCCAAAATTGATCAGCTTATTATAAAAAAACAAAATCGCCGTATAAGGGTGGTAGGTGAAAGAAACCTCGAAGATGACGCATTGTTGCTTCGTTTCCGTATGCACATATGCATGCGTTTAATACTCGACCATATCCCAAGTTCCCAACCAATTGGGCCACCTCCAACTATAGAGATAGGATATGTATTCTAAAAGACAACTTCTTTATTAGTCTAACTCTTAGTAAATAGTTTATAATATAAATGCCCCTGCAATTCATTTCTCACTTAACATTAAAATATATGCAAGAGACTATATCTTGATTAAAAGATAGTTTTTATCTTTCTTCTGTTAAAAATTGTATAGTATATCTTATAGATAGCTTATAGATACCCATTGGAGATGGCCTTAAATGCTATCCACTCCATTGAACAAGCAGGCATGATGGGAGCATGCAGTAGGCAAGTATGCATGCCGCTGCAAACCGGCGACAAGTAAATAAATTATGTGTTAGGCCAGTCTCAATGCATAGTTTCATGATATAGTTACTAAGACTGTAAACTAGGTAACCGAGTCAGATGAGTTTCATGGGGATAAAATTCATCTATCATCTCATAAAACTCTTTCATTTAGTGACCTTGCCAAGTCAGCAATTTTACTGATATGATATCCTATTTAATGTGTATGACGCCCCATAAAACATATATTGAGACTGGTCTTAGGGCACTCTTAATGTTAGAAACTACCATGATTTCTATGCTCTATAATATTGTGTCAAGAAATTATCTTTCACAATACAACTTTTGTATCTTGTTATCACATGGCCTACTCATTTCTCTCACAACCAATCTTATTTTATATGAAGACACTAGTTCTTAAGGACATGCACAACATTAAAACAACAACCATCTATATACATCAACTCAGATTAGCAATCCTACGTGACATAATTAACTCAAGAAAAACTAGATAGCCATCTCTTCGTTCGTCTACTACTTGGACACGTACTCTGAAGTTATATTTTATAGAGAACTACGCCATGCATTAGTTGCATACAATAAATACAAACATAAAAAATAAAGTATTAAAGATGCTACTGATATAACCAAATAAAGTATTCGTCGGCAGCAGCGAGTCAGACACCGCCGGTGTCACACCGGCTAGACCACCCGAGCCTCGCAACAGTGTACCCTAAGAAGAAGGACCATTTGCAGCCGTTGGATGCAGATGGACGGACGCGATCACACAAAACGCAGTCTCCGCGATCCTCTACCTTACTGCAGAGAAAACGCGCTGACTGCAAGCGGGCCCCACCGTCGCCGACCCCGCCCTTAAATTGGGCGCTTTCCCATTCAATTCGATCCATCCGGCTGAGCGCCCTGTTCAAAAAAACCCAAGCGAAAAAAGATACTCTCCTCCCCCACCACCTCCACCGACTCTACAGCTTCCGCCCTAGCGCGGATGGAGGAGCCGAAGCGCGGGAGGGGGAGGCCGCCAGGAAGGGGTCGGGCTCGGGGGCGTCTCGGCGACCAGTCTTTCGCGCCGCCGGCGGCGAGGCCCGGGGAGGAAAGCCGCGGCGGGGTCGCGGCGGGGGGGAGGGCGCTGCGGGTGAGGAGGCCGGCGCCCGGCGCGTACTTTGAGCGCGAAGCTGATACTGACAGCGATGATGAGGTGCGAGGAAAGGGGGTGGGGGAATCGATTCCGTTCCCGTGCCTGGGGATCTTCTCCTCGGTTCCTCTCTCGTGCTGCTGCTCCGTTTGTTTCCTTTGTTGAAACTGTTTCTCATTTCGTCCTCTGCGTTCTGTTTTTTTTTTCCGCGATTAAACTGCGACGTGAACTTGTTGTGTCAACGTGAGTCAACGCGCACGAAGTTAGTTCTTGTTTTTACTTTTTTTTTTTGGCATCGGCCGCATTCTTTTTGGGGGAAAGGTTGGTTTTGAGTTTTTTTTTTTTAAAAAACCGGGACGATACTGATTCTATATTTTTCTCTGATGATTTGAGAATGACGTAGCAGCGTAATTAGGAAAGTTGCGGGTTGTGACAAATTGAGCATTGCTCGTCTATCAATGGTTTGAAGAAAGCAGGTCGCTAAATTCGGGCAATTTCTCCATGCATTTTTGTTGCCCTCCAATAATTGTGAGAGCATAAATCTTTTAATTTTATCCCTAATTCATCATTGTCAGTTTGTCACCATCGCTGTATTGGTGATTCTTTTAGGCTGTATCAAGTTTTAGTCCATGTTTGTTTGGTTGATGTGAACTCGAATTGACTAAGTGCTATTTTGCTTATAGTATGGTGAGCAGAATGACGATGATGCTGAAAAACCAAATAATCAAGTTGCAGAGCCTCTTGATGAGCCCAAGAATAGTATTGCACGGAAGAAGAGGGGAAGGTCAAAGAAAATGAAAGCAGAGGATGGCAATAACGGACTCTCCGACGGGAAAAACCTTGACACAAACAATGGGGTAATTACTCAGCCTTTATTGCCAATCATCTTTGAGTGGTTTTGAGCCACAGAAAGTTTTAGTCGTGCATTAGCTACTGTCGACAAATATTCACTTATCTTGTCACCAGTTATAGGCCATGACGTTAGGTGAAGACATCTTTATATTCTCTTCTGACCATCAACATGTTACACTTAAATATGTATGTGTGTGTGCGCGCGCGGGCCCGCCTTATTAGAAAATTTCAAATTCTAGATGTCCTTATATTTCTGGAGAGGGGGTAATAGTTCAGAAAGAAATACATAATATGTCTTCGTAAGGTTAACAAACTACAATTAAAGCAGTCTTAGGCTGGTATATTATACATAGCCACTTTCTAAAATACTTGTGCTAATAAGGTAATCACCTAATCCTTCAACAAAAGATGCCTAAAATACGAGTTCTGAATCAAACTGGCAACAAAAGAGGCTTAAGCGAGTGCCTGAATGCATGTGCTTGAGCTGTAGCACAAGCCTCCTCTAAGCTATTCTAGGTGCTTTAGTTGCGCTTTGCCTCGCCTTTTCAATTAGCCGATCAATAGGTAAACAAGTGATATCATTTTTGGTGTTTTTCGGCCACTACAATTTCTGTTTCCAAGGTTACTATATTAATTCCTGTCAAATGCTATTGTGAAGCCAAGAGAGCAAACTGGCCAATCATGCTCCTAGCTTGATTTGCATGCGAGAAGAGAATATTTTGATGGGTTAATTAGCAAAATTAATAATAACAACCTTGTCACATTATTTTATTATTTTGCGTAGGTGCTAGCAGTCTATGTTATATTTGGGTCAGCTTTACTAGAATGATTAGCTAATTACATAATTAATGCTTGTTGAGTCCAAGCCATGTAGATTTAGGCTTTCTTTTGTCCAAATCGGTTGGGCATGCATGCCTGCAGTGAGTTAGGGTTGGTTAGCCTGCATGGCTTATAAAGCTATGAAGTTGACAGTCGAGGGATTTTTTGGTCAATGTTTCATGTAGAGGGTTCCTTGAGGAGAATTGCAGATGGCAAACCCATCTGCATGAGGGTGGTTCTGTGCTGTAGCTGGAGAGGTTGGAGGCTAGGCGCGTCTTGGAGTACATTTGTTGGATGTGCAATTTGACTTGTTTGGAGACCACTGACTTGCTGATCATGGGAATTACTCATGGGCGATAGGTTATAGATAGGAATTTTGGTGTCAATTCTTGTAAGTTGAACTTCCTACATAGTTAAAATTGTGAGTCAATCAATTATTGCTTTGCTACTATTAGAGCAAGTTTAATAGTAGAGATAACTACTAGGTATACGCCCATCTAAAAATAGTATTAGAGCTATAAGGTTGCCTACTATTTTTCTCCTACCTTCCTCTCCATCTATGAATTTAATGTATCTATCTTGGAGCATCTGTAAAGCTAGCTCTTGCATAAGAGCTAACACTCATTTTCATTCTCTGTCCTCCACATGTGTTTATAGTTGGCTTATAGCCTATTATTATACTTGCTCTTAGAAGAGTTTTTTGTTTGTTTAGATTATGTGGTACCAAAAAAAGGGGCATGGTACTTGCCATGGGGTGCTCATCAGGAGCTTCTAGGAGTAGTGGTAGTTTTCACCATGCCTCTGATTAGAAAGAGATTACTACAACTGTTTTTTATGCTGATTTACCTTTTGGAGTTAAGAATGGATTAGAAAATTCATGCCATTATCTAGAGAAATGCAAGCATAGTAATTTCAGAAGTGTGAGAGAATGTCAGTTAATTGTGTCTACCACCACCACGCGGGGAACATGCTAGACATGATTGGTGTCCACCACTTGAACAACACTAGTACGATTGCACTCTGATGGGGGTGTTTATCATCGACGCCCTCCCCTCACCGAGTCTTGCTCGTATGGAGATGCTTGCTGATGGTGTATGCAGTCATAACTTTGGCGGTTAGGTGGTGATGATGCTTGTGTTTCGTTGGATGATGCAACTGTGTTCTTTTTGCTACATTATCCCTCGGCTTTTGCACGCACGCTTCTTGAACAACCAAACTGTGTATTTTTGACAAAAGTTTCTATATAGAGGTTGATCATCTCATATTTCTAAGGTAGAGTTTCAACTTGGTAGTAGTTAATTCCATCGTTTATACCATGAAATAGTTATCACAAAGATAAGATAATCTGTCATCTTCATCTAAAAAAAGAAAGCAGTACGATAAATAAATTTCATTCCTTCTTTATCGGGATCTGGTGATCCGAAGGATTTTTTGGAGTGGAAGATCCATTTTTTGTGATCGGATCTTTAGCAATCACAACTATTCGGAGAAGGTACGAGCTCCATCTATTGAATTCATTGGTTATGCTTTGTGTTTGGTGGAATCAATTAGTATGTGTTGCAGGTTGTTGGAGGCTAAGTACTAGCATGTTAAGGGTATGTCCCTCGCAAGGACCCGTTCAAGAAAACAACCCAACAAGCCTTTGGCACCATGGGCCATTGGCCAAGGGGACCTATTAGCACCAGGTGTACCAAGAACTGAGTATGTCTTTGGCTAGGAGTGCCTTTAGTCAGATGGACCTTTGAACAAGTGGGGACTTTGGCTATGTGAAGCTTTGACCTAGAATGATAGGTGCCAACCCACCAAGGCCATGGAATAGCCCAATAATGGGCTTGACTCTAATAGGCTTAGACTTACGTATATTCCCCCTTGTACCCCTAGAAATGTCCCTTTCAAGGGTCTCTTGTAATCAGACATGTAACCCTAGAATCTTCGCTTGCTAGGCCTATAAATAGGCCTTAAGGGGGCTGTAATAGGCATAACTCCTGTGAACTTCCAAAGATGGTAATCTCACTTTTACTACAATTGTCCATCTCAAAACATAGGTCATCTACATACCTAGTACTTAGTAGTGCATGAAAGAGGTTATGACTTGCCATGTTACTGAAAATTATAGAGTGAAGTGCACCAGCGGTCCCTAAACTGGTGTGCGTGTGTTATCTAGGTCCCTGAACTCTCAAAATATATTTTTGGGTCCCTGAACTTGTCTGGGGTGTTATATAAGTCCAAACGGGTACTGACCCGCTCCATCCGCTGACGTGGCATGCCACGGTGGCACCTACGAGAAGGGAGAGAAAAGAATAAGGAGGAGAGAGATACTGGCATGTGGGACCCACATGCTCCCACCAACACATAGGCGCCACCGTGGCATGCCACGTCAGCGGATGGAGCGGGTTGAAGCCCGTTTGGACCTATATGACACCCCTGGACAAGTTTGGGGACTCAAAAATACATTTTGAAAGTTCAGGGACTTAGATGACACATCCACACAAGTTTAGGGACAGCTAGTGCACTTCACTCAAAATTATACAACTCCCTTCGTCCAAAAATATAAGAACATCTAGAGTTTGAATTTTCAATAATATCAATTCATCCTCACCTACTCTCTCCAGTTCCATAGTTCTTGTCGTTTTGGACAAGGGTGTGGTCAAACTTTTAGAACTTTGTTCGTTGTAGCAAAGGGAAACCCTGTTTCACTTGTTTTTCCAATGTTCGTTTAGCAGAAAGTGTTGGCATAAGCTTGGAATATCATGCAACACCTCTTTGGAATTCTTTCAGATGTTGGTGCTAGCAAGATTGAGGTTTAGGAAGAAAGGCTTCTTGGAAATTGGTTTCATTGCATGCTGGCACATTTGGAAGCAACGAAATGGGAAGATTTTCAGAATATGGATCCTTCTTTTGATAAGCTGGTGGAATGCTTTCAAGAAGGAGATTCTTCTACATATGTGTAGAATGAACGAAACACTTATACAATCGGTCTCTTATTAGTTGCAAACATTATAGATCTTCAGGGAGGCTCTAGCCTTTTTGTAATTTTTCATTTTCCTTTTTGCTGTAAATACTTTATCTTCTTTTTATAAAATACACTACTAGGCAAATGCCTGGTAGTTTTCCTTTCAATTTTTTTTCAAATATTTAGTTTGAAAAAACTATGGGAATATGTATAGATGAGTCATAACGAATACATCCATATATAAATAGAAAACCATAGTCAAAAAGTAGATTTTGAAGGCCGCGTCGATGTCCAAAATGACAAGAATTATCAAATTGGGGGAGTACTTATCTCAACCAGTTAGAACCAACCCTCATTTAATTTTCCCACCTACTTCCCTATCCCAACCAATCACACATCCTTATTGTTGGCTGGAAGGACTAGGTCACTGTATAGACATTTGTAGCAATTAGATCCCCTTATAACAAGGTGATCTTTGAGTTGATGCTTATTATGAGAAGATGGAATTATTCATGACTCTCACAAGGAATTATTTTCATGACACACACACACCTATATAATTTTCCTACACACACACACACACACACACGGAACTATAGGAGAAAAACAATAAGGTTATGGATTACCTTGACAAATGATGAATCTTTGAGCTTTGGCTATTGTTACCATGTACACCATTAGTATCTTGTAGTGTAAAACTGTATATACAAAATATAAGCAACATTAAACTCATAATCAATAGGAAAATGTCAAGAAATGAAGAAACATGACTTACAGAAATTACTTATCCAACACACAATTGAGGTCTATAACATAAGTGCAACGTTAAACTCATAATCACAGGAAAATGTCTAGTAGTTTTAGACTTTTAGTTCTACATGGCTAAAGATATTACAGCTCCATAACATAAGTACATTTCGATGTTAATAGGGGATACATGGCACAACGCCGAATATAGCAAGTTGAGAATAATAAACATAAAAGAGTGCAGACCTGTAGTGTAGAACATTCTTGCAATAAGAGCATCAACCATTTGACGATCTTGAAGGTGAAATTTTTCTTCAACGCCACCCTCTTGAAATTTTCTTCAACGCCACCCTCTTGCTTCTCTTTAATTTTGATCCTGATGGGGGCAATTTGCTAACCCCTAAAGATGATGGGCTCACTGCAACAGACAAGGGTATAGATCTGGGAATACTACTTGAAGCTTTTTCTTCAGCTGCAACAATCTCTTGGTGGAGTTGCTCAAGAATGGGCAGTTGGGCACTGTCCCCTTATGACATATCTTTGTTCCAGCATTAGAAATTTTCAACAATGTGAGCCTTAACTCTCGAGTAGCTCCCATGTACAATGCGTCCACAAAAAACACACTCAGACTTAGCATTTCCCCCTAAGGTGCCCCCATTTTTTTCAATGTTTTTAACATATCTCCATAGAGGATACCTTGGATCATACTCTTCACCCTTAGAAGCAGCACCCGTTGAGGAATTCACACTACTACCTCTACCACTATTTGTTTCATTTGAGCCTCGAGGCTGAGATTGAAAGCTTTTGCTTGCCATCCTAGACTACTAGCATAAAAACTTAGAACAAAATGGTGTGGCTGCACCTCAGATTCCAATGCATGGGTGTGGCTGTTGGTGATTCCGCAGTTGGTGGCGTCTGTTCTACTCCAGTCGTGGGCGGTGGCCCTCCTCTAGGCGTAGAAGTATCGGAGACGTATTGATAAATACTTTTATTTATTTTCAGCGATTTATTCTTCGATATTCTGTCGATACATGTATCGCTGTATCTGACACGGGAACAGCGATACACGATGTATTGGTGCATCGCAGATCTTTACTAGTTCCTCCACCTGAGAAAGCTCCAACTGGGTGGATTATGCTCCACAAAGACCCTTGTATCCATCTTCTCTTGCCAGGCAGAATGCCAATGAGTAGGTCTGCTACCAAGTGATCATTTCCCCATCTATTCGATCTTTTGCCAATTGTTACGGCAGTTCTGGTGCCTCGCCTGGCCTCGATAGCAAATGTTTTTAGTAGCAATGGTTTTTTCAGTATGTAACCATGCTTATGATCCGAGTCCAGTGCTATAAACCTTAAATCATTGGTACATGCAATGTGTGATACTTCCATTCAACATGATGCTTGTAAATCTTTAATAGGATGCTAGTATTATGAAGCCTCTGGAAGGTGTTTAGCAATCGAAATTTAGAATTGCAGTGAGTGTAGGTTGTTGGCTAATAAAAATCTGCCTTTTAAATCCAAACTATATTGCTCAGTACTTAGCATTTTCTTTCCTTGACGGGTGATGAAATTTTGCAGCCTTCAAAAGAATTGAAGCAAAGAGCTGCAGGGAGGAAGTTTAACAAAAAAATGTTGAAGAACATAGAGGAAGAAGAGAATAAGGCCACATCCTCTGAGGATAAAATTTGTGATGCAAATTACAAGGCAATGCACAGATGTGTGTTATATGTTCTGTATGGAATATCCATAGTATTTTTTATGAGTACACTGAAGTTTATGTTATTTTGATCGTATAGAAAGGGAAGAAGATGCTCACTGGGGAAAATGCTTTGATGTGCCACCAATGCCAGAGAAATGACAAAGGGAGAGTGATTTGGTGTAAATCATGCAAGAATAAGCGCTTCTGTGAGCCATGCATAAAACGATGGTTTGTCACGTTGTCTTAAATCTTGTCTTCTACTAATTGGAAAACCCATATCCATTGTATAATATCACTGTTTTAGAAATTTATACTTTTGCTTGAATGAATCGTAAATTCTTTAGATGCCTGCCATTCTTTTGTTTCTTTAGTTATTTTCTTTTGCTGACTGGGCTATACTAATTTTGATGTTCCTTTTAATACCCTTTTGTTGGAAATTTCATATATGGCTGTGTTGCATTGCATTACACACAACTGTTTTTGCTAATTAGGTATCCAAGTTTGTCAAAAGTTGATTTTGCTGCAAAATGCCCGTATTGTAGAAAGAATTGTAATTGCAAGGCATGCCTAAGAATGATAAGAGTTGAAAAGGTATGTACTTGATATCCCTCCTTATAGAGTCTCCATATTTTCTACAGAATTTTTTGTGCTCAAAAGATTGCTTTATAGTCTGTCATGATTAAATTGTCGTGCTCCCTTGAAACAGCCTCCTGAAAAGAATATCTCCGAGGAAAATCAAAGGTGTTATGCTTTTCGTATTGCATACTTGTTGCTTCCTTGGTTGAAAGAACTACAACAGGAGCAGATGAAGGAGAAGGAATTTGAGTGCAAATTACAAGGTATGCTGTTCTGGTGTTCCATGATGAATTGAGGTATTGGAGAATTTTCTAATACTGACTTATTTTTTGTTTGCAGGTGTTTCTGTGGATGAAGTAAAGTTGGAACAAGCTGATTGTGACATAGATGAGCGTGTTTATTGGTTCATCCTTTTCCCTGTTTACATTTTGCTATAAATATTGTGGCACCAAGCATCTCATCAGTCTTTTTGTTCTTGTATTGCAGTAATAGGTGCAAAACTTCTTTAGTTGATTTTCATAGAAGCTGCAAAGCTTGTTCGTATGACCTGTGTCTTGCATGCTGCTGGGAGCTTCGCAAAGGGGAGATTCCTGGAGGAGAAGACGTAAAGATTGTGCACTGGGAAGATAGAGGGATTAAGTATGTTTTTGGTGATATTCCCAAGTCAAAGGATGAGGATGGAAATAAAAGGGTCTCTTCAAGGAGACACATGGAGACCCCAAGTGCTGAATCTTTCAATAACCTGGATGTTGCCATGGACCAAAATAACCCTCTGCTACTGTGGAAAGCTAATAGTGATGGCAGTATACCTTGTCCACCAAAGGAAATAGGAGGCTGTGGTGCTTCATCTTTGGAACTCAAATGCTTGCTACCAGAAAATATGCTTTCTGAGTTAGAATACAGAGGTAACAAAATTATTAAGAGAAAATCATTTGCAAAGGCAATAAACACAAGAAGTAATCATTGCCCTTGCTTTGATCATTCAAGCAAGATAAGAACAGAGGCTATTCGAAAAGCAGCCAATAGAAAGGGTTCAAGTGATAACTACCTATACTGTCCAGATGCTACTGACATCCGGGAGGATGACCTGTTGCACTTTCAGATGCATTGGTCAAAAGGTGAACCAGTTATTGTCTCTGATGCTCTTCAGTTAACATCTGGGCTGAGTTGGGAGCCATTGGTTATGTGGCGAGCATTGCGAGAAAAGAAAACCAATGGTGATGTTGAAGATGAGCACTTTGCTGTTACCGCGGTGGATTGCCTTGATTGGAATGAGGTTTGGAACTCTATTTTCCTCAATGCATGAGTGTTCAATATTTGATTTAATAGGCTGTACAACTTTTGTTATCCTCTCAGAATCACATGATCCCTAAAAGAACTTTACTATATTAGAATGAGATGATTATCCTTTTAGAAGTGGATGGTCCTTCCTGTATTTTTATGTTAATGGCATCATTGTATCTTCAAAATTCCCTCTGTTGTGTTCCTGCAAACCTTATTGTTTGCACTTTGTTTGGACAAGCAAGATTTGATAGCCCCTGCCTTGGAAAACTGGTTTCTGTTTATCAATGAATTGTAAGAGAACTTTGTTAATTTACCAATGGATTTAACTTAAAACTTTAATTTTAAAAATATGTTATATGTGCCTGTTTTTATGTAGACAGACCATTCTTTGTTGCTGCAGGTGGAAATTAACATACACATGTTCTTTATGGGGTATATGAGAGGTAGAATGCATTCGAGGAACCATTGGCCTGAGATGCTTAAGCTAAAAGATTGGCCACCATCTAGTTTGTTTGACCAGAGATTACCTCGCCATGGTGCTGAATTTATCACTGCATTGCCATTTCCTGAGTATACAGATCCACGATATGGCCCACTAAATCTTGCTGTCAGGCTTCCTGCTGGTGTACTGAAGCCTGATCTTGGGCCAAAAACTTATATTGCTTATGGACATTATGAAGAGTTAGGCAGGGGTGACTCTGTGACCAAACTTCACTGTGACATGTCTGATGCGGTATGTTGTTATTTTATAATTGGCTGGTGATATATTTTTTTCTGAAATGTTGTAGCTTTAATGTCCTGTCCTAAATAAAAGGTGCCTTGCCAGGCATGCTTACCATAAATTGTTTGTTCTTTCCTTTTATCACTTGATTGAGTTTCACTGGCTTAAAAATGTTTGGTTTGGCCAGGTAAATATCTTGATGCACACAGCTGACGTGTCGTATGAAACTGAACAGCTTCAAAAGATTGCAGAAACCAAAAAGAAAATGAGAGAACAAGATCTTCATGAACGTGGGGTTTTAGAATCAGACACCATGCACAGGCAATCATCTCTGGTTGAATCCAAGGGTAAAGCTGTTGATAAATCATCGAAAATCTCATGTAACATGGAAACCAAACACATCTCTAAACAAAGTACTGAGGGTAAAAATATATCTTTACGTAAAATCAAAAGCTGGCAAGAATTTTAATTGTGTCTGATTATGGTTTACAACATATCTTTCATGTGTCATGCAGGTTTGGACATTAATGCTTTACCTTCTGATGATTCTGGAAGTGATGTTGGGCAAAGTGAATTAGCACAATGTTCAAAACATAATAATGAGGTTAAAAATAGTTCTAGCAAGATGCATGGTGGAGCTCATTGTACTTTGGACAACCAAGGATACATTGATAGGAGTGGATGCCTACACAAAGATTCGGACTGTTCAGACCAACAGAAAACTGGTGGCGCTTTGTGGGATATTTTTCGAAGAGAGGATTCTGAGAAGTTACAAGATTATCTTTGCAAGCATGCCTCAGAATTTCGGCACATACACTGTGATCCAGTGAAACAGGTTTTTGTTTTTCCAATCGCATTACATAGGAATCGTTTACATTTTTCTTGTGCTGAGCAATAGCTCTGTATGTTGTGCAGGTTTATCACCCAATTCATGACCAGACTTTCTATTTGACCGCAGAGCATAAAAGAAAGCTCAAGAAAGAATACGGTTAGTTAACCTTCTATTCTAAAGCTGTCATCTCTTTTGCAACACTGCTAATACACGGATGTAAGATTGTTTTTCTTGTTCGTTGGCATGTATAATTTTAGGTATTGAACCTTGGACATTCGAGCAGAAGCTAGGTGAAGCTGTTTTCATTCCTGCTGGGTGTCCACACCAAGTGAGAAATTTAAAGGTGCGGCTGAATGCTTCCCTCTCTCCCCCCATCCTGTGGTATTTGTTGAAGATATAAAGTTTTGGTGGTATTTATTGGTACCACCTAAATCCTTGTGGTATAGATGCACTTTTATCTTTAAATATTACTAAACCAGAAAACTTGCATTCTGATTTGTGCAGTCTTGCATCAAGGTTGCTCTAGACTTTGTTTCCCCTGAAAATGTCAGTGAATGTGTTAAGCTGACTGGAGAGTTTAGACGTCTTCCATCTCATCACAGGGCTAAAGAAGATAAACTAGAGGTTAGACTGCGATGTATTCAGTTATCTAGTTTGATCATATGATGTGATGTTCTCTGATTATTGCCCTTAAGTTGATTAAGGTTTTTTTTTTAAAAAAATAGATCAAGAAGATTGCTCTTAATGCTCTTAAAGAAGTTGTAAACTTCTTGGATCCTTTATCAGAAGGGTAAGAACGACTGAACAAGCTTTTGATTTTTGAAGGTTTGACGATGTAACATTAGCTAAAATATTTGGGCTACTTTCTTTTTCTGTGATTTATCAGGTCAAAGAACATGGATGACCAGCCAAACATTGAAGTGGCAGATGTGAACAAACGTAAAAGGCAATACGGTAAGCGAGGAGGTGACCGGATGACTGGGGAAGACCAACCCAACGATGAAACAATAGAAGAGAGGAAGCCTAAAAGGCGGGGGAGACCATCCAAAAGGTGATCTGAGGACTGAAGAATCCTAGAAAGCAAGGTGGCCTCCGAAGAGGCTCCAGTAGGTGATTTACTATTTGTATTTATGACTGTATGGAAGGCCTAGCATTCATGCTTTTTGATCACTCAAAAGGCTCTAAGGATGTGACTGCTATCGTTTTGAAACAAACTAGGTTTCGGCGGGTCAAGCATCACCTCAGACATCGCCATGGTGTCTATTTTGTTCATATGTGGTGATTGCTGTCACTAAAATGATGTATTTTGTTGCCTATATTATGGCAATCGACTTGGATTAGCTTTGGTAAATTTCAATATGTAATCGCCGTGCAAGTTTGCTATGGCGGTTGCATTTGTTAGGTCCATTTCAATCTGCGACATTCCTACCTGAGTCATGGCCCACGCTGATGCTTATTCATGTTGACCTGCCCGTGATTTTGAGGTAAAGTTTGCTACAGGGCACTCAATAATGTGTTATGGGAGGACACAAATGCCTGCTAATCCTTGCTCAATTGGAGAGAGAAACCATATTAAAATGATAGTTGTCTTGTGGCCTCTTGGGCTAACATACGTTGCTTGACTTGGCTTGGTTATAGTTTCATTGTGGTTTTTAGAAAATTTTAAAACTATACGTTATGCAAAATTTCCAAATATGTAAATTATGCATTTTTGCAATTTTTTTTGAAAATTTCAAATCCCGATTGCGTAATGTGTATTTTGAAACTTTGGAAAATTGAAACTTTCAAATTACACGAGCGTAATGTGTAACCTGCAAATTTAAAAATTTTGCTTAATGTGTAATATCAAATTTTTGAAAATTTTGCCTGACTCGTAATTGAAAATTTTGCATAATGTTTCATTTGAAAATTTTCTCATTGTTACTTAGGGGATCGACAAAGAAGTGGCCTACTCCATGCTTGAATGAATCGGACCAAGTTGAGCAAACATATACTGCCCTTAGGGGCGATATTGTAATTATAACGTGGTGTCTCTCTTCAATTGGATGGCAGTGAAATATAATAAATGTGGTATGACACGATTTTGTAATGTACACGGTACACTGATAAATTATACAAACTTTATATGTCCTGTAGCAAATATTTACATAATTTTCCGTGTAATAATTAAAGGTTGCTCGAAGTTTTCTTTCTGTGCATTTCACGCCACTCAATTGTATTTTTTGGGTCAGTTTATCTTAATGTGAAATTGGTGAACGCGTACCTTGATAAATAGGATACCTGAAATGCACTTGATGCATAAATTTCCCAACAGTTGACCTCTTCTCCCTCCGTCCCATAACAAAATGGATTATGCCTCTTTTTTAAACAATAAGAAATTAAGTCATATAAAAAATGGCAGGTGAGGAAATAAAATAGTACAAAAATCGATTGATGTGAGATAAAGTGCTACAAAATTTAGTACGTAAAGAATAAAGTAGCATACAATTTAATTGCTGGAAAATAAAACATTGTCTTGATTTTGTACCATGGGATAAAATTGAATGACAAAATATCTTATATTATAGGATGAAGGTGTAACTGTCCATATTATTCTACACTATTTGCTAAAAAAAACATCAGAGTACTTATATGCTAAACATACTACCCTTCTATATTTAAATGTACAAGCTTTAACTTTTAAGCATCAAGTTTAACCACTCGTCCTATTTATTTCTTTGGAAACATAATTTATTTTGGAGTAAATTACATTTCAGCCATGTTTTATTGTCTAAATTTTATTTTTGAACCACTTTAAAGTTTTTTTTTACCTTGGACCGAATAAATTTGCTATTATTGTAGCTTGGACCATCCTAAATAACTTTTCAATACACATCAATAACCTTAAACACATTGGTTTTGGTACACCGGCTAACTCTGTATCTAAATATTTACCTTAGGGAAGACTAGACATGGCTAAAAATGATATTTGAGTGGCCAAAATCACAAAATAGCAAATTTACCTAGTTTGAAGTGAAAAATAAGTTTAATAATAGTCTAAAGTAAACCTTAGGCAACAAAAGGTGTCCCAATCTGTAAACTCTTATGCAACAAAATGTGCCCATGGGCCCTCTATAGCAAAAGAATAGTAGATGAAAAAGAGCACCAAGAGCAATGTTTAGCGTCACTTGACTTCCTAACCTGAGTGATTAATAAGGTGAGTTGTCTTGTCACCAGTCATCTGAACCTTTTTGTTCAAAATGAGAACCAAAGCCCAAGTTGGGTGCAGAACCATACTCGTTCTCTCTTCCAGGCTATGGTCGTTACACCATCGTACTCCATGTTTTCTCTCCGCATTAATGAAGATCATGCATAGCCTTTTGTTGGAGGAAGCAATTTTCAAATATTTAACCATATATAGCCTTTATTTTGTTTCGATTTTCAAATATGCATTTATACCTTAAATCTTCTATCTGACGTATATATGCTGATACAGATATGCATGCCTCGCTGCATGTTAATCAAGTTTTGTCTATGAGCTGATTAATCCAAGCCATTATAATACATAAACTTTCTTATGCTCAATTGACCACACAAAAAATATATATAAAAGCAAACCCCATTCACAATCTTGCATAGAAACTAGAATGCAATTAATTAACCCTGCTGAGGTATACCAGCGTTTAAATATGTAGATATAGAGATAGAGTTGACATACCTTCCCGGACAAACCGTCGCTGGGTTTTGGTTTGCATGAGCTGCTCGATCCAATCATTTTCATGGTGTACAGAAAAGAATTGCATTTTGGCGCATCATCATCAACCTGGCAATGCCGTGCTCCACCAATCTCATGGCTTCTCTTCTGTTGCTCGCTGCAGTAGCCTTCCTGGTCTCGCCTGCACCTGCGCTGTCTTACGTCAACCATGGTGCAGGCGGCGGCGGCGTCCGTTCGAATGGCGCGCGGCCAGCCGCCGGTAATGCTGCCTGCCGGACCTACATTGTGCTCGTCTAGCCGCCGCCGCATGGCGACGACGTAGATCACCGCCGGTGGCACGAGTCTTTCTTGCCGAGGCCGCACGGGCTCCTCCGCCGAGGCGGCGCCACGGCTCATACACTCGTACACCGAGGTGTTCGAGGGCTTTCGCCGCGGAGCTCACCGACGCCGAGCTCGACGGCGTGGTGTCCAAGAAGCGCGGGTTCGTGCGCGCGTTCCCTGGCCGGACGCTGCGCCTCATGAAGACCCACACGCCGGCGTTCCTCGGGCTGACGGGCGGCGCCGGGTTCTGGAGGGACGCCGCCGGCTACGGGAAGGGGGTCGTCGTCGGGCTGCTGGACACCGGCGTCCACGCGACGCACCCTTCCTTCGACGACCGCGGCGTCCAGCCACCCCCGGCGAGGTGGAAGGGCTCGTGCGAGGGCTCTGCGGCGGCGCGGTGCAACAACAAGCTCATCGGCGTCAAGTCCTTCGTTGGCAGCGACGGCGACGACGAGGTCGGGCACGGGACCCACACCGCGTCCACGGCCGCCGGGAACTTCGTCGGCCGCGGCGCCACGGACCGTGGTCTGGGCGCCGGGACAGCGGCCGGGATTGCGCCCGGCGCGCATGTCGCCATGTACAAGGTGTGCTCCGGCTCTGGCTGCGACGACGCGGCCATACTAGCCGGGTTCGACGCGGCCATCAAGGACGGAGTCGACGTGCTCTCGGTTTCCGTCGGCGGCTGGTCGAGTCTCCCCTTTGATCAGGACCCGATTGCCATCGCCGGATTCAGCGCGGTGGCCAGGGGCATCACCGTCGTGTGCGCCGCCGGCAACAATGGCCCCGAGCCCTCCACGGTCACGAACGACGCACCGTGGTTGCTCACGGTCGCCGCGGGCTCGGTGGACCGGAGCTTCTCCGCCACCGTGCGGCTCGGCAACGGCGAGCTCGTCGATGGCCAGGCGCTCGCTCAGGAGGCGGCGGCGAACTCGAGCTCCAGGACGTCGTCGTACCCCCTCCTCTTCTCGGAGAAACTGCCTCACTGTAACGAGCTCGTCGGAGCTGTCGGGAGCGGCGTCGCCGGCCACCTCGTGGTCTGCCAAGCCGATGCACTCGGCGAACCAGTGGTGAGCGCCATGATGGTCGCCGGGGCTGGCGGCGTGGTGCTGATCAACAGAGAAAGCGACGGCTACACGACGGTCCTCCAGGACCAAGGCTCCGGCCTGGTGCAGGTGAGCGTGGCCAGTGGCCTCAGCATCACGGCGTACGCCATGTCAGCCGGCAGCGGCGGAGCCGCCAATGCCAGCGTCGTGTTCAGCAACACGTCGCTCGGCGTCCGCCCGGCTCCCACCGTCGCCTCCTTCTCGTCCCGGGGGCCGAGCACGGTCACCCCAGGCGTGCTCAAGCCGGACGTCCTGGCGCCGGGGCTCAACATCCTCGCCGCGTGGCCGCCGCACCTCCTACGCGGCGGCGGCGGCGGCGGCCTCTTCAAGGTCATATCCGGGACGTCCATGGCGACTCCGCACGTAAGTGGCGTCGCGGCGCTCGTCAAGAGCTGCCACCCGGACTGGTCGCCGGCCGCCATCAAGTTAGCCATTCTGACGACGTCCGACGCCGCCGACAGCGCCGGCGGCAACCCCATCCTGGACGAGCAGCACGAGAGGGCAACCGCGTTCCTCACCGGCGCCGGCCATGTCAACCCCGCGAGAGCCGCCGACCCAGGCCTAGTATACGACCTCGGCGTCGCCGAGTACACCGGCTACATCTGCGCCCTCATCGGAGACGGCGGCCTGGCGACGATCGTGCGCAACGCGAGCCTGGCATGCGCGAATCTGGCCGGGATACCCGAGGCGCAGCTCAACTACCCGATCATCACGGTGCCGCTGCTGCCATCGACGGCGCCGTTCACCGTGACCCGGACGGTGACGAACGTTGGGCCGGCCAACTCGACCTACGCGCTGAAGCTGGAGGTGCCCAAGTCGCTAACGGTGCACGTGTCGCCGGAGAAGCTGGTGTTCTCCGGCGCTGGCGAGAAGAAGGGTTTCAGCGTGACGGTGAGCGGAGGCGATGGGCGCAAGGTGGTGGAGGGGAGCTTGAGTTGGGTGTCCAGGAAGCATGTCGTGCGCAGTCCGATTGTCGTCGTTCCCCGCCGTGCGTCACCGAGAAGATAGCTAAGCTAAGCTAGAATGTTAATGACATGATTTTCTTGCTTTTAGTCACCTCAAGGTGTTTAATCCTTAATAATAATTGAGTGTCTAGCACATAATATACTTTGTGCGGAAACAGTTTTTAGCACACGGGTATAGATACACTCGTGTGCTTGCATGTCATCTAAATAGTTATCAAAAAATATGAAAAAAAATTGATAAGATAGATTAATATGAGTTATATCACTTCACGCAAGTTTAAATTCAACTTCTACAAGTTATAGAAAAAAAAACTGAAACTAGCTATATACATATTCATAATTGTTTTTGTTATTTTTGCTATAACTTGTAAAAGATGAATTTAAACTTGCATGTTGGTGGAGTGATATAACTCATATTAAACTATCTTGTTAAATTTTTCTATATTTTTTTATGACTATTTAGATGGCATGCAAGTAACGGGTGTGTATACACCTGTGTGCTAAAAAACTGCTTTCATACTTTGTGTAACAGAGTAAACAGCCCTTTAAGCTTGTGATCCCGTCTCAGATGGGTCCATTAACACACAAACCTCGTGTTTAAGACACTAAGCTTTTTTTATTGTACTCTCTACGTATACAAATACATGACATTGGTTAGTTCAATTTAACTAATTAACACCAAATAAATAAAATGAGAGAGAATCAATCTACTTTGATTTGACGATGACATCGTCGTGGCACTTCAAACCAGGCATGGTAAGTGACAGTCCTAATGTTATATTAATGGTGATTTCTATCATCATTAAATAGCTTGCCAGTTGTCACATAAGCAAATGATAACATGACAACCTAATTAATGAAGAAAGAGAGAAAAAACTAAAAAATGGATTCCTCAGGAAGAAACAAAATCTTCTCTTTACCTAATGCACCAAGAAACCATAAATATATCATTGGAAAAAAACACTAGGGCATGTGTCATGCTTATCATTGGTGAAAAAATAGAGGTAGGAGAGAAAACAATTATAACTCGAAGACACCTTTACTTATAAATAATGGTTTCATTTCTTATACTATAGCAACCATGTTAGTTTTTTCTATTGGAACTGCCCTAAGGGAATGGAATTAGATGGATCTAGATTGCTCCAGTGGAGGGCTAATAAACCAGATTACTCTCTTTTTCATGCGCAGGCTTTCCAAACTGCTAAATGATGTGTTTTTTCGAAAAAAATTTATAGAAAAATTGCTTTAAATATCATGTTAATCTATTTTTATATTTAATAATTAATTAACCCTATACTAATCTATTATCACAACTTTCACCGCCGGACAACTTCTCCCGAAACTCCAACAAACAAAAGCGGCATTAATGGATTGGTTTCACGCGGGGATGCCGGGCGACAGGGGCGCCAGGGCGGGCTTGCTGGGACGTCGAGCTGCTGCCTGCCAGTGCCATGCAGAGGCCGAGAGGCACCGAGGCGGGTTGGGCGGCTCCGCGGCTGGGCGGGAGGGGTGCGGCCGTCCAGGAGCTGGGAGTCGGGGAGTGCGGGCTGTGCGGCGGGCAGAATCAGCATAGCACCGATGCGGCGGTGAAAATGGACATTAAGGGCTAGTTTGGTAGGCTCTAGTCCTAACTCCAAACTCTAACTTCAGTGAGAGCTACTTGGTGAGAGCCAGAGAGCAGATCAAAACTGTTTGGCTAGCTTGGTCTACTCCAGAACTCCTAAAAGAGAGAATACGAAGTAGATTGACCATAATAGCCTTGCGGATTATATGTAGTCATGATTAAACCATGATTTAATTATGTTTCTTTTCATGTAATTTAAATACTGATTATTTTTCTTTTGAACTTCAGCAACACAACTATATGTTATAAAATACTATATGATAATAGTTAACACACAGTATAAATATTTGCTAATAATATATAGTAGCATAAGTGCCAGATTCAAGTAATTACAATAAAATAATAAAGGGTAGTGGGTCTTTTGGCGTGGAGTGGAGCTGTGGAGCAATAAAAACCTAGCTCCACCCATGTAGTTTATTTTTCAGGAGCAGCTCCATCAACTTCACTCCAAAAAAATTAGAATCTGTATTGTTTGGCACAACTCTAGCTCCAGTTAAGTTAGAGTTGGGAGCTGGAGTTGTACCAAACGGGTCCTAAGTCATTCTTAAAACACGGTTTTGCTGGTATACCATCCCAAAACAGTGATTCGCTAAAATATCAATTTGAGCCGCACACACACCGCTACTTTGCCATTTTCTCCCTTTTAGCCATTTTCTATTCTATTTTTGAAAACATAGAGGATGGGGAGACGATTTTGCCCACCGGCTCAACCGGTGACGGAGCCCCACTCGCCGGCGTGGTGGAGACGGCGGTTGACCCTCTTGAGGATGTGGTGGTTGCCAAGGTGATGGACGCGGAGGAGGAAGAGGAGGTGGTGCTAGCCGTTGCAGGCCTCCGGGAGGCCACGCGGGAGAGTCGCGCTCGTCGCCGCCGATGTGGGCGAGCTCAAAACGGAAGATGAAGACTGTGTGGGTGAACTGGTGGTGGCGCGACGACCGCGGAGGCGTCGGCAGGTGCCGTGTCGCACGTGGGGAAGAGTCAGACATTGATGAATGTCTTGTGCACGCGGCCGTGGCCCCCTTCACGCAACGACATGTGCTCGCGCCGGGATAAGGGTGGCGTCAAGGTCGGCGTCATGTCGCGCCTTCGTCTTCTTGTATGCCTCCTCCGCCATGTCGCCCGTGACGAGCGCCATCTCGCCATCCACCATGACCGCGACGAAATACATGGACGATGGCTCCGGCGAGTTGGGGCAGGCAAACCGCGCGCGAGTGAGCAACCTGCCGGTCCGACACGCGGAACCGCTTCGACCCCCGCCGCCGCCACAGCAGCCACGGCCGGACCCGCACCGCGACGGTCGTCTCCTCCTCCTCCTAGCTCAGGTCCTCGTTGTGCAGCAACACGACTGAGTTCTCAAAACACGAGCTCGAGCCGAAGGGGCAAAATCGTCTCCCCATCCTCTACATTTTTCAAAAATAGAATGAAAAATAGCTAAAAGGGAGAAAATGACAAAGCAGCAGTTTGCGCTTGACTCAAATTAGCATTCTAGCGAATCGCTGTTTCAGGATGACATTCCAATGAAACCGTGTTTCGAGAATGGCTTGATATCCATTTTCTCGATGCGGCGCGAGGCGGTGGGTCGTCGGGCCGCGGCAAGCGGTGAGGCGAGAGACGCGAGGGAGTCAAGGCGGGAGGTCGGGCGGGGCGGGCGTGGGGCGCTGGCACTGGGCGACACCGCGACAGTGATGCTGGCTAGCCGAGGATGAGTGTTGACGCACCCGAGAGTCTCTCTGCTACTCTAGCACACGATCTAAATCTTGATTAGACACCATGGTGCTACTAGTCAGTTTTGCTTCTACAAGTAAAAAGATAAATAATAAAAAGAAACTGATCGGCTATTGGACCGCTGGACAACTAAAAACCCAGCTAATTAAATGTCGATGTAGCAACGTTTAGCTAATAGAATAAACAATTGGTCGTTAAAGGCTTGGATCGTCTGAACGTTCGATAAAAATAGACTCGAATAGTTAAATAAATCAATGAATTCTTCATTACAATTGGCTAAAGACAACTTGCAAGTAATCCTTATAAGCCGATGCAACGTCTAAATAACTCATCGACTGAAACTCTAATGAAACAATAACTGCTGCCTACTTTCTTGAATAAAACCAATTGGTGTAAAAGCAATGTAGTAGTGCAATTAGCTACTACCCAATGGCCACTAATAGAAGATAGCAAGATCTACCTAATCTAGCTTATTAAGGATAACCATGATAAATCAGACCAAACCAATGCAGCATCGGATCACACTTAATAAGAGATACTATCAATCCAATGAATCGATGACCGATAACTTATCGACTAAAACTCTTATAAAATAGTGAGTAATATGAATCAATTTGATATAAACTATTTGATAAGCGCAATTTAAAAGATCGAACCGAACCAAGACAATACGAGATTAATGATATCAAACAATAAATATTAAGTCAACATAAATCACTCAAATAGTCGACCAAATCAACCCAAGATACAAGAGTAACATAGAACTAAGCTGATATAATCAGTAGCAACAGTACGACCTTTGATCGGAATATTGGACCTAACCAAAGAAGTTTTGACCTAACATTTACGGTCACTAAATAATTAACCAGAATGATCAAAGATGTATTTGCTGTACCACTACCAAATTAGCCATCTATCTTCTCTTGATCTCTTATGAGAATACAAGTATGAATTATTAATTATGGAATTTTGTGCATTATGCAATGTCTTGATTTCTGACAAGAGAGGTATGATTAATGATCCACCGTAATATTTTTAACTCTCAAAATGAAGAGGAAGGAGTCTGCCGTTGATAATAGAGGTATGATTAATGATCCACTACTATATTTTCATCTTCTACATGTTTCATATATTGTCAATTTTTATATTTTGAACAATTTTATGTTATGACCAAATTAGTGAAATATGACCTTAGACTTAATTTTATATTATATATGATATATTATACCATTAGTAAGTGTTTGATGTTATAAAAGCCAATTATTAAGATTTTGGGTTAAAAAAAAGATAGCAACAATACCAGTAGATAAAGAAGTAGCAGCAGCAACAGAGTATGCAACAGAGCAATTAGAGGAGCAAGCAAGAATTGTAGCAGCCAAAATTTGAACAAATTTAGTAGAATTACTCAGATGGACTGTAATTTCATATACATGTACATGCAAAGATGTTGTTATAAAATTTGCATAAAATTTTGTTGGCATGTATCTCGAGCAATATCAACCGGACGTAGCACACAAAATTTGAACATACATGCATGTAAATCAACAGAAACAGATTTCTGCAATATAGGTAGAGGATTGGGACCAATTTTTATCTGAAATAAACCGATATTGTTCATGCCGTTCCGCTGCCTCCGTGCCTTTCTCAGCTGCCTCGGCTTGCTCCAGCGCCGCACCATACTGGCAAGCGAAGCACGTACCAGACTACCACTGCTACCGTGCTCCACCGGTGCTGCTTAAGTTAGTTTTAGGCTCGAGGTTTAAGCCTGATATGTCACGTTCTCTTAGTCACAAGGCAACGGAGAATGAGTATTGAAAGTGCATCTAGCCCCTAAACGAAGTTTTGGATGATTAATGACAATGTAAGTCACGCATGTGTGCGCTAATGAGTTGTGATTGCAGAGAAGTTTAAGGGATCAATTCGATTGAAGATACGCGACTGACTTGATGCATGTGTGACCCGGAGCGACGATTCTACGAAGACGAAGGAGTTCGAAGAAGAATCCATTTTTTGTTTTTGAGTTGTAGGAACTCCTTACTATTAAGAGAGGTCACCAGAAGCTAAGCATGCATCCAAGAGTAGTTAGGGTTGAGTCGAAGTCGAGCGGAGGCTCGTTGCTGTTTTTCACAAGCAACAGGGACCGGACGGTCCGAGCTCCTGGCCGGACAGTCCGGTGACAGGTTTGGACCTTGGTTCGGCCCCTGCTCGAAGTGACTGAGTTAACTGTCGGTCGGACGGTCCGGCCCCCTAGCCGGACAGTCTGGTTAGATTTCTTTTCCAACGGCTAAGTGACGTCTGCCAGCCTATATAAGACCCCCTTGAGATCTAGCCATTGGTGAGGCTTTCTGTTCGAATTCTCTGGTTGCTAGGGCAAGTTTAGCACCTCTCAAGCCTCCTCACTAACCTAAAACACTTCCTAGAGAGATTAATCGCTGGATCATGTCTTAGGGAGAATGTTTAGGTTAGTGAGTGATAGAGTGTTCATTCTCGGGTGTTGATGGATGCATGCGGAGTCAAGGTGCCCTATTATTCTTGGAGATTGATCTGCTAGACGGATAGGCGTCGCCCACGAGCCTCCAATTTGTGTGGATCGCCCAGGAGCAAGTTTGTGAAGTTTGTTGCCTAACCTCCGCAAGGAAATAGGTAAGATAGTGGATTCTTGTGCTTTCTCATAGAAGGCTGCAGGGTAGAGCAGATTGCAACCTAGGGCTAGGCAAGCCGCCTTGATCTTGACCTTGGTGGTCGATCGAAGGGGTCGCTAGTCCTTAGGTGTGAATCCGGAGACCCGTGTTGGACTTGTGGGAGAAAGCCAAGAGAGGAAAAGGATCGAGAGAGATCCCGCTTGCAGGAGCGCCTCAACAGAGAGTAGGATAAAAAGATCCGAACTTCGGGATAAATCTCTCGTGTCATTATTCTTGTGATTTCCGTGTTCTGTTTGTTCCTACGATCTTTCTGCCTTTATATTCCACACAAGTTCACATCACGTTCCTAGAAACATCACCGAAAAAGATGACTGTCAAGTCTGCATTTTTCATTGACCGAACGGTCCGGTGTTCTAACTAGGACGGTCCGGCCAGAGCTCTCGGCGCAACCCGAGAGTACCGACCGGACGGTCCGGCCCCTGTATTAACCGCTGCAATTTGAAAGAAATTTTCAGGACACCTATTCACCCCCTCTCTAGGCTGTCTCTCTGAGACTTCAATTGGTATCAGAGTCTGTTCTTCTGAAAAGACTTAAAAGCTTGAAGTGATCCAAGATGGGAGACAAGAATAGCGACGTTTCCAACAATAACCGTAAAGATGAAGATGGTGGAGAAGGCTCTACTAAAAAGGGAGCTTCTATTGAGTTTGACTACTCTAAACTCAATACTTTTTCTTCTAAAATTTCTATCTCTTCCGGTCGTGCACCTTACTTTGATGGTAAAATGAGACTTCATCTAATCTCTTTGCATCCAAGTGTTTGGAAAGTTGTGTGCACAGGTGTGAAGGATATGCCGAAGATGAAGAAGATCTCACTCCGATACAATAGCTTCTCATCCACCGCAATGCTCAAGCGGCAAGCGTGATTCTCAACTCCTTGAGCCCGGAGGAATTCAACAAGGTTGATCAACTTGCTGAAGCCAAGGAGATTTAGGACACACTCCGCATTGCCCATGAAGGATCAAGAGGGGTTCGAGAATCCAAGATCGAACTCTTGAAGGGAAGCTTGGGAGGTACGTGATGGAGGATGACGAAACACCTCAAGAGATGTATGACCGGATGATGATCATTGTGAACAAGGTCCGTGGCCTTGGAAGTGAAGACATGACGGATCATGTGGTGGTGAAGCACTTACTCCGGGCCATATCACCAAGGAACCCTACCTTGGTGACTTTGATCCGTGAGTCAAGCGGTTTCAAGGATCATCTCGCATGAACTCTTGGAGGAAGAAGCCAAGGAAGTTAAGAAATACGTCACAAATGCCGCCCAAGCCAAGAACAAAGAGGTTGCATTCAAGGCAAAGAAGACTAGCTCCAAGCTTCAAGAAGAGAGCTCAAGTGACTCGGAGAGTGAGGATGAAGAACTCGCTCTCTTGGTTCACAAATTCAATAAATTCCTCCGCAAGAAGAGCTATGGGAGAAAGGATGAGGATTGATACAAGAGGCAATCCAAGAAAGCATGCTATGAGTGCAAGGAGTTTGGGCACTTTATAGCGAATTGCCCCAAGCTCGCTAAGAACAAGGAGGGCAAGGGCAAGACCAAGTACTTCAAGAGAAGGCCCGGGAGAGCTCACATTGGTGAAGAGTGGTTCTCAAGCGACAATGAGAGCGACAAAGAAGAGGAGCCTAAGTCAAGCGACTCCAAGAGCAAAGGCGTCATTATCGTGGCCATTTCATCATCGAGCACGAAGCGGCTCTTCTCCAACTTGAGCGACGACGATAACGATCATATGCCGTTGTGCCTCATGGCACAAGGGCGCAAGGTATATCTCGCTCCTAAGCATCATGTTGACTCTAGTGATGATAATGATATAGACCATGATAATGATGATGCTATGCTTAGAAATTTTAGAAAGCCCGCTCTCATTCATGTTGCCAAACTCATGAAAGTGTTAGAAGAGAAAGAAGGCTCTCTTGAGAGGCAAGAGGATCTCCTTATTCAAGAGAGGATTGAAAAATGACTCTCTTGAAAAGGTCCTTGCTGGAAAAGATGAGAAGTTGTTTGATTTGTCTAAGGAACTCATGTTAGCAAATCAAACCGTAACCAATCTTAAGGATGTCAATGAAATTCTTGAGGAAACTATTGTGTCCATGAATGTGAGGCAAAATGGTCTTGAGAATGAAATTGATAATCTTAAGCACAACCTCTCCAACTCTAAGGACAACAGAATAGTCAATACCATTCTTGATTGTGAGAAATACAAAACTATTGACTTAAGTATTGTTGAGACTAACAGTGCAACTCTCAAGGAGTTGAAGAAGGAGAATGAGAGGTTGGAGACCTTGGTAAAGTTTGGGTGCATTCGAACTTACCAATTCAAGGATGCCCTCTTCAAGACCATCACCTCTTATAACAACAAAGATAAGAGGGGTCTTGGATATTCCCCCGGCTCAAATGCAAGCCCAAAAAGAGTAATGATCAATGGTAAACCATGTGTTGCATTTGTGAAGGAAGGGGAGTCATTTGCTGAAGAGGACGCACAAATCAGCCCTGAGGACAAACAGTCCAAACAGGGCCGGACAGTCCTGCCTGAGCCCTTTGTTCAGCAGAGAAGGCAGGCCGGACGATCCGGTCCGGCCCCTCTGTTCAACAGGGAGGGCAGACCAGACAGTCCGGTCTGGGTCAGTCAGTCCGACCAGACTTCTCGGTCTGGTAGAGAGGTCCGGCCGGACGGTCTGGTTCAAAAGACCAGACGGTCCGACCTGAGCCGTCTGCTTGGTAGAGAAAATCTGGTGGACGGTCTAGTCCTAGGGGCCGGACAGTTCGACCCTAGCAAGGCAGAAAGGCTGACTCTAAGCTCTCCTCAATTCATGAGGATCCAGCTCGAATCAGGCTTATCTATGGCTCTCATGTGATCATGGAGAACAAACGTAGACATGTGATTGCTATCTTCATTGGATCAAATCAAGAGAAGCAAAGGCCAAGCATATGGATCCCAAAGGAGTTGATCTATTGTTAAGGGACCCAAACTTAAACAAGTTTGGGTACCTAAATTGCATGCTTGACCTGTTTCTTGTAGGCATCCTTCTCCGGTGGCTCGAGTTGGATGATCGATAGCAAATACACTAATCATATGACCGGAGAAAGGAGTATGTTTACCTCACTCGACGAGAATGGAGGAAATTGAGACGATATTATCTTTTGAGATGACAACAAAGGAAAGGTAATGGACCTAGGTAAAATCTCCAAAGACAACTCTCTCTCAAATGTCCTTCCCGTTGAGTCCCTTAGTTACAATCTACTCTTGGTTTCTCAATTGTGTAAGCTTGGATTTAATTGCCTCTTCACTGATATAGATGTTACCGTCTTTAGGAGAGATGATAAATCGGAGGTGTTTAAGGGAAGATTAAATGGGGATCTCTATCTTGTCGACTTCGACAATAATAGAGTTAACTCTAAATCTTGCTTAATCGCTAAATCGACTCATGGATGGCTTTGGCATCGTCGCCTTAGCCACTCCAGGATGAGAAATTTGTCAAATCTTCTAAAGGGGGCACATTCTTGGCTTATTTAATGTTATTTTTTAGAAAGACCGAGTTTGTAGTGCTTGTCAAGCGGGGAAGCAAGTTGGAAACTTCCACCCCACAAAGAACATCATGACGACTACAAGACCGTTGGAGTTATTGCACATGGGCCTCTTTGGACCAATAGCGAATCTAAGTTTGGGAGGTAACAAACACGATCTAGTAATTGTTGATGATTTTTCTCGCTTCACTTGGGTTTTTCTTTCTCTATGACAAGAGCGAAACTCAAGAAATCTTCAAGAAATTTGCCAAGAGAGCACAAAATGAGTTTGAAGTGAAGATAAAAAGAGTTCGGAGTGATAACGAAGTAGAATTCAAGAATACCCAAGTTGAAGAGTTTCTTGATGAATAGGGAATCAAGCACGAGTTCTCTGCTCCATATGATCCCCTCAAAATGAGATTGTGGAGAGGAAGAACTGGACACTTATCGAGATGGCTCGGACAATGCTTGATGAGTACAAGACTCCGGATGTCTTTTGGGCCGAAGCCGTCAACACCGCGTGTCACTCCCTCAACCGTCTCTACCTCCACAAGCTTCTTAAGAAAACTGCATATGAACTTCTAATCGGTAAAAAGCCAAACGTATCCTACTTTCGCGTCTTTGGTTGCAAATGTTTCATTCATAGCAAAAGGCCTAGATCATCTAAGTTTGCATCCAAAGTAGATGAAGGTTTTCTATTAGGGTATGAGGCAAATGCACGTGTCTATCGGGTCTTCAACAAAACCACCAGTATTGTTGAAGTCTCAAGGGATGTGACGTTTGATGAAACTAATGGCTCTCAAGTAGAGCAAGTTGAAGTGAATGATGCAAGAAGTGAAATTTCACGGGAGGATATAGACAACAAGGCTGTTGGAGATATAAGACCTCGGGAGATTGAGGGGGAGCAAGAGCAAGAACAAGACGTTCAATAAGAATGATGATCCCGTACAAGTTGATGATGATGGTGGCAATAAAGACCTTGGGGATGGGATTGATGCCGTGGGCGCATGTGAGCAAGAATCGGCTCTGGCCCCCACGGTGCACTATCCTCGAATTCATCAAACAGTATAAAGGGATCACCCGGCGGACAACATCCTTGGTGATATGAGAAAAGGGGTAGCGACTCGATCCCGAATTATAAGTTTTTGTGAAAATTACTCATTTGTCTCATCTTTGGAACCAGTGAAAGTGGAAGACGCGCTTGGAGACCCGAATTGGGTAATGATCATGCAAGAAGAGCTCAACAACTTCAAAAGAAATGAAGTGTGGTCTCTCGTGGAAAGGCCCAAGCAAAATGTCATCGGGACCAAGTGGGTCTTCCGGAACAAGCAAGATGAGCATGGGGTCGTCACAAGAAATAAAGCACGGTTATTAGCCCAAGGTTTCACTCAAGTCGAAGGACTTGACTTCGGTGAAACCTTTGCGCCAGTTGCCCGCCTTGAGTCCATTCGTATTTTATTAGCTTATGTCGCTAACCATGATTTTAAGTTATACCAAATAGAAGTCAAGAGCGCCTTTCTCAATGGACCAATCTCCGAATTGGTATACGTGGAGCAACCGCCGGGCTTCGAGGATCCAAAGCACCCCTACCATGTCTACAAGCTATACAAGGCTTTGTATGGGCTCAAGCAAGCACTAAGGGCATGGTATGAGTGTCTTCGTGATTTCCTAACCAAGAACGGTTTCAAAATCGGGAAGGCCGACACTACTTGTCACGCCCGGAGTTTTATCCCAAGCCTAAAATCATAAAAGAAATTCGTAAATAACAATTGGCTTAATTAACTCAGGAAAAATCCCTCTAAAAGAACCTAATTCAATTAAATCGAGGTTCGCAAATCGATTAACTGGATTTAAATTCAAATTGCAGAACAATAAAATTTGATCAAACAAATTAATTTAAAACTCGGCAAAAGTGGGGTTTTTCTTTTTCCCTCCTTTTTCCTTTCTTTTTCCCTTCCTTCTCAAATTGGGCCGAAGTCCAATTTTCCTCCTCTCCCTTTTTCTTTTTCTTTTTCCTCCTTCCCGGGCCGGCCCAGCCGAGCCGGCCCCCCTCTCCCCGCCCGGCCGGCCCAGCCGAGCCGGCCTTCCGCTTCGTCCCCGCGCGCGCGCGCGCGCTCCTCCCGCCTGGGCCGCCTCGGCCCAGCTCGCCCGCTCGTCCGCCCGCGCCGCGGCGAAGTCCGTCTCGCCTCCCTCCTCCCTCGCACCACTGACAGGTGGGGCCCACCTGTCAGCGACCGAAACCCCGCCTCCGCCCCAGCCCGCGCCCGCGCCGCGCCGCGCCAGCCGAGTCCGCCGCCCCGCCCGCCGCTCAGCCACCGCAACCACCGCCGCCGAGTTCGCTGCGTCGCCAACTCGGTCTCCAGCCTCCGTCCCGCCCTAGCCGGCGCCGCCACACTATAAATCCCCTCCCTGCCACCGCGTCGCCACTGTTTTCCCCTCCACCACCAAGCCGCCGTTGTGTCCCGCCGTTCGCCGCCGACGTGCGATTGCGCCCTCTGCCGCCCGTCGTCGCCGTCCAGCCGCGTCGTCACCTCCGCCTCGCCGTCGCCGACTTGCTACCGCCCGGGTCGTCGCCGGCGGGCATCTCTAGCGCCCGCGCATCCTCTCGCCACTCGGTCGCCGCCGCTCCCGACCTCGCCACCGCCACCCCGATCCCATCGCCCGGTCGTCGCCGTCGTGCCGTCGGACGTCGCCACCTGTCCTACCTCCTCGCCGACCTATCGCCGTCGTTCCCATTGCCGGTGAGCCTCTCCGCTCCCCTCCTCCCCTCGTTTCCTCTCCGCAGGATGCCGCCGAGGTCGCCGCCACCGCCGCCGTGCGCGTGCGTGCCTTGGGCGTTGCCGTCGCCCCTCCGCTTGTCGTCGTCCCCGCCTCGCCGACGCCGCTCGTTCCCGCCATTCGCCGCACCGCCGCGCTCGTCGCGCCGTCGTTGCTGCTCCAGTTGCGCCGTCGTCGTGCGCCGCCGCTCCGGTCGCGTCCGCCGCTCGGCCGCCAGGCTGCGTCACTGCTTGGCAGACGCCACCTCGCTCCTCCCTCGAGCTCCCGTCTAGCTCCTCTGGCCGCTTCCCGCGCCCGCCCGCCGTCGCCGTGCCGCTGTGCCGTCGTCGCCGTGCGCCGCGCTCGGTCGCGCGCCACGCGCTGTCGTCGGACGCCGGTCGTCGTCGTCGCGCCGTCGTCGTCGTCGCGCCGTCGTCGCCGTCGCCGCCCGACGTCGTCGCCGACGCCGTCGTTGCTGCGCCGTCGCCGCCTCCCCGGCTGAATGCCGCATCCCATCCCCCTCTCCCTCGCGACGTCGTCGCTGAGCTCCTCCGCCCGCCGCGCTGCTGGCTGACTCACCGCCGCGCCGCCCCGATCCCTCTCCCTCTCGGCCGTGTCTCCACGCCGCCGTTCCCCACTTCGTCGCAATCGTCATCTTTGCGTCGCCGTCTTTCCCTCCCGCCGCTCGTCGCCGCTCCGAGCCGCGCCACCCCATCGCTGTCTCCGCCTCCTCCGCGTCGACTCGTCGTCGCCGTCCTCGTCACCACCTTCGCCATCGCCGCCTTCCCCGTCGCCTCGCGCCAGCGCTCGCCGACGCCGTCGTCGCCCTCCCGTCACGCCGTCGTCGTCGTCCTCCCCGAGCCGCCGCTGTTCTCCCTTCGGCGTCGCCGCTCCTAGCGCCGTCGCCAGCTCTCGCGTGGCCACCCACTGGGTCGCCGCCGTCCGCCGCATACCCGCCGGTCCGCGCCGCCGTCCGCCGGTCGCCGCCCGCCGCACCGTCGCGCCACGAGCCGCGAGCCGCGTGCTCTGCTCCCTTCCTCTCTGTTCCTCTCTCGCTGACGAGCGGGACCCACTCGTCAGTCACCACCCCGCCAGCCCCATCCTCTCTCCTCCCCGGGCCCGCGTGTCAGTCTCTCCCTCTCCCCTTCTCTCACCGACAGGTGGTCCCCACCTGTCAGCCGTCAGCTCCTCTCTCCTCGCTGACGTCAGCAGCCCCATTAATTGCGCAAGAATTGATTTATGACTTTTCTATTTAGCTAAAAAACCCAGAAAACTTCTAAAATTCATAAGTAATTCATCTAGTCTCCGTTTAGGTCCATTCAAGTTTCATTAAATCCAGAAAAATGCCAAGAATCCATTAAAAATAGTTTCTTTCTCTGTTTCAGTAGTTTTTAGCCTGTTTTTCTTGTTTTGCCTTGTTTGTCGTAGGTTTTGACCCCGTCGCAGCACCGTTCGTTCTCGAAGTCGTCGCCGAAGTTCCTCGTGGGTCTAAGCAAGGCAAGTGGCACCCTTCTTTGATCATATTGAACCTATGTTTATAAAATCCCCCGCTTTTACATTCAAACATGCATCATTTTATGCAAATGTATTTAGTTTACTTATCTATTGGGCAGTTACCAATATATCCGTTGATTCCGATTTATTATTGTCATCCCAGGGTTAATTTGACTAGAATCAGGGTTAGTCAATGCTTAGCCATGCTTAGTTCAACTAGCTCACCAATTATTATTTAATTACTGTTACACTTTGATAGACCTTTAATGGTTGAAACCATTATTATTCTCCCGATGTGGATTAATACAACTAAAATATTGCTTATGGTGGGCTGTGGGCGCATGGTTTTGAGAGTCGTGCCCATGGCAGTTAAGGACCGGTTCTCAGGAAACCCTGAAGGTCTTACACGTACTAACCACAAGCCAGAATGGGCAACGGTGAGACTCGTAATCTAGCTTGTCCCTATTCGACGTACCCAGGCAAGGGTAGGCGTGATGGAGTATGGACGGGCAATCGTGGTGTAACGAAAGCTTCTCCTACTTCCGGATCTACCAAGGCACAAGAGGGGACTGCCCGACTTGGTGTAAAGGAGGGGGTGAAACCTGAAGTGTGGTGCGATTGTCTAGGGAGGGCTGGGTGAAAGGTCTTATCATGGTTTCCGTACTGAGGTATCGTGGTGATACGTTGAGGCATGGTAACATGCTTGGCAGCCATGTCTTGTGGGTAAAGTTGTACACCTCTGCAGAGTAAAACTATTCGAATAGCCGTGCCCGCGGTTATTGGGCGAACTGACAGACTCACTGGGATTAGTTGAACCTCTTTAATAATTTTATTAATCTTGGAACTGGTTTGACCCTGCGCAATGTGGTGTAACGTTGGACAGTGGAGTATTATTTTAATTGTTACTTTGCCTTTATTTCAGTTTATTCTATTTACTGTTTTGCTAAATTACTGCAGCTTTTGTGCAAGTTAACCTTAGCCTATCCTTGTTACCCTATTGCATTCATTATTCTCCCCCTCTTGGGTGTTACTTGTTGAGTACGGTGGTTTGTACTCAGCCTTGCTTAATTTTTCCCCCACCAGAGCAAGCGCCAGAGTTTCAGTCAAAAGGTTGTTCCGAAGGTTGAAGTAAGGTTCAGTCCGCCGTCGAGAGTGCCTGTGGTGTGGAGCCGTCTTCGCCAGCTGAAGCTGAAGATTAGATGGTTTAGCTTGTTTTCCTTTTCCGCTGCATTTCGATAGATAATTGTTTTTATTTGTTTTTAAGACGTGGAACTGTGTATTAATTTGTCATAGTGTGTACTCGGGCTGATGCCTAGACCGAGATTTAATACATGCTATTGTTCAGAAATTTGGTGTAAATTTCTGGGCGTGACAAGTTGGTATCAGAGCCAATCTTGACCGTAGGATGAGCCAAATGGAAACCCCAGGAGCCCTTCTTCATATGCATTAGGTTTTGAAAAATTTGAGTCGTTTTAAAAAAAAAAGGAGTTGAGTCTTTTGGTTTTTAAAATTTAGCGAGCATACTTGCTTCTCAAACCTTGATCTCTCTAGATGTGTGTCATCCCATCGACGAGCCCGTGCCTTCGTCGCAGCAGTCGTCAACGACTTCAGCTGATCAAGTGTCAAGGCCGAAGAGTCAAGTTCTTCCAGAGGTGAAGAGTCGGGTCTACGCTACTCCAAGCGTCGCTCTCAAGTTGAAGATGGAGTCATTCAAGAGTCAAGCTTTGCTTCTTTAGTCGTCGCAGCCGTTTCGAGCCGTAGACGTTACCCTAGCATCGTCTTTTAGTCGTTGCTTGGTAGTTTTTGTGTGTGTAGGTTTGTTTTGGGGTTAGCGGTTCACCATAACAAGTGGAGGCGTTATGGTTGTACCACCAGGAGTTGCGTGCTCTTTTAATTGTTTTAATCAAGATCAGAAAATTTTAGTCGAATAATTCAGAAAAGCCCCTTTGATTTTCTCCTCCCCTTTGTTCTCCCCTTCTGCTCAGATGGTGAACACAAGGAACAGTAACCGCAACAACAATGGAGCAACTGGAAGTCAAGAAAACCATGAAGGTTCACGCAATGGATCACCACCGCCGCAACAAGAGGACCCGACGATTGCCCAAGTTCTAGCCAACCAGGCTCAGATGATGACCATGATGATGCAACAGATGCAACAACAACACCAAGAGGTGATGCAGCTTTTGATGAATCAGCAGCAGAATCAACACCAAGGACCACCGCCAGCACAGTCAAAGTTATCAGAGTTTCTTCGAGTTCGACCGCCGACGTTTGCAAGCACAACCAACCCGATGGAAGCGAATGACTGGCTACATGCGATCGAAAAGAAGCTGAATCTTTCGGAATGCAGTGATCAAGAGAAGGTCGCTTTCGCAACTCACCAACTGATTGGACCCGCCTCCGTTTGGTGTGATAACCTTTTGGCTACTCGGACTGCCACTATAGACATCACTTGGGACGAGTTCTGCAACAGTTTTCGGAAAGCCCATGTGCCAGATGGAATAGTGGCACAGAAGAAGCGTGAGTTCCGTGATCTACAACAAGGGGACATGACAGTTACAGAGTATCTCCATGAGTTCAACCGTCTTGCACGTTATGCCCCGGAAGATGTGCGCACCGATGCTGAAAGACAAGAGAAGTTTCTTGAAGGATTGGATGATGACCTGACCAAGCAGCTGGTCTCTAGAGATTTTCATGATGGGAGAATTGAAGTTCTTCCTCGGCTTGCAAGTAAGGCAACTCAAGGATGGCACGTTCATTTCGCAAACAAAATACCTAAAAGATGTTCTTAAGAAGTTTGACATGGATGACGCCAAACCCATCAAGACGCCAATGCCGATAAATGGACACTTCGACCTCGATGTTAATGGTAAGGAGGTAGATGTCAAGGTATATCGCTTAATCATCGGCTCACTCCTTTACCTTTGCGCATCTAGGCTCGACATAATGCTTAGTGTATGCATGTGTGCTCGCTTTCAAACTGCTCCAAAAGAGTGTCATTTGGTGGCTGTTAAGAGAATCCGAAGGTATTTAGTGCACACTTCAAATCTAGGGCTTTGGTATCCGGAAGGGTACAATTTTGAGTTGGTAGGCTGCTCTGACTCGGATTACGCTGGGTGTAAGGTTGATAGAAAAAGTACCACAGGGACTTGTCAATTCCTTGGGCGGTCTCTAGTCTCATGGTCATCCAAGAAACAGAACTCCATAGCCGTATCCACCGCCGAAGCCGAATACATAGCCGTCGGTGCGTGTTGTGCCAAACTCCTATGGATGAAGCAAACCCTCCAAGATTTTGGATACGCCATGACTAGGATCCCCCTCCATTGTGGCAATGAGATGCTATCAAAATAGCCAACAACCTAGTCCAACACTCAAGAACCAAACATATCGATATCCGATACCATTTCTTGAGGGACCATGAAACCAAAGGAGACATTTCCCTAACCCATGTGAGAACCGAACACCAACTAGCGGACATCTTCACCAAGCCCTTAGATGAGAAAAGGTTTTGTGAGTTGAGAAATGAACTAAATATCTTGGATTCTCGTAACATTGCATGAAAATCGGCTTAACTTTTCAATAGTTAAGTCAATTTCATACACATGTTAGAACACCATGAGTCTTCGTATTTTTAGAGGTCAATTCTTAAATAGGATTGGTCTTAAATACCAAGAGTAAGCCTCAAACATTCCCAAACAAATTTTCAAAATTCTTGTTTTTTAAACTTGGTTGCGAAAATTGTTGAGTGCTTTGCAAAAACTTGATTTCTAGATTGCGAAAATGGTTGTTGACTTGAGAATCATAGTTTTGTACTGATTGCTTGATCTGATTCTCAGGTTGAATAGCCAAAATTTCTTAGGGTCAGTTTCGCTTCAGCCTCTTTTACTTCCACCAGAGGGCCGGACTGTCCGGCCAGCCCCCTCGGCCTGTTTCACCAAGTCCCAGCTAGACGGTCCGGCCCCTACCCGGACGGTCTGGCCGACGACTTTCTTAACTGCTCCCAGGCCGAGCAGAGAGAGGAAATCTCTCTCATTTCCTCTCTCCCTCAAACCCTAACTCCCTCTCACCTCATATAGGCGATTTTGGGTTTGCACAGTAGAAAAGGCTTCGGATTCGACGTTTTTCACTACATTGGTGGTGAGGAACTTGCCCCCAAACGTGGATTCGACGTTCCCCAACTCCAGGTATTGGTTTCAATCTCTTTCTAGGGTTTTCACCTTATTTTAGCCCGATCTCTAAATCTGTTAGGTTCTAGCATCTTTCGACCATAGAAAACCACTTAGTTAGATGTCTAGTTTACCGATCTACTGGCTAAAATCTCATGCACAACCATCTGTTCGTACCCGAACAGTCTGTTGTTCTAAGCCGAACAGTCCGGCGGGACCTCTCGGCCTAGCCGAGAACTTGGACCGAACGGTCTGGCCTCTTGGCCAGACGGTCCGAGTCAGCTTCTCTGACCAGACAGTGAGCTCCGACCGGACTATCCTGTGTATGACCGGACTGTCCGACCTATTGCCAGTTAGTATCCTACTTTGGCTCCACCCTACACCATAACTTCAATTCTTTCATGATTTTTGATTCTTGCACTTTGTCCTCAGTCATGACTTCAGAAAAGCGTCAGAAGACTCGTCAAGATCTCTCTACCGAGACTGATAGTGAGGAATCTCCTCCGGTTGAGTTACCGAGAGGAAAAATGAGTATGGGGAAGAAAGTGACAACCAAAGGGGGAGGCAAGCAGTCTGCAATCCGCAAACGTTCCACGGGGATTGTGATTGAGTCTTCGCCATATCCCCGCACTCGCAGTCAGGCAGGGCGAGAGACTGCTTCTCCTGTCTCTCCCTCATCTCCTCCTGCAAAGAGCAAGAAAGCAAAGAAAGCTAAACAATCAAAGAAGTCTAAGAAGCAGCAGAAGAATGATACAACTGGTGGAAGCTCCTCTCGACCCCCGTCGTGAGTCGAGCGGCCGCCCTCTTGAGCTAAGAAAAAGAAGGGTTGTGGTTACTTGCAGCCAGTTTGAGACTCCCCGAAAGAGCATTGATTACATGAGGTGCATGGGAAAGACTAGAGTTGATTGACTGAAGGCACCAGAACAACAATATATGTGTGAAGCAGATTACTGGTTCAAGACCCAAGTGCAAGTGGATTGGTACAACTCAGTGTTTCTCGGCAGAACCAACTCCCTCACAGAGATGAAGTGGGTCGACTGGGACTACTTGCAGGCTTCTAGCAATCCAGTGGCTAAGCAAATAATTAAGATGTGCGTCGACAAGGATATCAGCGGCATCATGTGTTTAGAGAAGGATTGGAATGAGGAGCTGATTGGACAGTTCTATGCCACTGTTTTCTTCGAGGAGTCCGAAGATGGAACTGAGCAGCAAATGAGGTGGCTTACAGAAGGATATGAGTACTCAGTGACTATGTCTCAGTTCGCCGTTATCCTTGGATTGGATGCTCTTGATCTGAACAAGCCAAGCATTCATGCAGAGTCTCCAATGTCTTCAGAGGTGGTTCGCACTTTGTATGCGGATCGGATGTCGGTTGGGGCACTTGGCTCGACCAAGTGGCTCTTTCCACATTACGATCTGCTCCTTAAGTTGCTGAAGACCACTATTTCACCCAAGAGCGGTGACAAGATAGCTCTCACCTCCCGTCACCACACCTTGCTGTTCCGCATGAGAGAAAATGCGCCTCCATTCAGTATCATGAAATATATCTGGTATGAACTGCAGCAGATCACCTTGGATGCGTCTCGTGGGCTTGCCTATGCACCTTTTCTTCACTTGATGATTGAGACTGTCACTGGTTTGAAGTTTGTGGCTGACTGTGCTCATCGGAGCTATAAGCCAATTCTTCCAAAAGTAGCAAAGCCAAAGGAAAGTCTAGTGCCTCAGCTCGCCCCTGTCACACCCGGAGTTTCGTCCTAAGCCTAAATCGTAAAAAGAAATCCGTAAATAACAATTGGCTTAATTAACTCAGGAAAAATCCCTCTAAAAGGAATTAATTCAATTAAATCGAGGCTCGCAAATCGACTAACAGGATTTAAATTTAAATTGCAGAAGTATAAAATTTGGCCAAACAAATTAATTTAAAACTCGGCAAAAGTGGGGTTTTCCTTTTTCCCTCCTTTTTCCTTTCTTTTTCCCTTCCTTCTCAAATTGGGCCGAAGTCCAATTTTCCTCCCTCTCTCTTTTTCCTTTTCTTTTTCTTTTCTTTTCCTTCCCGGGCCGGCCCAGCCGAGCCGGCCCACTCCCCCTCGGCCGGCCCAGCCGACCGGCCGCTCCCCTCCGCCCGCCAGCGCGCCCCGCCTGGGCCGCCGCTCGGCCCAGCTCGCCGCGTCGCCCGCGCCGCCTCCCTCCTCTCTCACGCGCCACTGACAGGTGGGGCCCACCTGTCAGTGACCGTTTCGCCCGCCCGCGCCCGCGCCGCGCCGGCCGAGTCCGAGTCCGCCGCCGCAACGGCCGCCGCCGAGACCGTGTCGTCGCCGACTCGGTCTCCAACCTCCGCCCGCCCTAGCCGGTGCCGCCACCCTATAAATACCGAGTCGCCGCGCGCCGTCGCTCACTTTCCGCCGTCCGCTCGAGTCGCCGCCGCGCTGCTGCCTCTCGCCGCCGCCGCGCAACTTCGCCGTCGGATGCCTTCGCCGCTGTCCAGCCGCGTCATCACCTCCGCGTCGCTGTCGCCGACCAGTCGCCGTCCTCATCGTCGCCGGTGAACGTCCCCGCGCCGCGCATTCCTCCGTCGCGTCGTCGCCGTCGCGCCCGGTCGCCTCGCCGCCACCAATCGATCTCCGCCGCCACCGCCGATCTCCCGCACCCGCCCGCGTCGCCACCTCCGCCTCGGTCTCGCTGACCCGCCCGCGCCCTCGCCGCCGCCGGTGAGCACCCGCACCCTCCTCCCCTCTTTCTCCCCCTTCCGGCCGACCGCCGCCGAGTCGCGTGCCGTCGCCGGACGAGTCCGAAGCTCGCCCCTCCCGCCGGCCGCCGTGGTCGTCGTCGCCTCCGCGTCGCCGACGTCTGGCCGCCGTTGCTTGCGCCTGCGCGTGCCGCGCCGTCGCTGCTCGCCAGTCGCCGTCGCCGCTGTTCTGCCGGGTTGCGCCCGTGCGTCGCCGCCTCGGCCGTCGTCGCCGTCGCGCCGTCGCCGCTCGCCGGTCGTCGCCGTCGCGCCGCCGTCGCCGCGTCGCCCGCCGGTCGCCGCCGTCCGCCCGAGCCCGCGCGCTCTGCTCCTCTCTGTTCCCCTCCCGCTGACGAGTGGGCCCCACTCGTCAGTCGTTCCCCGCGCCCGCCTCCTCTCTCTCCTCCCCGGGCCCGCGTGTCAGTCTCTTCCTCCCCCTCTCTCTCACCGACAGGTGGTCCCCACCTGTCAGCCGTCAGCTTCCTCTCTCCTCGCTGACGTCAGCAGCCCCACTAATTGCGCAATAATTGATTTAGGACTTTTCTGTTTAGTTAAAAAACCCAGAAAACTTCTAAAATTCATAAGTAATTCATCTAGTCTTCGTTTAGATCCATTCAAATTTCATTAAATTCATAAAATTATCAAGAATCCATTAAAAATAGTTTCTTTTGCTGTTTCAGTAGAGTTTGTGCCTGTTTTATTTATTTTTGTGCTTTGTCGCTTAGATTCGGACCCCGCCGAAGAGCCGATTTACTTCGAGATCGTCGCCGAAGTTCCCCAAGAGCCAGAGCAAGGCAAGTGACACTCATTCTTGAACATATTGAACCCATTATTGCAAATTCCCCGCTTATTTATTTCAAATATGCATTGTTTTAATTAAAGTACTTACTTTATGCTATTTTCGGGTAAACCTTATTGTTATGCCGTTGTTTATCCAACTTTATTCATTGCTGGACCAGGGGTAAATTGACTAGAGTTAGGCCTAGGTTAATGCTTAGCCATGCTTAGAACAAATAGCTCATGGGATCACATTTAATCATGCTTAGTTCTGAATAGCTCAGATATTGATTCACTACCCGGTTCGGGTTAATGTCAACTAAAATATTGATAATGGTGGGCTGTGGGTGCATGGTTTTGAGAGTCGCACCCATGGTAATTAAGGACCGGTTCACGGGAAACCCTGGAAGTAATTAAGTGCTAACCACATGCCGAAATGGGTAAGGTGGGATTTGGAGCATGACTTCGAACTATTTGACGTACCCAGGCAAGGGTAGGCGTGATGGAGTATGGACGGGCAATCGTGGTGTAACGAAAGCTTCTCCTGCTTCCGGATCTACCAAGGCACAAGAGGGGACTGCCCGACTTGGTGTAAAGGAGGGGGTGAAACCTGAAGTGTGGTGCGATTAAATAGGGAGGGTTGTGTAACGGGTCCTATCACGGTCTCCTTTCCGGTATGCCGTGGTGGTATGTCGGCGCACGTTCAAGTGTAGTGGAGTCGTGTCTTGTGGGTACAGTAGTACACCTCTGATCAGAGTATAAACTATTCGAATAGCCGTGCCCACGGTTACGGGCGAACTCCCAGCTTCACTGTGATTAGTGAACCTTAATAACTTGAGTAAACTTGTTATCACTTGGGACTACGGCAACGTGGTGTAACGTTGAGTAGTGGTTGGGCCTGTTGCAACGTGGTGTAACGTTGAACAGTGTTGTGGTACTTTACAACTGCTTATTTTATTTATGCTTTACTGTACTTAATTACCTTTATTCTTTAAGCTCTGTTATTTATTTAAACTGCTGTTTATCGCAACTATCCCTAGCCTGTCCTTGTAAATCCTGTTGCATCATGTATTCTCCCCTTGTCCGTGTTACTTGTTGAGTATGGTGGTTTGTACTCAGCCTTGCTTAACTTTCCCAACCCAGAGCTAGAAGCAGAGTCCGATGGAGGTGCCTCTCAGGAGTGAACTGTTCCGCCGTCGAAGTGTTGCCTGTGGACTGGAGCCGTACCCGCTGGAGCTAGTCTACCCTTTGTTTTTCTTTCCGCTGCATTTCCGCTAGAATAAGTGTAATTTTCAGTTGTTTCTAAGAACGATGGTTATGTAATCAACATTGTCTTTTTGTGTACCCTGGCTGGTCCTGGACAGGGATTTAATACACAATTAAGTTCAGAAATTCGTGTGAGGAATTTCTGGGCGTGACAGCCCCTCTACTTCGCAGATTCCCGAGAGCCCCATCTTCAGGATCGCTTTCTCCTTTCAAGAAAGCGCTCTCTGCTATCTTTGTAATCTACAAGAAGACCGCAGTGAAAGTCAAGTCCAATGAAAGGAAAATAAATCAGCTTCTGCGTGAGTTTGGGCATGAGATCCTCTCTGAGTCTGAGGATGAGGTTTATGAGGACCCATTTGCTGCCTATGATGCTACCCGTACCATCGTCGGCGACGCCGGTGCATCCTCTTCTCGCCCTGCTCCGGTTGACAGTGATGTTGACACCGAGGAGAGTGATGAGGAGTCTGAGGTGCCTGCTGCCGAATCGTCAGAGGAGACTGCGTCTGATGAGACAGATGCAGCAAAGGATGAGGAGGCAGAGGGCTAGGTTGAGGGGGAGCCAGAGCAGCCGGTAGCAGAGGAGGCCCCAAAGCCTCAAGTGTCAGGTGGCCACACTACTCAACAAGAGTTTGTGTTTGGCGCGCCTCAAATGGATGAGCCAGCTTAGCCGGAGACCGTTGTTGCTTCAGAGGTAGAGGCCACTGAGAGTGATGGGATCTAGACAGAGGACGAGACTGCGAGCGTTAACTCTGGCGCCACTGAGATCATATCATCCGATGAGGATTGACCATCTCATTCCCCTGCTTGCTCCCTTTTCTGTTGTATTGGTGCCAAAGGGAGAGAAGTTGCAGAATTGAGAGGGGTCAAAAGTTTCTGAGTCTGTGTCAACCGGACCGTTCGTCCTGAAGCCGGACAGTTCGGCCCCTCCATCTCGTGTTCTAAACTTTTGTGTCGCTGGGACGTACTGATTGTAGGATAGATCGTACTTTAATTCCCTGCACTGTGATGTGTGATGGTTGCATGAACTCTGTTACTTTATGTTGTTTTGGCTTAAGTTTCATGCATATTTGTGTGTTCATGTTGGCATACATCTAGGGGGAGTTAGATTTAATGTATCTCTGCATATATACTATTTATTTTGTCATGCGTTGACTAGTATTGTCATCAATCACCAAAATGGGGGAGATTGAAAGTGCATCTAGCCCCTAAACGAAGTTTTGGATGATTAATGACAATGTAAGTCACACATGTGTGCGATGATGAGTTGTGATTGCAGAGAAGTTCAAGGGATCAATTCGATTGAAGAAATACGCGACTGACTTGATGCATGTGTGACGCGGAGCGACGGTTCTACGAAGACGAACGAGCTCGAAGAACAATCCATTCTTTGTTTTTGAGTCGTAGGAACTCCGTACTATTAAGAGGGGTCATCAGAAGCTAAGCATGCATCCAAGAGTGGTTAGGGTTGAGTCGAAGTCGAGCGGAGGCTCGCTGCTGTTTTTCACAAGCAGCAGGGACCGGATGGTCCGAGCTCCTGGCCGGACAGTCCGGTGACAGGACGGTCCAGACCTTGGTCCGACCCCTACTCAAAGTGAGTGAGTTAAGTGTCGGTTGGACGGTCCGGCCCCCTAGCCGGACAGTGCGGTTAGGTTTCTTTTCCAAGGCTAAGTGACGTCTGCCAGCCTATATAAGGTCCCCTTGAGATCTAGCCGTTTGTGAGGGTTTCTGTTCGAATTCTCTGGTTGCTAGGGCAAGTTTAGCACCTCTCAAGCCTCCCCACTAACCTAAAACACTTCCTAGAGAGATTAATCGCTGGATCATGTCTTAGGAAGAGTGTTTAGGTTAGTGAGTGATAGAGTGTTCATTCTCGGGTGTTGATGGATGAATGCGGAGTCAAGGTGGCCTATTACTCTTGGAGATTGATCTCCTAGACGGATAGGCGTCGCTCGCGAGCCTCCGATTTGTGTGGATCGCCCGGGAGCAAGTTTGTGAAGGTTGTTGCCTAACCTCCGCAAGGAAATAGGTAAGATAGTGGATTCTTGTGTTTTCTCATAGAAGGCTATATGGTAGAGGGGATTGCAACCTAGGGGTGAGCAAGCCGCCTTGATCTTGACCTTGGTGGTCGATGGAAGGGGTTGCTAGTCCTTAGGTGTGAATCCGGATACCCGTGTTGGCCTTGTGGGAGGAAGCCAAGAGAGGGAAAGGATCGAGAGAGATCCAACTCGCAGGAGCGCCTCAACGGAGAGTAGGATCGAAAGATCTGAACTTCGGGATAAATCTCTCGTGTCATTGTTCTTGTGATTTCCATGTTCTGTTTGTTCCTGCGATCTTTCTGCCTTTATATTCCACACAAGTTCACATCATGTTCCTAGGAACATCACCGAAAAAGGTTACTATCAAGACTGTATTTTTCACTGACCGGACGGTCCGGTGTCCTAACCAGAACGGTCCGGCCAGAGCTCACGGCGCAACCCGAGAGTACCGACCGGACGGTTCGGTCGTAGGCTCGGACGGTCTAGCCCCTATACTAACCGCTACAATTTAAAAGAATTTTTCAGGACACCTATTTACCTCCCTCTATACTGTCTCTTAGGACTTCAAGTATTATGGTCCTTTTATATGGTAGTAAAAAAAAACAACCAACGAGATGCCTGGTTTCGGACGTACGTGCATAGCTCTATTTTTTTCCCATTCTTTGGATGTTATTCATGCTTATAAGACATATTTAAATTTTTAACATTAATTTTAGAGTTAATTTTTAAGGTTTTTTATCGTAATTTAGTTTTAACCTTGTTTTTACGTATGTAAACGTTTTCTCATTATAGTTTATTTGCACCCTTGGCTTTTACATATAAAAAAATAGAGCTATGCACGTACCAATAATTTTTTTAAAAATTGCAAAAGTTTAAAAGAGTCATCTGTTCGCGTTTTTTTGATCTTTTCGTTTAAAAAGCAAAAATGTGGCTCATTTAACTTTTACATAATTCCACAGAATTTTAAATAAGAAGGATGGTTAAATCGTAAGATAACAAATCAAAACACTCCTATGTCAATCTAATTAACAAAAAGAACGGTCCTAACGTGCAGGTTTTAGGGTTGCAACCCGGCCGTGGGGATGGGGTTTTGATCTATTCCCCATCTTGTTCATTCTTAGGCGTCGACAGCGACGGCGAGGACAGCGGCGGCGCAGCTGTACACGAGGCAAGGAGCTAGCGGCAAAAGCGACGCAGCTGTACAGGCAGTCCGGCACCAGCTTGCCTTCCTCCATCTCCAGTCTCTACCGAGCGCCAGCGCCAGCGCAAGCTCGTCTCCTCCACGCTCCACCTGACAGTCCCCAGCGATTCTCCACCGATGCAAGCTTCGTCGGGGGAAGATGGTAAGTTCCCACTTCCTCTTTGCTAGACTTTGCTAGTTGCCCTGTCCACGGAAGTTTCGTTATAGAGATATCATTTCAGATCCAAATCTCCCCTGAAGAATGAAGATGCGATTTCTTTTTGGTTGCTAGATGTGTACTGAAGAATGTAATGCGTAGAGTATCTACTCTGTGGTTTAATGTGATATGCTTGATATTTGCTTTCGGAGATCTAGGGTTTAGACATTAATTTGACAGTGTATATCTATACATGCTGGTAAATTTTTTGACCAGTTCAAAACAATTGAACCGGCGGTTCAACTGGTTCATAACGGTCGAACCAATGAACCGGTAAAGTAGTAAACTGATGCTCTCACTGGGTCACTGGTTCAATTACTGGTTCGGTTGTAACAAGTATGGTGTCGTCCATAGATCCGTCCCAAGGAGGGCTACACCTAGTACCTTACGTTGAAGTGCATTCTAGACGCATATTATAAGCGCAGCGGTGTGGAAGGCTGTTAGGCCTAACACAATCATGAATTGTAGTAAATGGAAATAGGGGAAACGTTTTGTACTCTACAATGGTGTTACACCTTGTGAAGTGCAACAATTAAACGTGTTCAGAGTAGCTATTGGTAAAGTGTTATAAACCTGCACAGTACTAAATTAAAACATCATTCACACCTGCTCGTGAATTGGAGGCTGTGGGGAGTTACTACGAACTCTATTTAATGTTACGAGTGTAATCTAGTTTTATAACTTCATTTTGGAAACTTCTTTTACAAAACAAGCTTACACTTGATGATTATGAAGAATGATGATGTTGATTGTAAAGTGTAGATTATCGATGATTAGATTATTACTCATGTGTCCATTTTTTGTATTATTGACTTGCTGAGTATGAAAATGCTCACCTTTGCTATATATACCCCCCTGTACAGGTACCATTTATTGCAAGTATAGGACGGTGTAAAGATGGACTTACACTTTAATGCGGATTAAGGGTGGTTTCTAGCTAATTCTCTGTTCCGATCTCTCATGGTGGGCCCTTATTTTGCAAAATGGGAATTTGATAAATAATCATCCACAATCTTTCACTTTATCTTCAGTGGTAAAAGTGCTGGTTGTCACATGGCCAAGGACCGCAAGCGGTCCTACTCAAAGAACACTGATGTCATCATCATCGACACCAGCACTGATGGGTGGAAGGCTGTCGAGCTTCTTCCCAGCGTAATCGACGACAAAGAAACTTTGGGGATTTGTAAACCTGTTGATCCCACCAAGGTCAAGCGAAAGGCTGGACTGGTCTCAGCGATACGACGAGACATGGAGAACAAGGAGATGGAGAAAGAAGTAATCTCATCGGTGAGAGTACTCGACCTTCATGCTCTATATATAGTTCATCTTCTCTATTTCTTAATCTGGTATCCTTGCATAATGAAAGTTCTCCATCTATCTTCTTGTTTTGCTTGAATAAAGTACACCTTTTTAAGAAATGTGGTATAACATGCCTATAGTGACAATGAGCATAGGAAAAAAAGGAAGAAAAAGGGACTAAGCCCCCATCCTCATATATAGTGAAAAAACAGAGTTAAGGTTTTCAACTAACCTACCTTCTAGGGACTTCACAGTCTTGTCTAAATCCCCACGAACGAAAAAAGATCTGAAACACAGAAGTATGTACAGACAAAGATCACAAAAGTAGAGGCCAAGGTCACATTGTATAGATAAAGTGGCTAGTGGGAATGAAGTACAATCTATTGTTTATTCCTAACATCTTCACTAATTCTTTTGTACTCAAGCATGTTGTCACACCTCGTGAAATGCGACAGTTAAACATGTTCAGAGTAGCCATTGGTAAAGTGATACATGCCTGCACAATGCTAATTAAATCATAATTCACGCCTGCCTCCTAGATTGGAGGCTACTGGGAGTTACTACAAACTCTATTCAATGTTATGAGTGTAATCTAGTTTTATTACTTCATTTTGGAAAATTTTAGAAAATAGACTTGTGACTTCTTGATGAATTATGAATAATGATGATGTAGGGTGTAGATTATAGATGATTAGATTATTATTCATCTGTCCATTTTTTTTTTGTATTATTGACTGGTTGAGTATGAAAGTGCTCAACTTTTGCTATATAAACCCCTTGTACAGGTTTCATATATTACAAGTATAGGACGGTGTAGAGATGGTCTTAAGACTTCCAGGTGCGGAGTAAAGGTGGTTTCTAGCTATTTCTCTGTTGCGATCTCTGATGGTGGGCTATTATTTTGCAAAACAGGAATTTGTTAAATAATAATCTAGAGTCTTGCACTTTACTTCAGTGGTAAAGGTGTGGGTCATCATATGGCCTCCAAGCACGCTGATGTCACCGTCATTGACACCAGCACTGATGGGTGGAAGGCTGTCAAGCTTCTCCACGCAATCGACAACAAGAAAACTTTGGGGATTTGTAAACCTGTTGATCCCACCAAGGTCAAGCGAAAGGCTGGACCAGTCTCAGCGATACGACGAGACATGGAGAACAAGGAGAAGAAGGAGAAAGAAGTAATCTCATCGGTGAGAGTACTCTAGTTTCATGCTCTATAGATAGTTTATTTTCTCTATTGCTTAATATGGCTATCCTTGCATAATGAAAGCTCTCCAGCTATCTGCTTGTTTTGCTTCAAGAAAGTACACCTTTTTTAGAAATGTGGTATAACATGCGTATAATGACGATGAGCTTAAAAGGAAGAAGAGAGGACTCAGCCCCCATCATCATATGGTCATGATAGTGAGAAAACAGAACAGAGTTAATGTTTTCAGCTAAGCTACCTTCTAGGGAATGGACATAAGTATTGCCTAAATCCCCAAGAACGAAACAATCTGAAACACAGAAGTATGTACAGACAAATAACACAAAAGTAGAGTTCAAGATCACATTGTATGGACAAAGTGGCCAGTGGGAATAATAGTATTCTCATTGGAAACATTACACCTATAGCAATTCCAAGTGGAATGGTGGATAATGAAGTACAATCTATTGTTTATTCCTAACATCTTCACTAATTCTTTTGTACACTAGCATGGTGTCACACCTTGTCAAATGCGACAGTTAAACATGTTCAGTGGTGGCATTGGTAAAGTGATAGAAGCCTGCACGACGCTAAATTAAATCGTGATTTACGGCTTCCTCCTAGATTGGGGGCTACTGAGAGTTACTACAAACTCTGTTCGATGTTACGAGTGTAATCTAGTTTTAACTTCATTTTGGAAACTTCTTTTACAAAATAGACTTAGACTTCTCGATGAATTATGAATAATGATGATGTAGAGTGTAGATTATAGATGATTAGATTATCATTCATGTGTCCATTTTTTGTACTATCGACTTGCTGAGTACAAAAGTGTTCACCCTTGCTATATAAATGCCTTGTACAGGTGCCATATATTACAAATATAGGACGGTGTAAAGATGGCTTTAAGATTTTCAGGTGTGGATGAAAGGTGCTTTCTAGCTATTTCTCTGTTGCAATCTCTGATGATGGGCTTTTATTTTGCAGAGCATGAATTTTTTAAATAGTAATCCAGTCTTGCACTTTTTCTTCAGTGGTAAAGGTGTAGGTCGTCACATGGCTTCCAAGCACGCCGATATCATCATCGACACCAGCACTGATGGGTGGAAGACCGTCAAGCTTCCCCTCCATGCAATCGACGACAAGACAACTTCGGGGATCTGTAAACCTGCTGTTGATCCCACCAAGGTTAAACGAAAGGCTGGACCGGTCTCATCAGTGAGAGTACTCTAGTTTCATGCTCTATATATAGTTTATCCTCTCTATCGCTTAATCTGGCTATCCTTGGATAATGAAAGCTCTCTACCTATCTGCTTGTTTTGCTTGTAGAAAGTATACAACCTTTGATTTTAGAAATGTAGTATAACATGCCTATATTGACAATGAGCTTAGAAATAGGAAGAATCAGTCTCAACACTCATCATCATGTAGTGATGGCAGGAAAAAAAAAACAAAGCAGAGTTAAGGTTTTCGACTAACCTTCACAAAGCATTATTGTATACACAAAGTGCTACTGGGAATAATAATAGCCTCGTTGGAAACATTACATCTATAGCAATTCCAAGTGGAATGGTGGGTAATGAAGTACATTTTATTGTTTATTCCTAACATCTTCACTAATTCTTTCTATGATGTGTGTTCATTTCAGGGAAACATTTATGCTAGTAGTAGAGATGGGATGCAAGAGTTAGATGCACCTATTCAATCTCTGAAAAGGTCATAGATAAGTACAAAATTGAATACTTGATGACTGTGCCTTGATACTAAAGATATTTTCTTTAACATGGACATTGCAGATCTAGATGCTCTAAGCCGAAACCAGAAAGCCAAAGTGCATGACTTTTCCATTAAAATGCCACAAATATAGGCCAGAAGAATGGGTTAGGGCACCTTCTCTAAAAGGTGACTTAAGAGGGATTGAAGCTAATAGTCACATCATGGTGACATTGTCGTTGATTTGAAATTTGGAAACACATCTTATCATGTACATATGTTGTTTTGATTAATGACTATTGGATATTCAGACCGTTAATATGTTACTTCTAGATTTGTAAGCACATTATGGTTGAAGATGTCACCTTGCTAGGTCATCTAAATATTGTTGCAGTAGGTGAGAATTGATTGATTTAGTTCGTTTGACCTGTCATATACAGAAAGTCAGATGGGTGGTTTGCACTATTTCAGTTGGCACTGTTGGCATTTGGCAAATTGTTTCCCGTAAGGATCAAGAATCGACCAAATGGTAGAAAAAGTGTCTTTGTGAGTTCACTTGGACAAAATTTGTAGGTATCTGTGATTGAGGCCGCGCTCTTCCATCCGGATAACTAAACCAAATTTGCATGTGTATTTTTTGTGAAAATTTTGTAGGAAAGTTGATTTCAAAAAATCATATCAATCCACTTTTATAGTTTTTTATAGCTAATAATTATTTAATCATATATTAATTTGTTTTTGTAATTACTTAACTACCTAAGAACATGGCCTGAGTAGTTCTCGTACAGGATGCCTATTTTGTCGATGTCATTCAATTTTGCCTATTTTGTCGATTTTGTGGGTTGTAATTGCAAATTTATCCACAGAATGCAGATTGAATGAAAGATAATCCTTTCGGCAGGAACAGATGAGATAGTGTCTAAAGTCCAATTGATGTCTCTAATTTATTACTTAGCCAAGTATGCATCTTTGTTTGCATCAAAACTGTACCTTTTTTTTTTTGTCGAATGTCTCTACACAAGCGTGTAATCCAATAGTTTTCGATTGCATACTATTCCAGATCTGTACCATTTCCCATATCCAAATAATTCACCCATATTCAAATGCATGTCATCCACACCGAATCAAAATCCATTCAAATGAATATTGTTTAGGATACTGTTGACGTCAAAATGTGATCCGATGATATGTTACACATGAAAGCCTGAGAGTTGTTTATATAATGCTCTAGTGCAGGATCTAAATTCTTAGAATATGCGGGTGTGCTAGTCAATTTGATCCTGCAACTGATAAAATGAAAAATAAAACAAGCCGATCGGCTATCGAGCCGATAGGTAACAAAAAAATCCAGCCGATCGGATGTTGATGTAGTAGCACTTAGACATTAGACTAGGCAATCGGCTGTTAAAAGCTTGGATCGGCTGGAAATCCGATTTGGCTGGAAATCCGATACGAATATGCGATCTAGATAAATCTAGCAGATTGGTATAAAAATAATGCAGTAAGGCAATCGGTTGCGCTATTAATGTAAATATGGTAAGCATATAGATTGGCAAAGATCATCGGCTATAAACGACTGACAAACGACCAAGATTTATAAAATATCTAGCCCAGATCGCTAAGAATAATCATATAGAATCGGACCAAACCAAGACAGTTTAAGATTACGCCTAGCAATGTCAGCATAGATACTAAACAGATCTAGATCGCTATCAAGCCGATGAGTCGATGGCTGGTAACTTATCGGCTGGTACTCCGATAAAACAATGAACAAGATACGTCAACATGATATAAACTATTTGATAGATGTACTCTAATAGATCGGACCGAACCGAGACAGTATCAAATTGAATATGCCAAATAGAAAATATCAAATCAATGTAAATCACCCAAAGTGGTCGACCAGATCAACTCAAGATACAAAAGTAACTCAAGCTAAAACTGATACGGTAACTAGCAATCGCGCAACCAAATTCGAAGATCGGACTGAACCAAGACTGTTCTAATATAGCCGATACGATTACCGTGGCCGGCGGAACGTACGACTTACCCCTCCACCAGAGATCGAGACGATGTAGCCCCGCGTCAGGTGCCAAGTTCCACCGGTGTTGAAACCCCGATGAAGAGGGTGGCGATGCGCCGAGAGCAATTAATCTATAATATGATGTAAATGATTTACAATGACCTTGGATATATATATATATATATATATATATATAGACACTCGAGTGGATAGCAGTCCATGTCGAACATGACAAACGACTCCTGATAGATAAAAAGAAATAACAAACTCTATTTGGACTCTATCTCTAATTCCTATTAAATCGACACGGTTTCCTAACAGATAAAAAGAAAACAAACAAGTCCTAATCGGACTCTAACTCTCTTAGAGATAAAACAAAAATCCTAAACTAACTCTAATTAATAGATAAAATTATACCGCCATGCCTTGGTCTTTACGATTCCCTGTTGGATTCGAACTACACCAGATAAAATTTCTATCTACGATTGCACCTTTCCTTATCTGAATCTAATAAGGAGTTTTACCAAATTTTGGTATTAACAGATACGATTATGGATTGGACCTGTTTCCCGACAACAAAACTATATATACCTTCTATCTAATGGAGAAAAAATGAATTATAGCCTATGTCAAGGAGTTGAGCTCAAACGAGCTGGGATGCCTCTAGCTAAGGGGCTGTTTGGATGAGAACATCGGATGTTTGGACATTAATTAGGAGTATTAAAAATAGACTGATAACAAAACTAATTTCATAAATATATGCTATTTTATTAGACAAATTTTTTAAGCCTAATTAAACCACGATTAGTAAATATTTACTGTAAAGCATCATATTCACTAATCATGAACTAATTAGGCTCAATAGATTCGTCTCGCGAAATAGTCCAAAATACCGGTTAGGTTTTGTTAATAGTCTACATTCGATGTGACAGGAACTTAAAAAAATCAAAGGGATCCAAACACCCCCTAAGTTGGTTAGGTTATTCTAGTAACACCCCTCAAATCCTAGGTTCAAAATTTTAGGTTGGGGTTAAAAAAACTCCCCTCGTCTTTTCCACGCCAAAGCATAGGTCGTTCTTAGCAGGTTGAGTTTTTGAGCTCAAACAAGCTTGTAGGCTCGAGATTGAATCAAACTTATATAATCTTTGAGTTTTTAAACAAGCCCGAGTTCAATTATCGAGCTTGACTCATAAGCGATTGAACATATTCTTTAAAAATAATATGTTGATAAAAACAATTATTTTTAGCTAACAACGTTAATAAAGGAGAAAGGGAAATAAGATCGATTTAGATACATATTAACGGCATATTTGGTCTAATAATTTATTACATAAATAATAAATATCATATATTGTTTGGCTCGTTTGAAGCTCAACCTTGGCTTTGACAAAAGCTCATGATCTCTCACACAAGCTCAGGCATGACTTGTGAGGAGTTCCAAGCCCCATCCTGGGTTTCTCTCTCTTTTCTTTTGCCTTTTTTTTTGGCTTTCCAACAAGCTAAAGTCTCCCGTTTAGTAAATAATTTACTACAACCTCCGTCCCATAATAGCCTTATTTTTCGTTTTTCCATGTCCAACGTTTGACCATTCGTCTTATTTGAATTTTTTTACGATTAATATTTTTATTATTACTAGATGATAAAATATGAATAGTACTTTATACGTGACTAATTTTTTAAAATTTTTGTACAAATTTTTCAAATAAGACGAATGGTTAACGTTGAACAAGGAAAAACGAAAAATAAGGCTATTACGGGACGTATGTAGTAGTTGTTTGCTCCTACCTTGCCTCGTCTCTTACGCACCCCTTTGTACCATTCATAATTAAACAAATTATTGTCATCCTTTCTTTTTTTTCGTATTTGAACCGCTCCTCTCACGTTGTCCATGTCTTTGTAAAACAATTACTCCATTGTCTTTTTCTTTTCCTTAGTTATACCACACGCAGACTGTGGTATAGCTGAAACATGCGTCTCACGGATCTCCCCCATGACCCCATTCCAACCGCCGCCATCAACCCTTTGTCATCATAATTTGTTTACTGTAAATATGCACAGCTATTTATATTCGATTACCCCCATCATAATCGTCTTTGTCTTAATCCATCCTAATGATAGAAAATAGATAGTAAATAAATTAACTGTGGAAACATCATTTTGTAACTATCACCCGTAGAGAAAAACCAATGAGATGGGCACACCCATAGTCCTGCATATTATAAAAAAATAAGTTCTTTTTAGAACATAAAAAAATAAGTTGGGGAGCACCACAGAATATCAGTAACAAAAGTACTCCAAGTACTAATACCAAAGAGGTTTTTTTTTTTACTCTAAAGTAGAGTTGTTGGTAATTTACCTCGTTTCGAGTTGGAGAGTAATTTGATTACATTGAAAACGACAAAGAAATCATATGAGTGACTTTTTTTACTAGCTGAAGTTTCGTCGAAACCGTACGGGAGGACTGTGTAATATTTTTTAGGAAATTGCATGGTTATCATTATAATTTTGCTAAATTAGAGATATGTCGTTCTGATCACATATTATTGACTCATGTGTGCCTCACATGTTAGTGAGTTATCAATATCATATCTTCAACTCTACAAAATCATAAGGGCATGGTTGTAATTTTTTTTTACCTTAGAACTATTTTGGTTAGAACTATTTCGGTGAGAAAAAAAAAGAGAAAACTGGAGGGAAGTGCCCAGAGGCACACAACGTAACTATTCCATGCGCTGTACGTGGAATAACGCTATGTAGCCCTTCCTTTCAAAAGCTATGCTTTAAAATTCAAAGTTTAACGGTATAGTTGATAGTTAACTAACAAAAGTAGATGATTTGAGGCTCAAATTATTGAAACCGATTATTTACATCAATCGTGTTTCTTAAAAATGTTTTCTCAAAAAAAACATTTTTCTATTGCGTTATGTAGGCCACTTCTTGTAAGCTATTTATTCTGTTAACCGTATTTCTTAAAATATTTACTTTATCTATACAATAATCTAGACTACACTGTACTCACTAATAGTCCGCTCAATAATCTGCTTGGAACATGTCGTACGTCTTGCAATTGAGCTGTTGTGCCGAACACCCAAACGGCTATATATCCCCACTGCATGTGCAAGCGGCTAGTGCCGTTACGTTGCCATTTTTCTTTTCCTCCACTTGGGCGAACCGAAAAACCAAACAACAACATGTTTTCAAACCAAAAATAATTTATAAATAAATCTTTAATATATATATTTTTTAACGATCAAAAAAACCAAAACTAAAAAATAAACTAAAACAAAAAAAATTCAAAAATCAATATCATATTTAAAATTATAAATTCAAATTTTAGCGAATAAGGTACGGAGCGGAGTCTCCATTCAACACCTGAAATTTTTTTATTTTTTAAACCTTTTTAATAAATAATTTTATTACTAAAAATCTTCGGAAAAAAATATTTTCATCGTATAAATCTTTTTTCCATGTCAGCACGTGGCGAAACGACTCGTCACGTCATTGTGCAAGCATTGTCTTGCTACGTCACCAACAGTGCTATGGGCAAAAAGTTCAGTTTTAAAAATATTTGTTTATTTAATAAAGAATTTTCTCAACAGCCTGCCCCGTCTACTACCTACCTGTCTGCCTATATAACCGCCACTCCTCACACGACACGAGGAACCGCAAATACAAGAGAAGGGGAAAAAAAGGCTACAGTACTACTACTACCACCAGAGGAGCGATGAGCTACTACGGGCAGCAGCCGCCCGTCGGCGCGCCGCCGCCGCAAGGTTCTTGATTCGATTCGCGGATCCCGCGCCTTCCATCTCGATCTCTCTCTTTCTCTCTCTCTCTCTCTCTCTCTCTCTCTCTCTCTCTCTCTCTCTCTCTCTTTCTCCCCGTCGGTCGATCTCGTGGTAACTGATCTTCGTGTGGGTTTTTGATCTGGCAGGGTACCCGGGGAAGGACGCGTACCCGCCGCCGGGCTACCCGCCGGCCGGCTACCCGCCGCCGGCGCAGGGGTACCCTCCTCCGCAGGGGTACCCGCCGCAGGGCTACCCGCAGCAGGGGTACCCGCCGCAGTACGCCCAGCCGCCGCCGCAGCAGCAGCACAGCAGCGGCCCTTCCTTCATGGAGGGATGGTATGTGTTCCTCCCGTCCTTCTCGATTGTTTCGGTCCCCCAGCATACACGCTGGGATGTCGTGCAGCGCCGCTGCTTGGCTCGCCCCCGGCCGGCCGTCCGGCCGTCGTGGCGCTCGCCGGCGGCGTCGACTGGTGGGTGGGTGGGGGCCACCAGCGAGCGAGTTGGGTGGGGGTGGTACGCGCACCAGTGGCTCGTGTTGAGCTGACCTTGCGCTGCTCGCTGACAAGTCGGCCCCACCACCTCTCCTCCCGTCTCACCTTTTTCTCTCTTTTTTCTCTCTTGGCTTTTGCCTTTTCATTTCTGTCCATGAGCGTGGTGAGGTCGCCCACTCGCATCGCACCCAATGTGACCTCCCTTCCAACCGACGACTACAGATTTCGATTTCGTGGTCCACGAAAAAAAAAAAGAAGAAAAACTGTAGAAACGAATATTAGGCGAGGGAGCATCGACCATCGAGTGGATGGGGACACGCATATTGTGTTTTTCTTCCCTTGTAATTACCGTCCTCAGTACCAAGTTGGCCTGCTAAAATCCGTTAGGTGAAGAAGCATTCTTTGGGAGGAAGGTTGCCTCCGTCGTCTCTTTTCGCTTTCGTTTATGTTTTATCGGATAAAATTTAAATTTTTAACATAATATTCTGAGTATATTTTAGGGTTTTTTATCCTAGTTTATTTTTAAACCTTAGTTTTTAGATTATATGGGAACACGTATACAAACATTTTTTTCATAAATTGCTTTTTATTTGTAAATATACTGCCAAACATAAATTGGCTTTTTTCATCGCGATGATTGAGCGCCTGTTTGGGGAGCTTATTTCGGCTACAGTTTTTCCTAAAAGCTGCTTCTACTAGAAGCTGCCCCTAAACGGTCTAGAAGCTGCCCCTAAACGGTTTACAACTTCTGAAAATCTGTAGTTACAGATTCTGAAAAATGAACTAAGAATCCAGAATCTGGAGAAGCTGGAATTAGGAGTTTTTCTAGATTCTCAGAAGCTGGCTACCAAACAGCTGCTAAAATCTAAAGCTCTCCAAGCAGTCACTCTCCAGTGGACCAACCAACAAACCGCGTGATTTGATTTAGAAAAATGTTGACAGTAATGCGCCGCTGGCTTTTGCCCAGCTGGAAAGGATATGCTCAGCGATTTGATCGATAGTGGTTGGTGATACAGCCAAGAAGTACCAGTAGCAAACCACTAAACCTGCTTGTCCATCTGGATTTGTAATTAGTACTCGCATGCGATCTGCACGAACAATAATTGTATATATGTATCTGTCGTTACTTCTGTCCTAACGGATTCTTCTTTTCTGATTCCAACAGCTTGGCTGCCCTTTGCTGCTGCTGCCTGTTGGAGGCTTGCTTCTGATGAAGACGACCCTGGGGTTGATATGGAGTTACTGTTCGTTCCTTTCAAGAGAAAAATATGGAACCGTCTTGGGACTGGCGTGTCCTGTTAATTCCCTGCTTTGTTTTATAAGATTATTTAGTAGAATTTTTCTACAGTTACACCCCGTCCTCTTATCTTGCAACAAGGTTATCACCATTTGTGTTTGTACTGCCTGTTCAGATGACAAGTGTATACTTTTAGCGAAATCATTGTGTTGGATGAAATCAATGAATTAGTTGATCTAGCTTAGTGTAATCTCTGTCCCGTACTACTGAATACAAATCGAGCCACATCATTTACAGATTTAGAACCCTGCTATTCTATCTTGGAAATACGATGAGGAACTGGTAGAGAAGAGCAGCTGGCCGACGGAGATCGGCATCCACGTGCGAAGCAGCGTAGAGTAGCGGCGGGGAGGAAGCACGAGAGAAAGACGATGGGCTCGACAGGACGCCGTCGCGTGAAGTTTCTGCTTCTATTTACGTCAACCTTAACCGTAATAATACCAATAACAGTTTGTTCCCGAGAAAATCTGGGGTTCAACTGAACGGGCCGCACGTTGCATCTCAACATGACTGCAGAAAGAGCACACGGGCTGCGGAAGTTGCTTGGGTTGCAATTGCACCAACCGAGGCAGCGCCACTTTGGTGATAGACTACTCACATATATATATATATATATATATACCATACGCAATTCTACACTGTACAATGGCTCTCGAGGTAAATCGTAGGAAACCTCACGAACAACACCCACCGAGACTGCATGCAGTATCATCTGACAGCAAAATTGTTGAGAGCCACCTGTCCGATCTCTACCACCCGGAGCCGCTTCATGTAGTATTTCGATCCACGTGAAAGGTCGATCCGTTTTCTCCTCTGCGCAGGCAGGGACTCGATTGAACACTCCTTGAAGCCACGCCGAACAAACCTGCGGAGATACAGTTCACAAATGAGCGACACTCCGCATCATCCGTAAGTCCAAACATGCGTTGACTGGAAGCACATCCAGAACTTTGTTAAGGAAAGAAAAATTGCACTGCAAAATTGCTGCCAAACACAGCAGGCACTAGGTTGACTAAGTTTAATTTATGTCCAAACAGAGCTGGAAGGCGCCTTGATTGCAATGCGTATTATCATGTGACATGATTCGTTAAGGAACTTGAAAATAAATAGAGTATGCGCCATGCTATAACATAAGTACATACCAGTCTGCTGTTCGTGTGGTGAGTAAGAATATTTTCTCAAGACCAAGAGACAATGCCTTCTTCTCGATGTAATCTAAACGAAAGAACACCAGGGTAAGTATTTTGACTGTAGAGGAAACAAAAATAATTTGGCAAACATGAATTGTGATCTTAAGACTTGAGAAAGCAGAACATGAATGCCAAACTTGTCTATTGTAAAATGATCATTTTTTATCCACTGTTGTAAGCAGAGAGATTAATTTTGTTTTCTTTGCCTTCCTATGCATCTTTGTTAAGGGAATGAATAATGCAATGAAACCAAAGGTCAGGACCAAACTATTCTTCAAAAACAGACACCATGTTCATTAGAAAATCCAAAAAGATATATACCAAACACAACAGAAATTCAATCAAGCGTGGATGCCATATGATCAATGTAAAATGAAGAAAAAACCGCCAACACTCAAGGCAGCAGACATGCCAATGTGTTTATTTAAAAACAGTCATTACGGAAGTGTTTAAGTTGTACTAACGAACGTGGGGTCTCATTTCTGTACTGGGGCAAATCTGAAACCTGCTTGGTTATGGGAAAGGAATTTTTTTGGATTTCTCAACAATTTTTTTATAAAAAACAGAGGATTAAACAACATAAAAAGAGGGAAAATGATGAAGACCAGTTCGTGAAGTAATGTTGGAACCAGTCAGTTATAACCAGCTTTCCAAACCTATGCTGTACACAGACTTGATGGACAAACTGGAATCTACTGAAGAAATGAAAATACAGAAATCGTACCAAGTAATTTGTCCCCTTGACCCTGTCCTCGACATTCTTCAGATACAGCAATAGCAGCAACTTCCCCAGATTTATCCTCAAGAAATGGAAAGAGAGCAGCACATGCAATGATTGAACCATCTCTTTCCACGACGATAAATGACTTCAATGATTCTAGAAGCTAATAAACAAAGCAAAAGAATATGTCATGTTGCGTAAAATGGAATGTCTGAAATTGAGCTGAACAGTAATGGATTTCTATCCATTGCTAATATTTATACAGCGAGATAGTAAATGTACCTCTTTATCTGTTCGCCGTACTAGGACACCAGAATCTTCTAGGGGTCGGATGATTTTTCTAATACCAGAAAGATCTTCCTCTCTAGCCATCCTTGTTCCTTCATACATGTCTCTGCGAGATAAGCACACATATATCAATTCCTTGCACGTTTCACATAAAAGGTACAAAAATTTTACTAGTAACAAGAAAACATTCCATGCATAAAAAGATCCTGTTTTACTAATTAAAAGGCCAAAGAAACAGAAGCAAAATATCTCTCCAAGAAACACAAACTATAAAATGGAGATAGAGGAAAGAAGATAAACATATTATATGATTGGATACTGTACATTGCCACCAACATGGATAGAGGAGCGTTTTGTAAAAAAACCCACTTGTTCAGGAAGAATATAATGCAGTTATAAAATTGAGGGTTTGTACATCAAAACTGGCATCTAGGAAAAAGCCCCAAACTTCTAACCTAGCTATCATCGTTCCAACACCATCTCTTGTGAATAATTCCAACAATAATGATCCACCAACAGTGCCATCTATAATGTGAACCCTTTGAACGCCACCCTGACATTTAGAAAATATGATGTCAGGAGTAACAAAAGAAAACAAATAACATTACTGATGCAGGTAATGTGCACATGTGCGTCACATAATGTTGCCTCATAGAAACAGAATAATCAAAAGATCACAAGAAACATCATCCACAATGCATTAATGGATCAAAGTGCAATTTGAATATTAGACAAGGGAAATGGCCATTGCTGTGTTGTAAAAGATAATCCAGCAGAATTGTTGTCTAATGTTCTAATATATGAATAGGAACATAATTGCACATACCACTGAATAAAAGCCCACTAGAAACATATTCATAAGCAGTTTAGAAAATATGATCATCAGAAAGTGTAGGGCTCAACTTTTCCCAAATTGCTGAAACAACCTCGCGCATTGTCAATCAATAGCAAAGAATCATGCAAATTTTGAGGAGGGCTATGTAACAAGCTCAAAACTTACATTGCATACATATGCTGCTGCTGCCAACTCTGAAAGGTAACCGTTTGACCTGCTCAGCCGCTCTTCCCCACCGATTGCAAACCCTTGCTCACCAGACAGACCATTTCCATTATTGAAACCCACACCATTCCGGAAAGATGCAGTATACCCATCAACATAGTCCCTTCCAATCAATCCTAGTTCTTTCTCCTCTTTGATAGGAAGATTGCGTGCATGACCAATATCCTCCTCACCTACAACCTTGACATAATTTGCAGCAATCTCACTCTGTTTAGCACGTGTTCTGATCAACATGTCTGCTTCTTCAATAGACATGAAACGATTGACTCGACCATGCTCATCAAATATTTGACCATCAACAATGCAGATAAGCTTGTCTGCATCGATAGCTAAAGCACAAGCTGTAGCAACTTCATATGTGCTGAAAGTAAACAAAAGAATGGTTATGTCAGTACTTATTATAGAAAATGGTGCAACTATCATCTTCTAGTTCTTAAGAAAATTTCCATAAGGTATAGGACATGGATGACAGTTAATTTTAGATATCTTAAAAATTATAAACACAACATTCACAGTAATCACAATAAAATTTCAAATAATAGAGTAAACATACTTGCAATTCAACACCTCGCCAGAGCTGGAATATCCCATATTGCTCACAACAACTATGCTATCTCTGTCAAGTCTTTCTTTTATCCGTGAAACATCTATTTTCTTAACTTCACCAGTGAATCCATAATCAATGCCACCAACAACTCCCCGTCTCTGCCAAAATAGTAGATAGCTAAATCAATTCACCATTCAGGAATGGGGACTAAAAACTAGTAGTATCTTAAGACAACTGAAATAAAGGAAAAGATATGACTTGCTAGCTAGAGATGCTTATGATTTGCATTAATTACACTGTTGGAATCAATAGTTAAAAAGCATGGGTTACCTCACCCATCTGTGTGTCCTCTATGTGACAAAGCCGAAGAAACAATAAATCATATGTTGGTCAATTGCGTGTTCAGCCAGCAAGTTTGGAGTTTGATTCGTCAAAGACCTGGCTTCTTCACTTTGTTGCCAAACCAAGACACTTCTAACTTCTCTGGGTGGTGGTCAAGGGCAGTGAGAGGGTTGCCAAAAAGGGAGGACAAAGGGCTCAATCCATTAATTATTTTGGTTGCTTGGGAGATTTGGAACATAGGAACAATTGTGTTTACATTGGGGCTATCCCTCACGTGGCCGATGTTCTTCAAGCCGTGGCTGCTTAGGGCGCCGCTTTGGTGTTAGGAGGGAGCTTCCAAGCTTAAAGAATTATTAACTATGGCAACAACTCTAGTGCCTTAGGATGGTTAGGGTTTGGCTTGCTGTGTGCGTCTGTAAAACCTTGGTGGATGGTGTTGGGGTTTGGTTATTCCTACACCCTCCACTCTCTCTCTCTCTCTCTCTCTTAATAAAATGATACGCAGATCTCCTACATGTTCAAAAAAAGACCTCATGCATTCTTGAACTGTACATCTATTATCTGACAATCATCATTGTCCTCATTGCATACCTTTGGGAAAAAAATCAATCCAGTACGCTCTACTATCCTAGCAATGATGGATATTGTGAAACTGATTTCTGAGCAGAATTTCCAAAGAAAATATTAATAAACATTTCTTCTCCCCCATCCATGCTTGCCATTTAGCACAACATATGTAGACCAAAGAAAGCCAGCAATATGTTAGGGTTCAGTATGTAATATTCACCTTAGCGCCAAGAAAGTTTCCACTTGCAACGTTATCACATATTTCATGCCAACGACCATTAACACCATGCCGACGAAGATTCAACATTGGGGGACCAGGGGATAGTTTTGCTTCGATAGTTAGGCGTATTCTGCCTGCTGCCTCCATTGCAGCCTCTAATGAATCAGAATCAGTAATACGGTAACGACCAGCATACTTGGCTTTCTTTCCTGAGAAAACAATAAAGGGGCTCACTAATCAGTACCATGCATGCATCAGATTAGGAAAATCAATCATCAGTACCCTAAAATGTAACTTCAAATAACAGTTGCATGTTAAATGTAAGATTGCAGAACCACAATACTAATACGAACAGCAGCTGTTGACTCTCAGATTTTACGTATGTTCAGTTGTTCACACAAAATGATAACTACTATAAAACTAAGAAACGGTGCTATAATAGTAAGTACTGGAATTCACTGCCAGTACTTGTATAATTCGAAATTAATGCATTCAAATATCTAGTTACCTACTTGTCATATGCTTTTGATTTGTACAAGCGTATTTAACATTATCTAGTGAATAAATAAAATGACCGAGTCGCTACATGTTTTGTACATGCAAAAACCATAATCTAGTTCCTTAAAATTCAGTATAATGTAGCTGTACTATGCTTACACTTTCAAAATGAAAAAAAAAAACATACTCAAAAAATGCATATTGAAAGCCAAAAAGAATCTAGGGTATGGTTAAAATGTTTTAGTTCTAGTGAGTTGTTCCGGGTGGAAAAGGAATCATTTCTGAACTATCCTTTCATTAATTTCAGAAATAAGCAAACAAGGAAAACCTCCATATGATGTAGGCCTCCAAAACACAGTTGTTTGATACATTTAAGCATACATGAGTAAACATGCAAAGCCTCAGCTAACCTCTCTCAGCCAAGAGCTTATCAATCTGAACATGTGTTCCAGGAACAAGAACAAATTTGATCCCAAGACCATGAAGAAGTGAAATATCCTGTAAATTAATACAAATATAATTTAGCAAGCAGTAGGGAAAAAATAGACGTGCAGAGATCTCATAATTGATAAAATAAAGTAAAAAACTGTTTGACCTAATTTTAGGGAAATAATGTCCATATAGTCCTGGTAGAACAGACTTTAACAGGACATGGGAAACAAGGGTGCACTAACAAACACAGCCATGTAAGACCACAGACATGGGAATTTGAGATCATAACGGCCACAGCCATGTAAGACCAAATTATGGGCAACTCTCCAGTACATTTTACTGGTAGTATTATACTACTAGTAGAAAAAGGGTATTTTTATACTTTGTTAATTACTTGATTAGTGGTATTTTGTAATTTTTTTTTGCAATAAAGATCACAATAAAAAGGATGATATTACCCCTTCAAATTTCTACTACACATAATATTATTGGTAGTATAATTTAATCACAGCCGTCCGATAAAAATAGATCAACGATATGGATTAAATTCTACTCCCAGTAAAATGCACCGGAGTCGGCCCCAAATTATATATCCAATGCAAGTAACAATTAGATGTACCATACTTATTAGCATCATCTTCTTATAAGCCTGTAGCTGGTGGAAAATAGGCATTTAACAACCAAACACTGAAAAGTTTGACCTGAACACTGGAACTCAGAATACTTAACTACCACGCATATAGAACATGTATAAGGTTGATCATACCAGCTTCTTGCAAAATAGGACCAGACAAGTTGGAATAGAAAAATAAATTGCATGGAACTTGCCTGAGTTGAATTAACAAGACTAACAAACGCAAGAGTGGCAAGTTGTCCTTGCAAGAAAAAGAAAAGATAAAATCCATAAAAGAGGCAGGTAATACCAACAAGATGAAATATTTAAGTTACTTATATATAACCAAGAAATATCTTCTTTGATTTAAGTTCTTTATGCACAGTACGTTTATGTTTTATATAAAAAAAAACTCTTCTCGGTGAGCAAAGCGAGTGGAGCTGGTCAACCTATCCAAGATTTTGCCTTGAATAATATTCAACGGAGGCGGTCGCATGAGAAGGACTGAAATAGCTAGTGAAATAAACAAGGGAAAGCATCACACGTGCAACTAGTAATATCAACTTTCTATTACCTAGTTCAACAGAGAGGTGGCGCTTTAATTACCTCAACCTTTGCCTTAACAGATCGAATAATCCTAAGATCTTCCAATGATGTTGCTCTCATGGAAGCACACCACCAGTACAATGATGTCAGTGGTACCCGATCAAGCAACACGATAACTTAAAGCCATGCGCATGCCACCCCCACCCAAATGGTCCAAATTTATCTCTCATGTAAAGAAATCAGGCAGCAACACAGTGTACAGAATACGAAATGGATCGATCCCTTCCATCCACTTATAAAACTTCGGATGAAAAGGTGACGCATATTAATAATCTGTTTCTTAATCAATTTCATGAATCGCCCCTTCCCCAAACCGTTCCGTTGCTGCTGATTCGACCAAAGGCAACGGAAGAGAAGAATGTACAAATCCGTGCAACCCAAAAGGATGAATTCCCCCGGATCAGAGGCATGTGAATTTGTCACTGACATGTGGGCCCGACGAACCCTGGGTCCACCTGTCAGTGAGAAAGGTGGCACCGTGCCTTCGGCAGAGGATCTCAATCCGAATTTTTCCCACATGATCTCCGGACAAAGCAAACAAGCAGCAGCATCCTCCCAAGAGAGTAGAGTACAGCGAGCCATACCTGCAGAATGCCGTCGAGGTGGGGCCCGGCAACGACCTCCCCGGAGACGACGACGACGAAGGTGCTCCCCCGGTGTCCCCGCACGTAGGGCCAGGCCTCCCGGAACCACCCCACGAACCTCGCCCCGTCCTCCAGCCCGCCATCCTCCGCCACATCCCCGTCCTTCCTCGTGGCGGGCCCGCCGCCGCACCGCACGACGCCCGTGGCGCACCGGCGCTGCATCGGGCCCCGCCGCCGCATCCCCACCCTCCCGGGCCACATCCGCCCCGCCCCCGACGGCGCCGGGGTCGCCTCGCCGGCGAAGTGCGCGACCGCGAGCGAGGCCGCCGCCATCGAGGAGGCAAGCAGGCAGGCAACCGGGGGGCGGGCGCCTCCCCCTCCCTACTACTACGCCCCCCCGCGTGGCCTTGCCTGTACGCGGCGAGAAGGGAATGGAAACGGAACGGAACGGGGAAAGCGAGGTGGGGAGAGAGAGAGCGGTGAAGGCGGCGGGCGATTTGGCGCGCAGCGACGGGGTTTGGGGGGGGGGGGGGGGGGCGTGGGAGGAGGAGGCCGGTCGGGGGGGTTTTTTAAACGCGCGCGGCCGTGACGTGACGGGGCAGGCGATGCGTGGGGGTGGGGGTCGTGTGGGAATTTTGGTGGGTTTTGGACCTTTTCGCACGGTTTTCCTCTTCCATCGGGTGATCCATCGTTCGCTCTGCGGTGTACCCGCGGAGGGAAGGGGAGGAGAGGGAGGAAGGAAACTTTTTTATTTTTTATACATTTTTAATAAATAATTTTATTAAACTTTCATAGAAAATATTTTGATCGTATGAATTTTTGAATCACGTCATCAACATTAGCGTGACGAAACGACTTAACACGCTATTACCGGTGGCGTGGCAGAATTATTTTGCCATGGTGCTGTAAGACTGTCACGCCATGCTATACCGACCAGGCTACGTGGCAGTGTTAGTCTTGTGACGCTATTATCCTGACGTGGCTAAAAGGTTTAGTTTTGAAAAAAATTTGCTCGGTGGTTTTGCTAAAAAATTTAAAAATAAAAAAATTCGGAGAAAGGCGCCAGTGCAGTGACGGGGATGGTTGGTGTCGCGGGCGCACACGCGAGCGCGGTAGGTGGTCTGGGCTAGGGCGGCCTCTGCGCACGTGGAAGGGCGCGGGCGTACAGGGCGCACTCCACGGCCACCTGCCGCCGCTCGTGTCTGCATCTTTCGCGATTTGACCCGTTTTATAAACTCTCTTAGTTTCGTGTTATAAATATTTTTAAGAATTTTTCGTTATTAATGTTTTGTATATATTTTTAGCTTTATTAGGATAAAGTCAGAAAATATTAAAACGCAGAACGGAGGAATAACTTACAAATAACTCTATGATAAAACACATTACGTACCTATATTTATTTACAAAAGATAAAAGATAAAATGTTTATATGATTTTTATAGCTATTTAATAATATAAATACCGAAATTAAATAATATAAAATTAAAAATCTATTCTACAAAATTAAGATAATAAACTCTTATATAGATTATTTTAAAAAATTACTGTTTAGCCGCTCACGGAAGAAAAAGAAAAAATATAGCTCATATGACGAATATACTACGTCAAACCCCTAATAAATGTATAGTGGGACATTGCATGGGGAATTGGGCTCCAGTACAGTTTTTTACCGCTACAATATGCATACTTTACTGTAGGGTAAAGAGTGTATGAAAATTCTCTGATGTTATTTTTCCCAACCATTTTTGTTTGTAAAATTTGAAAATTTTCTGATTTATGTTATGTAGTATTAAGGTTACCGTAAAATTGGTAAATTTATAAATAAAAAAATTATCCATATCCTACCGTTATTATAAAAGTAACATAAAAATAGTACTGTTTTTTATTGTTTTCATCCCCATGAACAAATAGGTGTCAATGTGATAAATTTTGTGCCAACAGTGTTGAAAGCTCGGCGCTAATATTTTTGACACCAATATGTCGAAATGTCGCTTATGCTGAGTATGACCGTATGAGTCCATCGATAGAATATGTTATTTCTCACTTCCTCTTATTTTTAATTTCAAACTAACCAACGTCATATATTTACTGGGAATTAATTTCTATATGCAAAATAAGCTTACAAGATGGCTAAATCATGCAAAAAAAAAAAAACACAGCCGCTCGCGTCGTGTGATTTATGTGTATGCGGGGCTCACCTCCCGGGCCTACGTACAAAATCGACAGGATCAGCGGAGTTTGGGTCCCGGCCATATCTCTCCTGCTGACCCCGCGCTAGTTGAATTTGTGGTCCTTCAATTTCCTCGGATATTTTTTTCTTTTATTTTCTCTAATGAATTCACTCAGGACAAAAAAAAAAAGAAAAGCAATTGTTGCCGTTAGAATCGGTTTATTCGCCTTTAAAAGGGACGTCAATGGGATCATTCCGTTTTTTTTTCTTCCCGGCATTTACCAAAACCGTTTTAATTTCTTTCAAGCGTAGCTCATGCGGTGTTTTGATGTGGTTTAGTATGCTGAGTACCTACATGATCACAAAGTTGGGCTCATACACAAGAGGTTTAGTGCTTCTTTGGAATACATGATTATCAAAGGACATGAATTTTAAAAATGTAGAATTGAGATGTTCTATCAACTCAAATTTTATGAAGGATAGATACCTAGGAAAAATACAGAAATAATTGTTTGGATCAAGCGTAGAAAAAATATATGAATTAGAAAATAGAGATATAGACAAAGGAAATTCCAAGAGGTTAGACATTATGTTAAAAATTCTTTAAAATTCATATGTTTTGAGGCATTCGTAAAGAATTTCAAAAATAATCTAAAATAGGTATACCTTTGTTCCAAATGGTCCTGCAGAAATTTTTTACATGAAAATCTAACCCCTCAAAATTCCCCTAAAATTGCTTTGTGCCAAAGGAGACGTTATAGGATTTTCATACGACTTAGGTTAAGTCTTCTGAAATTTATTCTAATTTCATTTATTCCAGGGGAGGCCATTAGTTTTTGTTACTACAATTTTCCACGGTGATTTTACATCCATGCCCCCGTTTCCACTCTATCTATAAAATGGTAAACAACAAAAAAAAAATTGCAATTTTCGTTCGACCTCTCCTGGTTCGACACACTGATTAGGATTCTCTTCGTCTCCATCCACCCAAAATGGGGAGAAATCTATCTGCCGCCATCATAGAAAACAAGAAGATAAAAGAAACATCAAATCCCAGCTCCCATTCGACATTGATATCTACTACTAGCTACCAACATTATCGCCATTATTGTCGTCGTCTCCGTCAGACTGACCGACATGACTGCATCGTTGTGCAGCGATCAAGCACGCTGTAGGCCGCGTTCGGCCTGCGGCATGGAGGGGTTAATTTTCCGACGTGAAAAATATAATAATAGATTAGTATATAGTTAATTAATTATAAATTATTAAAAAATATAAATAGATTAATATGATTTTTAAAATAACTTTGCTATAGAAAATTTTTTTAAAAATACACCGTTTAGCAGTTAGAAAATATGTGCGTGCAAAGTAGGAAATCTGATGAGCAGTGGGTGCAGCCGAATGCAGCCATACGCTTTTAGTTGCCAAATTTTTTTCAAAAAGGGTCACGTCGAACGTTTCATCGAATGTCGGAAGGGATTTTCGGACACGAATGAAAAAACGAATTTCAGATTCCGCCTAGAAACCGCGAGATGAATCTTTTGAATCTAATTAACCTGTCATTAGCACATGTTGGTTACTGTAGCACTTATGACTAATCATGTATTAGGCTCAAAAGATTCGTCTCACGATTTTTTCCATAATTGTGTAATTAGTTTTAATGTTCATGTATATTTAATGCTTTATTTAAGTGTCCAAAGATTCGATGTGATGATTTTAGAAAAAAATTTGTGAACTAAAGAGTGCCTTATGCTAGCTAATTTCTCTCTCCTAATATAAATACATTTCTAGCACTAAAATATGTTTCATTTACTAAGTAGACTATATGGAGTAAAAGTTTGGTAAAAATAAAATTGATAGAGATTTAAATATAAGATGATGGACGAGATAACAAGTAATCCCACAGATACTCTCTTTATGACACAAATTTAAATCTAAAATACAATTATCATGACACGAAGCTGATAGCTCAAATTGGCCATGATGATGTGATGATACCCGGCAAGACCTCTCCGTAGAACAGTCAGCCGGATGCTCACGTTATCACGTACTGCTCTGCTTTATTATTTGATTCTACACCAGATCTTCCCTTGTCTTGGACCAATCGTGCGTGGGTGGGTACTATAGTGTCCTATCTTTTTCCAACTTTTCTTTGTCAGAGATTTCAAAAAAAATTTCTTTGTCAGAATATTTTTTTCAGTTAAATGCAAGACGTGCTGTGTGTACACATACCAATGCAACCATGAACACACACCTACAAATAGGTTTCCTATGACAGGCTTCGAGATATTAGCACTCTATTTTTCATGTTTATAATCTAAATTTAAAATTTTAACCTTATATTTGGAGTTGATTTAAAGATTTTTTTAACTAAAATTTATTGTTTGGCTTTTTTCTTTTAGTTCGCTAAGAATATATATGCATGTTTTATTCACTGATTATATTTTATTTGTAAATGTCTTTTGGCAATCATCCCTAGATAAACATAACTCTTAGCCTCAAAAAATCTACTCCCTGTCCTAACTAAAATTCATCTTTCAAATTTAATTTGAATCAGAAAGATAAATTATTTTATATAGAGAAAATAATAATAAAACCACGCGTACATATGAAGGAATATTTATGGAAGACATGATTTAAATCTTTTATTTCCATGACTCCACTATCATATTATCATTCTTATGAAGAAAAAAAATTGTCCACTTCAGAATAATTGGAGGCACCGTGACAAGAGCTAGCTAGCGAATCCTAAATTTTGCAAACTGCGCGCGGAGGAAAAAACATTAACTGAATAATCTTTAGTATATCTTGGAATTAATGTAGCTGAACAGTGTGCAGATTATCGACCCACAAGTTGCACAAAAAGAAAGCCTCTCGATCTCTCGCTTGATAGGAACCAGCATGATGGGAGGACCAAGCATGACAGCGACATGGTGCTGACTCGTGCTTCTCGAGATTATCTTTACATAAAATTAACTCCTACTCGTATGGACTAGTACTACTTAAATTACCTAAGTATGCCTGCGTTTATACCAGTTATATGCTATCCGGAAATGCAGATTTATCATCTATATATGCCTGCGTTTATACCCGTTATATACTACGCATAACACCGATTAATAATGTGTTTTATAGTATTTATTTTGCTGAGGTGGAGGATAAGAGAAAAGAGCAGCGAAAGAGACATCTTGGACATAACATAACATAATTAAAATTCAAAGTATAGATAAATGATATATAAAATGTCAAACAGTACCTCTTGTTTATGTTTTTTTAAGGTGCCTGGCCCTTAAAAAAACATCTGCCAAAAATAGACCTTTTAGCTTGACGCCAACGTCATTAGCGCCGTGGTCCAATGTCTCGGCGCCAAAGATGATGACATCGACAAACTTGGCTCCCGAAGCGGTTAAGTCATTGATACGATGAAGGACGACGCTAATGTCATCGGCGTCGAGGACCTATTTATAAATATTTTTTCTTACAGATTAACTTTTTTCTAATTTTTTTTACAACTAGGTCCTCGGCGCCAATGTCATTGGCGCCGTCCTTCTCCGGAGGATGGGCCAACATCATTGGCGCCGTCCTATTCAACGACGGTGCCAATGATACTGGCGCCGTCAAAAGGTCTATTCGGAAAATAAGTTTTTTAAGGTCTATTTGTAAAATAAGTTTTTAAAACAATCAAAATGTCAAAATTACAGTCTATATCGATCATTTGTATGCATGTACTAGTGTACTGCGTACCGTACCAGTCATGAATTGAATGGTCTCAGAATCAATCGAACATGTCTTGGATTTTTAGGTTAAAATATATATGAGGCTAAACATGTCTTGCTTGGTCAGCCAACACCTGAGCTTGCTTTGGATAAGATGCTGGACTTTCCAGGAAACTATCTTACCAGGCCCAAAATAAGCACTACTATTAAAATATAGTAGCATCAATTAATTTGATCCAGGCAAACACATGGATCATGCGGTCAATGCAAATAGGAAGAAGCAAGAGCGCCTGCATGCCGAATTGCCTACCCAACAATAATCTCAACTACTCCCCTTAAATAAAAGGATAAAAGTAATCGGCGACAATATATTTGACGCCGCCGCTACGACTGCCCTGCCAAATGGGGGCTAAGTACAAATTAAGGTGATTGTTTAGCTTTTGTACGTAAAAGGTCAAATGATATATTTTTAAATGAAAAATAATTATGAATAAAAATTTTATATACACATTCTTAATAATCTAGAAGCCAAGGTTGGGAAATAAACTTCGGTGAAAACCCCCCAAAATCAACTCCAAATTTAAGGTTGAAAATTTAATTTTTGGCTTACAAGCATAAACAGAAACGAAAAGATAATGGTGTAAGCATTTTGACACTATATTGTTACCAAAATACCCTTGTTTCCTGACTTGGTCAGTACTTGTATAATGATTTGTGTTGGTTCGCTGATAGCCCTTCAATGTTTCATGCTAGGTGTTGGTCTTATGGGGAACGGGGTACCTATGATCATGGCCGGAGAGGGGCACATATCTCATTCGAAGACATCGTTTGGTCGTGTTGGTTGGAATGGATAGACTGGGGTATGTAACCTCGGAACAACTTCCCGATTTGGACAACCCCAAGTTGTCATGCTCGGGGTGACTACCCGCTCAAGATTTGTCTCTTTTGTTTCCACAACCATTCACCGTATTTTTGGTAGGGTTAGTGGTGTTTGAATACTACAAGTGGTACCGAGGCCACATTTTGCTTTTTTTTTTTGGATTTAACCAATCTTGAGTGGCCATGACTATTAAATTTTTCAGCCAACCATCATGATTTTTATGGAGTTGAATTTCAGTTCTGGAATAAAAAAGATGAAATCTTACATTATGTCTCGGGGTTATAATATTTGGTAAAAAATATTGCTATCTTTCACAGTTCCTGAGACAATAAATGATGCAAACAAAGTTGAATTTGAAAACAATTGTGAAATTTGCAATATGAATTTGAGTATTGTTTCTCGTTTTTTATTTTGATTGTACCATCATTTTTAACCATGTATGCGATGGGGAATGTACTATGTGTTTTCCATCAAGGATCTTCCACAATTAAGGGAACATGCAAAGATATTTTTAAGAAAAAATACATGAAATTTGAAATGGAATTTATTAAAGGTTGGATGACAATGTTGCTCGTTTTAATAGAGTTCTTAGGGATCTCCGTTACGTTGATGATTCTTATTATACTATTTATACATGATCTATCAGTTTTTTTATGACTACTTTGACTTTGAATTCTCTTTAATACAAAGTTGAAAACTCATAAGATGAATTTTTTTTGCAAAGTGCTTCTAAGTTGATAGCATTGGTTTCAAAGCTATGTCCGGTAACCAACTTGATGAAATTTTCGGGAAAGACATGGCTTGGATTATTAAAAACTTTTGTCAAGTTTTCGATAATGTCAATAATAGGAAAATAAGTGGTCTAATTCAATGCTTTGAGTGTGCTAAGTTGAATTAGATCCATTCCAAGTGTCCAAAGCTCAAGAGAACATCAATAGAAGAAGATGAGGAGAAGGAAGAAGACAAGGATAGCACATTCAACAAAGATAAGAAGAGAGACAACATAAGTTTCAAAAAGTTTTAAAAAGTCTATAGGAGGATTCCTCCTTGAGCAGGAAGGCCGATGTACTCCTTTTTGTCTTCGGCCCAGGAGCGTGGGGGAAGTCATGGGTTGCTGACATAGCAAAGGTGTAGAGATGGGGGAGAAAGAGATACCTCGAAAAAAATCTCACGAACTAAAGAGATTTATATAGATTGACGTTGCGCAGAGGCGTAATAACCTACTCCTGTTGTGTGGTTGACTAAGTATGATTTCTTACTGGAATACATGTAGGAGGGAGCTCTAACTAGATCTCCCCTTTTTCTCTTTTTTGCCCATGCATATTCTTCTATCTGGCTCTGTTTTGAGACCTCGGTTTGTTTGAGCCCTTTCTTCATTGTAGGCATGCCCCCTTGTTTAATATAAGGGGGATGCCATAGTGGCACGGATGGGATTGCTACAGTAGTCTAATTAATGTGAGTGGAAAGTCTTTTCGATGGGATTAATGGGACTGGGCAAAGGTGTGTCTTTTTCCATGGAGATGTCAGGAGACATCCCCTCATCTTCAATGTGGCATGGAGAAAAATCATGTCACAATGTGCATGCAGCATTGATTGTAGTAGGTGTAGCATTAAATCTAGCAGGTGAAACATGTCAAGGGTCTCATAAGACCCTCAAGAAGGACCATGTTGCCTTACCTAGTTGGCATCAGGCCTAGGACATCGAGTCGGCGGACACTGTGTACTGTGTCAAGTTTGGGGCGTCCAACCCCTCCTTCGCGGAGGATCCTTCGGGCGGAGGACCCTTCATGCAAAGATCCTCTAGGTGGAGAAGATCCTTCAGGCGAAGGATCCTTCGTTCCATAGAGGATCCTTCGGTGCTGTGAGCTACTTGTGCGGGGACCCTGATTTCCATAACATCGACAAAGACTATCATAAAAGATAGTAGACCCTAGCCCCCAAATCTGCATGACTCATTCTACACGGTGAGTGGGCCTACATTTACATAGCACCCCCTTATACTTTCGCCATTTCTTCGCCTAACAGGTTAACCTAGAGGTATTATGCTTAGGGTGAACTGGGCACCAACCAAACACTTGGGCCTTGTAGGCCTTACACTTGGGCCTATGAGCTGAATTGTAACGGGAACACACAAATGGGCCGAAACTTTACCAATGGGTTGGGGTATTACACTCTCTCCCCCTTCAGGTTGATCTCTTCTCGGTGCCATGACGTTGTGACGTGTCCCTCCACAGGCCACCATGTATGCACACCCATGCAGCGTGGGCCAAGGCTCTGATACCACCTGTAACACCCCAGTCCCCAATTTCGTATAGGCTACTCTACACGATGAGTGTGCCACATTCACATAACATCTCACTTATACTTTGATTTGTGCTTCGTGTAAAAGGGTTAACCCGAAGGAATGGGCGGAGGCGTAGGGTGGTCCAGGTTGTCCTCGGACCAACCAAAAAAAGCCAACAGAACCCTATTACTCGATCAAAAAATACTAAAGAAAGAAAAAAAACGCCATTAAGGCATTGATGACGCAACACAATCAATTACGATTCACGACAACATCACAACATGCATGCCATCTTATGCGCGAGCCATCACGCGAGTATCCGATACACATGTGGAAGGTGAAACTGGCCTGTCTCGCAAAGTCATGGTCTCGTCATCTACTCATCTTCCGCCTTAGCAATCGGCACGATGGCATCTGGCGGATGACGGATCGTAAAATGGCGTGGGTGAAGTGCGGCTGAGTAGTTTGTCATCACTCGGTGGACCACAGACCAAGGCAGTTCGACTCTGCCTGTCCGCCACTCCGACAGTGGGCAACAGGCGGAGACGGCAGCTAGCATTCCGCATCACGCAATACCATCACTGTCACTGTCACTTAGGACTTGGTAGACACACCATGGTACCTCCCAACTTTCGTGGCGCCGCGTCTGCACGACAACGTGAGTCACGACCGTGCTCACCACGTATCGGCCCTAGCCGCTCGGCCAGACGCCGGTCCAGCGGTCCCATCCTACTGTCTCAGTCACGCTCGCATCGATGTTGCCAACACATCCACGTTGATCATCTAGCCTTCCGGTATACTTTTGGTATTATCTATACTTGCATTTTATATATTACCATCATTAGATTAACTGTGTTTGAGAAAAAAATTCGATCGAACCACCCATATCCTAAATCCTAGATCCGCCACTACCCGAAGGTACTATGTTTGGGGGTGAACTCACTTAAGCTGACCCATCCCTATCTAAACTTTCCATGTGAGACTAATCCCACCAAGAAACACTTAGGCCTACAAGCCAAACCAAAATGAGAATACACAAATGGGCTGAAACACTACCAATAGAATGGGATATTACACTTTCTCATAAGTATTCACAAAAGTAAAATGGGTATAAGTTATACTTTCACATAAGTATTCTACCAACAAATCTCATTGACCATATTGTAGATATCATATGATTCAAAAGGCAGAAGACACCAAAGCGGACATTGAGCACTCATGCGACTATATATATTTCATTATGTGTAAACCACAACTAGTTAATATACTTCATCCAGTCTTTTACTTCTTCTTTAGTACACGACATGGTCAACAAATCACATGTTTGATCAATGCATTTTCTAATCCTATATTTATAATTATTAAATGTGCAAATACATATAGGTATTTCTTTAACCACAAAACAACTAATAATGTCATTTTCCCATATCAAATTATAGTATTTGCTCATATATTATATTAAACTTTGGAATCAATAAGCTCTCTTAAACTGGTTAAGTAATTGGAAGTCTTTTTTCCATACAACTTTTGAAACAATCATGTGCAACCCTTTATGTTTGTTGATAGGGTCATATTATGGAAAAAAAACACATGGAGACTACAAATCATGCATGCACGCACACACGTGTGCAGTACACACAATTATTTGTATGGTGAAAATATAATATAATTTATTCATGGTTTTTTGGGTAGAAATATTATTTATGAAAATATTCCACCTACTAATAATGCAAAGAGGCAAGCAGGCTAATGGAGATATTTTGTATAACACTACTATTAGAGTTGATCACTAGGAGTGCTCAATGATCACTACATCATGCCATAAAAACAATTGTCAGAACCATATCCATTAGTAGGGTCAACTACTAGCTATAAGTTACTTTCATACCATCTAGAGATAATTTAGTTACAAGTTTTTCTTTCACTTTGACCCTTTCTTGTCTTCCTCTTAACTTCCCCCCATTTAGTTTCTCTCTCGTCGAGCATATTTGTAAATTAAGCTAGCTCTTAGCTAATTTCCCCAATTTTCTCTTCTTTCTTGTCTAGATGTGCAAAAGCAAGAAATGAACACAATTTTTTGTGAAGATAGACACAATATTTTACTTGGTTTAAAAAAAACCATGGAAATATAAGGGGTGGCTATATGTTAATAGTTACAACTTTTGATAGAAAATTCGCATGGAAGGGTTCCGAGCCTCACTTCTCAACCTATACTTTCATGTTTTCCACCCATACTCTTATTGAACTGCTAAACAATGTATTTTTTTATAAAAAAGATTATGTAGAAAAGTTGCTTTAAAATATCATATCAATCCATTCTTCAAGATGTTTATAACTAATAATTAATTAATCATATGCTAATGCACCGCTCTGTTTTTCGTGTAAGTTACTAACGCAAACAAAGAACATGGTCTTAATCTTATAAGAAACGATTGAGGGGGGGACACAACCAAACAATGGCATCCATGTCATTTATGTAAAAATATTAAGTATTTACTTTGTCTTGTTATCCCTTCCTATCGGTTTATATGACATCGCGTGCGCGGTAATCTAGCTGAAACAAAAGGCCACCATGCGTGTGCATGCATGCATGCCCTCCCAAAAACGTATAGCTAAAAGATGGAAACCAACAAGAGAGTGATGAGTAGTCGATGAGTCACCACCGATAATCGTTGCCAGATATGAATGCATGGCATCAGCTCACATGAGCAAGCATGTAATGGCAATGAAATGTAGGCCATGCGTGCATTCATGGACATTGTCTCCACGTTGCATGCAAGGTGGCTACCCACATGCTCACCGTGTGTATCCGATGGGCGGCCATCCTTCCATCACCTACCACTTCTTAATCCGCATCCACGGATGGACATGGCCCTCTCACGCTGGCCATACCACAACACCGATCAATCAAGAAGGAGCACATCTAGGGGCTAGACCACCTATGGCTTTCTTGGAGCCGCAGAGGAAGCGTCGAGCGACTATCAAGACTAGCAAGATCACAGCACGGTTCCGCCCCATCATGCCTAGGCCCATGCTAGCTAGCGATGTGGAAGATGAAGATGTCTTGTCTCTGCAGAGTAGGCGGTTCCATGGGTGCAAGCGTGGTGCCCTGCAAGGCCTCATGCCAATAGTGGACAAGAGGCAAATGAGGGAGTCATCCTCTTCTTCTTTCACTCCTCCACTCGGGCATCATCCTACAACAATTGGGGTGCAATGCATACCTGTAGGTTTTTCAAGAAGTGATCATCTGGGCAAGTCCCTAATAGGGTCTCACATTTCACCATGGGCTAATTGGCCACCACAGGTGGTAGAGAAGCGCTTCCCTATGGAGTGCGACCTGCTTAGGAAGCTGGAGGAGCCTAGGGTCACCATGCCCCGTCCTATGCGGCCCTTGCGCACTACCATTTGCATTGACACCAGTAGTATCGAAGGTGCAAACTGGGAGAAGATGCCTGTTTGTAGGATGACAGCGTTGCAGGTGGAGGCAGAGCTAGAAGCTGATATTATACCAGCTATCGTCTCAGGCCCTAACAACCATGTCTGCCTAGTTAACGATGCATACAAGGCGCTAGTGGGGCAACCAGTTTGTCCGTGGCTTGACTCCTTACCGTGCACAGGCACATCACGACGGATCAATGGCGAGGTCTACCTTGATGTGAGGAGGTACACAGCCACTGACCAACCCATAAGGGAGGCCGCTGGAGGGGCCTTCTCATGCAATTCAAGGATCTCGTGGGAGCACAATGGAAAGTTGGCCTCCGTGGCTGCATCCTGCGATGTCATGCGTCTAGCGTGCAACTATAGGGAATATCTTTTTGTCTGGAGATTTGACACCACCAAGGGCACCATATTTTATTCTCCAATGTAAGCATGCTTTCATATTTATGGCTGTGATTTTTCAAAGGGTATGTATGTGCCTGTGATTCTCCCATATGGTCCAAATAGTTCAGATTTTTTTTTTGTAAAATTAGAAAATAATGTTATTATGTCATGCATCCTCCCAAAAGCATGCCATATCAAATTCGATTGAGATCAGTCAAAAACAACAAATCCAGCTTTCAATGTATATAACTTTTGACTTCGCACATGTGGATGGATATATGACATAATTATATATGCTTCTTTTTTGAAATTTTCAAATCTATTTGGATCATTTGCAATCAATGATGGCAAATGCTACTGAGGATTAAAATTGTTTTGCATGCATGTTTTTATTGTGTGAGCAATATTATATCATGAAGTGACTAAGATGAAATATGAAGCTTTTGTTTGTTAGGCTTAATTGTTTGAGATGTGACTTATAAGCCATAGACGATTTTGAATTTTTAGAACTTAATTTTGACGTTAATTTAGGGTCTGTTTGTCTCTGTGTTTTGCAATCATGACATTTGGATAGCTAAGTGTACAATATAAAGAAATTATCCTAAAATTATTTTTTGCTGATTCATTCATATATGTTCCAAAAAAAAAACAATCTTCACCCTATAAGTAGTGATACTAAGATGGGGATTATCCCATATTCTAAAAAAAAAATCTTCGCCCTATATGTAGTAGTGACTATAATTTGTTGTACAACATTGACATGTCACACTAACACTTTTTTCAAACATAAGTTGAATAAGAAAAATCTATCAGTGCTCTTTAATGAATGGGAGTTTTTACAGTTTATGTAAGCAAACTATTTTTTTAGATAAACCATCACAAACTATTTTCATTTTGTCCTTTGTTTCTTAAAAGCTAAACCAATTATCACAAAGATTGCATGACAAAATGACCATCGATCACATATTACAAATTAACAACTTGAAAACTACTTAGAATAGATATCAGTGTAAATATAAAGGATGATGCTGTAAAATAGAAATGATAACTAGAGATATCTTAATTCTAATAAAACAGATAAATAATAAAAGAATGAAAAAAATCTAACCCAAATAACAGATTGAGCAGTTGCTAGCACAGAAAAATGTCATGTCCCCAAAAACATGTGTGGTACACCGTATTTAGCATTTTCATTTTTCTTCTCATGTTGTGGCTTTGCTGCATATTATAATCATATGATCAATTTGAGCATTGCTCTTTTCCTAGTGCCTTATCCCTCTTAGGGACATCACACCAAATCCTGCATGCTTATACACATTTACGTTCTAGCTACCATACACTAGTGTGCACATCCATACTCATCTAAGGCACAAGCTCAGCGTAAGAGGCACCGGCAAGAGCACATGATTGTGATTATGCATATTTGTAGATGGATGTCTTGTCAACACGAGACGACATCAGTAATCGAAAGGAGCACGTTGCCGCGAGTGTGATTTAAGTTAATACTGTTCCAGCAGACGCATAGTATTCTAGCCTATAGCATTTCCGAATAAAGAAATCTGGAGGGAGTAGGGCTGCGTTCGCTGCCCCTGGTTAGTTAACTTATCCTCTTTCGTTTTCCACGTGCATGCTTCCCGAGCTGCTAAATGGTGCATTTTTTGCAAAAATTTTCTATAGGAAAGTTGTTTTAAAACATATATTAATCTATTTTATATTTTTTAATAATTAATTAATTATGTACTAATCTATTACTATGTTTTTTTATGTCTGGGATAAGTTAAGTTATCCCCTCTACGCCGAAGCCTAGGAATGTAGGTGTAAAAAGGAAAGAAAAAAAACAAGGGTATATTAAACCCAAAAGAAAAACTGGGCCTTATTTACGGCTCCCTTTCTCAGATGGGCCACCTATCTGGCTCTAACCCTACTACCCTCAGCTCAGCCCAGCAGGCAGCCTCTTTCTCTCCCCGAATCCCGATCCCGTCCACGCCGGTCGCCCACCGCCGCACGCCGTCGACGCCCTGCCGCCCGTGGCCCCGGCGCCCACCCCGCGACTCCGGCACTCGGCGGTCACCAGCACCGCACGGCCGCCCCGCCCCGCCCCACCCCGCGTCGCGGCGTCGGCGTCGCCCGTTCTCCGGCCCGCCGCCTTGCGCCTTCCACTTCCAGTCGGCGGTTGCCATCGCCGGCTCGCCGCTTGCCGGCTTGCGCCCAGCGTCCTGGCCCCGTGGCCCGCCCGGAACCAGAAGGCGAGCTGGGCCTGAGGGATCTGAGCAGCGTGGCTTGGCGCTCGGCCAGCCCAGACCGAGACCCGCGTGCAGCGTGCCTGACTGCCTGCCCAGCGCCCAGCTGCGCTTACTTCCTTGATTGCTTGGCTTCCAGAGTTCCAGTTTCACTGTTCCAGCCACAACCAGGTTTGTACTCTGTAATCAATTAATCGTGTGTACTAACTGGCTGTTTGAAGCAAATTTATGGAAACCGAATTCATAGCTGCTCCAGTGTAAAATTGGACTCCCTGGTTTATATTTTGGTTGCTGATTTCATCCTACGAAACGATCACTTGTGCATTTAGAGCACCTTGAGTCAGCGGTCACCTCTCTTAGAATCTAATTTGTGCACAGCGCTTCTGAATTTTAACTAATCTTGAATAACAGATGATATTACGATTGTCATATTCAGTATACAATGCGTTGTGACACCTTCGATTGTATGTAGAGTCATGTTAAAATGGCATTTAATCTACAGTTCATCACACAATCTATCATTTCTTGTCTTTTGGGTATTTTGGACAGTTCCTAGCTCAGAACAACCTTGCAGCAAGCTAAAAGCTATTATGGCAAACAAAAGGGTTCTTAAAACAATCACTTTTCTGAAAAGCAACTTCTCAAATCATTCTTAGACTAGCTGTTTCGTAGAAAACCTATAGCCCTCTTAAACAGAGTCTAATCGTCATTGATGTCTAGTAAGATTTCATCTTCAGGACGAGTGACAAATGGATAAAGAGGCAAGTGCCGTGGATAGCTCCTCACTACTCTGTCAGGTTGAAGAACTACAATGTGGTAATCTCCTTACCTGGTACTATTAGCTGGCAGTATTGCTGTTCAAGCTGCTTTCCTCAGCTTGTGTGGTAGTGTCATTATGTGCATGCTCGCTTCTTGGTGGCTATTATGCATGGCGGAATACTTTATATGCAGTGGCGAAGCCACGGGGTGTGTGTGGGTGGGCCTGGCACCCCCGATGACCAGCTGACAACCCCCATGTTCATCCTCGCTAGTGAGATGGACGGTACATATTGTCTGTGTGGAATATATTTTCAAGATTGGTTTCTGTCGATCTCTTTTTATTCTTTCATTTGACTATATTAGATTTCAGTCTAATGATCAATTAGTAGTTATATGTAGTAGGTTTTTTAGCTCTTGTATACCAGAAGCCATCTTTTTAACTCTATTGTATTTTAAATTTAATATCATATTAGATGTCACATCTAGTGGCCGTTGAGGCTTTAGCTCTTGTACACAGAAAACCTTTGAAATTGGATATTCAATTTAATGAAATATTAAAACTCAACTATATGTTCTATTTAATGATATATTATAGGTCACATGTTTTTTTAATAAAATATCCCTCTTATACCGTAGGCCTCTCTATTGGAATTTTCAATTTAATGACATATTTATGTCATATGTAATATATTTTTATAAAAGAATAGCTCTCATAAACCATAAGGCTCTTGTTATAGCGGCTATGACGTTGTTGCCATCTCGCCGAAACTCTGACCACACCATACATACAATAGATCTCTAGAGAAATCGCGGTACCCCCAATCTTTTAATTCTGGCTTTGCCCCTGTTTATATGGTAGATGCAAATTTTTTGGGGGCATTATCATGTTGAGACATTATGTGATGTGTACCAACTTTGTCTGAACTTCTGTAGGCCTTCTATAATTGATTAATTGTCAGTGAGGCAGAGATTTGGAATTCAGAATAGAGACAGTGTAGATGGTTAAGTTCATGCTGCTCAATGTTACCTATCAGAGATGAGTTTTACTATATGTGCTATATGAATTGCAGCCTTGCCTGTTATAGTTCAGGTGTTCTGCAAACTTTGGTGCTGATAGTAGGGAGTCTTGTTGCTTCTGCCATATCACTTAATAATGTGTGGATTACGGGCAATAAATATGTGAACTACTGAAATACTCAATTAACAATTAAAACAGTGGAGCCTAACATGTTCCATGCCAGGATTAGCTAGATATATCACCTGGACATGCCACTTTCCCATAGTAGTTCATAAATTTGATTGATATAATCTTGTAAATCTCGAAAGAAAAAAGATCTAGGTAATATTTGCGTCTCAACATTTTGGCTTCCTTTCCAGAGGAACTTGTATTACTAATATAAATGGTATGCTTAGTTGATCATCCTGTTTGTTTTCCTTAGCTGCACATCTCAAAGTTCTATCATTTTCCTTCATAACAGACTAGGCAATTCAATGTGCATGCCTTGTAGGCAAAAACTATTGTGAAATCTGAACTGAGTCAGTCTTGACTCTAGAGACATTCCTCATAGTAGGACATGCCCACACTAATGAGATCACCAGCCAAACATGCCTGATCTGTACATGCAACGATGAAATTGTAGGGTAGATAAACAATGCTGATTGGGGATTGTAATGAATCAGAAAAATGTAATAATGCATTACTTCATACCTCTACATTGCTACAAATCATTTGCGTAAATGAATAGTGTCTTACATTCTGTTTTCAATTGTAACCTTTTTACAAAGAAAAATCTACTTGTGATGCATATAAAACACACATTTTCTGCCACCATATTCTATCCTTTCCTTTCCAATGTTTCCCTGCCTTCCCAGCATCTAACCTCAGGTTCCCATTACATTGTGAATGTGAAAAATCATGTAAAAAGTTAATGTGAAAATAAACATGAATATTCAAGTGAAGCATCTATTCTACTTATTTTATGTGCAGTGTGTGTATTTTGTTTTGTGGTTTCCCCATTGTTTTTGTTTTGTTATATTCTGATGCAATTACTTGCATAGAATTAACTAATTTATATTTCATGAACAGAAAGAGATGAAAAGCAGCACTTGGAAGTATTGATCCGTCGTGTTGAGGGGCTCCAATATGGTATTTTCCTATTTAGCATTTTTACATGAATTCTCTATTGTACCAAAATGAAGCTTCCTTTACTGCAAGACATTGTTTTAATGCGCTTATGTTGTGATGATTATTGGTATAACTGTATAACTAGTAATCTAGATTACCTTTACTGCACGGGCTTTCTTATTTGATCTTTTTCTCCCTCAAATCTTAACACACGTGGTATCAATAACAATTAGGATATCAATTGCATTTGTTGATTCAGGATTCCAGGATCATTGGTCTTATTACCCCCTTCCCTACTTTTTTTCCCTCTGCAGAACTGGATGAAAAAACAGACCTAGTTGAAGTATTAACTCGTCGAGTTGAAGAACTCCAGCGAGGTATTCTCAATATACAGGATTCTAATTCATTAATCAATTAATTTTCCCATGCTGATCACTGTAGTTCTTAACATCTCATCATACAAACTCTCCATAGATCTTTGTCTTCTCAAGCAGTTCATTCAGAGGGTCTCACTTGTAGCAACAACTATTAATAACTAAAAATAATTAAAAAAGGAAAGCTGGCAGATAGTATGCTGGACTTGCTTCTTTTTATATGCATTGTGTTTTAGCTTATTTTCTGATATGTTTTAGTTAAATATCTGAAGAACACAGAGTTTTGTTTGAAATAAGTATTGTTGTAGAATCATGAAGTTAAACTGTTTTAACTTTGGCAGGAGTATGTGCCTTACCTAGATTGTTCATATGAAACTGATGAGTAATTTTGTTCCAAAGAAAAAATGCACACTTAATTTAGAGTAAATTTCAGAAAACCCCACGTTTGGTTAAAGTTGCGGAAAACCACAAGTAATATGAGTTGTGGCACATAACCCTGGGGATTATGGACCTAAGGTTTCACAAAACTCCATTCCTATGTATGTTACATATGCATTTCATAAAGTTTTTATCCTATAAATGTCTATTAATTTTTAGTTATTGATTTCATAGTACTAATAGTTGATTTAAATAATCTGCATTTTGAATAATATTGTTTTATATATACTAAATTTACATGATATTTGGGTAATATGGGGATCTATAGAACACTTTTGACTATAATGTGTGACGCCTGTGCACCCGTCATCCTGTTTGAGCCCCTCACTCCATGGCACAGCTGTGAAGCGACCCTCCTCTGCATATGAACACCAGCACTGTTCTCCCTCAGCACACTGTCTTGAGTCCTTTGAACAGCTGCACTTAATTACATGAAGTTTACATCATCTATATTGCTTGCTAGATGCCTGACCATTCGGCATGTAACAAAAATGAAAGTAAACAAAGTACAAAAGGCTATTTGAGCTGCTGCCTTAGCTCATATCTCTGTCTGAGGATCGCAACCAACTGAAGCATATTACGCTACATTTTGCATAGTATATATACGCATACACTACAACTTATTTTACCCTTTGTAACACAATCTTCCAGAATCCACTTATGCCTAGCAACACTAGCCTTTTGGTTGGGCTGAACCACACATACACATAGCAGTCTGCTTGCACTTTTACCCTCATGTGATGATACTTAGGGTGTGTTTGGTTACAGGAAAATGGGATTAATGGTTATCTTCACATTCCCCATAATACTAACAGTGGGAATTTGATAACAGGGAATGTGACATTCCCAGCATGCATGCATGAGCAAAGATTCAAAAAGATTATGAGGGGAGTAATTTAGGATAGCTACCTGGTTCAAAAAGAATCCTAATACCTCAGATTATTGGAATCTTAGCTACGCTGGAAACATATATTCCTAACTAACAATTGGGGGTAATTATAAAGGAATTAACTAGGATTACCCCATGATTACTGAGAATCGAGCTATTTTTTTATAATCGGATGCACCCTTAGATCATAATGTGGGTAAACACCTTCAGAGCAAAGTTGTTTGGTGATGAATTTGAGATTTCTGGCATTTTTGATGACTTGCTATTCTATCATATATCATGCTACAGATTTTTTGAGTGAACGGAACATGTAGATTTATTTTATAACTAATTCTTTGTTTCGTTCCGCTGTTTTATTGTGGTATTGAAATATGGGTTTGTTAATATAACTTGGTTTGACAGAACGAGATGAACTCAGGAAAGATATCGAGCAATTATGTATGCAACAAGCTGGGCCTGGATATGTTTCTGTTGCAACTCGAATGCTTTCTCAGAGGTTTTTCCATATCTTCTGTTCATAATCCATTATCGTTTACAGTAACAGTAGCAAAATAAAGCAATATGTTTATTCTAATTGTTCAGGACAGCTGCTTTGGAGCAGGATATTGAAAATCTTCAGAAGAAGTTAGGTGGATGTTTAAGAGAGAACCAAAATTTGCAAGAGGAGCTTTCTGAGGCCTATAGAGTTAAAGTGTGTTCCATACCTTCCCTCCTCCTTTCTCTCTATACTATTCTTTTATATCTGCCCTCTCTTTTATTCTGTCATTTTAAGCTTTTGTATTTTTTTATTTCAGAGTCAGTTTGCTGAATTACATGGGGCTGAGCTATCAAAGGTACGTGTTGTACATCTGGCTGTTCTGCTTTCTTTAGTATGTGTTGATTTCTGGTATAAATGAAAATCTTTCAGTGGCATGTAATTTTGTGCTTGTCATCCATTATCCACGATTAAGCAGTATAGTGAGTAACCAATTTGGTTATATTAATTGGTGAAGAGTCTTGAACTTCATGCTTTCTGCAACCGAGGGATCTTTCTTTTCGAGTTATATGGCCCAATTAATGCATCCTGTTGTAACTAAAATCTGAACAGTCATCAGATAATCCCAGGACCCTGCAAAAACCTGAGGATAATAAGGATTACTCTTTTCTTTGTATAGCGTACCTTCAAATTCAATATTAGTTCTACTTCAAAACCTGCAACGTGACAATTAAGGGCGTATTTAGTTTGCGAAAAGAAAATTTTTGGGTGTCATATCGAATGTTTTACCGGATGTCAGAAGGGGTTTTTAGACACAAATGAAAAAACTAATTTCATAACTTGCCTAGAAACCACGAGACGAATCTTTTGAGCCTAATTAATCCGTCATTAGCACATGTGGATTATTGTAGCACGTATGGCTAATCATGGACTAATTAGGCTCAAAAGATTCGTCAAGCGATTTCCTCCCTAACTGTGCAATTAATTTTTTTGTTTATCTGTATCGAGTGCTTTATGCATGTATCCAAAGATTCGATGTGATGTTTTTAGGGAAAAATTTTAGAAACTAAACAAGGCCTAAACAATATTTGTAGCCTGAGTCAATCTTTACATATTCAGGGTCTTACTTGTTCATTACTTAAGGAAATACACAAATTTTCTAAGTTCTTTTGATATGCGTTCATGCTTATCATTGAGTGATATTCTTTTCTAAAACAACAATGCAGAACAAGGAGCTAGAGAAGCAAGTAAGATTTTTCCAAAGCAGCGTTGCTCAAGCATTTGCTGAACGAGACAATTCACTAATGAAGGTTTTTTTAATTGAGTTTACTTGCTAAATCTAATTGTGCACCAGGAGAGTTGTTACTGCATACATAACTTTTGCTCTTTGTTGCACATTGCATATTTTCTCAATTGAAATTGATAGTGTGAGAAAGCAAAGGAGCAAGAAGAAGCAATATTACAAAAGTTTGCAAACTTTGAGGAAAGGTACCATAACTTTCTATTCAAAATGTTTGATAGGTGCCCTAGATTTATTTGTATTTGCACATTGGAATGCTCTAGAGAGGCTTGGTTTTCACACTGGATTATGGAATTGATTGGATGGTGAATTTTTCATGGGTTTTTGCTATTTCTTGCATAGGAAGAATATATTGAAATTAATACGTAGCAATTTTGCTCTAAGATGTAACTACTACCATTTTTTAGTTTCTTTTAGTCCATTGGGTAGGGCTCCAAACTTCAACTCCAGTGTGAGTCAGTTCTAATGGGAGTTGGAGGACATTTTAAAATTGTTTGGGCGTTTGGCTAGCCTTGTCAGCTCCATAACTCTTAAAAGAGAGGATTGTGATTTGTGAGGTGAACAATAGTACCCCTGTGGATTTGGTCGGTCGACGTCTGCCGATGGTTGTCGCCACCTCCGTCCGGCGCGCCGCCCTCATGCCTCTTGGCCACCACACTCCCCGTCCACGCCGTTTGTGGATGTGAGAGAGGGAGAGGACATGCATGTGTGTTAAGGTAGGTGAGTGGCAGTTTCGCGTAATTACATAAAAAAGTAGAGGGTAGTGGGTCTTTTGGGGTGGATTGGAGCAGCAAAAACCCAACTCTATTCCTTTAGTTCAATTTTTAGGAGCAACTCTGCTAACTCCACTCCAAAAATAGAGAATACATACCACTAGGTACAAGTACAACTCTGGCTCTAGATAAGTTGGAGTTGGGAGCTAGAGCTATGCCAAATAGGCCATTTCTTTTGGGTTTATTAGTTGTAAACCATATATCAGTGATCACTGGTACATTGAAACACTTACAAGTGCACTGACAAAGCTTTTGGTAATAAAATAATATACTAACTATGACTGCAGGAATCTAAAGGACTTGAAATGCATTTCAAGTATGTCAAGGAGTCCTTATAGCTAGTCTTTTTTAAGTAGGGCTTGTTCTGCATCTTAGTCTATTTTCATTAAGAAGAATGAGAACACGAGGCCTTCACTTTTTGATGGGAAAATGGAGTTTTATGGGACCGCTGCAGTGATGATTAAATCTTCCCCTATATTTACTATGGCATTTTTTTAAGCATGTGCTCTATCACTTTGTGCAACTACTTTTTCATTCTTCCTTTGTTAGTCCCTAAACTTATTGTTACTTATTTTATTTTTGGAATATTTCATGTACTTTCTTTTTGCATTGTTGTGTATTTAAACATTTCAGCAACGGGAAGTGAAATGCTAACTTGATATTTTAAACTCTATCCTCATTGTCCTAGAGTTTGCCTGCACAAGTTTCTGACAAGTGCAATGTGTCATAATGATTACTTATTGGCAGGACAAAAGAATATCAATCTTCGATTGATGATCAGAAACGGTTAAATGATGCGTTGCAAATGGAGTTGATGGGGCTTAAAGAGCAGACTCAATCTTCCTCAAAAGTATGTATCTTTGTCCATTACTTTACCCATTTTACAAGCAAGGAAATCAGCATAAGGACAACTGATGATCTTGGCAGTAACCTTGGTTTTAAAGTCAACTTGTTCTAAAAGACCACTAATTAGAGGAGTGGGTATGGAGATTTCTGGTAAAACTGAGAGCCTTAAAAACAACTGTCATATATCCAACCTAAAAACCAAACAGAAATCTATGCCACCATATACCCAACTAAACAATCTAGTTGGTCAATGTCATCCAGCATCTACCTATTCAGGTGAACCATCCCATACAGTTTCAACATCACTCAACCAATCATGCATCCCCAGTAATGTGTTGATGTGCACACATTTCCTTTTGTGAACTTCTATTTTAAATCTAGGATTTAGGTATTCCTGCCTTTTCTTCTTCCGACCTAGAGTGTAAATTGATTTAAGCAGGACTACTATGTATATACTATGAAATAATCACTAGCGACACCGGACTAGAAAGCTCTAAAATAAGATTTTTCACAGCTCATTTCTTTCTGATGTATGGGGTTGTTTATGCTATCATACACCTCGACTATACTCTTTAATTCAGGATCATTTCTGGTACTCTGGGGCTCCCTAACTAGGGTGCTCCAACTCATCCAGAAAATGTGCAAATATGCATTAAATTTCTCACAAGTTTTAGTTTCATGGAGTATAATTTAATTGACCACTTCACAAATTTTCTAATACAAATTTGATCAACACATCAAGAAAGAAAGAAGACAGATTGCAGTGATCAATCTTGTGTTTTCTCTAGCACTTTCCTTTCAGCAGATTTTTTTGTTTTTTGTTTCTCAATGTGTAGATTCAATTTACATTTGAATGGAAATACACTAAGCCATTAATTTTTTCCCATAATTTTCCGTTACTTTCAGAATGCATTTTTATGGTTTGGTGCATCCTAGTTGGGATGCCCCATTGGCAATTAGAATCTTCTTTTAATCAATATTTTTGATCTATCCTTTGTCGCGCTAAGTTCGTGTATTTTAAATTTGGCAAGCATTGTCACATGCATATACATCAGTTTTGTACTTGTGTTCCTTTTTACATGCAGAATTAATACCGGATTCTTTTTCAGGTTATTGAAAAATTTTATGAGGTTCGTTGTAGAGACTCTGACTGCTCTTTGAACATTAGTATTGAAGAAAAATGTTCAGTTCTTCTGGACGATTCTGCTGATAATTGGAGTTTCAGCTCAGATGGAGGAACCTCAACTTCGAAGTACATTGTAAACTTAAAGCCCTTTCTCTATTCCAATAATTCAATTCAAATTGAGTTGTTTACTTACATATATGAATTTTTGGATTCTGTATCCACTATTTAGGATACATTTGCCCTGGACAAAGCTCCAACTCTATGGTGTAAATAGTGCAGAATGAGGGGACATGTTCCACTTCTCTCTCCATAAAATTCTATTTAGATGCATATGTGCTATGATCTTTAGCTTTCTTACACAACCACCTTAATTAGATACATACTACTTGGATGCTCGATGATTATCCAGGATTTTAGCATTAAACAACTTTTGCTACTCTACTTGGTTAAGTAAAATTGTGGTACAATTTCAATTTTTTTTACTAAATGAAAGGATACAGAGTATAAAATGATTTACGTTTGGAATCAGAGCGAGTGGTTTGCAAGAACATCTCCCCTTCTCTAAGCATTTACGCATTTACGTTTGGAATCAGAGCGAGTAGTGTGCAAGAACATGTCCCCTTCTCTAAGCAACTACTCTTTCTTATAGGCATCTCTAGAAGAAGAGAAAGATTCACTGAGAGCTAAAATATCTAAGCTTCAAAACAATCTAAGAATGGTAAGACTTTTTTTCAAATGTTAGGAGAAGCATAATCTTTTGGCTTTGCTGACACATTTGTTTTTGGATGTTTAGGGTCTTGAAATTGAGCAACATTTGCAAAGAAATGCGCGAATATTAGAGAAAAGACAGGTATAAAAACTGAGATTATATTTCTTTGTCAAGACATCTTTATTAAGTGTATTTCACTTTGGAACGCAGGCACTCTATGACGAGTTTATAAGAAATGGACTGTCAGCTCTTCAAAAGCTGTATGTACAACAACGGGATGAAATTATGAAAATATTGGAAGTAGAATCATCTCAGTTGAGCACTGTTGTCAATGTGATTCAAGATAGGTTGGGTAAAATTCTCATCAACCCTGAAATCATTGAAAACCCTGTCGGAGAGATGCAATGCTGTGACAGCAGTTGTAAAGATGTGCATGTCAGTATGGATGTCAGCCCTAGCACCAGCTCTAAGGTTTGTTCGGTACACAATTCCAAGTCTATTTAGGTTCTTCCATGATCTCGATATGTGCTCACAGGCTGTAGCATACTCTCTGCAAAGCAACAAATTACCTAGTCATCTAGTACAATACAGTCATATATTAGCTTCCACAGAATTCATATCGCCATATGACTTAGTCCATAATTTTGTCAAGACAACTTTTCCAGCTTACATGAGTGAGTTGGTGATTAGTGTTGTGGGATACCTATACCGGGGGTATCCGGAGACTACACAAATACGTATGGTCAATGGAGTATCGAATAGGAAGAAGAATATATCTGTATGATGGTGGATATGAGTCTGGTACGTACCGGATTGCATGCCGTGTACTTCAGACCCAAGCCATAATCGAATTAGGATAGATCTTAGTCTTACTAGATTAGGACTCTATTATATCCATAACCCTTTCCCCACTATATAAGGGGTATGAGGTGCCCCCTTGAGGACAACAGAGATTCATTTACGCAATACAATTGCCAAGTAGGAGTAAGATATTATCTCGCCACATCGATAGCCTGAACCTGGGTAAATCGTCTCCCTCTTCATGTCTCCCTCTTCATCTTAACCATCGAATTCCGAGCCTGATAGTCACCCTGTAAGTTTATTGCCGACATCAAACGTCGACAGTTGGCGCGCTAGGTAGGGGTGCGCTATCTTTTCTTTTTTGATCTAAAACTCTTTTCAGCGAAGTTCGATGGACTTCAACTCGGACATCATGAAGAGGAAGTTTCCGCCAGGCTCGACCTTCAAGTTCGGTGGCATCAGGCTTTAGACCGACCAGTTTGGGGCGCTATCGTAAACTAACTCGAGCTCCTCCGACTCTAATGAAGAGGTTTGTCGGTTCGAGCCCGACGAGAAGGCATCAGGTCAGACCCAGATCCAATCTTGGTCACACGACACTGAGATGCTCTCCCCTGGGTCGGATCGGCAGGCAAGTCAAGGCGCGACTTCGATGGAGGTTGAAACCAATCTCGAGGCGGCGTCGACTCCTTCGGCTGATGCTTCCGAGACGCGTAGCAGCACCGGAAGCTTCGTGCCGCCTCGAGAGGTCTTCGCCGCCGGCAAGCCGGCGTCACCTTCTTCTGAAGCCAACCGGCAAGAGGAGGCAGCTCGACTAGCAGAAGAGCGTCGACTCGAGGAGGAAAAAGAATGCCAGGAGCGGGAGGAAAAGGAACGACATGCGACGCAGTCTCACGCCGCGCTGCGACTCCAATCTTGGAAGATGCAGCGCGGTCTGCTCCAAACCCAAGTCGACGGGCATGACGTCTTCAAGACGCCCCAGCAGAACGTCCGTGCGGCCGCCGATCTACTCGGCGATATCATCCAGCAGCTCCCACAGCCAGATCTACCTGTGGTATAAACCATAAACAAGGTCAAGGCCTTGGTGACTACTGCTGCGATCTAGCACTCCCTCCAACGCACGACAGGTACCCCAGCCGCTCGTTCGGAGGCTCAGTCGTCCAGATCTCCTAGGTCTCAGGCGAACGTCTCCCGGCAACCGACTGGGTCCCGGCCGCATAGCGAAAGCAGATCACGCCGGCGTTCTTCTGACTCGGCGCGGAAGAGAGACTCCGTCGAAAGGCAACGCCGCATCGACGACGAGATTCGTCGACTGGATCGGCAACGCCAAGAGCTCAGGGCTAAGAAGCGGCGCCTCGACAGGGAGGACCGCCGACCTCTGCCACAAGCTCGAACACCAACGCCACACCCGTCGGGAGGACCGTCCCCGCGACAGGGACCACCAAAGTCATAGCCAAGCGTCTAGGCATCGCATCGGTCACCCGAGAGCTCTGACACTGACATGACAGACGACGTCCCTTCCTTCACCAAGAACTTAAGTCAGTTAACTTGGCCGACTGGTTTCAAGCCCACTAGCATTAAGAAGTGTGACGGCTCCACCGACCCGAAAGCATGGCTCACGGTATACTCCATGGCCATCCGGGCCGCAGGAGGCGACACCAAAGTTATGGCTAACTATCTGCCGGTTCCGTTGGACGATTCGGCTGGACATTGGTTGTCGGGGCTCCCTAAACGGTCCATTGACTCATGGGCATAGCTTCGTGACCGGTTCATCGCCAACTATCTCACCTTGCTGGCGGCTTTCCAAAGCTTTCGCGCGTTCCAAGATCTCGTCATGATCCTGACGCAGCGCGTCTATATTCCCCAGCTGCCGGTCGATCGAGCGTAGGGCCTCCGACTTTGCCTTAGAGCGTGCCTCGATTCCCTAAACAACGCGACGTGAGCTAATGGGATTGCACACTTAGGGTAACGATCGAAGAGCGTACCTTCATGAGCTTGACCGACTTCTCGATGTATCGCTCGATCTTGGCGATGTCCTTGGAGTCATCTGACAGGTCAATCTTGACCTGCTCGGTGCGGCTCTCTCGGGCCCTTGGTGGGAGCGCTACCGAGGTCGTTGTCACGACCGGCGGAACAGACACCCTAGCACTCGGCTTCGCAGCGCCTGTGGCTAGGAGCACTACGGTGATGTCTGGCTTCGCAGTCAGTGATGGGGCGCGGCCGGGGCGATTGCCAGGGTCGCTTCGGTGGTTGGCCTTGTAACAGGGTTAGCTGGTGAAGCACAGGCCGAGCTCGGGGCGGCTGGAGCAATGGCCGTTGGTGGACCCGGGGGCTGAACGTCCGCAGAGCCGGCTGGTGCGGCAGGATCAATGTTGCTCGATCTCCTGAAGAAGCCAGGTGATATGATTTCGGCAAGCATAAGAATCCTGATCGGATCACGACATGAAAGTTGAGTCATGTTACCTTGGTCCTGTCTTGAAGGTGGGTCTCCTCAAGCGCCTCAAAGGAGGTGGGCTTGGAGAGTGAGTCGGGGTCGGAGCGTCGTTATCCTCTGGCGCCCCGGTGAGCTCGGCATCGGGATCGAACGCCATTCTCTTGGCGGTCGGCTCGTCAGCCGAAGCTTCCGCCCCCCTTTTGAGCACAGACGAGGCCCGGCTTGGGGGTAGGACAGGAATTGGTGGCGGTCCTGCAAAAATTACATAAGTCGAATATGATGAATCAGGGTAAACACCCGAGAAGCAGGAAGTAAACCTTTTGGAAAAGACAAAGGACTCACCGGAGGGCGAGCATTCCCAGCGTGGAATGGCGATGGGAAGTCGGAAGGGATAGCCGGAATAGTGGTGTTTGGGGCGAACAACCGTCGAGCTCTAGCCTAGATGGCCTCCCACCGCGACACCTCCGCCGATTCCCGAGTCGGGTCGTCGCTCCCGGTGTTATCAAAGGCGAATCGGACCTGGTCCTTTAGAGGCTGGATTCGGCGCTGGATGGAGTGACGCGTCACCCAGACGTCGGTTAAGTCGATGGTCTTCAAGTTCTCAATCAAGTTGAGCAACGAGTTCACCTGCGGCATCTCTTCGGTCGTCAAGCCTCCCGAGCTACAGAAGCATGACCAACGAAGGGAGGAAGGGGGTTGGCTAGGTTGGAGCAATAAAACCACGCCGCATGTCAGCCCTTAAGGGAGGTCTTCATAGGCAGTGAATGCCAAGCTTTTTACTCCCCTCACGAAGCTGAACGCCGGCGCCGCCCACCACCGATGGGTGATTCTGGTTGGGTTGGGGCTTAACGGCGAAGAGATGGCATAAGAGGTTGGAGTGAGGGGGGATTCCAAGGAAGGTCTCGCAAGTGTATACAAACACTACGATCTGAAGAATGGAATTGGGATTCAAGTGATGGAGGTCAATTCCGTAAAAATCCAATAAAACCTGGAAAAAAGAAGACACCGGCAGCCCGAAATCCCGCTCAAAGAATGGCTCGAATACTACTACTTTCCGCGAGTCGGGGGTAGGGAATTCCTCACCGTAAGCGCCGCGGTACCTGGCTACTTCCTTGCTCTGGATCAAGCCGGCTCCGGACAGGTCGGAGAGGTTCTGGTCGAAGATGGTGGACTGCTAGGCGTGCAGTGGCAGCGTTTCCCTGAATCCGCCGGGGAAGCCATCGGGGGCTTTCTTCGGTAGGCTGGAGGGGAAGTGTGGGTACGGTGAGCGGAGGAGAGGCTAGGGCTTTGGGCGCGGAGGCTAGGGTTCGGTGAGCACGGGATCGCTGTAGCAAATTGGGGCTACAGTGACCAGCGTGGCGAAGAAAAAGATGAATGGGCAGAGTAACGGGAGGCTTAAATGGGCTGCTAATGGGCCTAATGGCTAGAAAAATTCCGTTACCAGGCTAAGTATCGTTATGTTCCCACGCGGGCAGAGTGGGCCGAAATTTTTGGCGCTGGCATAACGGATACCATGCCATTTTTAAGGAACGTTGCAAGTTTTATGGGCGCGCCAGACGGTGATATGAAATTCGTAATTTCCTTCAAATCGGGAATCGACGGTACGCCTATGTTATGGGCCCATGGCCGCGCTCGGGCAGGCGTCGGTCGATATCGCCCATGCCACTTTATTGCGCTTTTTAGCTTATGCCTAAACTTTGAGTAAACCCGAATATACTCGGTACTAACTACTCGGCTATAACGGTTGAGCCAGTCGGCGCAACCTATCCATGGGTAGAACATAGCCGAAGGCTGTATGTCTGGGGAAACACAGCACAAAATCATTTCCAAACCACTCGGGTTCGGAAGCACTACTAGCAGTGCAGCTCTGAGTCGGAAAGCCTTTTTGAGTAACAGTCCATAGATGACTCTATGTTTAATTGTTGGGCATTTAAGCAGAGTCGGGGGCTACACCTATTAGGTGCATCTTCGATGCACCTAAACTTCTCTTCCAATCGGAGCCCTCCACAGCCTCCACAATCATCGCAGAGTACTCGGGATCACTCGGGGGCGCCTGAAAAGCACTCAGATAGTGTCAAGCATATAGCGCAGGGACAGACCTGATGATCAACAATCTGCATGGATGACTTGCGCCGCTATGGACGACTCCGGGGGCTGCTATGGGATACCTATACCGGGGGTATCCGGAGACTACACAAATACGCATGGTCAATAGGGTACCGAATAGGAAGGAGAATATATTTGTATGATGGCGGATAGGAGTCTGGTACGTATCGGATTGCATGCTATGTACTTCGGACCCGAGCCATAACCGAATTGGGATAGATCTTAGTCTTACTAGATTAAGACTCTATCATATCCGTAACCTTTCTCCCACTATATAAGGGGTACGGGGTGCCCCGTTGAGGGCAATAGAGATTAATCTACGCAATACAATTGCCAAGCAGGAGTAAGGTATTATCTCGCCACGCCGAGAGACTGAACCTGTGTAAATCGTCTCCCTCTCCATCTTAACCATCGAATTCCGAGCCTGATAGCCACCCTGTAAATTTATTGCCAACATCAAACGTCGACAAGTGTGTTGTACACCCTCGTCTCATGTGCATATGCCCTGCGCTGACAAGTTCACAACAACATGATCAAATAACAAGAAATTTCCACTGCATAACTTAACTATCATAATGTCCTATGTTATAAGTTACTGGTAGATAAGAACTTGGTAATTCAAACTGACATAATGCCAAACAAACCTAGCTCACATATGTACCAATGAACACAAATGAAAGCAATAGCAGTTCTGAAATAAACACAAATTTTCTAATATCGTACCGTGTTTAAACTCCTTAAACCATGGAGGACGGCCTTGGTTTGTCTTTAGAAAACCACACACCGCTCGAATCCTTGGTTGATAAACACTAAACTACTACTTCACTTCCTTTTCTGCAGATTGGACAGCTAATTATGGGTTCTCTATACCTCCGTTATTGACTAATAGTAGATAAGTTTTTCTGAGATAGTGGGATGTCACCAAACTACTACTAGCCATGACTTCCATAAGACATTTGACTTTCGAACCATGGGTTTCCTCTTGTTTCTATCTTTGGCAGAGCTATACTAAGTAGTCGCCCTTTGCATATCATTAGACTTTCAGTTGCTTTCTAGCAGCCTATGCAGTCAGCAACCTGCTCATGGCACATCATCATCTGAATCATGACTTCACTATTGATCAATGGTAGTCATTTCTATAGGACCTCAATGGCTGCTTGGAGATGCACCCATGATGACATTAACATATTGAAACATGATTTCTAGCTTGTCTAGGTTCTCCATTGCATATTATTAGACTGAGCACACTTTGACTTAGGCCTGCAATAAATAAGATATGATGAAAGGATGATGTTATGTTAAAACAGTATATGAGACTAGAAAGAAACACTATGAACAACCTTTGTTGGGGTGCCCACCAATCCTTGTTCTGCCAGGATCGTTTGCATTTGAACTTACCAACCTGAACAAGTTGCTGCATTCTTTAAGGTTCTTGGTTCCACTGGGATCTAAAACTGTTCCACTGGGATCTAAAACTGCATCTTGTTTTATTTTCATCACAGATTGCTTTGCTCCATCTAGTTTATAACAGCTTCAGTACTTAATTCCACAAAATAATGTGATGGGAATAACATAACTAGTGGGATTCGTTTTTAGATAGAACTAGTATGATGTGCTGGGCAGTAGCTTTTACTCAAACTGCATACTTCATTCTACCAGGGATAAGTATGGTACTACCTCTGTCCTAAGAAGACTTCATCTTTGGCTCATGTTGTTTGTCCTACAAAGACTTCATTTTTAAGCATTATTGCATTGGAGTTTGGTAATGTAGGGAAAAAACATATTGTGATTTGAAAAAATAGGTGACAAATCCACTGAGGTTTGAAAGAGTGAAGGGGCATTCTAGTCTTTGTAGCTTTGTATAGGCATATGTGAGGTAAATTAAATATGAAATCCTTTTGTGACAGGAGAGTACCTTTTACAACATTAAGACAAATAAGTAGAAAAATGTAGATATTATAGATCGCAGACTTAAAAAAATACATTTTTATAATACCCAATACCATCATTCCCTAGGATATCTATTGGATGCATATTTTTAGAGTGCCTTACCCTTTTTCGGAAGGAAAACACTTCTATCATATGTAATTACTGTTTTATGTGATTGCTTGTGTTGAAGGATGACGTTCCTTCTGATTGTACAACATTTGGTGAATCGGATGTGCTTGCTCAAGCTTTGCATGAGAAGGTATGTTCCCAGTGTCTTGCTTTCCTTTTGATTCTCTTGTGCCCACTCATCATATATGTTGATTCTTGTCAAATTTTCTTTTTAAGTTCTGATACAAGTTCCTTGGATTGAATAACCTTATGTGTACAGATGGAGGCACTTATGCTCTTCTCACAGGAGCAAGAAAGATACCTACTGGAGAAACAAAGAAATCAAATTGTTATCGAGGAGCTTCAGAAGAACTTATCTCAAGTAGTACCCTATGCTTTTCAGTTACAATCTTTACAAAATGAAGATTTCTGAATCATGGAGGGTTTCACACATTGCAATGATATGTTATAGTTTTATATGGCAGTATCATAAGATTAAACCAGCATATTCTTTATTCCTTGAGTTAGCATTTGTTGGAAAAGAAAATTTGGACCATATGGTTCATTTTTTTTCAAAAAGAATTATGGACTATTTGATTATGGGATATATATTCTTGAAAAATTAAACTTTTTCTGAAAATTCTCTAAAACTAGTATGTACACAAATAGATTGATTATACTGTTAAGTGTTAACCTTGGTTGGTAAGATCTTTCATGATTAACGGAGTGACTTATTTTGTTCTGTGCCACTATTTAATAACTTATTTGGTGCTAACTGACAATATTTACTTCTTTTTCACCCAAGTCTTCCTGTATCGTTTTCTTGGATATAGGGGGAGATTGAGGTTGATTTAGGGCAGCTTGATTATGAAAAGCTTGCCATAGTCTACAACAATCTCCTTAGATGAGTTTGATTCAGTTATGCGAGTTGTGGCATGATTTCCTTAGGCATGTAGCAATTCTGGATTTTTGGTTATGATTCTTAGGCTCATGTTTGACAGTCCTCTTTTTAATTCTTCTATTTGTAAGCATCTTTGGAACTTATGTTAGCATTACATAATAAAGCTGCAGAGCTTGATGCACATATGATGTGTTGTAATGGGTTTAACCTCTTATGTACAGGTAAAAGAGGAAAAAGTGAAAATCTTGGTAGAATTAGCAAAACTTAAAGAAGAATATTTGATGTTGAAGGGGTAAGCTGCTTCGGTGCTTCTTTCGCTGCTGGTGCTTTAACCCCATGAATCCATGATACTGGTCCATAACAGTACATTTCTTTCTTATCACTATGATATCTTTTTTGCTGATACAGAAATTCAACACCAAAGGATGATCATGGTGCTGGCGATAATATGAAAATCATTCCTGCACATGGTCGTCAAGGGATGTTTACAAGTATCCTGAATAGAGCATCTCTAAAACATTGGATGAGAAAAGAAAACATTAATATTGGTCATGAGTACTCTGATGAAAATGATCATACAGTCGCAAAAGATTACTCAGTGGATCTTGCAAGGTTTGTGTTTTATAATTTCAAAATTGTTACTATTATGTTTAGATAGAGGCACAATAACATTGGATAACATTTTATTTAAAATATGGTATGATGTAATATTTTCCTTGCTCCCGTTTTCCAAAAGTATAAAATGGTATGTAGGTGTAAGTCCACTCGGTAAGGAACATCAAATAAGAGAAACATTGTTGAAAATGTCTTTTTTTATACCTCTCTTTGACTGCTTACTTATGCTACATACAGGGTTAAAGTTGAAAATGCTGCTCTTTTGGAAAGTGTTGCTACTATGGAGCGCCTCACTTCTTCAGTGCACAGACTGCATATTGTGCTTATGAAGGTATACTCTTTTCTTGATAGATGCAGCTTACTAGAAAGAAGCAAAATGTTGGAAAGAAATATGGGTGATGCATGATAGTTACATGAACTTTGGATAATTTGTTACCTTTAAAACAATATCTACAAACATAATGAATGGAATCATTAATCAAAGTTATTAGATTCAAATTTAGATGTATTTCAAAATCTTTGATGATATAAAAATAAAAGCATGTGGGAAGGCAAGGTTCCATTCGATCAGAAACTCTGAAATGCAATCTTTTAATGGTTGAATGTTAAGGATGCAATTGCAAAATTCCCAATGGTCAACAAGTAAACATTAGTTAGTAGATATTACAATCTAACTTGCATTCCGTTCGGCTTGTGAGGAACTATTTCCGCTGCCGTGGTACATTGCTAACTTAAGCAAATAATATGTGCTGCAAAATCTTTACCTGCAGACTAATGATCAACATTGTTTGCAGGCCTATGAGAGTGTCAAGTCAACTGCCTCTTTAGAGAGTACTTATGAAGCATTGGACAGCCTCATAACCGAAGCAAACCTTATGAAGACAGCTGTTGGTGTAGCTCTCCCTGTAAGCTGGTTAGGGGATTCATCAGATGCTATTACGTCTGATGCGCTGCATGATCCATCTGAATCACCTAAATCATCGAAGTCGGAGAAACAAGATCCCCTCAGCTCTGCGAGCTTGGAGATGGTGGAGCTACTAATATTAGCTGCTGATATCCTCAAGGAGAGCTTTCTATTGAATAAATAGATGTGATCATCGTTTACTTCGCTACATTTTGTCTAGGTTGGAAGGATATAATTTGATGCTGAAAAGGAGAACCGTTTGGTGTATATAGGACAGTTCTTGGTGTATTTGTTTAGGTCAGATGGACTAAAATTTAGTCCCCTTTGGGTTACCATTTGGTGTATATACGTCAATGCAATTATTTGGAATATAATCACATCTGTCCAATAATAACAGAATTACTCCGTCCGTCCATACCAAATAAGGGTTTCTAGTTTGTTCAGCGCAGTTTAGGGTCGAGGTGAAACTACATGGATACTTTTGTGAGTTTGTTAAATACCACATTTAGCTATGCAAATAAAAGTGTGCAATAAATGCAGTCGTTGGGCAAATCAAAAGTAGCACTCTAAAATCTCTTACATTTGTGGATAAATAGGAAAATTATAATCCCTTATATTTTTTAGTTCTAACACCTGAGTACTACAGTTGGTGATTATCATGCCCTAACTCTCCTATATATCGGATATGGTACTCATGACTACACATGATAGTTGGGTATCGTATATAATTTTCTATGGGTATCATATATGATACATAAGAGCATCTCCAATAAACTTGATAAATTAGTCTCTCCAAATACCTATTTGGCTAACTCGCCATGTCATTTGTCCAGCCAAATTCGTTGTTTAGTCCAACAGTCTCTCCATTCATCCTATCTGTTTTAAAACTATGACAGTGGGACCCACATGTCAGCCTCTATCTCTATTCTTCTCGCTCAATCTCTCCCTCTTTCTTTCTCTTTTTCAATCTCACTCTCCCTCCTTGTCGAATCAATACCAGCACGGATGTAGCGGCGGCTGCTCGGCGACGACGACAACCGCCACGGATCTGACAGCGGCGGCTACTCGGCGACGACGACAACCGCCACGGATCTGACAGCGGCGGCTACTTGGCGACGGTGACCCCCGACGGCGGCTGCGGCTGCTCGGCGACGACGACGGCTGCTCAGCGACTACAACCCCCTGACGACCTACTCGATCTGGCCTCGGATGGTAGACCGGTGGGCCCATGTGTGGGTCTATGTGTAGGGCCCACGTTTGACAAGTGGAGTAGACTGACTAAGTTTGGCTGGTAAGGAAAGGAATTTGGCCATCTAGATGGCTTGGAGAGTGGGATGGAGAGACTTTTGGAGTGTGATTTTTGTTTAAAATGACTAAATTTGGCTTCGGACATGGTATCCATGGGTAGTAGATATGGTAACTAAATATATACCGGTATGGGCCTAAGGTAAAAAACTTGTGTTAGAAATATATCACGTTACCTAGGTATCAACCAGTTGAGATAAACATTAAATATTAGATAGAAAAGAAAAATCCATACCACTAATATTATTATATTTTATACCGCTGATGTTTAATAAATTTAAGTCATTCATAATAGAATCACAATAAGTTCACACTATAAGCAATCAAGTCCTGAATGGAAAAAAAAAAAGAGAGAGGTTGCATGTTCAATGACAAACCTGTAAAATGCAATATATCCAACTACAAGGCTACGCGTCCCTGAATCATTTATCATATGGATCGGCTATCTAATCACGTGATACATGCCGAAACAGACAAAGCCTCCGTAGGTCCTACCTACATGATGTCCCATCTCGATAAGAAGATAAGTCGGTTGATAAAGCGACGTTGGGGATCTAAACTATAATTATTCACGGATGATACGTCTTAGCAATCATTACACTAACTTCAGAGGCTATCATGAATCTCGACCCATGCACAGTCAGCTCAACCACGAGGGTGATTATTCCTGCAAGCAATCGTGAACTAACAAGAACAAGATAAACAAACAACTCAATTTGTGAATTAAAGATGAATGATTAAATCAACAAAAAAGTATCCTAGATAGGGTCCCGTAATGAACAAACCGACGTTTTAACCGATCATAGGATTACATACCAAAGTAGTGAAACTAAACTTTAATCTAAAAAAACTTAAATTGTTCTATGGTGGCTAAGAGAAATATATAGGTGAAAGGACGAGTTGACGTCGTCCTCTAAACCTTAATACACATATCAAACGAACTCAACTGGATACATAGTCCATTGGACCTAGCTAGGTTAGGTGATGCAGCACCGTGGACATAAATATATGTTTGTAGTAAAACGGTGATTGCAGCCTCTCTAGAATAGATATGGACGTGAGGCCGAATCCGTTTGAAAGTGGAATTAATAAGCTTTTTATGAAGTACATGCACATCCAAATTAGAGTTTGTATGAAGTTGTGCTGGTTGTCAGAAGTTGTTGTTGTCCTGTAGTCCGAATCTAACCCGCGTGAATCCTCTTCCATTTGGTCCTCTCCATCATTTCTAAGTAAAACAAGAGTACACATGTCTCCAGGATATAAATAAGAAGGATATGATTCAACAATGAACTCGGTTGATAGTTGAGGCAATATTCACGAGCGTGGAGAATAGGACCATGAAGTTAGACTCATGGAGACGCAGCTGTATCACCATGTATCAATGGTGGTGATGTCCTCGTTGCTAACCGACTAGTTAATATGGATGCGTTCTATGCGAGACATGGTTCTTAGTAGAGACATGGTAGGTGCACTAGGATTGGCTACCCATACGTTATTTTCATCAATTTCATATTGCATATGTATCCCAAGAGGTTAGAAATATCATAACCCACGGGATCATGTTTTGAAACAGGATGATTCCGATGAGGTATCAAATACGATACCTTGTCAGTATCAGATTTGATATTGGAAACGAGATGATTTCGATGAGGTATCAACGACGATATCTCGCCGGTATCAGATCTAATACTGGAAACAAGATGATTCCGACGAGGTATCAAACATGATACTTTATGGGTACCAGATCTGATACTGACAAAGAGTGATTCTCACAAGGTAACAAACATGATACCTCTCGGTATCAGGTCTAATACCGCACCAGTATCATGTGATATTAGTGCGGTAACATCCGATGCTCAGTTAATATCACCCAAAAGCTGTTGAATCCTCGTGGTCATCGTCGCCGCTTATCATGCCCAGAAATTCCTCACACGAATTTCTGAACTTAATTGTGTATTAAAATCCTTGTTTAGGACCAGCCAGGGTACACAAAAAGACAATGTTGATTACACAACCATCGTTCTTAGAAACAACTGAAAATAACAATTAATCTAACGAAACAATGCAGCGAAAAGATAACATAGACTAGCTCCAGTGGGTACGGCTCCAGTCCACAGGCAACGCTTTGACGGCGGAACAGCTCACTCCTGAGAGTCATCTCCATCGGATTCCACATCTAACTCTGAAGAGGGAAATTGAGCAAGACTGAGTACAAACCACCGTACTCAACAAGCAGCACGGAAAAGAGGGTAATAAATGATGCAAGGGATCAACAAGGATAGGCTATGGTTAGCTGCAGTAAAGCAGCATTTAATAACTCACAGAGATTGAATAGAATAAAGGTAATTAAGTGAAGAGTGAAGTGCACCAGCGGTCCCTAAACTTGCGTGCATGTGTCATCTAGGTCCCTGAATTCTCAAAATGTATTTTTGGGTTCTTGAACTTGTCCGGTGGTGTCATATAGGTCCAAATGGGCTCCGACCCACTCCATCCGCTGACGTGGTATGCCACAGTGGCGCCTACGAGAAGGGAGAGAAAAGAATAAGGAGGAGAGAGATACTGACATGTGAGACCCACATAGCCCCGCCAACATGTAGGTGCCACCATGACATGCCACGTCAGCGGATGGAGCGGGTCGAAGCCCGTTTGGACCTATATGACACCCTCGGATAAGTTCCGGAACCCAAATATGCATTTTGAGAGTTGAGGGACCTAGATGATACTTACACACAAGTTTAGGGACCGCTGGTGCACTTCACTCTTAAGTAAATAAGCGAATAAATAAATAACAGTTGTAAAACACTACAATACTGTCCAACATTACGCCATGCTATGATAGGCCCAACCACTACTCAACGCTACACCACGTTGTAGTAGTCCCAAGTGAAAGCCAGTTTACCCAAGTCATTAAAGGTTTAACTAATCACAGTGAAGCTGGCAGCTCGCCTTTAACCGTTGGCATGACTATTTGAATAGATTTACTCTGATCAGAGGTGTACTACTGTACCCACAAGACACGACTCCACTGCACTTCAACGTGCGCTGACATACCACCATGGTATACCGGAAAGGAGACTGTGATAGGACCCGTCACATAACCCTTCCTATTTAATCGCACCGCACTTCAGGTTTCGCCCCCTCCTTTACAACAAGTCGAGTAGTCCCCTCTTGTGCCTTGGTAGATCTGGAAGCAGCAGAGGCCATCGTTACACTACGATGTCCCGTTCATACTCCATCATGCCCACCCTTGCCTTGGTACGTCAAATAGTCCGAAACCATGCTTCAAATCCCACCTTACCCATTTCAGCATGTGGTTAGCACTAAGTTACTTTCAGGGTTTCTCATGAACCGGTCCTTAATTATCATGGGTACGACTCTCAAAACCCTGCACCCACAGCCCACCATTATTAATATTTTAGTTGGTATTAACCCGAACCGGGTAATGAATCATAATTAACAGCTATTCAGAACTAGTAATGATTAAAGTATGATCCCATGATCTACTTGTTCTAAGCATAGCTAAGCATTATCCTAGGCCTAACTCTACTCAAGTTACCCCTGGTATGGCATGAATAAAGCTGGATAAACAACGACATAATAATAGGTTACCCGTAAAAATAAATACAATAAATACTTTAAGTAAAGCAATGCATGTTTGAATAAATAAAGCAGAGAATTTGCAATAATGGGTACAATATGATCAAGATGAGTGCCACTTGCCTTGCTCTAGTCCTTGAGGGGTACTTCGGCGACGATCTCGAAATAAACCGGTGCTTCGACGGGGTCCGAATCTAAGCGACAAATCACAAAAAATAAATAAACAGGCACAAAATCTACTGAAACAGCAAAAGAAAGTATTTTTAATGGATTCTGGACAATTTTATGAATTTAATGAAATTTGAATGGACTTAAACAGAGACCGGATGAATTAGTTATGAATTTTAGAAGTTTTCTGGGTTTTTAAACTAAACAGAAAAGTCCTAAATCAATTATTGCGCAATTAATAGGGCTGCTGACGTCAACGGAGGGGTGAGGTGGCGGCTGATGGGTGGGCCACCTGTCGGCGGGTGAGGGAGGGAGGAAGGGGCTTACAAGTGGGCTCGAGGGGGAAGAGAAAGGGGAAAGATAGGTCAGCCGGGCTGGTAGATGGGGCCGGCACGGTAGGGAGAGAGAATGGGAGGGGGGAGAGACATGACGCCGGCGTCGGGGCGGTGGGGAGCGGCGGCGCACCACGGTGCAAGCGGCGGGCGACCAAGCGAAGGCGAGCAGCGACGCGGCCCCGACGACGAGCAACGACGCGCGGCCGGGGCGGCGGCTAGGGATGCCACACGGCCGAGCGACGCGGGCGACGCGAGCGGCGCCCGATGACCACGATGGCAGCGACGGCGATCGCGCGGGCGGCGTAGGGAAAACGGGTGTCACGGGCGCGTCGGCGATGATGAGGCGGAGGGGCTCGCGCCGGCTAGGGCGCGTCGATGACGACCGGCGGCGCAAGGGGGTGGCGGCGACGCACGGAGTCAGTGGCAGCGGCCGAGAGAGAAAAGAGGGAAGGAGAAGGGAGAGGTGGTGCTCACTGGCGAAACATGGACGGCGACGAGTTGGCGTGGACCGAAGACAGGTGATGACGGCCGGCGGCGCGGTTGATCGATGGCCGCGGCGGAGATTTGCTTGGCGGTGGCGACTCGGGTATGGCGGCGGCTCGAGGAAAACGGGAGCGGCGACGCGCGGGGAAAGGGGATTTATAGGGGGAGGTGGCACTGGCTAGGGGGGTTCAGTCGTTGGAGACCGAGTTGGCCACGGTGGCGAATCTGGCGGCGGCGGTGGATTTCAGTTCAGTCCCGGTGGCGGCGGCGCGGAGGGAGTTGACGCGGACTTTGCGCGGGCGCAGGCCGGCTAGCTAGGCCGAGGCGAGGGCGGGGCCCAAGCGGGAGGACGGAGGACCGGGCCAGCTCGGCCGCGGGGAGGAAGGCGCCTGCGGGAAGGGGAGGAAGGAATGGGGGAGCTGGGCCAGCTTGGCTGGGCCGGCCCAAGGGGGAGAAAGGGAGGGGAAGGGGAAAGAAGGAAAGAAAAGGAAAAAAAAAGAGAAGGGGAGGGAAAAAATTAAAGAAAAAGGGAGGGGAAAGAAGGGAAAAGAAAAGCCCCAGTTTTACCAAATTTTAAATTAGATTTTGGGCAAAATTTTATACTATGCAATTTGAGTTTAAATTCAGTTAATAGTTTGCGAACTTCGATTTACTTTAATTAATTCCTTTAGAGAGATTTTTCTTGAATTAATTAAGCCAATTATTATTTGTTTTTATGAATTTTGGCTTAGAATTAAACTCCGGGTGTAACACTGCTGCCATCGTCATTGTCGCCACCGTCATGAGCTTCTGTTTGATTTGATTCTTTTTGTCTCTGTTTTTTGGTTTCTTGTAAGTTGTGAGCTTGTGATCAATGGAGAAGCATCGGTTTTGTAGATTGGCTGGAAATGTGGCAGTGATAACCGGTGCGGCATCGGCAAGGCGATGGCGGTGGAGTTCGTCAGGAACGACACCAAGGTCATCGTCGCCAACGTCCAAGACAACCTCGGCCATACCGTCGCATCGGAACTCGGTATGCATTCGCGTGCTACAATGTTATGGATGAGGCGCAGGTCGCCACGGCCATCAACCTCACAGTGGCATGGCACGAGGACGTCGTCAGCAACGCCAGCGTCGTGGGCTCCCTAGCGCAGCACCCGTTCGGCTCGCTCGATCTCGTCCGACTTCGACGCTGTCAAGGCGATCAACACGCATGGCATCCTTGTCAGGGTCAAGCACGCCGCGCGTGCCGCCGTCGTCGTCGTTGCCGTGGTCATATCCCGTCGTCGACTCGAGACCGTTATACCGTTATATATAGTATTCCCGTTAAAAAATTTCGAACCGAAATTACGAACACTGTTAATATCCCGTTACCGTGCTTACACGCCGAGAGGACCCACCGACGTCATATAGGGACAAAATTATGCCCTCATAATTGCACACAAGCTGCTACTCGACCCAATGTATACGAGGGGAAAAACAGAGAGAGAGTAAAGAGAAAGATTTGACCAGTCAGATGGAGTCCTTAATTAAAAGCATCTCTGTGTGTGGTCAGACATTCCAGATCAAAGAGAAAGAAAGTTGCACTCCTCCATTACCAATGTTATCATGCGGCACCAGCAGCTTCAAGCACGTCGACGACGGCCCGGGCCCGTCGGCGGCGGGTTGCGGCGGCACCGGAGGCCGGTCGCCCAAGCTGCCGGGGAGGAAGCACGGCGGCGGCAAGGCCAACCCCTACGCCGGGTGCGGGCTGGACAAGTTCTCCACCGTGCTCGCCGAGCTCGAGACCCGCCGGAACAGGATCCTCCGCCGCGTTGGCTCGGACACCGGCCTCGTCATGGTCCGCTTCGTCCAGTCCAACGGCGCGTGGGCGCCCGTCGTCGTCAAGCTCCCCGACGACGAGCACCGGCTCAGGGACGCCTCCGCCGCCAGGAAGGCTAGGCCACCCAAGCGGACGACCGCCGCCGTCGAGCCAGCGTCGCGTCCGGCTGCTCCGTCCACCACCCAGCCCCAGGCGTCGTCGGATCCGGCCAGCCCGAGCAAAGTTCCGCCGGCGAGGAGGAGGAGGAGCGCGGAGTCGTCGTTGTCGTTCTCGTGGGGGAGGATGCGGCGGCCGGCGTGCTACTGGCCAGCGGCGATCGTGCTGATGCTGGCGTGCCTGGCTGTGTTCGGCAGGGTGTTCGCCATCTGCTGCACCTCCATCTGGTGGTACCTCGCCCCCACCCTGAGCGACGGGCCCCCGGCCTCCCTAAGGAAATCCATGGAGAAGAGGAGGACGGCCTCGCCGCCGGTGAACGCCGCCAAGAAGGTGGTCATCAGCAGCCGCGGCGCGCACGAGGTTGGGAACTCGCCGAGAGGGAGGGGCAAATTGCAAACACTTTAAGTGATTAGGTTAAGTTGCATTAATTAGTGTATTTTCTTGGGGTAACCGGAAGAAACCAAAGGGATCTTCAAAATATTTGTTTCAGGTCACCTTTTGATCCTTTTTCATTTTTTTCTTTGTTAATATGATGTTTTTTTTTTACTTTTTATTTGGTTTGTAATATTGTACTCAGTCAGCCCCTTTAAATCGGAGAAGTGTGCAGTATGATGGTGTGATTGGTATGCCGATCCATATCTAATTTATATATATCCTCTCTCTCTCCCTATACAGTTCACCCACAAGGAAGGATTCCTAAAAGACCATGTTATCATGAAATTACAGCCGTCCGATCAAAACGGATTGGTTTTGGATTTGTCGACACGTGTACATAGATTTCAGCCACTGCTACAGATCAGACTATCTGGAACGGTGTAACTGTAACGGCTCAACTCGGCCCGTTACGAGTGAATTATACAGTAACGGTCCATATCGAGGCCCGTGCCTGATAACATAAACCAAATTGGTGACGGATAGAGGAGTATCTGTCACGGTTCAAGTAAAAGAGTCGTGACCAACATATCCGTAACGGTTCGAAATTAATAGCCGTTACCGATATGTACAAATCCGTAACGGTTCTAACCGTACTAACCGTGACCGATATTGGCCAATATCCGTAACGGTCCGCTTGTATAGAACCGTGACAGATACTCCTCTCTTCGTCACGGCTGTAATGTTACGAGCCGTGAGAGATATTAGTTAATATTTGAAACGATTTTCTGGTAAGAACCGTGACCTATAATGTGGCAGTATATATACCTGCATGAACTAAAGTTTTGGCTATCCCAGCCCATTTGACTCTTCACATTTTGGGTGGGAAACTTAGGGGGCCGATTTTTTGCAAAAAAAACTGCAAAGTTAAATTTAACATTGAAGAGAGCAAGGTACTATTGAGTACACTCTTGTTGCATAATTAAGTTAAGTAAGTTTACAAGTATTATATAATTGATAATGATCTTCATTTATCTTAGATGGATCGAACCTGGATGTACAACATGAATCGTCTGAGCAGTGAATATAAAGTGGACTTGGGGAATTTCTAAATGCAGCAGAAGCTGAGAAGCATGCGAGAAATGCTCAATTCATGCGTTGCCCATGCACGGACTGTAAGAATGAGAAGTCATGGAAAAGTCGAGTGCAAATACAGAGTCACTTAGTGAGAAGAGGCTTCATGGCAGGTTACGACCGTTGGATCTGGCATGGTGAGGAAGTTGAAGCGACGAGCGATGCAATAGAAATAAACGAAGATGAACACGAAGAACAAGAAGGAATTGAGCATATGTTTGTGCCGTCACCATTAGGGGGGAAAGGTTTGATGTGGACCAGAAAACGCTGGACGCAATGTTGCGAGACGTTGAGCAGAAAGAGTACAATGAGAGAGACTATGAAAAGTTCACTCGATTAGTCTCTGATGCGGAGATGATTAATCTTTTTTTTTACTTTCCATATAGATTTTATTTTATCTAGATAAATTTTCCTCTAAATCTAGATAGATTTTATTTTATCTATATTCATATATGTAAGCTTACTCTATTATGTTACTTGGGCCATGTTCGGGAGGCAGATAAGTTATCTTATCCCCTCGTTTTCCACGCGCACGCTTCCCGAACTGCTAAATAGTGTATTTTTTACAAAAATTTTCTATAGGAAAGTTGCTTTAAAAAATCATATTAGTCTATTTCGTATTTTTTAATAATTAATAATTAATTAAGTATGTACTAATCTATTACTATGTTTTCCGTGCCAGATAAGTTAACTTATCCCTATCCGGAACGAACGCGGCCTTAATAGTATTATTAACATTTCTATCTTAGACTTGGAGATTGAGAACAACTGATTTCCAAAATTGCTATATTGGGAGTTGTCTCGAAATAATTATCAGTCTAAATCTTCCTCAACTGTGTTCCTAAGATTAGGTCCCGTTTGTTTTAACTAGAGATTATTGTAATCTAGATTATTGACTTAGATTACTGTAAGTTGTATTATTATAAGTTAAAGTAGAAAGAAATCATAAATTTAGGTAATTATTTTAAAGTATCTAGGGACAATAGGTCTAAAGTCATTCAATAATCTTTTAAAAAAAAGCATATTTGGATGATGTTATCATATTATAGTGATCAGGACTCTAGATTATAATAATATGTTACCAATCCATTTGTTTATTTCAACATACTTCTAATAAGCCAGATTATAATAAACCCGAGCTGAATCAAACATGGCCTTAGTTACTTTGCCACGTAGGCAGTGGTGGGACTAGTAGTTGGTTTAGGATTTTTAACTACCCCATGTGCACGCGATCGGCCAGGACAACTTTTTATCAGCTTACAAGATCGATCATATTTTTCTTGTTTCCACAGGATCAGTCAGGTCATCTTTTCCCTTGCTACGCACCGGCTGTGATGCGTATGTTTCTTGCGGATTCGGATCAGGTACAGTCTCTATATTGACTGCAAGTTTAGCAGTAGCCAATCTGGATGGTTCCTAAGAGATCAAACGGCTGGCTCACACCATACCCCAACGAGCTATTAATATTGTCTTGTTCCTTTAACCCTCTTTCTTCTTCATGTTAAGGGAACAATTTTATTTTTTTTAACTCATGCACTTTATTTAGTAAACAAAAATACACATGTCATGAGTATCCCTCGACACCGAGAATTAAACTGCATGCACCAGCAGTTTTGCAAAGAGGACCATTGAAGATGACCAAATTATCCTAAGCTCAAGACTTTTGCAACAAATGATTTTAGAAGATCAAAAGAAGCAATCAGGTTCTTTGCTGCTTCTCCGCCTGGACTAAGACACATATGGCGATGACGAGTCGTAACAAGTTTAATATGAGTTATACCACTTCATAAATATACAAGGTTGAATTTCAACTTTATACAAGGTTTAATTAAACTTGTATATTTATGAAGTGGTATAACTCATATTAAACTTCTTACGACTCATCATCGTCATAGGTGTCTTAGGAGTTGTTTAGATGGGGCTAAACTTTTTAGCCCTATGTCACATCGAATGTTTGGACACTAATTTGAAGTATTAAACATAGACTAATAAAAAAAACTAATTTCATAAATGAGTGGTAATCCGCGAGGCGAATTTTTTAAGCCTAATCATGTTTACTGTAGCATCATATAGGCTAATCATGGATTAATTAGGCTCAATAGATTTGTCTCGCGAATTAGTCCAAAATTATGGATAGATTTTATTAATAGTCTATATTTATTATTTATAATAAACGTCCAAACATTCGATGGGACAAGGGACTAAAAATAAGTCCTTGTCCTAAACACCACCTTAGTCCAGACGGAGAAGCAGCAAAGGACTTGATTGCTTTTTTTTTTTGGATCTTCTAAAATCCTTTGTTGCAAAAGTATTGAGCTTAGGTTAATTTGGTCATCTTCAATGGCCCTCTTTGCAAAACTGCTGGTGCATGCAGTTTAATCCTCGGTGTCGAGGAATACTCATGACATGTAAATTTTTTTCACTAAATAAAATGAAATAAAATGCATGAGTTAAAAAAAGAATAAAATTGTTCCCTTAACATGAAGGAGAAAGAGGGTTAAAGTAACAAGACAACATTAATAATTCGTTGGGATCTGGTGAGAGCTAGCCGTTTGATCTCTTAGAGCATCCCTAACAACTCATCTATCTTATCCTCTATCTTTAAAATAGAGGATGAAGACTACAAATTGAGCTCCAACAGAACGGTCATCCTATCATCTATTTTTAGATGTCATCAATATTAGGAGAGAACATTCATATTTGGTGATCTCTTTCCATCCTCCAAAGAGATATAGAGAATGTTATATATGGATGATCTAATGGAGTACATAGAGATATGGATGAAACTAGTTTAGATGATCATTCATAAATGAAGATATGGATGACCGAATTTAGATGAGCCGTTGGGGATGCTCTTAAGAACCATCCAGATTGACTACTGCTAAACTTGCAGTCAATATAGGGACTGCACCTGATCCGAATGCGTTTCTTGCAGCCAAAGGATGGAAGGGAAGGAGGTCGAGCGCAGGGGGAGGTGGCCGAACATCAGAGAGGACGAAGCAAGAATGCGAGAAAGAAAATAGTGTGTACGGAGAAAGAATAAGTACGCGTAAAGCCATATCGGTTGGAGCAATTGGAAAAAAACACCTCTAAATCTAGCTTATTTTTGGGTTAATATTAGGAGCAACGTAAAATTACGAGTAAGTTTTGGAGGCCGTTGAAGATTATTTTTTAGACTAGTTTCCCAGAAATAAGTTTTAGGAGTAGAAATTAGGTACTGTTTGAATATGCTCTTATAGTAATAAGCATGATTTGTACCACTACAAATTTACACTCTACATTTTCTCAGCCTTGCAGTCCTAAATCAATGATAAAAAAATATTTTTCTTTAGAATTTCATATATTTACATTTTTTAGTGAAAGTTTTATTTTACTTTAAAAATTAGTACTCCATCTGTATTTTAATAAATTATGGATTTGGCTTCTGAGTACGCGCTTGACCACCCATCACCTTAATGGTGGCTCCATGTGTAATTCCAATCCACCTTGGCCAAAGTCACACTCACATGTGTGACTTCCTAACACCGTTCAGCCCACTCTACTGGCTATGTAGATTATGTACAATCTGTTGTTATAACTATATTACTACTTTATATGATTGTTATGGCTGCGTTTGAATTCAATTATGAACTTTGCATTTTTGCGACACTCTTCTTGAGCTCTTAATAAGAGCATTTCATGTAAAGAATATATGTAAAAGTTCCTCCTATAACATCTTTAAGTATCTACTTATAATAATTAATTCAATTGTTTATACTCTTAAATAGCTATTACAAAATAAGAGTCTCACTATTTTAGAATGTAAGACTTTCTAGTTTTGAACAGACTCATATAGATCATATATAAATGTCAATGAATATAAACATATATATACAAATTATGTATATCAAACGATAGATCTAGATACATAATATCTTGCAATATAAAACATAGGGAGTAATTCTTTAATCTATTGTATGTGTAAGTTGATAAGATATTGTTATTTATTTCGATATTATTATGGTATATACAATGTGTTTTGGATCTAACGTTTACGGTGCAAGTATGAAGTCAGAGCACGCACCAGTGTCAAATACCATTGCACGAGGCCCACAAGAAACACGTTTGTATTGTAAACTTAGACAGACCTCCTGTCTGAATTCCTATATTTTTAAAAAAGAGAGTATATATAACTATTATTTTAATTAACCGGTAATTAAGAAGTCATACCCGTAGGCGGTATACTCCCATTACGTAAAAAATGAAATATCAAGGTTACCATACGATAGTTGAATTACATACATCGGCAGCAATGATTAGCCGGTACTTAGGACATATACGACGTATGTTTTAAGCCGTCTGTATGTTATGTTAAGAAATTTGTAAAAAAAAACTCTTTCTATCTAACAGACGACCACAGCGTCTCTTCGCAAAGAGATGGCAGGAGTGTGTGCTTCAATGCTAAACCGACACCGCTAGCACAGTTACGCTTCTCGTCTATTCACTGGTACTATTGATTACCTTAATTTATATGTCAAAGGATAAATTAAATGTTTTGCAGACAAACAAATAGACAAGTCATTGTACAAGTTGCTTATTTAGTTGTCTGTGTATGTCAAATAGATAATAACCATCTATACTGTTACATCTATACTGTTGTACTTGCCCTTAGTTGTCAAATTTGACGGCCGCACAGCCAGCGGGAAAGCATTTAATGGAGTGAAAGTGCCAATTATTTACTCTAGAAGTTCAACACTACCTATGCAGGACTCACGTGTGTGCATCGTAGAGAAACTATTGGACACGGCCCCGTTCATCCAAGAAAAATTTTTAGGAGATAGGCCGTATCAACACGTATAATTACATATTTGAAGTATTAAATATAGTCTAGTTACAAAACAAATTTCAGATTCCGCCCAAAAACCATGAGACGAATCTTTTGAGTCTAATTAACCAGTTATTAGCACATATTGGTTACTGTAGCACTTATAGCTAATCATATATTAATTAGGCTCAAAAGATTCGTCTTATGATTTCTCCCATGACTGTATAATTAGTTTTAATGTTTATGTATATTTAATATTTTATTTAGATATCCAAAAATTTGATGGGACGTTTTTAACTAACCAAGCCTGAGCTGCAGTACGTTCATACCGACGGGAAAAAAAAAACAATCCATGAATTAATTCCGGCCGGTCGTGAGACGCGACCATTCTTGCGCGGCCGGCGCCCCAGCTTTTCCGTGACCAGCTTGGACGCATTAACACACGACTTGACTTCCAGAGGTGTTTGATCCACTTACTTTTTTTTAACTCACGTCATATGATATAATTAAAAGTATTAAATATAAACTATTAATAAAACTTACCACATAGGTTGTACTATTTCGCGAGACGAATCTGTTAACCCTAATTAATCCATGATTAGCGAATGTGATGCTACAGTAAATATTTGCTAATCATGAATTAATTAGGCTTAAAAAATTTATCTAATGAAATAGTCTTTATTTATGAAATTAGTTTTTTATCGGTCTATATTTAATACTTATAATTAACGTCTAAACATCTGATGTGATAAGGAAAAAAATACCTGAATCCAAAATCTACCGGTACTTTGACAATTGACATCCGCAGGTTGGTACATACTGCCTCCACCGAGAACGAAATTATTTTTAGCGGCTACTAGTTCCGTGCTAAAATATAGTTATTTTTATATTTTTAAGGGGAATTAATATTGTTTAAGAGATTAATGCTGAAAAGAAAAGATTATGTTGCCTCTTAATAAATAAGAAATAAATATAGGTGAGATGGTACGTGGGGATGAAATGAGAAAAAATTGAATAAAAAGTAATTGTATGATTTATAAAAAAATTCTTATACTGTAATACAAAATTCAGATACTTTAAATGTTTGCATTTTAAACATAGAATAATATTTTCTCAACTACTTATGCCAATATAGCGGTAGGGAGGGTAATTTTACCCAAGGTGCGGCTATCCGCCGGTTCTACATCTGATAGACACGAGCATAGGTTGACGGTTCTTTTTATGATAAACTTGTAAATATAATTACATTGTAACTAAATTATATTATAGTGTACCTTGGCTACATAATTTGGGAAACATCGGTGGTGTAGCTTATTAGCAGCGACAGCTTTTCTGCATGAGGTCCCATGTTTGATCCCCCAACGGTGCCATCTGAAATTTTTCACTTGCTATAGCACAAATTTAACAACACATCTAATGGTCTAAAAGTTGTAAGTATGTGATCATATTTTTAGCAGACAATAACCAGGTTTTATATTTTATTCGTAGATAAATCATACTTATCCGACGTATATGTATTAGTTGTTTTTTTGTCTATTTCTTGTACCCCTTCCTACTTGGCCCATGGATGCTTTTAACTTTGATGAATCGAAGTTATGCCACCTTGGTGGTAATTTATGTTAATTGCTCTTTGAACCATTATAGATAACTTTATAAATTATTGATTATGTTACTCTCTGTTAAATTACTTATGTATGGAGATATTATTATATTGGGTACCCACTAGTATACTGTGGCCGCTAGATATGGGTGCACGCGCGATGTTTAACACACGACCCTATCGGATAAAAATTGAGTAGACGAAGTCGGGTTGTGGGTCGGATATGGATTTGCTTTATCTATGCTCGACCTAACCTATTCTCATCCATGTAGCTGAGGATGAGTTGAGAGTGTGAATTAAATTTAAGTAATCAATCCAACGGTTTTTTTCAACCCCTTAAATTTTTTTATCCATAGTTCAAGCAATAGGGAGCAGAGGGACGACTGAAGTTATAGTGCAATATTTCTATCATCTTATCTGCTTTTAATCCTCAAATAAAATGTACCCTTGCCATGCCAATAGACCTACACGCCTAGAGATATTACCTTTGTAATAATGAGTAACATTTTGTTTTTTCCTCTACACAAATTTGAACCAATGTAGAGGCCAGGAAATAGTTGATGGGGAATGGGTGAAAAGAAGACCTCTCCTCATAGTGCTATGAAGTCTAGATTCTAGAAGGGCCATTCTATTGGGGAGCGTTCAATTTTCTAGATACTAATCGTTCAAGCGTACAACTCTGGTTCTTACATTCAAGAACAGCGACAAGGTTTTCGGTCGGACATCCGTGCATCACTTGCCTTATCCACTTTAGATCTCTATCTTTTTCTAAACTAGCTAAACTCATTCTTCTTCCGCATAAAAGAAAATGTATTATAGTATTATCTAAAAACAAATAAAAATATTACTTAGGTTTGGTTGTTTATAGATATTAAAGTTGAAGAGATTAATTACAAAATATGTAATGGAAGTAAATGGGTTTGATGGATGGCTGTGGTCAGTTACAAGATAAGAAGTAAAGGGACAAACCAAGATTAAATAGATAAGAAACAAAAAAGACAAGCCAAGACATAAGGAACACAGGAGTTGTCAACATGTGCCAACCTTAATTAGCTAAAAAAAAACTTGATTGTGCAAAATACCATGCACAGCTTCAGAGGCTTTCACCATGCAGCTTTGATAGGATGCAGATGCATATTTATCCCTAAATAAATAAAGACTAAAGGGAGGACACTGCTCTAGACTTGCCAACGGGGCATGTTGGAATTAAGACATACTTAGCAACTAATTTAATTCCAAACATAATCATTTGCATAACAGAATTAACAAGAATTAATTCTACGACAAGATTAGCTAATAGACTTAACAAACCAAAACTTCACAGTCATTGCAGTGTACATTCATATTGCCTATCATGGGACGGAGCCAGGATGCTGGATGGATGGTGTCATAGACTCAGCAATTAAGCTAGTGGTGTCACGCATGGTAGAATTAAGGTGATACTTAGGCTAATAAATATCCATTGGTGTCAACTGACACCACCGCCACATCAGTGGCTCCGCCGGCTATCATGCTAGCTAGTGAATATGTAACACATAGGCAAACCAGCATGCAAGTAATTAGGCTATCTAGCAGTAATCTAGCCGTAATATTTTAATCTAGAGTGACAGTAAGATGTTTGATTTTTTTTACTTATTTGACCATTTGTTTTATTCAAAAAATTATGAAAGTATCATTTATTTTGCTTGTGACTTACTTTATTATCAAAAGAACTTTAAGCACGACTTATCATTTTTATATTTGTACTAATTTTTTTTAATAAGACAAATGGTCAAATGTTACAATCAAAAAAATTAAACATCTTACATTATGAAACGGAGGTAGTACATAACAATTCTGGACTAGATAAAAAAGGGTTCAGTGAGATGGATTTAAGGATTCAACACATATATAGGGCCCGTTTGGCACAACTACAACTTCCAACTCTAACTTAACTGGAGCCAGAGATATGCCAAATAATACAAATTCTAATTTTTTAAGAGTGGAGTTGGTGGAACTGCTCCTAAAAAATAAACTACAGGGATGGAGCTAGGTTTTTATGCTCCACAGCTTCACTCCATACCAAAAGACTCACTACCCTTTATTTTTTTTATTATAATTACTCGAATCTATCGTTCATATACGCTAATCTATTCTCGTCTCTCTCCGTATATATTCGTAGCGGCGACACGTTCTCAGCCGGCGGCACTCGCAGGCGGCAGTAGCGGTGTGCAGGGCGCTGCGGCGGGCGGCGCGCAGCATGCATCGGCGCGGCAGTGCGCGGTTGGCGAGCGGTGCGCAGGCTACATCTACGCGGCCGGGCGGCGGCAGCACTAGCCTGCACGGCACGGCAGGGGCGGCGGCAACAGCAGAAACATCGTACAAGATATTCTCTACCTTTTTTCTGATTTTTTCTATATGCAAACTGCAACCTAAGTACCTATTAAATGATTTCATGATTGCATTATTTGATTGTTTGATTATTTGTTTATACATATAAAATAATATTGCCTATAATTTTTACTTAACAATACATCACATTATTTGATATACCATTATTGTGCATATAGATATACCTAAATGGTCATTTAATTTTAGGAGTCCTAGAGCAGACAAAGCTAACCAAACAGTTTTGATCTGCTCTTCAGCTCCCACAGGAGCAGCTCTCACTGGAGTTGGAGTTTGGAGCTAGAATCTGGAGTTAAGAGCCCCAAACGGGGCCATACTCACTGAACAGATGGATGCAAATCAACCTCTCGATGCAGTGCAGTCACTCGAGTGATTCGACGAAGATGAACATGAAGATGAACAAAAGAGTGTTTCGCCTCACGCACAGGTGCTGCAAAACTAAGAAGAAAACCGAATCGTCGACGATGTTGAGCGGCCGTGTATATTTACGCTGCCCAAAAACCTTTACAACATCACTGTGTAGTGTGTACGCGACGAAGGCTCGGAGACACCACTCACCGGGATGCTCGTTGCACAACGAGCACCACGGCCAGTTTGGAACCTACGGCGACGAAGCACGATGACAGTGGAGAAAGTAGAGTGAAGCAGAGACTATAGTTCTGTGTATATTCAAGGACGTCTCCTTGACTCCTATATATAGAGCTTAACATAAAACGGTAGTATTTTCTCTCATCAGTTATCTATACAACCATCCAGCACACATGTACTGTGTGACTAGCATTAGAGTTTGAAATTGGTGAAATAATTAAACTTTAACAGCACATTATTTCTATCAATCCCCACCAATGTCAAAGCCATATACTAAATTCTTGATTAGTAGAATAAACTGCCACCGTGTTGTTTATATACTGGTGTTTCGATAGCAGACCTGTAAGGGTTGATCATACTGTCTAGAGCATGAAGTTCCACTGATCTACAACTAGACAATGGACAAATCTTGAATTGCTAGTTTTCTGTAGATAGGTTTCCCTTGACGTCTTTGCTAGTACAAGTCCACTAGGAACCAAACCTATGGTTGGGGCGTTTAACGGTCATACCCCAGTGTCTTTCATGAGTTTTTTAGAGAGTTCTCACGTCTCATAAATTGCGACCCCACAATTGATTCATATAGGTGTGCTTTTCCGAGTATACCTTGTAGGACAGTACTACCTCGTCTTTAGAAGAACCTGAAAGCACATTAATACATGTATCATCCTACCATACAGGATGAGAGTACTGCATCTCCGACGGGAACAGGAAGAAAGTTGTGTACTCTCCGGTTACCCGTCAATTTGTTTTTACCCATTGCCTAATTCACGAGATCTCCGATCAAATAGGTTGGGTTAGCACTGTCGTCTCACATGGGTCTCAATCCCATTTCCCTCGATGTATTTTCTATCACATTACGTGACAACCCTTCTGTAAAAGTATCTACTAGATTTTTCGCCGTTTGGACGTAGTCCACAACGATTACTCCACGGTTTCTCAAACTTCTAACGGACTTTAGGAACCTTTTAACATGTCTTGAGGACTTCATATTATCATTTGTACTCTTAACCTTGATTAGAACAGTTTGATTGTCGCAGGCAAAAGGATAGCTGGGATAGGTTTTTCACCTACTAGTAAGTCTATCAAGAGCTCACGCAGCCGCTCCGCCTCAACAGTGGTTGTGTCAAGTGCTACAAGTTCATCCTTCATAGTTAATCTTGTCAAAAGTATTTGTTTAAAAGATTTCTATGAAACTGCAGCATCACCAAGAGTAAATAAGTATCCACTCGTGGCCTTGATCTCGTCGGCGTCCGAGATCCAATTTAAATCACTATACCCTTATACCCTTCAAGCACAGCGAGGTACCAAGTATAGTGAATTCCATATGATATTGTACCTCTCAAGCATCTTAGCACACGCTCAAGTGCTTCCCCGTGATTATCTCCTCGATTAGAAGTAAATCGACTCAACTTGCTAATAACATATGAGATATCGGGTCTTGTAGCACTAGCCAAATACATGAGAGATCCAATAATTTGAATTTGTCATTTCAAATTATGGTAGCGTATACCGTTGCTTTATCTTTCAATTTGTTATTTCCATTGATGACAGTGGCACATATATCAGTGCTCAGGTCACAGACAGCAGAAAACAATGCATCGCGGGTCTGCGCACGGTGAAGTCAACGGCCGGTCATTCACGTATGGCGGCGGCGGCGCAAGTTTGCATGTGTAGGGGTGAAGACGGTCTGATCCGGTAGCTTGTCTATGAAAACAGCATCCGAAATCGATCAGGGGTGAGAATCAATCGTATTTATATTTAAACTAAGACAATCGAGTTCTATATATAATTAAAATGAAATCGATTAGAAAACAACATATTTATCTTTTTGTTTTTCTTATATTCCTAAGCTAAACTTTAAAATTTTAATCAAAATTATTGAGATTTCTCGTCAAAATTTATTTCCCATTTTTAACTCTTGCATCGCTGCTAAGAATATGTAATTTTTATTTATAAATTATTTTTTATTTATAAATATATATGACAACCACTCCGATCAGTAATTTGCGTGACCATTTTTCACCTTTAGGTGCAAGGTCAGCACGACGCCGCGCCAGAGTCCGTCCTCTCGTGTTATCAACGGCGACGTTGTTGACCTTGCCGCTTCACGACGCCCTTCGCATTCCCACAACACAATCAGCTCTGGAAATGACTACCAAAGCACCTAAGGTGATGTTTAGTTTCCAAAATCTTTTTGGCAAAAATATCACATCGAATGTTTGACCACTTTTGCATACGAATAAAAAACAAATTTTAGATTCCACCTGAAAACTGTGAGAATAATTTTTTGAGTCTAATTAATCAATCATTAGCATATATTTAAAAGATTTGTCTTACGATTTCCGAAAAAACTGTATAATTAATTTTAATATTCATATATATTTAATACTTTATTTAGGTAGTGTCTAAAGATTTAATGTGATGTTTTTGAAAAAAAATTTAAAAACTACACAGGGTAATATAAGAACATCCACAACCCAATTAAATAAAATAAAATACAGTTATATGATAATTATTACTTCTTTCGTTTCTAATTTTCGTTCTAAAATATAAATATTATTAGAATACAAATCTTATATCACAATATAACTACTTTTTGCCCTACTGTTCATAGCATCAATCATTTCTCCTTTATTTTTTTTTTCTATTTTATCACCAACACCCCTCTCATACATTCCTCATTTGGACGAGAAATTTCCTCACAATATTAATTCCAACTGAACAACATATAAATAATTTTATTTTGGATAGTAGAAATATCCCAGTGATCAAACAAAAAACATACTATTTCAATCATTTGAGTAATTCTCGAAATAAATTACAATTATTTCAGGTGCCTTAACATGCCACCTCTGATGGCTCTGTTTGATGCTTATTGTAGCAATCCCCGTGGGCACACATCCAAAAAATATTATTTATGCACACATGCAAACCTCCATTTGCAGGTTATCATACATTTCGTCAAGCGAAACATGTCGCGAGTGTCCATCGAAACATAAATTATTTAAGCATTATTTACTCTTCGTATATACAAGATGCACCAACGGTTGCTTCATTAGTACGCGCCGATCACAGCATAACCTGTGCTGCTGCTAGCCTTGCAATTGGAACCCTGGATCACAAATCGTTAAGGATGTCAAAGTCCAGATGAATCAGCAGTAGTTTTCGCAGTTGTTTGAAAATACTGGGATCAACATTTATCAGTATGTTGATTCACGGAAAATTTGAAAGCGGCAGCTGACCTGAAAGGGGAGCAAGAAACGTAGTTCAGCCCAACCTTCGCGAAAAATGCAACTGAAGAAGGCTCACCACCATGCTCACCACAAATGCCCACCTATTAAAAAAAAGCAATGACAAACATCAATCGAATTGATAATAATCAAAGTTCTTCGCTTTAATTATATAATATATACACACACGCATAAAAGATTACAGTATTCCTTATGTCTTAGCTGATTAGTTACCTCTAAATCAGGCCTTGCCTTGCGGCCCCTCTCTGTGGCGATCTTAACAAGCTCCCCAACTCCCTTCTGGTCAAACACCTGCAGATAAATACGTTCATCCAGACAACGATTAGCTAAATGAGGTCTCACATAAGGAAAAAAATAATAATATGGGGGAGCCGCTTTAGGTTTCTGTCAGGTATTTGTAACCCAACTGAGAAGTTTTCATATTGAAAGCTTGATCAGGAGTGAGCTTACCTCGAAAGGGTCGTTCTGGAGGATACCCTTTGACAAGTAAGTTGGCAGAAACTTGCCAACATCATCCCTACTATAACCAAATGTCATCTGAGTCAGGTCGTTCGTCCCAAAAGAGAAGAATTCCGCTTGTTCTGCTATCTGTCATTCATTATAATCAAGTAGAGAAAAACATAAAACAGTATTAACAAATTATAGTAGAAAAACATGGTAAATAAACAGCAAAGTCGATACCAACTTACCTCATCAGCTATAAGAGCAGCCCTGGGAACCTCAATCATGGATCCAATTTTGTAGTTAATGGTTGTCTCTGCATTTGCGAACACCTTTTCGGCAACTTCACGAATTACTTCTACTTGTTGGGCAAGTTCCTAAGAAGTAACACAATATTAGTTGCTTCAAGCTCAATCAAAGTTATGCTAAAAATATTCTAAAATCTGAACAGCCTGGAATAAGCGACGACTACAAAATTCTCAATAAGCAAACCTTTATTGTCTACAGAAATTAATAACAATACATCCTAATAGTGGGAGTTCAGTAGCATTCAAGTGCTATCAAACTCCTGATATAAATGTCATAGAGCAGGTGAAGCATGTCATAGAGCCACGCAATGCCAGACAATAAACTTCTATACCTGAGGTGTTCCAATGAGAGGCACCATTATCTCTGGGAAAACTTGAACACCTTGCTCAGTCATAGAAATAGCAGCTTCAAAGATAGCACGGGCTTGCATTGCCGTCAATTCTGGGTATGATATCCCAAGCCTGAAAATGTCAAGCATATTGTAAATCAGAATCTCTGGTAAAAAAACATAAAATAAAGGTCAGGTAAGTCATTCACTTTCTTGCTAATTTCAATAAACAAGGATGGTACTTCCTTTTTTAGTAATTTATTGCAACACAAATGCATGATGAAAGTGAAGTGAGCACAACAAAAAGAACTGACCTGCACCCACGGAAACCCAGCATTGGATTTACTTCAGAAAGTTTTTCTATCCTTGTAAGAATTTCCTCCTGAGTATATACGTTGCCAGAAGACAACAAACGCACCATATCCTCAACGTTACCCTCTGGAAGGAATTCATGAAGTGGAGGATCCAAGAGCCGAATAGTCACAGGAAGTCCTGAAACACAAACATTGATCCAATAGTCCATGATCAGATGATGAGACTATAAATATTACAAGTTTGCACTCATATTAACAAAGATGAAAATGTGAAATTGTAATGTAAAAAATCCTATGATTATAACGTATGCATTAAGCACTCAATGGAAGCCAGTAATGATATTTAGGAAGTTGGATAATAAATTAAGACTGAATGAAATGATATCACATACCATCCATTGCACGGAAAATTCCTTCGAAGTCAAGTCTCTGATATGGCAAGAGGCGATCTAGTGCTACTTGTCTCTGTTCAATTGTTTCTGCCATTATCATTTGTCTCATGGCCTTTATCCTTTCATCAGAAGAAAAGAACTAAAGAACATGTGTAGCAGACACAGCAGTCAGAATGAATCCATCGCACATGCCTTGAATTAAAGAAAAAGCAGTGTACCAACCATGTGTTCTGTTCTGCACAACCCAATCCCTTCAGCACCGTTATTTCTTGCAGTCAATGCATCCGCAGGAGTGTCAGCATTAGCCTTGACCTGGAACATCAGGTATACATGAAAATAAGAATAATATATGGATGAATAACTACATGCTTTTAGTCAGATTTGAACGGCCAAGGAACGATGAAGTTGGCAATGTTGGCTCAAAAAGTTCTTTTAAAATAATTTTGTTGGGGTTTTTTTACCTTGAGTTTCTTAACTTCATCCACCCAAGCCATGAATGTTCCCAAATCACCGCTAAGTGCTGGTGGGGATAGAGGCAGCTTGCCCAAAATGACCTCTCCAGTCGAACCATTCAGTGACATCCATTCACCCTCACAAAGCACCTTGTCGCCAACCAGTACCACCTGCATATACAAAATTTATACAAATGTAAACAAACTCCTCCCAAACAATTCAAAAGGGTCAAATAAGCTTCATTCATACCAACACATTCCAACTGCTTCCATTATGGCAAGCAAAAGCATAATAGAATCCATGGTTTTAACGTTAATCACCTTTTCAGCATCATTTACACGGATACCCGAGCATCCTGCCACACAACATTTTCCCCATCCACGGGCTACGACTGCTGCATGAGATGTCATACCACCTCTGGCTGTAAGAATTCCAGCAGCCGCATTCATGCCACCAACATCCTCTGGGCTTGTTTCAGTCCTCACCTTGAGTTTTAGATAGGAGAATGTTAATACTATGATCAGGAGGCAAATAATTTGACCTCATAGTTTCCAAGTTAACCTATAACAGACTGAACAATAAATCCAAATAGCAAAGGTAAATACCAGAATGACAGATTTTCCTTGTGCATGCCATGCTTCGGCATCATCAGCTGTGAATACAATCTGGCCTACAGCAGCTCCTGGTGATGCAGGCAAACCTGTAGCAATAACTTTGTCTCCATATGATGCCGGGTTCTCAAACTAGATTAACAAAGGCAGAGAAAGAGTGTAGATTAGATCACCATCAGTTTGATTTGTCATTACAAATCTTACCGAAGCATAAAAAATGTACTATGCAACCAACCTTCAGGATCATATTGATTTAGAGGAAGACATATAAATGTATCACTCACTACATGCTAAAGTTGTATTCTATTTTGTTCATGGAACTTGAAATGAAGCTTGGCAACATATTGCCATCAATAAATTAATCGTGTACAAAGTATGCAATACAACAGATAGAACAAGTGGTACCTGCGGATGAAGAAGCTGGTCCAAGTGCCGTGGTTCCACCATCTTAATGGCTGAACGGCGGTCAACCAGTCCCTCATCGACCATGTCAACAGCAATCTTCACAGCACCTTTGCCTGTGCGCTTCCCTGTTCTGCATTGCAGCATCCAAAGTCTATTTTCTTGAACAGTGAACTCAATATCCTGTGTTACATGAGAAAACAAGTTCATTTGAGGCGAGCAAAAATCAATTACCAGAAAAACAGTAAACTCATTATAAGCAAGCTTTGATTGTAATATCAGTCACATGAAAAACAATCCTGTTTATGGAAAGCACAGAAAAAAGTTTTAATAAGTTCATCCTCATGCAAGGCATCTGAGAGTTAATTGTAATTTTGTAATCTTCCTAGTTACCTTGGCAAGGTGAACATAATAACAACGGTATTAACTCTCTCTAAATTTAAGTTTTATTTAAAAAAATTGTACCAACTCATTCATCATTATAGATAACTTTTAAAGACAAGGTATTTTAATTCTGCTCTAATCATACAAAAGACACTAGAATGCAATGGCCATGAAAAGGAATTAGATAAAATTGTATATTGTACCATCATTTCTTTATAGTGGCTTTCCAAGATTTTGCAATTCTCGACCAGTTCTGCATAAGGCTGTGGCATGCACTCCTTCATGGTATCAAGATCTTGTGGAGTTCTAATTCCAGCAACCACATCCTCACCCTACAAAAGAAAAAAAATACGTTAATTGCTCATAATCCATTTATCTATCGATCCAAGAAATACATAAGATGATTCAAACAAAATATTTTGCCTGATGCAACCTTTGATCCTACAGTACCTATGAAGAGTTAAGACTAAAACTAACAGCATAAAACAATATAAAAAGATCATGTGATAGCTGATAACTCTCCTTGTTAGTTCAGTGTTTTGCCAAAAAAGAGGGGTCAAGTAATAAGCAAAACAGAGAAGGGCTTGGACCAGTTACCCTGCATATCTGTACCTGAGCATTGACAAGGAATTCACCATAAAGTTTTTTCTCTCCAGTACTAGGGTTCCTCGTGAAGAGAACCCCGGTGCCTGAAGTGTCACCCATGTTGCCAAAGACCATACACTGAACATTCACAGCAGTACCCTTTAACCCAGTGATCTGGTTAATGCTTCTGTACTTCTTTGCCCTCGCGCTATCCCATGAGTTAAAAACAGCCAACACAGATAGATGCAACTGCTTCTTTGGATCTACATACATTTAGGGGCCAAACAAAGAACAGATAAATCAGCTTTCTAGATGTAGCATCACCAAACAAAGCATATGACAAACTTAACTTTGCATGTGTATAGATATGAACATACATACCTGAGGGAAATTGTTCACCTTTGGCCTCCACATAAACATTCTTATATTGGGCTACAAGTTCTTTCAAATCCCTGGCAGTCAGCTCGGTGTCGTTCCGCAACCCTAAAGCTGCTTTCATGGCCTCAATTTTCTCCTCGAATAGTGAATGCGGTATGTCCATAACCTGACAAGATTCTTCACTATCAAAACATTGAATTCGGTACAAAATAAAATTGCGAAAGAAATTTTACTGATAACTATCGCAAGCATGCGAAGTAACTCGCAAATTGTACAAAATTTTTTATTATTGAAAACTAAATTAAGCTGAATTTATGTCAATTTTCCATGCGTTGCAACATGAAAATTAAATCAGATCCCTAAAAAGAAATGTACAGTTACAACAAAAAAAAATAAAAATACACATAGGTTGGGGGCATAAACCTAAATCCATCCCTGCGTCTGTAGAGAATCTAGTAAAAGAAAGAACGGAGAGACCTCGGACGCAACCCAAAACGCGTCGCGCCGCCGTACGCCGGTTCAGCGCGGCCGCAGTGAGCCATCTCCGGGGATGGCACCCCCATCGACGAGGGGGCTGCGGCTGCTGCTCCACCAGCGCGACACATCGCTGGAGCCCGCGTTTCGGCAAATGATCCACAACGGGCGATCCGATGGCACAGCCAAGGAAGGCGCGTCCATCCAGGCGGCTCGCTCACCGGAGTTGTGGCGAGAGAGAGAGAGAGAGAGAGATTTTCCGAGCAAACGGAGAGAACGAGAACTGGACAAAGGAAGAAGACGACGAAGACAAATAAATAAATGGGCCGGGGTGGACCGGGCTTCCTTTCACCTAGTTGCGGCCCATAAATGCAGGGAGAACTCTTTTTTTTTTTTCCCTCCCTCTAAAAACAGAGTACTCAACTTTATAAATATATTGTTTTTGATACTTATCTGTTTAGAAATGAATTGAAAAAAAACATGTATACATAGGAAGACAACAAAAGCATGTACATATGCAGCAGAAAATTGGAATGTCATATGGTAACAAGAAAAAATATATAAAAAAATAATAGACAAAGATGATGGATGGATACGTACGACGTTGCCGAACATGTCGAGGAAGCGGCGGTAGGAGTCGTAGGCGAAGCGCTCGCCGCTGCGGTGGGCGAGGCCGGCGACGACGTGGTCGTTGAGGCCGAGGTTGAGGACGGTGTCCATCATGCCGGGCATGGAGACGGCGGCGCCGGAGCGGACGGAGAGCAGCAGCGGGCGGCGCGGGTCGCCGAGCACGGCGCCCATGTTGCCCTCCACCCACGCCAGCGCCGCCAGGATCTCGTCCCACAGCCCCGCCGGCATCGCCTTCTGCGCCTGGTACTGCTGGCACGCCTCCGTCGACACCGTGAACCCCGGCGGCACCGACAGCCCGATGCTCGCCATCTCCGCCAGGTTCGCCCCCTTCCCTCCCAGCTGCATGCCACCAATCCATCCACATACACATGTTAGTTATTCTCGTTCAATCCACGCGACATCAAAAATCTGATAGTACGCACCAGGTCTTTCATGGTCTTGTTGCCGTCGCTCCTGCCCTTGCCGAAGTGGAACACCCTCTTCTCCGCCTCCGGCGCGCCATCCCGATGAGCGGCCGGCGCCATTGCTCTCTCTACCTCAATTACCTCCCTGATGCTTTAAATTGGCCCTGATCTCAGTTTCACTTTCAGCTAGCCTTGCCAGCTTTTTTTTCGAGCTCGCTCGACGGGGCAGTGGCACGTATATATACACACACACACACTTAACAGTAATTAATTAAGCGTCGGCGGTGGGGCCCACGTAGCAGTAACTAACAGCCGGTGTTTTTTTCTTCCTCACCCGGTATCTGTGTACCGTTGCTTGCGTGATCGAGTTGGGCCGCACTAGGATATCCCACGGACGGCGACGGCGACGGCGACGGCGACTGCACCGATCCATCCATCTCTGCATGCACGACACCACGACGACGTCGACGTCGACAGCCAACGGAAGGCCAAAATTAAAGCCTTAGTATGAGTCTCTCCTGCATCAGCTGACAGCGTCCGTACCAGTTCAATATGCGAAATCCGTGTCCATGCGGTGGACTCATACGTTGTGAGCTAGACCGCTGGTAGTATAGTATACATACGTTGTGCTAGCTAAGCTAGACCGCTGCTGCACGCACCGGCCGGCCGGTGAATGTTTAGTTAATCAGTTCAACCCTATCCATTTGAGGCTCACTCACTAGCTAATATAGCTACAACTACATTCCTCTGAATATTTTGTACAGTACAAGAGATCGATCGATCGATCGATGGCTCTCTCATCTCCATCCATGCATGTAGCTAGGCATTGCAGTATCATGTACCGATCGGTTTGTCGATTTTTATTTTTTGCCTCCAACTCAATCAAGCTGGGCCGCTAGCTTTGGCCTGTGATATATATAGAATCTGATTGTGTTAAATTGTTGATGGATGTATTAAACCGGAGTTCTTTGTTTACGATCATATTTTGAGGATTTGAGCTCGAGTGTAACTATATAATATTATATCTGTTGTTTTGTTTGTTTTTTTTTTTTTTTTGGTCCGGAACTGCGACTGGAAATGGCCTGGTGCCGCTCGGCCGCATATCGTTCTTACTTGCAAAGATAATGCTGACCGGAATCACAAATCGATGAGGATTGTATATATTTATGTGGTAAAACTGTTGCCTTTGCAGTGAAATGTTTCAATTACATTTAGAAATTAAAAATAGAGAGTAATTAAGAAGAATCCATGCGGTAGGTACCACTGGATCTTTTATATGTTATCCAAAATCCATTCCCCCTCGTACTACATGTACACACCTAAACCTCACTCACTCACTCAGTGTAAGAAGTCGAGAACAACTTTATAATCTTGCTCTATCAGTGAATATTTCATTAAAAGTGCACACTACGTTAATTTACTAATTCAACTTTGGAGTACAGATGTTGGTTATATATGGAATTCTTGTGGAGTCTTGATTTATTTGATCTTTTTGGCATTAATTAAAGTCTAAACAGTCACCCAGAACAAAATAGAGGATTTTTCTTTATATTTTATTTTTATATTGTTGCTAGATATATCGCACTTAAACATTTCCTCATTTGTCTTCATTGAAAAAAAATAGCTTGGTAATGGTGCATTATTGCTTAGGGCATTCCCAACCCAATAGCTAGGATGGTGTCCATAGCATTAAATAAGTTGCCACATAGGATAAAAAAATGACGTGGCAAGTGAATAAATGAGGAAAGAGAATGAAACCATGTCTTGCATGAGACATGGTTTCTATACAACATCCAAGATATCATGTGAGATAAGTAGCATTAAATTTAAGTGTGGAATAGTGGTGCTTGTATTAGAAGAATAGTGTCTAGTACTAGTTTTTTGATGATAGGAAGTTTGAAAGTTTATAGAAATCATATCTAGTGTTATGGATTGGGAATACCCTTATACATCTTGCTTGACAGTCAACTGCTACGAATTCTTGTATGCTCTCAAATGCGGCAGCATTTTTCTCATTTAGATTATTGTGAGAAAAAAAAAGCATCATGCATGTCAAAAGTGTTGTACTACTTAATAAGCTGCTCAAGAGGAAACAAATCAAACAGTGTATAACCCGTGGAGTTTGTGCACCTACACTAGCGTAGCCTAAAATATAACTTGGAGTTTAAATTTGGATCGAACATAAGCAGAAACGTCGAACACTGAGATTGCCATGGATGGATCGAGTACCGCTCTTATTTTTTCACTTTTAATTATACTTATAAACCAAAATCTAAATTTTTAGTCTTAAATTTAAAATTAATTTTAGTAATTATTTTCACCGTATTTTATTTTTTAGCTTTAGTTTTTACATCGTCGAGAATATATATATATATATATATAAGATTATATTTTATTTATAAATATATCGATAAACAATCAGCCTTCGGACGAGAGAGTGCCGGTGTGGCATAGCAATATTAGGTTTGAGATAAGAAGGTAGTAGCCGCGGTTTGGCGCGCCAGCGGCGGGGGGCGGTGCGTACGTGCGACGAGACGAGACTGCTAGCTACCTACTTGCACGCGCGCGGCTGGATTATCGCTCGCTCGCGCCGCTGATGCACCCACACGCACTTTGGATAAGCTTCAGCCGGTGCAGGCAGGCAGCAGACATCAGGTCGTCAGGAGGGAGGCCGGGGTGATCGACTGACGTGCCGGCCGTCGACCGCATCCGCAGACGCGCGCCGCGTGCGATCGACGTGCGAATCGATCGCTGACAAAAATTAATTAAACTCTCCCTCTCAGCTGGTGGGCAGGACGGACAGGCGAGAGCTAGCGAGGAGGCGGATCGGTTAATTAATTTAACTCTAGCTTCCTCATTAGTAACACCCAAGCCGGTTTCAAGTTAGATTATCATCATTGGACTAGTTTAACCAAGATGTGATGTTACCAGCAGCTTAGACCGCCGCTAGCTAGAGATCGAAGATCACTGTCATCACATCCTATCCTGTCATGTCAGCTGTCACGGTCCTCCGAGGTAACCAAACGGTATGCAACTCTGTCTCTAATTGGCCTCTCGCACATATAAAAATGGCTGATCAGTGAGCTTTAGATTAGCTTAATTAGAAGAAGACGTGCTTCTCTTTTACCCTAGTTTAACTGCGTTGGCGGCGCGCGGGCGTCGCTGTCTCGGCCACGCCCGGTTACTGTCGCTGTCGCGTACGGCGCCGAAATGCGCCCGCGGGTGAGGCGGACGGCGCCGCTGCACGGTTTGCACGAACCTACCAGTAGTAGCACCACTAGTTATTCATACGTGATAAACGCCAACAAATATTGAACCTACCAGCGGTAGCACCACTAGTTATTCATGCGTGGTAAACGCCAACAAATATTTATATTTGAAAATGAATAGAATGATATGTAATATTTTTCCTCGATAGTTTAGTATTTACTGTGCTTATACGCGGCGAGTGGTCTCAACTCATCACATGAAAACAGCACCTATGTGGAGAAGAGGTGAGTTAGGGATGAGAGGCCTCCGTAAGGTTCTCATGTCCTACGGAAGGAACGATGGTCTTACCAAAAAAATGTCTGGGCCATGGCGCTAGCAGCGCGTGGGAAAGTGAGGTGCCCCGTCCTGCACAAGCACGATACCAGAGCAGTGGGATTAGGGTGGGGAGAAGAGGAGATAGGCCGGACGGTAGAGAGCAGCCACCTATGAACGTCATATCGGAACCCAAGCACCGTCGGTTGTCGCAGTCTCGATCCGTGACATCCCAAGCACCGTCGGCCACCGCAGCCCCGATCTGCACCACTCCCGCATCAATCCGCCCCTTCTCATATCATGAAGGTATAGATGGAGAACCAAAGAAGGATAGATTAATGTTGTATAAGTCCATGTACTGATATTATTTTGATTTATAGTTAGTAAAGTTTACTGTAAAAGTTTGGACTTGTATGGAGATAAAAATAATATGAGGACTAAAACAAAAGGATGAGGGCTGAAATAAAAAGTTATGGATACTCATGAGACCACTTTCCATTATAGCAAATTTTTTTAAACATGTGGTTTTAAGTTTATGTGACAACCACGTGACACTTAAGAGTACCACTTGTAGAGACCACTTGTATACTGTACATGTCCTTAAGAATACGGGAAGCAATATAGGGTAAGAAACCATCCAATGAGACTCTGATAAGGCTAAGATTTTTTTTCTTCTAACTGTTAGTTTAGTTTGTGTATTCTACTGTTGCAGTTTATTGGAATCGAGGTAAAAGTCTTCTAGCAGAAATTATGTCTATCAAAAGCTCTCCTAATCACAGCCTAATATGTGTCATAACTCTATTTTAAAATATAGTACTTTTAGGTTATTTACTATAGATTAATGAGATATTAAAAGTTCTCTTTTAATCAATTAGTTTTTAAATTTTGAAATGATTAGATTCCATCTCTACACATTTAGTTGGTTATAGAGTTATTAGATTGATTGAAATCAAAAATATAAGTTTATAAATTAATACTTATATTATTATGATATAAAATTTAAACAGCTAGATCGCTTTACTTCTCTGGGACTGTGTTTTGTAGCGGTAGATAGATGGATGAACAGGCACTTACTTAACCTGTGTGCAAGCTGTTACGAAACCGGGGGCATTGCCGATAGTGTCAGCGTCAACTTTCGACTACGATTATAACCTCAACTAACGATACGTGTATGGACTGATTAGAAAAGACAATTGGTAACAAAGTTAAACAGATGGATCAATAAATTTAGATGGTACATCCAATAATTAAGTGTGATGTAGAGATAATTTGATAACTATATTAAATTATTCATTCACAAGGTAACATCAAAGAATGGAAGAGAAACAAAAAGATGAATACAATAGTATGATAATTAAATATTCAATAGAACAAGGTAGGCGCCCACGCTTTGAGTAATTATTTGGTGAGATGTTGGATTTTTCACCGTAAGTTGTCTATTAACCGATTAATATACTCACTTTGTTCAAAAAATATAAATATTTCTGATATTTAAATTTTATACCAAAATATAAGTGTTTTTAACATGGTTTGTAATACTACTTATCACATCAATCACTTTTTCTTTCAAGTTATTTTCATCTTATCCTCATACAATTTCAACTCATTTGTTCTTCATTTAATTAAAGACATTGTACTCTTTTCTTCACACTATTAATCTTTGCTAAACAACCTACTAATACTTATATGTTGGGAAGAATAAAATATTATTAGGTGCTGCGTGTGAGTTGAAGAATTTATGTTCTGGCGTGTGTGATTATGCATCTTCCATGTAATCGGAAAATTGATAACTTTAAACTACTTTTCACTGCTTATAAAAATCCTTTAAGCCTTTTAATTTATGTCTAGCAGTTCTCGCATATTAATTATGGAAGCGATTATGTAGCACCTGCAAAATTTTAAATACTAAAAATAAACTGTTAGAATTTTGTATGTGCGTGTTGCGTACGTTTCTTTCATGTGTTTTGGGCATTCTCGCCGTTTGTGTATTTTTTGTTACATGAGAAATGCTCAAAATAACCTGACGAAATTAATTAATTAAATGATTATATAAATCGTGTCACTCCTTGTATTGTATCACAATGATAACACTTGATACTCCATCTTCCATCTTCATCGGACTAATCTTCTGCTTATCAACTCATTAAAGATATTAGTCCCTTTCATTTATCATCAATAATCCCAGAAACCACGTAAGGAGCAGATGCACATTCAAGAAGATATAGGGCTAGAGTAAGAATAAGGCAATGAGCCCTCTCTCTCCCCAGTTAGATCTGCTTTGCACATTTCCAACCAACTAGCTAGACAAATACGAGCTGATTTGTTTGGTTTCTTAAGAAAAAGGTCAAACGATATATTTGTAAATTAAAAATAATATATATAAATCTTTTATATATGTTCTTAGCGATATAATAGACAATGCTAAAAAATAAGCTATGCTAAAAAAAATCTCAAAATCAGCTCTAAATTTAATATTGAAATTTAAATTCTGACTTATAAGCATAAGTAAAAATGAAAAAAAAGATAGGAATGATAGCAAAACTAGATTAACCTAGCTGCCCTGGGCAGAATTGGAAAAGCACACATCATCACTGCCATTCTCGCCCTAAAAAACAACTGGATTATAGATGGTAGTTGCAAGATTTACCTAATATAGGGCCTGTTGGGGGACCTTTAGATTTTGAGAAGTAGCTGCTTGGTAGTCAGTTTCTAAGAATCTAGAAAAGCTTCTGAACCCAGCATGTCCAACTTCTGGATTCTTAGTTCATTTTCCAGAATCTTTAATTATAGATTCTCGAAAGCTGTGGACCATTTGGGGCAGCTTCTGACAGAAGCAGCTTTTGGGAAAAGCTGCAGCCGGAAGAAGCTCTCCAAAACATGCCGATAATTAATACATAGAAGTATACAAGCTTCTACTTAAAGGAATGGCTAATTAATATTTCGCATTTAGATGGTGCTAATTTTATTAAGCAAGCAACAAAATTGAATTGTAGAAATTTGCTAAGAAATCCAATCTTTTTTTTAGGGTAAACATCGCTAGCAATTTATTCATCTAAGATTAACGGTTTACAATCTTCCTCTAGAAGAAGAGCTAAGAACTCAGGGGCATCAAACACCCAATTACAAGAAAACTTATTGGTAATTCCTTCCTTCGCTAGCCGATGTGCCACCATGTTCGCCGAACGTCGCTTCCAGATAGTTTTCACCCCTAGAAAGCCACCCAAACCGGCTTTTATTTCCTGAATTAGCACGCCGTAGATTGATCGATTAAATTCCTTCTCCATTAGCATATTCACCACTACTTGAGAATCAGTTTCTATGATAACATTAGTAGCACCCATTTCCTTTGCTACTGCAATCGCCCTTCGGCAAGCCAGGACTTACACCATTGCGGCATCATTAACATGTGAAATGAAGTGAGCTTCTCCCGCCATGAACTCCCCTCTATCATTTCTCATCACCACTCCTGTAGCTCCTTCCTTTTCCTGTGACATAAAGCCGCCATCTATGTTGAGTTTCACCCAACCCACTGGAGGTTTTGTCCACCGCTGTGTCGGACAATGAAAAGAAACAATTTTCTGGTCCTTTAGACTCGACCATTCCTCCAAATGGAAGATAATTCTCGCCGCCACTTTAGATGGGTCTTGTGGAATCTCCACATGTTTGCCATCATTCCTTGCTGCCCACAAATTATAAAACGTAACAATCATTCCTTCGATAATTTGGTCCTCTTGGTCCACCATCCTATCCAAGATCCAAAACACTAATAATTTCGGGTTATTGCATTCCACTCCCGGGACTAGAAATTCATACTTCAACCTCTCCTCTACACCGCGCCACACCCAAATAGAAAATGGGCAAGTCCAAAATATGTGCATAGCATTTTCTTCCCTATTACAAAACAAACATCTTACTCCTTGTTTAATTTTCCTTTTTTGAAGCTCTGAGCCTAGTGCGAGCGCATTCTGGATGACTTGCCAAGTATGTACCTTCATTCTGTGCTGTACATCCACTGTCCACAATTTTTGCCATCCCCTGTGGGACCGAAAACTTAAAGATAACGATGCAGCAAAGTCACCAGTGAGTGTGGATTGCAAATGATAAGCTGACCTTACTAAAAAACCCCTGTCTTTGTATAGTTCCAGGCCACAAAATCATCCCCCTCCCAATCAGCAACTTGGATCTGCATCACATCCTTCGCATCTTCCTCATAAAGTACATCATTAACTTTTTCAGAATCCCATCTTTTGGTTCCTGGTATTAGTAGGTCACAAACAAACCTAGCATCTGACTGTGTTTTCCAACCAAAAGGCCTAGTTAGTCCCTCCCGTGGGATCTAGTTATCTTTCTGAATGTCAATTGATCTCCCATCCACTACCCTCCAGATAATCCCCTTTTTGAGCAGCTCCCTCCCATGTAAGATACCGCGCCAAGTGTACGAAGCTCTCTTCGTACAATTTGCCTCCAAGAAAGAACAATTCCTCAAGTACCTCATTTTGAGAACTTTTGAGCACAGCGACTCATGATTTGTGAGTAATCTCCATCCCTGCCTCGCTAGCATTGCCTGGTTAAAGCGTTCGAGCTCTCTCAAACCCAAACCACCCTCTTTTTTTGAGATACATAACCGTTTCCAGCTTGTCCAGTGTGTTTTCCTCTCTCCTGCCTTAGCTCCCCAAAAGAAATTTGCAATCATAGCTTTCAGTTGGACACATAGACCTTTAGGCAATCTGAAAACACTCATCGAGTACGTTGGTATTGTTGTAAGGACCGATTTAATCAACACTTCTTTACCCGCTTTAGACAAACTTTGCCCATTAAAACTCATAATTCTTCCCCACATTCTCTCTTTGCTGCTAAGAAAAGCTCCCATCTTAGTCATATGTTTTCTCTCTTCTTGCCCAAACAGAAGGAAAAAGTGAGAAATTGAGCTGAGCGGAAATACTTGTCTTATCCATTTGGAGCAACGGGATCGAGTTATAAAAATTAAATGGGATTTGTTCAATATATTTAAATAACTAGACACCAAACATGTAAACCTCAAATTTATTCAATAGAGAAGCAGAACCGGTGCTCAATTAATGTCCTATAATCCATCTTTGAGCCTAACATGACTGAGAAAACACATTAAGTGTCATCCATAATGGTAGACATAGGTATTCGAATAGTTTTTAATCTAATCGAAGGTGTGCATATATAACCCTAACTGAACAAGGGTCAAATATTTCAAACTTATAAAATGTCATTTCTGGAGCTATACCCTAATCACCTAAACAACGTTGGGGTCCAAAAACTTAGTCACATGAGTGTGATGAACTGATGTGACCAAGGCTTACCGCCGAAAAAGAGACCCTCTACCAAAACCAGACAATCATTCCCTTCAAACGAAAAACAATACTCACTGTTGACCAACATGTATAGATGATCCTAACATCACAAGATACATAAACAAAACATGATAACTCTGGCAAGTATAGTCAAATGCAATTGCGATTTTATACCTTTCCTTTTAGGATTGAGATTTTGCCCTCGTTTTTTCGAACCAAAGCTCCTATTTACCCTTATTTTGAATGTTTGTTTTTGTGTGACTAGATTAATCAAGTTAAAAAAAGGAAAAAACTAGGAACTGTACCATTATACCCCTTGCGTACGGTACCTATAGCACTCTCATATGTAGAAATATGGCTAATTAATACTATGCTAACTAATCACATTCGTGATTAATCTGGTAAGCACCAACTAGCTAGCTCAACACAGGGTGATTGATTGCTTCCCATGCCTTATCATCCTTTTGCTCCCTTCATTTACTGGAGGTGAAGCCACTGTTTCTTCATGTGACTATAGCTTCGACTTCTTCATCGACGGTAGTAGAGGGCATGCGGTGCAACTCATGACTATCCACTCTAGGTGGCGTTCTCTTATTGAAACTGCTAAACAGACTTTGACTTCTAGGTAAGGTAGGACACCTTAGCTATGTAACTAACACCATACATAATAGTAATAATAAATATTGTAATTAGCATAATTGCTATTTTAGTTTGTGTTTAATCATTAGGACCATGTCTTATACCAGAGTAATTAACTAATTAGGTTTTAAAAAAAAGTCATGATACCTCTACTAGTGGCAAAATGTGTACTGATCTAGCCTCAATGAAAATCAACCTGATACCAACATATATCAATAGGTATCTATCTTAAATACTACGTATTAGATATGATACTGACGTCACTTGATGTCATTGAGGTACTATGATATGGTATATCAACTTAATCAAATGCGATACGTACAATAATAGATCTCAAATAAAATTTTTTAGAAAATAGGATTGCTAAGAAAAGGTAAATGGAGCAAGATACCCCGCTGGATCGATTAACACTAGCAGTCTAGCACTATCTGGCATTTTGGCTGATGGCAAATGGTCCATCCCCTCTCACATCCCGAGCGGCGGCGTGCGGCGTCGCCGTCCTCCACCGCGCGCGCGCGCGCGCGAGCGACTGGCTCGGCGGCGGCGTGCAGTGCCCACGTCCCGCGCCGCGTTCATCGGGTCAGCCCCCAGCTCGTCGTCCCACTTCTGCCGCTCGGCGCGTTCCCCCATGGGCGCGGCCCAGAGCCGATGCGCGGGCGGCGGCGCACGAGCGGCCTAATGGCGATGCGCAGGCGGCGGCAATCGGGCGGCTGCACAAGAAGGAGCTGGTGGGGCTTCTCCAGCTGCACCTACCGCGGCAAGTTCTACTTCTCCCAGGTGCTGGGCGGCCCACAAGTTCGAGCGCAGCGCTGCCACGCCCACGCGTATGGCGAGCTGGGCGGGAGGCTCGCCGGGACCTCACCGTTCCGTAACCGTAAGTGGTCGACCTATGATTAATTTGCTCGTCGCCGGCTAGTTGCATGCCTGAATGTGTACATTCTTACTATTGTTATCACTTCTGGAATTCCTACGATGAACAATGGATGAATTAATCCCCGCTTGGTCTCTTTTCATTGCTGATTATAGTTTGCCCATTCATTGATGAAAACCAAGTTCACACTGGGTGTACATGTCTTTTCATCACGAACTAACATCGTTAATAGATCAGGGGCAAACCGAAACTTCGATTAAAAAAGCGTGGGCAACAGCACAAACGCTAAAAAACATGGCTAAAATCACAATTTTTTTTGAGGTAAAAAAATCACAATTGCAACTCAAAGTAGGGGCAAGAACACAATTGCCCCTTTAATAAATTAAGAGATAGGAAACTTGATGTACTAAAAATACATAGGAAATTTGGGGCCCGTTCGCATTTCTTGCTACGCTTGGGTCTTCTCAATGAACACAGTGGTCCCGAGAATTTCTTGACAAACTCGCTCGGAGAAGGAGCACCATGGCCCAGAGCTGGCAGCATCAATGTTGAGTACTCGATCGGCTTGCCGCTCCGGCTAACAGCGGGAACTGCGAGAGTGGGCTGCAAAGCAAAAGGGTTAATGTCACATGATAACTAGAGACGCCCAAATAGTAAATTGGTAGGTTTAATACTTACCTCGGAGTCGGAGTACTCATAATCGGAGTTGATCGGATTGCCAAGCCTACCGCCGCCGAGAAAAGATGCTGATGTAACTCTTCCCACCAGTCGATGTAGAGGTCCAACACCGTGTTTCCAAAGGAAAAGGATGTTATCATCCAAATGGGATAACTTCGGCTATCTTGCTAATTATGTGAAATTCCAAGGCTGAAGTCACGTGGCCCCTCATTTCGATCTTGCCAAGAAAGAACAAATCGACCGGTAACTGACCGCATCCGAGTGCTGGGTGGTAGAACTCGTAAGACGGACTGGTCGATCGTCCAGCATGAAAACTCACTGGCAACAGACATGGGGTGAGGGCAAAAGCAAGGTTCTCCGACGAGCACTTATCTGTCAATACTTCTTCCAGCCTGAGTGTGCTTGGGGCTTCGTATTCTCGAGAATCCGGGTAAGCAAACCAGGTCTGTGCATTGGGCTCAGGTCCTAAGTAGCAGAGCTTGAAGATGTGTGCTAGTTGGACAGCTGACATCCGGTGACCCAGGAAGGATGACGCCACCTCTCCGTATGACATGCACCTCCGGGTTACGGCTGGCTCCGACTCTAGGTATGATAAGGAAGGGAAGCTATGCTAGTTGAAGGCTGATAGCTCTACGACCTTGGAGAGGTATAGTCGCAACCACAGCTGGAAGAACCACCATGGTCCGGCTATATGGCCAACTGGTTGGCTGACAGAAAGCTTTGAAGATACTTGAGTGCAGCATGTGGTAGACCGCTCCAAGCAGATACTAGCCTAGAGGCATGGGATTTCCATCGGCCAAGCGTTCTGCTATGTTCTCCAAGTTGGTTGTGGGACCTAAAGTTTGTCCGCATAATACAAATCTCTCCAGCCAGAGGTTGAGGAAAGCGCTGTGCTCTCCGTGATCGACTGTCCCAGAGTCTTTGAAATGTGAGGCAATATACCCTGACCAACCTCCCACGTTTTTGGTCTGCAGCCGATGCTGATAGGTTTCTCTTAGGTTGTTAACGCCAGAGTTTGGCAAATAGTCATTATGGATTGAAACACGGTTGAGGACCGAATCGGATAAGAAGGCTCGAATCGGCTGGAGGCAGGGAACTGGATGCGGTGCGATTGCAGCCGATAGAGTCTGAATCGGATAGGGATAAGAGTCCGATTGGCCTAGAGCTTGGATATAGGTTCGGTATTTAATCATAAGTCCGAGGTTCGGTATTTAATCGTAAGTCCGTGTAGTTTAATTAGGTTTTATTTCGAAGTTCGTTTAGGATTTTGGTATTTAATTAGAGTCTGGACAATGTAAAGTTAGTTAGTAATGAATTTTTATCCGGATAGGTTAGTTATTTCCCGGGGCTATAAATATGAGTGCCCGGGGTCTTTGTAAATCATCTCCAGATCAATCTAATTTGGCGCATCGCCTCAAATCTTCGACTTGCTTGAGCTTTCGGTGCGAGGTTTGTCAGCTTTGCAATTGTTAACGCCGGATTTTGGCAAATAGTCGTTATTGAATGAAACACGGTTAAAGACCGAATCGGATAAGAAGGCTCGAATCGGCTGAGGACAGGAAGCTGGACGCAAAGGGATTGCAGCCGATGGAGTCCAAATCGGACAAGGATGGGAGTCCGATTGGGCTCGAAGCTTGGAGATAGGTTCGGTGTTTAACTGTGAGTCCGTGTAAATTAATTAGGATTTATCTCAAAGTATGTTTAGGATTCTGTTATTTAAATAGACTCCAGACAATGTAAAGTTAGTTAATAGCGGATTCTTATCCGATTATGTTAGTTATTTCCCGAGTCTATAAATATAAGTGCCCGGGGTTCTTGTAAAAGATCTCCATATCAATCTAACTTGGCGCATCGCCTCAAATCTTCGACTTGCTTGAGCTTTTGGCGCGGGGTTTGTCAGCTTCGCAATGTAAGTTCTCGCCTGTCAAAACCCGTCGATCAACTAGAAAGGGACTGTCTCGGTTGAGTCCGATCCCTGCCTAGTTGATCGGCGGGCTGAGTTCTACTATTACTTTAATCTGTTTTAGCTTGAGGTAGTGGTAGTTCTCGATCAAGTCATCGTAAGTTTTTCTATTCAATTTGTTCGCACGAGTCCGGTTGACCTAATTCTGTCTCGGTTCGGTCCGATCAATTAGGTTTGCTGGGTTTGTGTTATCAGATTGGACTGGGGGCTTACGAGGGCTTATTGCTGGAGTTCTAGCTGACATTATCTCGAGTAATCTATTGATTGATTTGTTAGCCTCATAGATCTTCATATTCTTGTGGTCATATCGTATTAGACTGCATACTGTCTCGGTTAGGTCTGATCTATGTATGTTTGGTGCAATCTGTCCATAGAAATATGTCTGATCGGCTGAGATTAACAAGCTAGTTAGTGGATTACGCTGCTTTGCTCTCTCGTTATTTGCATGCTATAATATTTATCTGATGACATGCGTGGCTATGAGATCTGTACTGTCTCGATTAAGTTCGATCTCCTAGGTCTGGATTGGGCACGTATGTTATTGGTGTTTATTGTTCTATGCCAGTAATTAGTGTAGCATTCCAGTTCGTGTATGATTACATGTTTAGTCCTGTGTCGGCTGATAATTTCATGTGCGATAAATATTGAAGCGGTCCGATCGGCCGGTTAATCTTAAGACTGTCTCAGTTAAGTCTGATCTTTTAAGATTAACCTGCTGGTTGTCTGATTCAGTCGTCTGATTCAGTCTTTATCTTACTGGCAGTTATATCTTGTCTGATTTTAGGGTTAATTGTTTTCCATGTTATATCTTGTCAGTTACAGGATCAAACTGACTGGCATGCCCAATATTTCTAAGAATTAGGTCTTGCACTGGAATGGTCTAAGATTGATTCCTAGGCCTACGTGTGTGACCGTTGATTGCTATTTTTAGTGTCAACAGCAATGTAAGTTCTAAGTTCGTCAAAACTCGTCAATCAACTAGAACAGGACTGTCTCGGTTAAGTTCGATCTCCTGTCTGGTTGATCGGCGGGTTGAGTTCTATTATTGCTTTAATCTGTTTAGCTTGAGGTAGTAGTAGTTCTCGATCAAGGCCTCACAAGTCCTTCCATTTGATCCGTTAGCATGATTTTGGTGGACCTGATTCTGTCTCAGTTTAGTCCGATCAATCTGGTTTACCGAGTTCATGTCATCAGATTAGATTGATGGCTTGCGGGGGGCTTATCGCTGGAGTTCTAGCCAGCATTAGCCATCTTAAGTAATCCGCTGGTTGGCTTGTTAGTCTCGTGGATCTTCATGTTTCTGTTGTTATATCGTGCTAGATTGCATACTGTCTCGGTTAGGTCTGATCTATGTATGTTTCGTATGATCTGTCTATAGAAGCCTGTCTGATCGGTCGAGCCTGATGAATCGGTCGGTGAATTACGCTGGTTTGCCGTCTGGTTATTTACATATTATAATTTTTAGCTGATATCATGTATGATTATGCCTAGTTCTGTATTGTCTCAATTAGGTTCGATCTTCTAGGTCTGGCATGAGTATTCATGTAGTTGGTTATTATTGTTTTATGTTAAATAATTAGCATAGCATTCCGGTTTACACTTAATTCCATGTTTAGTCTCGTATCGGCTGATTGCTTTATGTACGAAAAGTACTGAAGTGGTCTGCTCAGCTGATTAATCTCAAGACTGTCTCGGTTAGGTCCGATCTTCTGAGATTAATCGGTTGGATGGCCTGTTTAGTGTTTATCCTGCTTCTAATTCAGCCAATTGGGCATATTTATAGCTTTTATCATAAAATTCCTGTAAAGCCATCGTCTAGTCTGTCTGCTAGGGTCCTGGGACGGTATCGGCTACCTGGCCGATAGCGATTTCAGGTTAACTGTTTTCCATGTTATATTTTGTCAGTTACAGGATCAAACTGACTGGCACGCCCAGTATTTCTAAGAATTAGGTCCTGCACTGGAATGGTCTAAGATTGATTCTTAGGCCTACATGTGTGACCGTTGATTATTATTTTCAGCGTCAACACAGGTTTAATGGGTTTATGGGGCCATAATGTTTAAACCTGTCAGCATCACTATGTCCATAAGGGTGGGGTGAGAATTCCATTCCATGGCCGAATACAAAAGCATTTAGGGCATCAGACCAGAAATAGGAAGTAGTTGCCAGAAGTGGCTCATCCTTCTCCATCTCGGAGAGGCTAAGGCCTATACAGTGGCCGATGTCCAGTTCTTCCCATTGGGTACCATAACTTTTGAACATCCGGTTGTACTAGTTTCTCCAGCCGGTCAAGGGGGTGGGGAAAGATCTAAACAGCTATGTCCAATCGGAGGTGTTCAATTGGACATTCTTGAAGGGATCCGATTGGCTTCAGAATAGATGATTTTTGTGGGATCGGGATTTCCCATTGGTCCGAGAAAGTAAAACCTATAGTTTGGGCTAGGAATCGTGATCTGGTTTTTAAGTTGCTGGGAAAGAAAACAGTGCAGAAAGAGAAATCAACTGGCATGCCGATTAATGGCATGATATGGGGAAAATTTGCTAACAGTAAACCCTAGATTCAGAAAACAGGGTATTCAATGGCGGAAGGCGAAAATGAGGCCAGGGCGAAAACTTACCTCGGGGATCTCAAATGGGGTGTCCGGCGATGAACTTGTGGATGCCATTTGTCACACCCGGAGTTTCGTCCTAAGCCTAAAATCGTAAAAAGAAATCCGTAAATAACAATTGGCTTAATTAACTTAGGAAGAATCCCTCTAAAATATATAAATTGGCTTAATTGACTTCGAACTGTTTGACGTACCGTGGCAAGGGTAGGCGTGATGGAGTATGGACGAGCAATCGTGGTGTAACGAAAGCCTCTGCTGCTTCCGGATCTGCCAAGGCACAAGAGGGGACTACCCGACTTGGTGTAAAGGAGGGGGTGAAACCTGAAGTGTGGTACGATTAAATAGGGAGGGTTATGTGACGGGTCTTATCACGGTCTCCTTTCCGGTATACCATGGTGGTATGTCAGCGCACGTTCAAGTGTAGTGGAGTCGTGTCTTGTGGGTACAGTAGTACACCTCTGATCAGAGTATAAACTATTCGAATAGCCGTATCCACGGTTACGGGCGAGCTCCCAGCCTCACTGTGATTAGTGAACCTTTAATAACTTGAGTAATTGGTTTTTCACTCGGGACTACTGCAACGTGGTGTAACGTTGAGTAGTGGTTGTTTCTAAGAACGATGGTTATGTAATCAACATTGTCTTTTTGTGTACCCTGGCTGGTGCTGGACAGGGATTTAATACACAATTAAGTTCAGAAATTCGTGTGAGAAATTTCTGGACGTGACAAGTTGGTATCAAAGCCTCCTTTGACCGTAGGATCTGCCCAATGGAAACCCTAAGAGCCCTATGCTTTTCATGTTTGTGCATAGTTTGTGAAAGTTAGAGTTGCTTTGAAAATGGGTTAGTGCTTTTCAAAAGCGTGAGTCATTTGAAAAGACAAAACCCCTTTGGTTGAAAAGCGTGAGTAAATCGATTTAGGGGTAAAACTTTATTTACTTTATTTCTTTTATGATTTATTTATCTTGAAATAAAATTTTGCATCTATTGATTCCAAATCCTTGTGTTCTTTAGATGGCTGACCACCCCTTATATCATCGTGGAAACGGAATGGCTGGATTCGTGGTAGAGTTGGCAAGAGTCTCGTTCACGGCAGGATTCCCCTATGAGCCGGAGTACACCACGATCCACCCTCTTGAAGGCGAGTTTCCCCACCGAGTCAGATTGGAGCTACACGGAATCCCCGGTTTCCTCCCTAACTTGGAAGCAGAAGGAGCCGGAGGCTCGCATGAGCACGCCTGCCAGGAAGCCGCTTACAGTCTGATGACAACGCTCAGGGCCAGGCATGACCTGACGTTTCGGCATTCGGCTTTCCGGTATCACCCTGGTCGTGGACCCAATTCCATGGTCAGTAGGTTTCGGTCTGCCCGGAGTGAGCAAGACCCTACCTTCGGTAGGATGTGCACGGTGCTGCAGGGCCTCGACCAGATGCATCACGATCTCCACGAAGCGTCCAAGGCCTTGAACGACGCCAAGCTCACTCAGATCGTCCGCCTGCAAGATGAGATCGACCGATTGAAGAAGGAGAACGCCAGGCTCAAAGGACTCCCAGAGCCCGGTGGTGCAAGGCTTCGCACTACGGCAAGGAAGCGAACCCGTGGGCCGCCAAGAGTTCAATCTTACCCCGGTGCCCCGGATGAACCAAGACCACTGATGCAGATGGTGCCAACCTCTCCGACCCCAGTGCCCGAGGAAGGTGTCTCCCCTTTCAACGCGGCAAGGAACCGCAACAGGATCGTCGCAGTCTCTAGCAGCAGCGAGTCCGCTTCTGGTGAAGATGAAGATGGCCTCCTCAGCAACTCTAGGAGCCGCTCTAAAGACGAGGAAGAAGATCCGTCCCCGGTCGTCGATCGTCGCTCTCCTTCCGTGCCCTAGACGTCGCCTTTAGCTTCGTTTTTAGTCATTGTGTGCTAGTTTTGGTGTTAGGTTTGCTTCGCTTGGGGCTAGTGGTGAACCATAGCAGTAGTGGGGTTATGGTTGTACCACCAGGAGTTGTGTGGTTTTAAGTGTGTTTCTTAAGCAAGACAATTACAGTTCACTAATTAAATAAAGCCCCTGTTTGCTTAGCCGTTTCTTTTTCTTCTTTCTCTTTCTGTTCCTCCCACTCCTGCAGATGGTGAACACCCGCCACGGCAACCGCGACACCGACCAGTCCAACACCGGAGGACCGCCCCCACCGCCTCCACCAGAGAACCCGTCGCTTGCTCAGATTCTTGCTAGCCACACACAGATGCTTGCTTGGATGATGCAGCAGATGCAGCAGCAGCAACACCAACACCAACAAGTGCTACAGCAGCTCTTAAACCAGAATCAGAACAACCAGCAACAGCATGGACCACCCCCAGTTCAGTCCAAGTTGCCAGAGTTTCTCCGTGTCCGTCCCCCGACCTTCTCAAGCACTACCAACCCCATGGAGGCAAGTGATTGGCTCCATGCTATCGAGAAGAAGCTCAATCTACTGCAGTGCACCGACCAAGAGAAAGTCTCTTTCATCGCGCACCAACTGATGGGTCCCGCCTCTGCTTGGTGGGATAATTTCCTGGTTACCCGCACTGCTACCACGGAAGTAACTTGGGCGGAGTTCTGTCTTAACTTCCGCAAGGCCCATATCCCTGATGGGATAGTCACACAGAAGAAGCGTGAGTTCCGCGCTTTGCAGCAAGGTACCAAGACGGTGACAAAGTATCTTCATGAGTTTAATCGCCTAGCGCGATATGCCCCCGAGGATGTTCGCACTGATGCCAAAAGACAAGAAAAATTCCTCGGAGGTTTGGATGATGAGTTGAAGAAGCAGTTGCTTTCGGGTGACTATGCTGACTTTGAAAGACTAGTGGACAAGGCCATCCGTCAGGAGGACCAGCACCTCCAGATGGATAGGAAGAGGAAGGCCTCGCAGTTCAGGTCTAACCAGCCGCCTCCTCAGAAGCCCCGGTTCCACACCAGCCCCCACCCTCCGAATCAGCAGCACGGGCAATCGACCTTTATTGTCCGCCAACATCGTCCCTACAATCCCAACAACTTCTATAGTGGTGGCTCGTCCCAGCGTGTTCCACCTCAACGTGCTCTCCCTGCACCAGCTCCCCGGCAACAGAACGCTCCTCCACCAACAGCTCAACCTCCTCCAGCCAGGAAGGATGCAAGTGCAAAGCCTGGAGTGTGCTACAACTGTGGCGACCCAGGTCACTTTGCCGACAAGTGCCCGAAGCCGAAGCGCAGCGGGCAGAGGTTCATGCAGGCTCGTGTGAATCATGTCACCGCCGAAGAAGCACAGGCTGCGCCAGAAGTAATACTGGGTACGTTTCCTGTCAACTCCGTACCTGCTACAGTACTTTTTGATTCTGGTGCTACACACTATTTTATTTCAAGAAAGTTTGTGGGATTGCTTGGGTTAAGAAGGGAAAAGTTAAGAAACCCGATGCGGGTTAGTACTCTAGGGCATAGTATGTTTTCGGACCTTTATAGCCCTAATGTGCCCATAGAAATCCAAGGGACATCCTTTCTAGCCAATCTCATCCTTCTCGAATCTAAAGACCTAGATGTCATTGATTGTGCCAAGCATCAAGGAGTGATTGATTGTGCCAAGCGTACGGTCACCTTGACCAGTGAAGGTGGTGAAGTAGTGACATATCAGTCGCCGGAGTTAGTAACAGTCAGGACTTGTTTGAATCAGATGGAAGCCGAAGAGCAACCCTCGGAAACAGTCAAAGATCCGAAGAAGTTGGAAGACATACCAGTGGTTTGTGAGTATCCGGAGGTGTTTCCAGATGATCCCACAACAATGCCGCCAAAAAGAGAGATCGAGTTCCGTATCAATTTGGTATCAGGGACTGCACCGATCTATAAGAGATCCTACAGGATGGCCGCTAACGAGATGGCAGAAGTGAAGAAGCAAGTGGATGAACAGCTTCAGAAAGGTTACATCCGACCGAGTACCTCGCCTTGGGGTGCCCCGGTTATTTTTGTTGAGAAGAAGGACAAAACTAAGAGAATGTGTGTGGACTATCGTGCTTTGAACGATGTTACCATCAAGAATAAGTACCCTCTGCCAAGGATTGATGATCTATTTGATCAGTTGAAGGGAGCCAAAGTTTTCTCCAAGATCGATTTGAGATCAGGGTATCACCAGTTGAGAATTCGGGAAGAAGATACTCCCAAGACGGCATTCACTACTCGCTATGGCTTGTATGAATGTACAGTAATGTCGTTTGGACTTACTAATGCCCCGGCATTCTTCATGAATCTCATGAATAAGGTGTTCATGGAATACCGGGATAAGTTTGTGGTTGTCTTCATTGATGACATTCTTATCTACTCCAAGTCAGAAGAAGAGCACGAGCAACATTTGCGGATTGTGCTAGAGAAGCTAAGAGAACACCAGTTGTATGCTAAGTTCAACAGGTGTGATTTCTGGCTGCGTGAAGTGAAGTTCCTTGGCCATGTGATCAATGTGCAAGGTGTAGCAGTGGACCCTAGTAATGTGGAGTCAGTAATAAAGTGGACTCCGCCTAAGACGGTTTCCCAAATCAGGAGTTTCTTAGGACTTGCGGGCTATTACCGCCGGTTCATTAAAAATTTTTCAAAGATAGCCAAGCCAATGACATAGTTGTTGAAAAAGGAAGAGAAGTTCAAATGGTCAAAAGAGTGCGATAAGAGTTTTGAAGAGCTCAAGCAAAGGTTGGTTTCGGCACCCGTGTTGGTTTTGCCAGATCAAATGAAAGACTTCCAGGTTTACTGTGATGCATCCAGATCAGGACTTGGATGTGTGCTAATGCAAGAAGGAAAGGTGGTTGCTTACGCCTCTCGTTAGTTGAGACCACATGAGGGTAACTACCCGACTCATGATATGGAACTAGCAGCTGTAGTGCATGCCCTAAAAATTTGGCGACACTACTTAATTGGTAACAAGTGTGAAGTGTATACGGATCATAAGAGTTTAAAGTATATCTTTACACAACCGGATTTGAACCTCCGCCAGCGAAGATGGTTGGAATTGATCAAGGATTATGATTTAAGTATCCATTACCACCCAGGCAAAGCAAATGTAGTTGCAGATGCTTTGAGCCGGAAGAATTACTGCAATGCTACGGTATCAACGGAAGTTTGTGAGCAGTTACAACAGGAGTTTGAACGACTAAATTTGGGTTTAGTTGAAGAAGGTTTTGTGGCAGCCCTAGAAGCGCAACCCACTTTGGTGGATCAAGTTCGCCAATCCCAAGCAAATGATCCGGAGATAACCGAGCTAAAGAAAAATATGCGAGTCGGTAAAGCTCGGGATTTTTCAGAAGATGAACATGGGACAATCTGGATGGGAAACAGGTTGTGCGTACCAGATAACAAGGAGGTAAAGGAGTTGATACTCCAAGAAGCTCATCAAACCCAGTACTCTATTCACCCCGGGAGTACCAAGATGTATCAGGACCTCAAAGAAAAGTTTTGGTGGGTTAGTATGAAGAGAGAAATTGCAGAATATGTCGCCTTGTGTTATGTTTGTCAACGAGTCAAAGCAGAACACCAAAGGCCAGCAAGACTGTTGCAACCTCTCCAGATTCCAGAATGGAAATGGGAAGAAATCGGGATGGATTTCATCACTGGTTTACCAAGGACCGCTGCCGGTCATGACTCGATTTGGGTAATTGTTGATCGATTGACAAAGGTCGCTCATTTCATACCAGTTCACACTACCTACTCGGGGAAAAGATTAGCTGAGATTTACTTGGCTAGGATCATGTGTCTACATGGAGTACCGAAGAAGATCGTTTCTGACCGAGGAAGTCAGTTTACTTCAAAGTTTTGGCAGAAGCTGCAGGAAGAATTGGGAACCCGACTGAATTTCAGTACGGCTTATCATCCACAGACAGATGGTCAGACGGAAAGAGTGAATCAGATTCTTGAAGACATGCTCAGAGCTTGCGCTCTCGACTTTGGTGGAACTTGGGATAAGAATCTACTGTATGCAGAGTTCTCGTACAACAACAGTTATCAAGCCAGTTTGCAGATGGCACCTTTTGAAGCATTGTATGGGCGGAAGTGTCGTACACCCTTCTTCTGGGATCAAACAGGAGAACGTCAGGTTTTTGGGACTGAAGCTTTGAGTCAGGCGGAGGAAAAAGTCAGAATAATCCGTGAAGGGTTGAAAATAGCCCAAACCAGACAGAAGAGTTATGCAGACAATCGTCGAAGGGACTTAGCCTTCGAAGCAGGAGACTATGTGTACCTCCGCGTCACACCTTTGCGAGGAGTACAACGGTTTCAGACCAAAGGAAAGTTGGCACCACGTTTTGTGGGACCATTCCGAATAGTGGAACGCAGGGGAGAAGTTGCGTATCAGTTAGAGCTCCCTGCTAACATGGCCGGAATCCATGACGTGTTCCATGTGTCGCAGCTCAAGAAGTGCCTACGTGTGCCTGAAGAACAGACCAACTCCGAGCACATCGATCTACAGGAAGATCTAACGTATGTGGAGATACCAGCACGGATTCTAGAAACCAGTGAAAGGAATTCTCGGAACCGTGTGATCAAATTCTGCAGAGTTCAGTGGAGTCACCACTCAGAAGAAGAAGCGACACGGGAAAGGGAAGATGAGCTTAAGGCCGCCCATCCGCACCTCTTCGCCAGCGCCTCCGAATCTCAGGGTTGAGATTCCGTTTAAGGGGGGTAGGTTTGTCACTCCCGGAGTTTCGTCCTAAGCCTAAAATCGTAAAAAGAAATATCCGTAAATAACAATTGACTTAATTAACTCAGGAAGAATCCCTCTAAAAGGAATTAATTTAATTTAATCGAGGTTCGCAAATCGACTAACTGGATTTAAATTCAAATTGCAGAAGTATAAAATTCGGCCAAACAAATTAAGTTAAAACTCGGCAAAAGTGGGGTTTTCCTTTTTCCCTCCTTTTTCCTTTCTTTTTCCCTTCCTTCTCAAATTGGGCCAAAGTCCAATTTTCCTCCCTCCCTTTTTCTTTTTCCTTTTTCTTTTTCTTCCTCCCCGGGCCGGCCCAGCCGAGCCGGCCCACTCCCCCTCGGCCGGCCCAGCCGACCGGCCGCTCCCCCGCCCCGCGCGCGCCTCCGCTTGGGCCGCTGCCCCGGCCCAGTTCGCCGCGCCGCGCTCGCCCGCGAGTCCGCGCCGCCTCCCTCCTCCCTCGCGCCACTGACAGGTGGGGCCCACCTGTCAGTGACCGCCTCCCCGCTAGTGCCAGCGCCCGCGCCCGCGCCACGCCGCGCCGAGTCCGACTCTGCGCCGCCGCCGCAACCGCCGCCGCCGCTGCCGCCGGGACCGCGTCGCGCCCGACTCGGTCTCCAACCTCCGCCACGCCATAGCCGGCGCCGCCACCCTATAAATCCCGATCCGCTGCGCGCCGTCGCCCACTTTCCGCCTCCGCCCGAGTAACCGCCGCGCTGTCGTCGTTCGCTGCCGCCGGTTGATCTCGCCGCCAGCCGCCGGTCGTCGTCGTCCAGCTGCGTCACCGCCTCCACCTCGCTGTTGCCGACTTGCTGCCGCCTTCGTCGCCGCCAGGGAGCCTCCCCAGCGCCGCGCATCCCTTCGCCACCCGGTCGCCGCCACGTCCGGCCTCCTCGCCGTCGCCAACCGATCTCCGCCGCCACCGCCGATCTTCCGCTCCTACCCGCATCACCACCTCCGCCTCGATCTCGCCGACTCGTCCGCACGGTCGCCGCTGCCGGTGAGAGCCTCCTTCCTCCTCCCCTCTCTCTCTCCCTTCCCGGCCGACCGCCATCGAGCCGCACGCCGTCGCCGGACGCGTGCGGAGCACGTCCTCGCCGCCGCCCGCTGCTGTCGTCGTCGCCTTCGCGACGCCGTCGTCTAACCGCCGCTGCCTGCGCCCGTCCATGTCCGCGCTCGTCGCCTGGTCATCGTCATCGCGCCAGTCCGCTGTCGCTGCCTTGCTCGGTCCGTGATGGAGTATGGATGGGCAACCGTGGTGTAACGAAAGCCTCTGCTGCTTCCGGATCTGCCAAGGCACAAGAGGGGACTACCCGACTTGGTGTAAAGGAGGGGATGAAACCTGAAGTGTGGTACGATTAAATAGGGAGGGTTATGTGACGGGTCCTATCACGGTCTCCTTTCCGGTATACCATGGTGGTATGTCGGCGTACGTTCAAGTGTAGTGGAGTCGTGTCTTGTGGGTACAGTAGTACACCTCTGATCAGAGTATAAACTATTCGAATAGCCGTGCCCACGGTTACGGGCGAGCTTTGCCTGTGGACTGGAGCCGTACCCGCTGGAGCTAGTCTACCTTTTTTTCCGCTGCATTTCCGCTAGAATAAGTGTAATTTTCAGTTGTTTCTAAGAACGATGGTTATGTAATCAACATTGTCTTTTTGTGTACCCTGGCTGGTCCTGGACAGGGATTTAATACACAATTAAGTTCAGAAATTCGTGTGAGGAATTTCTGGACGTGACACCATTGCTGCTGGGGTGGAGGCTTGATTCAACGGGGTTGATCAACGCTTCTCCGCGGTGCGACAACGAGGTATCTGGCGACCTCGCGCGGGAAGTATGGGCTCGGGGAATGGAATGGATGTGGTGAAGGCAGGGGTATGGATTGCAAGAGCTCGAGGAAGGAGAGGAACGCAGTAGTGAGAAATGGCTAAGTCCAGAAAGGGTGAAAGCTTATAACGCAAGCAACCGGGAAGTGACCGTTAGCACAGTGCGCCAAAACAGGGGAGTCGTTACACTGTACCATTGCGACAGTAAGAGCCGATGGCGGAAATCGGTTACAAGAGAGGAAATTTCGGAACAATGAATTATTCCAAAATTGGGGGCATGTGTTAACGCCAGATTTTGGCAAATCGTCGTTATGAATTGAAACACAGCTAAAGACCGAGTCGGGCAAGAAAGGGGGAATCGGTTGGAGGCGAGAGACTAGATGCAGAGTGGTTGCAGCCGATAGAGTCTGAATCGGACGGGAATTGGAGTCCGATTGGGCCCAAGGCTTAGAGATAGATTCGGTGTTAGTTGTGAGTCCGTGTAAATTAATTAGACTCTATCTTAGAGTTTGGCTAGGATTTTTATATTTAGTTAGAGTCCGAACCTGGCAGGGTAGATAGTAACGGATTATTATCCGGTTAGGTTAGTTAATACCCAGGGCTATAAATATAAGTGCCCGGGGTACTTGTAAAATATCTCCAGATCAATCTAACTTGGCGCATCGTCTCAAACCTTCGACTTGCTTGAGCTCTCGGCGCGGGGTTTGTCAGCTTCGCAATGTGAGTTCCTGCTCGTCAAAACTCGTCGATCAACAAGAAAAGGACTGTCTCGGTTAAGTCCGATCTCCTGCCTAGTTAATCGGCGGGCTGAGTTCTATTATTGCTTTAATCTGTTTTAGCTTGAAGTAGTATTAGTTCTCGATCAAGTCCTCATGAGTTCTTCTGTTCAATTTGGTAAACGTGGTTTCTAGTTAGCCTGATTCTGTCTCGGTTCAGTCCGATCAATTTGGCTTGTCGGGTTCACGTTACTAGATTGGATCGAAGGCTCGTAAGGGCTTATCGCTGGAGTTTTAGGCAGCATTACCCTAAGTAATCTGTTGATTGGCTCATTAAGCTCGTCGATCTTCATATTTCTATGATTATATCGTACTAGATTGCATACTGTATCGGTTAGGTCTGATCTATGTATACTTGGTATGGTATACTCATAGAAGTTTGTCCGATCGGCTCGGTTTAGTAACTTGGTGGACATATTACGTTGGTATGTTAGCTTATTATTCACATGTTATAATAATTAATTGATCTTGTGTGTAATTATGCCTAGATCTGTACTGTCTTGATTAGGTTCGATCTTCTAAATCTGGTATGGGAATGCATGCCATTAATTATTATTGTTTTATGCTGGTAATTAGTATAGCATTCTAGTATATGTTTAATTCCGTACTTAGTCTCGTATAGTTTGTCAACTTTACGTGCTATAAGTACTGACATGGTCCGATCGTCAGATTAATGTTAAGACCGTCTCGGGTGAGTCCAATCTTTTAAGATTAATTAGCTAGTTGGTCTATTTAGTATTTATCCTGCCTTTGACCTAGCCGATTAGGCACATTTATGATTATCCTGAAATTCCTGTAAAGCCGATCGTATAGTCTATCGGCTAGGGTCCTGGGACGGTATCGGCTATCCGTCCGATAGCGATTTCAGGGTTAACTATTTTCTATGCTATATATTGTCAGTTACAGGATCAAACTGACTGGCATGCCTAGTATTTCTAAGAATTAGGTTCTGCACTGGAGTGCACTGGAGTGGTCTAAGATTGATTCCTAGGCCTACGTGTGTGACTGTTGATTGTCATTTTCAGTGTCGACAGGGCCCCTCCTTCCCATCCTATTCGCCCGAAGCAAGCCTCGGCACTTTGTTGGTATTCGAGTATCATGCCTCCGCGACATGTTCGACCAAGATGCCTTGGTATTCGAGAAAGACACTTAGATACAACTAGCACCCCCTCGGCAATCTGGTCCAAGACGAAGTACGAAGGCTTGATCATCACAACTCCAAGGAATATTCTCGTCAAGATGACTGTAGACCAGCACCCAAGTGCACTCGAGTACGGAAGACAGCTGGCAGGGTGGTCCCCAAGAAGCTAAATATTTTAGCCTTGTACCCTGCAGCTCTATTAGTAACTACCCACGGGTATTTAGGTACTTATACAAGGGGTCCTCCGGGGCTATAAAAGTCTGTAGCCCTATACTATAAAACAGAGGTTAATGATATGAATAGAATCGAGGCATTTCGAGCATCTTCTACTTAAACTTCTTGTGTGTACATGCGACTAACTTTTCTACAGTTGCATTTTTATGTTCGTGATGCAAGGTCACAACAGCATTCTAGTCATATTATGAGAAGATGCCTTTGTCAATAGATTGCGAAATGAGAATTAAGTAAACTTATGATTACTCCCTCTATCCCAAAATATAGCTACTTTTAGAATAATGCTAACTGCTAAGTCAAACATTTTAAACTTTGGACTATTAATAACAAAAAATAAAAAAGATCGATTAAATAAGAATGATTTTACTAGACTTATCATTAAACAAACTATTGTGATGTAACTTTTTATTTAAAATAACTTATTTATCTGAATATTATTGGTCAAAGTAACATCTTGTAGACCGCATCAAGATCCAAAAATAGTTTATATTTTGGGACGAGGGAATATCTGATAATTTGTACGCGTTCATCATTTGTCGATATACTGAGGTGAGGAATCTGTATTATGCATGTCTTGCTGAGGATTGTTGTGCCTGTAAGGGAACAGACATTTCCTTCATCACTATATAGAGCAGAACCTGTATTTATACTTGTATTATACACAATCAAATATCGAAAGATATTATGCCAAACAGTGTATACTTTTACTGTGTTTCTTTTTTCCTTTTGCTTTCATCTGTTACAGCTTGTATTTGTCATTTTACCATGTTATCAAGTCATAGTAGGTTATTCGACTCCTTTTATTTTAACATTTGTTTGAATTATAGACCTTAGAGAAACTGGTTTGATTTTTTCCTAGGGGCATGATTGCTAGGGCCATAACATATGGAAAAGGAACTACAGGCCCATGCTATATGTGTCTTCTGAATATAGAGCCTTGGATGTTGGATTTCTTGCCTTGCCAGTTTCTTTGCAGGAAATCCCTTTGTTCAAGAGCACATCAGCAGCATTGACTATCTGTGTTGCATGGATACACGATACATGCACGGTGATACGGATATAACGATACGGGAATTCTTAAAATCATCAAAACGTCGATACGGCTAGTACATACATATTTATGTTTTTTAAAATCTAAAATAAATGGGACTATAGAAGAGGAAAATAGTAAGATTATGGATTACCTTGCTAAAGGAACACCCTTTGAACTTTGGCTCTTGAAACCATTCAACACAATTAGTACCTTGTAGCGTAAAACTGTAAACATAAAATATAATCTATCTGCGGTGGTGCGGCTATGTTAGCTTAGATGCTTTGGGATAGGATTGAACAATATAGTGAGACATTTTTCTTAATAAATATTAACTGTTAGTTTAAGATGTCTATTTGCAGATTATGCCTATCAGTTTAAATTAAAACTTTTATAGAATTTGCTTGGGTTTTTTTTACCAACTCCATTTTTTTTCTTGACAAGTCATGCGACACTTTACTTGCAAATTCTGCTACCGCACTTGTGGTTCCTGCAATTGGAATACTTTTCTTTGCTCTATGGGGTATTGGGGGTTCTTGCCTTTATTGAGGGTCATTAGAAACCGTTTTGATGTATTGTTCTGTTACATGCATGACCTTAGTTTTTCTTTTTATATTTTGACTTGCTAAAAATATCATAACCTTTTAAAATGTACCTCACAACATTGTGGCAACTGGGAAAAAAAGCCCCACATATTTAATTTCTACCTTGTACCTTCAACCATTACTTCTATGGACATCGGACAGGAGCAACACTTATCTGCAGGTATAGTAGCCATAGCAGAGTATAATTGGGGAAATGACAATCCTATCTTATTGATATTGCATCCTCTAAGCGCCATCTGGTTCTTAGTTTCTTTTGTTATTTGTCTTTGTTCTGCAACATTCTGCAGGGCTTTGGATCCAGTTATATTGCATTCAGCAGCAAGCCAGGCTGTTAAAACATGCCTTGTAACTTTTCTGAGATCATTGTCAACTGTCCTGACCATTGCCTATATTTCTGACGAGGTGCACACTATACATTTTCAATGAATAAAAATTGATCGACCCTTTCGAGTTATAGCTTATTGTTCTAATTATGCAAGTTACTTTTGGGTAGTTCAACATACCTAGTTATTTCAGGTCATCATGTTTGCTTACTGATACAGTAAAAACAAAGCACTTCCTGGAGCTGAAACTCAGGCTATTGGCATTCTCAACCTCATGTGAAAGGGGAAAATTTTAGATTTTGCTAATGACTAGAAACTAGATATCAGGATTATGCAAGTTACGTCATGAAATGGGTACAATTATTGATGACTTGATGGTATCATATTTGTTTGACAAATTGACTATGGTTTGTATATATCTGAGGAAATAGTTTTATGTCATGGGCTTTACTTACATCTGGTGCATTTGTACTTGGAAATATAACTAGCCATGTGTTATCCTACTGCCATGCCTAACTCTTCTTAGTCTATGTTTCATACCTCAATTCCAAAACCATAAAAAACATTTCCCTCATCTATCAAAACCAGACACTCCCCCCTAGGACTAGTTTAGAGCTTTTTTGCTGATTTGGACTATTCGGCTAGTCGACTGGCACATCATTGATGTCTACAGGTGAGCTAACAGCCATGCCAACTTTTCTCACCTTTCCTACTCTCCGTCTCCCTCCCGAAATGGCCTTTAATCAGCTTTGGGCTTGGAGTATCTGACTGTGATAGTTTAGGGATATAAAATAGACTTTCAACTTTGTTACATTTTTTGCTGATACTTCCTTGTTTTATGTTGTTCAGTTGGTTTCATTTGTATTTAGATTTTTTCTCAGCATTTACAGAAGTCTCTAGTGGACATACACAATCCCAATGATTCAAGAAATGTAAGACTATATTTCTTATATCATAGAAATGCATGATTCAGTTAAAAAAGGTGATTATCTTGGTTCATTCTGCTGAATTTTATATCTGCGTCTACTTCTGTAATAAGGCCTGTTCAGGACAATAGGGAGACTACAGAATCCTTTTATCTGTTCTTGCTTGCTCTGGACATTCCAGCACTTCTCTATATAGATGAGATGTATACTGTTGTGTTCTGCTGTAAAAATATATTTTCATTCTGGCTACAAGACATGCTTCAGATTTCATAGGGATTGACCAAAAAAAAAAAGAATGTGAGCTTGCTGGGGCATGATTTTCTCCAGTTTATTTCAGATGTTTGATGGTTACAAAATGTTTTAACTTTAGGTTGATCTAAAATTTCTTCTTGTTACATCATTTTTTGTTAGATACATAAACTGGTTTTGTTAGTTAATATTAGACAGAAGAACCAGCACTGAAAATTAATATTTATTCTATTTATTCCAAATTTTTTATTCTCCTTGTACTTATTCTCCATTCTTTTCATGTTCTTGCATCACTAATACAAGTTTCTTCATACAGATGGGATTTGACTTCACACTGAAAGCTCTTTACATTGGTATTTGGTTTGCTGCTATATCTTTCTTCATGGAGTTGCTGGATTTCAATACCCAGAAGTGAATTACTACCAGAGGTTTAGGGGCAGTATTGCTTAGTCTTGCTGGTCATGAGGTATTAGTACAAAACCCTCTGTTTATAGGATTATTTTTCTGTTATAGCACTAAAAGGTATCATAAATCTTTTGCAGATTTTTACAAACTTCCTCTTAAGTGTTATGACCAATGCTTACACGTTCGTTCAAAGTGAATGCACGGATTAATACAAAGGTAGATGGTGTTGAAGTATCTGGTACTGTTGAGGCTAGTATTTTGCATGCTTTGGTTACATTTTCATTGTTTAACTGCCACAAATGCTTTATGCTATTTGGTTTGCTCCATCCTATGGGCTACATCATAAGCAACATTTAGCATGGCATTTTTTTCACCATAATTTGGAATTTTATTTGTATGTATGTTATCCCTGATATGATTTTGTTGAATCATCAATTTAACCTGATACTTGCATAAACTATTTTATATTTTCAGCATGTCGGCTGGTTGTCTACAACAATCTTAGAGGTGATGACAGAGAAGCTATATACATTCCCGACCATAAGTTCACAGTTTCTATTTTGAGAAACAACACTACGAGGACCCATTGGTATATTAAGGACCTACCTTGCTCCGAGCCACATGGATGCTGCAAAAATTGGTGGCAGCACAACATTAAATCATTGATTCACATTTATATGTCTGAAAACCCTTTTTTCCCAGAGTATTCAAACCTTCTTATCCTTTCTTTCTGTGTTTCATTGTAAGTAATCGTTGCGGACATGAGAAAACTATTGGCAAACAATCCACACATTAAACAACAGAGCCTGCATAGGAGAGTAGTTTTTGAGAAAATTGATCCAAAAGTCCAAGCTCTTACGGTAAATTCCAATTTCTTACATTGAATAATTCCCTCTTTTGATCTGAATACTTGTGTGGCGTTATTCCTTACCAATGGTCAGTATGGCATGTTTTGGTTAGCTAGAATATTCATGATCTGCCTATCCCTAGGCCGCTTTTTATATGGTTTACTCTGCAATTTCTTGTTGGCATTTCCTGACTAAGGCGGTCTAATCTGTTCGAAATTGCCGCACACTACCTTTATGTGGTGTTGAACTTGATTCTTGTTTCCCGCCAGTAGCTGGTATGCCATAAGATGATAATAGTAATCTTTGGGACAGCTGCCAACTAGTAGGAACTAGGGATATCAATGGATTGAACTCAAGGGATCCAGGTAGGTTTGGCTCGAGTCCAGTACATTAATGCTCAAGCTAGCTAGCTAGCCTGTTTGTGGTTTGAGCTTGAAGATCAGTTGGAGCTTGACTCAATAACAATGCAAATGTGTAGAGAGGTATGTTTTGACTACACTTGAATATACACATGTACAAGTAAGATACAGGTTGAATAAACTTGAGTTTAAATCATCAATATTTCTTTTTGCCCAAATGTGAAGCATAGACTTCAGCTTGCCCTAAAAGGCAGTTTGAGCCACCCTTGCATGTAGCTTGGTGAACCAGAGCCATTTTTAGTCAACCTCACTAAGAGCTAACCAATGCCCTGTGATAATGGGCTGGTTTTTGTTTTGTTTGAAATCTCTCCAAATTCTTTTCAACAACTATTTACTTTTGAAAGCAATCTAGAATGTAGAAGGAACCATTTTACAGCACTAAAATTTCGGCACAAAAAACATGTTTTTGTACCTATTGATTTTCCTTTTAAGTTTCATGCCCTTATACCAATTTGTCTCTGATCCTGAGCTCCTAATCGTCTAACTTCATATAATTTTGTTGTGTTTTCCTGTAGATTTACATATCATATTTTGTGAAGACATCTCATTTTGAGGAATACCTCAACGTCCAGGTAATGTGTCTGTATGTAGTATCTACATACCGGCTTATACAAACACATTTTTGTTCTGTGCTGAAATTATATGCTCTGTCGAGAATACTACTATCCCAAAATGTAGCTACTACCATGTGGTGTCCAATCGTGTGCTAGATAGCTATATTTTTAATATAACTGTGTAAGCTAGGTAGGACCAGTTTTATAGGAATTATTATTGATTATTTGACACTTTAGTGTGACTTTGTCAGAACTGACAGTTACCAATGTAATGGAGCATAGTCTCAATTGTCGTTCTGTTTGCATGGTTGCCATCTGACAACAATAAATGAAATGGTATAAAGAGTGTGGCCACACTAATTGGATTAAATGGCATATCTTCAATTCTTCATATCTTAATGTTTGATCCTTCAGCCTGGAATTATAGATAGACATACGAGGCATGAACTCCATACATGTCATTGATGATTACTACAATGGGCAAATGAACCTCTTATTTACTCGCTGTCGACCTGATACATCTTTCTTTACTGAGATTTTTCCTTCCACCTTTATGGAAAGCCCTACAAGAGTTATCATTTCTTTGTAAATGAAATTTTATTTAGGAAGGTGTTTTTTGCATGCAATATTCCAGTAGGATGTTTACGCATATTCTAAAACAATTGATGGCACTGTTCTGTGGTGCTGCAAAACAATTGATTGTGTCTGTTGTTCAATATTACAACAGGATGCTGTTATATTGGTCCTTCTTAGAATAGTTGGTAATCATAGAGCAAAGGTTTTCTACCCAGATTCGAACAGTTCAGAAATCTTATGGCAATATATGCAGACACCGACAGCATTCCTTTGGGAGTCTATAGTCGTGTACGTGGCCATCCACATTTGATTGATACCTCTGCAAGGATCAGCGATGACAAGTGTAAACCCCACATAAAGTCAAGACAGCCTCTTCTGCAGATGCTAAGTTAACTTCACCTGATAATGCTAGTTTAAGCAACTCGGAGAAGCAGGATCGCGTGAAGAATAGCAAGAACGATCAGGTGACAGCGCCATCGCCATCTTCTCCATGGTCAAAAAATATGTGGATCATGTTGCATCAACTAGAAGGGGATGGATCTGTGTGTGGCTAATTCAAAGAAATTAAGAAGCGAGGCTTTGTCTTAAAAGATAACATTGTTCTGGGTTTAGCTCTTGAGGGCTCCAAGAGGACATTGCCAATTGATGATGGAATGAACCCTCCCCATCTCTCTTTCTGAAACTGAGAAGGATAAGGATGGTCATGAGAGAGCTGACCAGAGGAATCTTGACAGCTAATCCAAGTTTAAATAGATTCTTTAAGAAGATTTGTCACCTGAGCCTACTTTTTTTTCTTGCGCTTGAGCAAATGCAATCGGTAATATATTTATTTATGTTAAGAGGCATTGATCATCGCTGATACTATTCAGGAGACGAACCTCCTCAAATGTACCTCAACGTTGCAATGAGGCCTGTAAATCACAAAGGGCTCGCCGTTTAACATATTGTACATATGCTGCAGCCTCTGTAGCACTCTTAGATAAAGCTGATCGATCACCTCTGTGTGTGTTGGCTCTCGCATGTGCATTCTGTGATTCGACCACGTTATCATGGTCCCTGACTGGAAGCAGTTTTAGGTCTGTTCTGGATGATGATAACAGTGTCAAAATGCTTATAGATGATCTGCAAATCGTTGCCTGATGTCCATATATGGACCAGCGATGGGTTATCAAATAATCTCCCCTCCATGGCATGGCTGAGTTGTCGGGTTGCAGTGGACAATTATCGTGCCTTCCTGGGTCCCAACCAGTGACCACAGTAGTCTCGCCATGAAGCCATCTCAGCTGCTCAGATTGGGTTGCCTGGAAGCTGTGGTTCCTTCGTCCCATAAAATAAAAAAAAATCATTTTTTGCTTACAAATCTAAACAAAATCATCTAAATTTATATCAATGAGTTATTTATTTTAAGACGAAGGAAGGCTGTCACCTCTCATTCAGCCGACCTGAGTGATGAACAAAAACATAAGACATGTAGAGCCGGGCCAGCCGACAGGAGCATCGATGTGTAACTTGTGTCAACTTGGCGTGTCCACCAGGAGGAGGATCAGCCGACCAGATATGCATCTATATCTTAGCTTTTACTTATACTGGTAGACTAAAATTTAATTTTTTAATTTTAAATTTAGTTTTTTTCAATTTTAGTTCTTAGATCGCTATAAACACACATGACAATTTCATTCATAAATTATTTTTTTATTTATAAATATATCGTTTGTTTTTTTTAAAGCCAAAAGATGATGGTCGCTCCAACACGGGCGGCAGACATGACCGCTGGTACGTAGTCAAGTGTGGAGAAGATTCATAATTGCAGACCGGAAAGGGAAGGAAAAAGGTACGGTGATGATTAGGAAAGGTGACATGTCAATGCACACACACACCTGCACCCACGTACTCCTACATATATATAGCCAAGATCACCGGGTTCTTTGCAGGAAATCATAGCGAGGCCGATCGAGTTGCCGCCATATGCATGGCCACTCTTTCATAGTGCTGTTTCTTCCGGCCCCGGGTCTCCACTGTTCTAGGTCTCTGCCTCGCTGTGTTTTTCTCCAATGTGAGATCGGATAGGTAAAAGTCCAGCTAGGATCAGCTGAAGTTACAAAAGCAACCGCAAGTTAGGACTGCACGAAAGTTAGCCCGTCCATTCTGAGAATCAACGGTCTAGATCTTGTGCTACAGTATTTTTGCTATAGTTATTTGGCCATGTCAGAGAGGTAGGTAGGGTGTATTAAAGTAATAAAACTATCGATTTGTGGATCTAGGATATAAGAGCATCCCAGCACATATTCCATCCCATTCTCCATTTTACAGATAGAATATATGAGGGAAAAATATGACTACCCCATCCTCTGAAAATAGAGGATCATCCATATTGGAAAGAGATACGTCCTCTCTTCTCAATCAATATCTCAACATCCAATCTCAAGAGTAGAGAGCAATAACAATATGAGTAGGTTGTTGTAATATGTATGTTATATTGAAGTGATAACTAATATGAAGAAAATATTTATTTTAGATGATCATCCAAATAACAATATGGATGATCAAATTCAGATGAGCTTGTGTGAATGCTCTAAATCAGCTTATTTTGAGACAAGATATTTCTGAACTCAGGAATCAATGTATTTTGGGGCAGAGGGGGTAAGTTCTAAGGTGCTAGAATTTTGTAAGCCCCCACAACATTAAACCATATAATCCCTTCTCCAGCAAATACAAAAGAATCTATGTTTTTTTTGAGAGATTAACAATGAAAAGAAAATATTGAAATGATCTGTTGAATGAGAGTGAATAAGGGGTAGAAGGATAGCTAGGGAGTAAAATGGAAAGAAATCTAAATAAGAAGGGATTGATGAGATAACTAGTATTTAAAATCCCTTATATTTTATGGACAGATATGAAAAGCCAAAATGATAAAGATCATTTGCGCGCTGTGAAGGTATGAGCATTCAATAAACAATTTAGCACGCATTCAACGTCCAAGCCATCTAACGGTTAGCAAGGCATGCGTCGTGCTTAACAGCTAAGAGCAAGTCTAATAAGGTCTAGTCAGTAGGCTAAATAGTTGTCCACATCATAAAATCCTAGTTGAGGGAAAAGAAAATAGGAGAGGGAACCGAACGGGCGGTGTATGAGACGCTAGGCGAAATCATAGCGTAGGAGGACATATCGCCTGTTTCTAGCCTGATGTGGGCGACTCAACAGTCGCCCGTTCCCAGCCCGATGTAAGCACTGAATAGTTATATATTTAATGTTGCTATTCACTTAGCAAATCTAATAGCTAAGCCATTATATGTCACGCCCTAAGTTTATCCCAAGCCTAAATTCCTAAAAGAAATCCATAAATAATAATCGGCTTAATTAACTCAGGAAAAATCCCTCTAAAGAAAATTAATTTAATTAAATCGAGGTTCGCAAATCGATTAACTGGATTTAAACTCAAATTGCAGACGTAAAAATTTGGCCAAACAAATTAATCTAAAATTCGACAAAAATGGGGCTTTCCTTTTTCCCTCATTTTTCTTTTCTTTTTCCCTTCCTTCCCAAATTGGGCCCGTCCAATTTGCCTCCCCTTTCTTTTCTTTTTCCTTTTTCTTTTTCCTCTCCTCCTTCCCAGGCCGGCCCAGCCGAGCCGGCCCACCTCCCTCCCGGCCGACCCTCTCCCGCGCGCCCTCCCCTCCTCCCGATCGGGCCGCCTCAGCCCAGCCTCCGCGCCCACCCGCGGAGTTCATCCTCCCTCCTCCCTCGCGCCACTGATAGGCGGGGCCCGCCTGTCAGCGACCGCACCCCGTTGCGCCGGCCGCGCCCGAGTCTGCTCCGCCCCGACTTCGCCGCGCCGCCGCATCGTGGCCGAACCCGCAAAACCGCCTTTGCCGCGCTGTGGCCGGTACAGACTCCACAACCGCCGCCCCACCCTAGCCGGCGCCTTCCCTTATAAATCCCGTGCCGCGCCGCGCCGCCGCCACCCTTTTCCCCCGCCCGTGCGTCGCCGCATCCTCGCCGCCGCCGATCGATCTGTGCCGCCGCTGCCGCCTTCGGTCACCGCTGGTCGTCATCGCGCGTCCCGTTGCGCCGCCGTCGCAACCACGTCTTCGTCGTCGCCGGCGGGCATCCCCAGCGCCCGCGCTTCCTCTCACCACACGGTGGCCGCCGCACCCGACCTCACCGCTGCCGCGCCCGATCCATCCACCCGGTCGCCGCCGTCCGCGTCGTCGGCCATCATCCCCTGTCCCCCCACCTCGCCGACCCTCTGCCAACTTCGCCTCCGCCGGTGAGCATCCCCGTCTCCCTCTCCTCCTCTCCCTCGTCCCAACGCCGCCGCCGGGTTACCCGCACCGTTGTCGGGCGTCGTGGACCACCGGACGTCGCCGCCGGAGTACCGCCTGACGTCGCCGCCGCCACGCCGTAGTGGTGACGCGCCCATCTTCCTGCGCGATTGGCCCGCCTTCTAGCGCACCGTCGCCGTCGTCCTCGACGCCATGCGCCGCCGCACGTCGTCTTGCACCCGGCGTTGCCCTCGTCGCCGCCGTCGTCGTCCTCACACCGCCGGTCGTCGCCGTCGTCGTCGCTGACCCTCTGCCAGCGCCGCCCGCCCCGCTGTCGTCGCCCTCCGTCGCCCGCTCCGCCGGCCGTCGCCTCCCTCCTCTCTCGGCCGAGCCGATCTCCCGCTCCCCTACTCTCTCCCTCTGACCGACGGGCCCCACCCGTCGGCCTCCTCCCTCTCTCCTCCTAGGCCCGCCTGTCAGCTCCTTTTCCTCTCTCACCTGCCGACAAGCGGCCCCCACCTGTCAGCCGCCACCTCCCCCTCCGCTGACGTCTGCAGCCCTATTAATTGCGCAATAATTCAAGTTTTTCTGTTTAGTTTAAAAACCCAGAAAAGTTCTAAAATTCATAAGTAATTCATCTAGTCTCCGTTTAGGCCCATTCAAGTTTCATTAAATAAAAAAAATACCAAGAATCCATTAAAAATAGTTTCTTTCTCTGTTTCAGTAGTTTTATAGTCTGTTTTTGCTTGTTTTTCCTTGTTTGTCGTAGGTTTTGACCCCTTTGAAGTGCCGATCGTTCTCGAAGTCGTCGCAGAAGTTCCTCGTGGGTCTAAGCAAGGCAAGTGGCACCCTTCTTTGATCATATTGAACCTATGTTTATAAAATTCCCTGCTTTACATTCAAACATGCATTACTTTATGCAAATTTACTTTATTTTATTTATCTATTGGACAATTACCAATATATCCGTTGATTCCCACTCATTATTATTGTCATTCCAGGGTTAATTTGACTAGAATTAGGGTTAGTCAATGCTTAGCCATGCTTAGTTCAACTAGCTCACCAATTATTTAATTATTGATTAAACTTTGATAGACCTTTAATGGTTGTGATCATGATTCATTTCCTGATGCGGATTAATGACAACTAAAATATTGCTTATGGTGGGCTGTGGGTGCATGGTTTTGAGAGTCGTGCCCATGGCAATTAAGGATCGGTTCTCAGGAAAGCCTGGAAGTCTTCCACGTACTAACCACAAGCCACAGTGGGCAACGGTGAGACTCGTAATCTATCTTGTCCCTATTTGACATACCAAGGCAAGGATGAGCGTGATGGAGTATGGACGGGCAATCATGGTGTAACGAAAGCCTCTGCTGCTTCTGGATTCACCAAGGCACAAGAGGGGACTGCCCGACTTGGTGTAAAGAAGGGGGTGAAACCTGAAGTGCGGTGCGATTGTCTAGGGAGGGTTAGGTGAAAGGTCTTATCATGGTTTCCGTACTGAGGTATCGTGGTGATACGTTAGGGCATGGTAACATGCTTGGGAGCCATGTCTTGTGGGTAAAGTTGTACACCTCTGCAGAGTAAAACTATTTGAATAGTCGTGCCCGCGGTTATTGGGCGAACTGACAGATACACCGGGATTAGTTGAACCTTTTATAATTTGATTAATCTTGGAACTGGTTTGACCCTGTGTAACGTGGTGTAACGTTGGCAGTGGTTTGGGTCTATCGTAACGTGGTTTAACGTGGACAGAGGGTTGACCCTGTTGCGGTGTGGTGTAACGCTGGACAGTGGTTTGGGCCTGTTGCAACATGGTGTAACGTTGGACAGTGGATATTTATTTTAAATGTTACTTTACTTTTATTTTAGTCTATTTTATCTATTGTTTTGCTAAATTACCACAGCTTTGTGCAATTTAACCTTAGCCTATCCTTGATACCCTATTGCATTCATTATTCTTCCTCTCTTGGGTGTTACTTGTTGAGTACGGTGGTTTGTACTCAGCCTTGCTTAATTTTTCCCCCACCAGAGCAAGTGTCAGAGCCTGAGTCAGAAGGTTGTTCACAAAGTTAAAGTGAGATTCAGTCCGCCATCGAGATTGCCTGTGGTGTGGAGCCGTCATCGCCCGCTGAAGCTGAAGATTAGATGGTCTAGTCTTGTTTTTTTTTCCGCTGTATTTCGATAGATAATTGTTTTCATTTGTTTTTAAGTCGTGCAACTGTGTATTAATTTGTCATAGTGTGTACTCGGGCTGATTCCTGGACCGAGATTTAATACATGCTATTGTTCAGAAATTTGGTGTAAATTTCTGGGCGTGAAATTATATGAGTTGATTGTATTGCTAGCTTAATGTGACATGACACTTGTATTTTGCCAGCAGTAGGCGAAATCATTAGCCTTGCTCTAATGTAACTAGTCCATCGGAGTTACGAAAACTTAACAAGTGGCATAGTACACACGAGTCTGATTATGCACATACCCCATCGCGACTATAACCGCCGCTTGCAATGGGAAGTGCCTAGGAGCTTGTGCATTGCAACATTGGTACCACTACCTTGGGAGCCGAATGTTTGAGCTCTACCGGTCCATCTTCCATCGACGGCAAGATTACAATGACGACACAACAACGATCGGAGGCAGGCATTACATGGAATGCAATACCCAAGAAGATGACAATGGTTGTGGTTCTTGACAATGGGTGCCAACACGCATGAGTGCATGGACTCCGAGCGGGCTACCTCCTAGCATGGGCTGTGGTAGCGGCGATAAGTGTGCGTGCCTAGTGAGCCGATAAATGACTTGAACATTGGATGTCAGATTACTCGAAAATTTTATTGGAATTCCTTTAAATCAAACATACCCTTATATTTATAAATATTTATCAATGGATGGAACATATATATCAACACAGACAGCCGGCCTTTTGCTAGCTGCACCCATTTTGGTATTCCTTTGGTAAACGAAGCAGGCAGGTGGCATGCAACAAAGGTGAATGTATCTAAGGGACCGGTTTGATTTGATTTGAAGGGGAATAGATCTCGAATACCTCGCTCGCTATGGAATGAAGGCTGGAAAAGAGAATGTGGCAGTAGGGCATCTTGTCATCATGTCCTATGGTTGAGCAGATCGATCGATCGATTGGAGCGCCTGCAGGACACGCATGATTTGATTTTCTAGCACGCGCTCCCTCCGGCACTAGTACTCTCTACTCCACCTATTTTAACTTTATAATATTCCATCCATTATTCCCTACTTTTTGCTCAACCGAGATTCATCGTAATCCGGTTAGAGCAAGATCCGTTATCTACTCCAATTTGATACAAATATTTTTTAGCTTACACGTACAATAAAAGACTTTAATTTTTTACTTATTCTATCATGATAATAATATTATATTCTTTATGTATCCTATCACCTCTCTTTTTTTATCTCCTAAGTAGTACTTTTTCTTAGTTTGTATGTGTAGTTTGGCTCTAAATTAAGTATATATCCATCTTCTTTCCCCTACTTTGTTTCTGCCAACTTAACAATAATTTTTTTAGTCAGCTTAGCATCTCTATTATATTGATTGTTCAGAAAAAAAGGACAGTATAAACTGATCGATTTAATACTAAAATAGCAGATTATAACAATTTAACCTGCCAAAATAGTTACTGGTCCTTTTTTAATATCTATATCTATATCTATCTATCTATCTATCTATCTATCTATATATATAATTATTATATTAGTAGATTTATCATGACAGTTCTTTCATAATTACTCTTTAAAGTATATAAATTAAGAGAACAATAAAAAATATATAACCGAATATATTATACTAATATAATTATATAAATTAAATCCTAATTGTTTTATATCTATTTATGATTTAATGTATCAAATTTTAATTGGATGTTTTTTAATTGGTACATCATCTACTTGAGAACCTAGGAAGCAAATTCTTGCTCAAAACGTCACATATAGCTTAACAAATCAATAGGCATCTGAAGATCTCAATTATTTGGTTGGCCACAACATGGAAATGCCGATTCTTGCAGATCAATCGATCAGCTTATGCATAATCTGGAAGTTCTATAACAACGGCTCAAAATTAAATCATGGATATGCTGCATATGCATATGTACAGGCATGCATCTAGCTACTCCCTCCGTCCGTCCATACGTATATTAGCATTGTGGCGTTTAAAATTTATACACAAATATCATCATTACGTACACCGATCAAGATACGGCACGTGCATTCAAATAAGGGCATCAACGCATTTTCTCTTTTCCTTCTTGATCTGTCCTTTTTTTTAAAAAAAAAAAAAGTTACTCCAGCCGTCCCAAAATATAAAAAGTTTGAGAGTTCAACACAATATTAATTAAAAGGTATATAAAAAGTAGCTAGATACAATTAAATGGAAGAATGTTTTGATTGCTGGAGAGAAGTAAGTACGTAGCTAGAGAAATTAAATGGTAAAATATTGTGACTGATTGGTAATAAATACTACAATGTATGAGGAGAAGTTAGTTATATTTTAAGATAAATTTTAAATGCTAAAAGTTGCAAAATTTTAGTAGGACACGTCGACAGGGGAATACATACGTTATATTATCGAAGGGAGTAATAAGCTAGGGCACTCCTATTGATATATTAATGATGATTTCTATTCTCATTAAATAGTTTGGCAGATAAGCAAAATGATGACATGATAATTTAATTAATGAAGAAAGAGAGGAAAAAACTTAGAAATGGTTTTCTCATGAAGAAGCAAGTCTTATCTTCACCCAATACACCAAGAAACTATGAATTCACCATTGGAAAGAAACCATTAGTTTCTAGGAGACATGTGTCACGCTCTCCGTTAGTGAAATAATATAGAGTTAAGAGAGAGAAAGAGAAAACAATTATTACTTAAAGACATCTTCATTGTGAAAAATGGTTTCTACGGAACTATGGTAACCGTGTTAGTTTTTTCATTGGGATTGTCCTTCCTAGCTCTACAAAATATGCATATATGCATATACTAGTATATGGCACTAACATAAAAAGGAGCTCCCACTATAGATCGATCTCTCTTGTGCTGGTCCAGCATGCATATATGCAAGTGCTAGGTTAAGAGCCCACCATCGCATGCAAGCATTATATATTGCTTTTGATATCTAGGCCCCGTTCGGTAGAGGGGTATAAGTTAACTTATGCTCTGGCACGGAAAACGCAGTAATAGATTAGTACATAATTAATTAATTATTAATTATTAAAAAAATATAAAATAAACTAATATGATTTTTTAAAACAACTTTCCTATAGAATATTTTTGCAAAAAATACACCATTTAGCAGTTCGGGAAGCGTGCGCGCGGAAAACGATAGAGGGTTAGTTAACTTATAGGATGGCCTGAAGGCGGCCCTAGTGGGAGATGCGAATCCCCCCAGGCCCTTGCACTCGAGTATAATGCAGGAGGGGTATGGCTTTCGCAACATCAAACAAAGAACTTGCTAACTACTCCCTTTGTTTTTTAGTTAGTCTACGTTTGATCATTAGTCTTATTTAATTTTTTATAACTAGTTGAGTGCCCATGCGTTGCAATGAGAAAACAATTCATACCAACAACTCCATACTATATATAAATGATACAAAATAACTTAAATCACAATAAACACGTTCACCACAATACTATCATAACTCCATTGTATATAGGAGTGAGTTTCATTGCATCACAACTCCATTGGTATGATTTGATTTATTAATAAAAACATTAAGAAAGACTTATAATTTTGTATATTTACACAAAAAATTTGAATAAGACGAACAATATGGTCAAAGATATATAAAAAAGTCAATGTCGTCAACTAAAAAAACTGAGAGAGTAATAGGAAGGTGTTTTTTCATAGTTTTGAGGAACACAAAATTAAGGTCATCAATAAATCCAGTCCCTAGATGCCTATAAGAAGATTTTGTGAATTTCTGGTAAAAAAAATATCTAGTGAATTAATGGTATAGAGTGGAAACAACTAATAAACTTACTATTAGTGGTATGCATGCAATTAAGGAATAGATAAAACATGACGATGTTAAATCGTTGAACAAGAAGAAACCACATGGTGCAAGATACAAGTAGTTTTTCTTTTAAAAAAAAGAAATATATATATTCCAAAGCCATGTTTAATCATCATAACATGGGAAGCATACAAGAAATGGATTACAGGACAGCAATGGGAAAACAACAGCCTTAAAAGTTGCATCATCATTGGTACGGTTAGTATGTAGCTATAGCTAGATTCATCTGCAGACCAAAATTTGAAGCCAAAACTTGGCAAGCTGTTGCTGTGTGTGTGTGCATGTACCTACACAATCTGTTGCTCTCAAAAGGTGAACTTTCGCGTATGCTGGACGTGCCGTGGTTGGGCCCAACAAACGCCCCCAAATCCCCAATATTCGAACCAGGGAAGCAGCCTTTTTTTTTTTTTTATTAGTGACTCTACGTCAGCATCATCCTTTTTAGACTCCCTTTTGGCACGAACTAATACTTGATCTTGTTAATTAGCGCAAGAGAGGAGATGAGCAATTCCACGGTCTCCACTCACCACCACCAAGTGGCCTCTTATCTTTGAGTACCCATTGTCATCGCCACCGAGGCTTCGTGCGTTAGCGCAGAAAGTGATTTGACTTGATCAGTAGCTGATAGTAGCAAAAGAAACTAACAAAGATGTACTCTCTCCATCCCAAATCAATTATCATATAAGAGAATTAAGACTATTATATATTAATTATAGTGCGAACAACTCTTTGATTCTCTAACATCCTGAAAATTTTGCAAATTTTCCTTTCAACTCAAAATCTCTGTTTCAATTTATTCAAAATTTTCCGTCTTTTTTTCCTCTCTTTTCTTTCCTTTTCTCTCCCCTTCCCTGGTCGGCACGGGAACCAGCCGGCACCCCCACACACCACCACGCCAGCCGCCACCCCCGCATGCCACCACGTCAGCCACCCCCGCCGCACGCCACACTGTCGAACCATCACATCGCCGCCGCCGATGTCCAGCCATTGTTGCCACCACCGCACGCCACCACGCCGACCCCCTCGGCACGGCGCCCTGACCCGTTGCGTCGTCGGCCCCGTGCACGCCGTCGTCCCGTCGTCACCCCGCGATGCTCGCCGAGCCACCGCCTCACTGCCGACATGCACGTCGTGCCCAGCATGCCACCGCCGCCACTAGTCATCGCTGTCGCCAGCCTGGCCGTCACGATTTCCGCCGCGCCGCACCAACTGCTATTGTGAGCTGTTGCTGTCACCAGCCCCGCGGCCACTCCCACACGCCACGGCCGCCGTGATTACCCCCGCGCCGCGTCAGCCGCCGCCGTGAGCCATCTCCATCCCCGCTGCCATGTCGCCTCACTGCTGCCGCCACAACACCGACACCTCACCGCCCCGCTGCTTTACCGTCCCTCCCTCGCTGGTTCGCCTATAAAAGGGGGAGCGAGTCGAGCATTTGCCACTGCCCCTCCCCTCTCGCCTCACTTGTCGCGCTGCCTCCCCGTTGCGCCACGCCGCCGCCACTGTGTCACCGCCGGTATCCCTCTCCCCCCTCCTCTGCTCCGGAACGCCCTCCCCTCTCGGCTGAGAAACAAGCCGGAAAATCCAAAATATGAGTATGGTTGATGCAAATAAGAGATGATACGTGTTGTCTGGGTAATCCACCACTTGAGAGGTAAGGTGTTGAATTATTCTGAAGATAGCATGAATGCCATGAAGGAAAACCATTAGTGGATGACAGACGGAACCTTCGTGACTATTTAGTTACAATCATGGTATGGAACCTAATGCTAGAAATAGATTTTGTGAAAACTATTTGAGAAAGCAACTTTTATGCCAAAGAACCCTACAACCTTCCTTGTTGTGGCCTTGCATATGCATATTTCCATGGTGATTTGCTGAGTACCCTGTACTCACTCTTGCTAAAACAGCAACCACCAGCTCTTGAGGATGAACCAGTCGTAGATCCTTACGAGTGCTACGAAGAATTCACCGAAGGAGAAGAGGCTTAGAGGTCCTCGCCCTCCAGTCATTGCTTGTAGAGTCCAACTGTCTAGATCTTGCTTTCCTACTACTTCTGTATAATGTGCTACCAAGCTCAGACCCTCTTATTCGGCCAAGTGCCCCGTGTAATGAAGTCATGTGAGACTCTGTTATGTATGTGCTACTCTATGCTTTAACTCGACTCGCGTGTGCCAACTACTTGATCCAGGGATTGGTACAATTAAACACGAGGAATTTTGGTATAAAAAAAATCAAGGTTCTACAGAGTTGGTATCTGTCGATGATCGGGGTCGGCAATAATCTTACGGGGGTGGCTACCAAGCTTCGAATTCGATGGTTAATGATGAAGAGGGAGAGGGTTTACCCAGGTTCAAGCTCTCGACGTGCTGAGATAATACTTTACTCCTGCTTGGCGATTGTATTGCGCAGATGGATCTCTCTTGCCCTTAAGGGGGCACCCCGTACCCCTTATATAGTGGGGGAAGGGTTACAGATATGATAGAGTCCTAATCTAGTAAGTCTAAGATCTATCCTAATTCGGTTATGGCTCGGGTCCGAAGTACACGACATGCAATCCGGTACGTACCGGGCTCCTAACCAACACCATACAGATATATTCTCCTTCCTATTCGGTACCCCATTGACCGTACGTATTTGTATAGTCTCCGGATACCCCCGGTATAGGTATCCCGTAGCAGCCCTCGGAGTCGTCCAGAGGAGCACAAGTCATCCATGCAGATCGTTGATCATCAGGTGTATCCCAACGCTATATGCTTGACATTTCCCGAGTGCTTTTCAGGTGCTCCCCGAGTGCTTCCCGAGTGATCCCGAGTACTCTGTGATGATTGTAGAGGCTGTGGATGGCTCCGAACGGAAGAAGACATTAAGATGCACCTAATAGGTGTAGCCCCTGACACTATGCTTAAATATGTAAGAATTAAACATAGAGTCATCTATGGATTGTTACCTAGTAGATTTTTTCCGACTCGAGTTGCACCGTTTCAAATGCTTCCGGGCCTGAGTGGTTTAGAAACGATCTTGTGCTGTGTTTCTCCAGACATATAGCCTTCAGCTATGTTCTGCCCATGGGATAGGTTTAGCCGACTAGCTTAACCGTTACAGCCGAGTAGTTAGCACCGAGTGTATTCGGACTTACTCAAAGTTTAGGCATAGGCTAAGGTGCGCAGTTAAGTGCCATGGGCGATATCGACTGACGCCTGCCTGAGTATGGTGTACCGTTGATTCCCGATTTTGAAGGAAATCACGAATTTCATATTACCATTATGAAACTCACGACACTCCTTAGAAACAACATGGTATCGGTTATGCCAGCACCAAAAAATCTCGGCCCGCTTTACCCGCAGGGGAACATAACAATAATTAGCCCGGTAACGGAATTTTCTAGCTATTAGGCCTAGCAGCTATTTAAGCTTACAATTACCCCGTCCGTTCATCTTCTTCTCCGTCCTGCTAATCACTGTAGCCCTAATTCGCTCCCGCGATCTCTCGCGCACCTAACCCTAGCCTCCGCGTCCAGAGCTCCAGCCTCTCCTCCGCCCATCGCACCCACACTTCCCTTCAATCCTACCGAAGAGAGTCCCAAATGGCCTCTCCAGCGGATTCAGGGAAGATGTTGCCACTGCACGCATGGCAATCCTCTATCGTCACCGACCAGAACCTCTCCGCCCTCTCTGGAGCTGGCTTGATTTAGAGCAAGGAGGTGGCCGGGTACTAAGGCGCTTATAGTGAGGAATTACCTACTCCCGACTCACGGGAAGTAGTTGTATTCGTGCCATTCTTTGAGCGGGTTTCGGCTACCGGTGTCTTCCTTTTTCCAGGGATTGTTGGATTTTAATGGGATCGAACTGCATCATTTGAATCCCAATTCCATTCTTCAGATTGCAGTATTTGTATATACCTGTGAAGCCTTCCTTGGAATCCCCCCTTACTTCAACCTCTTCCGCCATTTGTTCACCGTTAAGCCTCAACCGAACCAGAATCATCCATCGGTGGTGGGCGACGCCGGTATTCAGCCCCGTGAGGGGAGCAAGAAAGCTTGGCTATCTCTGCCCATGAAAACCTCCCTTAAGGGCTGGCATGCGGCCTGGTTTTATCGCTCTAACCTTGCTGACTCCCTTCCTTCCTTTGTTGGCCATGCTCCTGTTGCTCGGGAGGCTTTTATCGTCACTCCCGACAAATGAAGAAATGCCGCAAGTAAACTCGTTGCTCAACCTGGTTGAGAACTTGAAGTCTGTTGGCTTAACTGGCATCTGGGTGACCCGACATTTCATTCGGCACTGGATCCAACCCCTGAAGGATCGGGTCCGGTTTGCCTTTGACTATACCGGGAGCGAAGACCCGACTCGGGAGTCAGCAGAGGTGGTATGGTGGGAGGCCATCCAAGCTAGGGCTCGATGGCTGTTCGCCCCAAACACTAACATTCCAGCTATCCCTGCCGGCTTCCCGTCGCCGTTTCATGCTGGGAATGCTCCCCCTCCGGTGAGTCCTTCGTCTCTCCTGGGTGGTTCGCCTCCAGCTTGTTGGATGTTTTCTTCAACTTGTCGTGTTCAAGTTATGTTTCCTTTTTGCAGGACCGCCACCAATACTTATCCTACCCCCCAAGCTGGGCCTCACCCGTGCTCAAGTGGGGGGCGGAAGCTTCGGCTGACGAGCCCGCCGCCAAGCGACTGGCATTTGATCCTGATGCGGAGCCTACCGGGCCACCAGCAGACAAGGACGCCCCGGCCTCGACACGCTCTCCGAGCCCGTCTCTATTGAGGTGCCTGAGGAGACCCGCCTTCAAGACGGGGCCGAGGTAACACAACTCAATTTTATGCCGTGATCCGGTTAGGATTTCTATGCTTGCTGAAATCATATCACCTGACTTTTTCAGGAAGTCGAGCGACATTGACCCGGCCACACCGGCCGGCTCCGGGGACATTCAGCCCCTGGGTCCACCGGCTGCCATTGTTGCGGCCGTCGCTGGCTCGATCCGCACTTCGCCAGCTGACCCTGTTGCTGGGCCGCCCATCGAGGCGATACTAGCGATCGTCCCGGCTACTACCCCGGCGCCGACCGTGGAGCCGGATGCCGTTGCAGTGCCACTGGCCACAGATTCCGTGGAACCGAGTGTCGGGGCTTCCGCTACGCTGGTCATGGCGACGATCCCGGCAGTGCTCCCTCCGAGAGCCCGAGAGGGCCGCGCCGAGCAGGTCAAGATCAACCTGTCGGATGACTCGGAGGACATTGCCAAGATCGAGCGGTATATCGAGAAGTCAGTCAAGCTGATGAAGGTATGTTCTTCGACCATTGCCCTAAGTGTGCGATCCCGTTAGCTTATGTCACGCTGTTTAGGGAATCGAGGCATGCTCCAAGGCAAAGTCAGAGGCCCTTCGCTTGATTGATCCATAGCTGGGAGATATAAACGCTCTACGTCAGGATCGTGACGAGATCCTGGAACGAGCGAAGGTGTTGGAGAACCGCCTGCAAGGTGAGATAGCCGATCTCCACGTGGAGTGAGTATCGAGTCACACCCGGATTAAAGGTGCGACGATCTGACTCTGGTTGTTGTTTTTCATTGCGTGACTGAAGTTTATCTTCCTTTGCCAGACCAAGATGCCGCCTAGAAGGAATTGAAGAAGGCGAACAGTGGGCTGCAGGCCGAGTGCTCCAAGCTGCTGGCGGTGAAGGCCGAGCTTGAAGCTGAGCGCTCCCGGCTATCGGCCTCGAGGGTTGTGCTAGAAGCCGAATGCACTCGTCTTAAGAAGGCTAAGGATACCACCATCGCCGAGCTTGTGGGTAAGTTTTTCTTTGCCCCCTCCTTCGTTTCTCCCTTCCGAGCGATCCCTGACTCGTATGCCACTAGCAGAGGCAGAGTCCCAGGCGAAGTCTATGGTGGAGGCTGCTGAGGCCAGGACCCAGGAAGCCGAGTTGGCTCGGGACCGTCTCGTCACAGTTGCCCTTAATGTGCTCAGGGCGACGCCACTGTTGGCACAAGCCTCCTCATCTATCAGCATAGACGGGGTAGTCCAGCAGCTGGAGAAGATGCCTATGGCTCACAGCGCTGAGTTGCGAGAAACAGCGAAGATGGCATCTAGCTGCATGCTCTCGCGATCGTAAAGTCGTTGTATCCCCGGGTGGAGGTTGATGCCGTCTGCGACGGGTTTGCAGCCGACTGCGACGAGGCAACGGCGATGAAGTACGTCAACGAGGCGTAGAAGGCTGCAGAATCGGTCGCAGACGACCTTGGCCTGTAAAGAAGTAGGAGAACTTGTAGTAGTTAACCATGTTCTAAGCGAATTATTGTGATGTGATTTCATTTGATCTATTTGCTTTAGAGTCTTTTGCTATCGTGTGTTTCGTCGTCATGTGAAGAGTTATCCTCTCGGCGTGTGCCTGTCCCAACAGCCCCCGAGCGGACTTAGCCAGCGCGGAGCTTAGCGTAGTGTTACCCGGTTTGGTAGGAAGCAAGGTGAGGCCGAGTAGATGTGCCACCACATCCAGACTTCGATTAATCGACAGTTAGAGAGCTCATTGGCAGTAGATTTTATTAAAAAGAACCCGAAGGTAGAGTACATTGTGGCCCCCGACTGGTCTCCCGAGTGGGGACCACTCGGCGAGGGCAGTCGAATGTTTAAAAAGAAAAAATTACACGATATCGACTATGTGTGGAAGGGACGTAGCTGTTCGATGTTCCATGAATTCTCCAACAGCCTTCCGTCTTCCATCCTTAGTTAGTATGAGCCAGGCTGAGTGACCTGGGCTATGACGTAAGGCCCTTCCTAGATTGGGGAGCTTGTACCGATCCTCGATGGTTTGTATTTTGCGTAAGACCAGGTCGCCGACTAGGAATGCCCGCCCACGAACATTCCTGTTGTGGTATTGGCGGAGTCCTTGCAGGTAGCGCGCCGACTGGATGGTCGCGATATCTCTGGCTTCTTCCCGCCTATTGAGGTCGTCTTCCCTGGCCGTGTCTGCCGTGGATTCGTTGTAGTTGTGTATGGGAAGGACTCGTGATCGATTTCGGTGGGTAGAACTGCTTCTGCCTCGTACGCAAGGAAGAAAGGCAATCGTCCTGTAGCGCGGTGACGGATGTGCCGAGTGCCGAAAGCACTGGTGGTAGCTCTTGCACCCATCGTCCGGCATAGGGATGTAGTCGGTCGAAGACTCTAGTTTTGATTCCTTGAAGGGTCATGCCGTTAGCTCTCTCGACCTGCCCATTGCTCTTCGGGTGTGCTACGGAGGCGTAGCAAATCTTGATCCCACGCTCCTCGCAAAAATCCTGAAAGATTCCATAGATGAATTGCCTACCGTTGTCCGTAATGATACGGTTCAAAATGCCGAAGCAGTAGATAATGCTTTGTATGAAGTCCCTCGCATGTGCCGAGTCGATCGTGGTGACCGGTTTTGTTTCTATCCACTCGGTGAATTTATCGATTGCGACAAACAGGTGGGTGAACCCTCTTGGTGCCTGCTTGAAGGGCCCGACAATGTCGAGTCCCCAGACGGCGAACGACCAGGAGATCAGGATAGTTTACAGTTCCTGTGCTAGCACGTGTGTCTGCCTTGCGAAGAATTGACACCCTTCGCACTTTCTGACCAACTCTTGTGCGTCTGTGACGGCGGTTGGCCAGAAGAACCCTTGCCTATAAGCCTTTTCGACTAGTGTCTTGGCCGAGGCATGGTTGCCACAGAGGCCCGAGTGGATCAACTGGAGTATTTGTTTACCCTCGTCAGGGAGCATGCAACGCATAAGAATGCCCGACGCGCTTCGCCGGAGGAGCTCTCCGTCTGACATGATATAGCAATAGTCTCGTCGGCCGACGCATTCAGCTTCAGCTTTATCAGTCAGGAGAACATCCTCTGTGAGGAACTTGATAACCGGGGTTCTCCAATCGTAAGTGAGGACTGCGACCGTGCGGTCGTTGGAGTTCGGTGGTTGGCCGTTGTCTCCTGCATCTTCTGCTTCACCCGGGGTTGGCTCAGGTTCGCCCTTCTTCTCGACTGTAGGCTTTATGAGGTGTTTGATGAATATGTCGGTTGGCACCTGTAGCCGCTTTGAGCCGAAATTGGCTAGTTCGTCGGCGGCTTTGTTGTTGTGCCGTAGGACATGGACTAGCTCGAGTCCTTCGAACTTATTTTCAAGTTTGCACACCTCTTGTTAGTAGGCTTGCATGTTTTCATCGGCGCAGGTCCACTCGTTTATGTCACACCCGGAGTTTTGTCCTAAGCCTTAAATCGTAAAAAGAAATTCGTAAATAACAATCGGCTTAATTAACTCTGGAAGAAATCCCTCTAAAAGAACTTAATTTAATTAAATCAAGGCTCGCAAATCGATTAACTGGATTTAAACTCAAATTTCAGAAGTATAAAATTTGGCCAAACAAGTTAATTTAAAACTCGGCAAAAGTGGGGTTTTCCTTTTTCCCTCCTTTTTCCTTTCTTTTTATCTTCCTTCTCAAATTGGGCCGAAGTCCAATTTTCCTCCCTTCCTTTTCTTTTTCCTTTTCCTTTTTCCTCTCCTCCTTCCCGGGCCGGCCCAGCCGAGCCGGCCTCTTCCCGCGCGCGCCTCCTCCCTCCGCCTGGGCCGCCACTCGGCCCAGCTCGCGTGCCGCGCTCGCCGCGAAGTCCGTTGCCGCTCCCTCCTCCCTCGCGCCACTAACAGGTGGGGCCCACCTGTCAGCGAGCGCGCTCTCGCCAGCTCGCCCGCGCCGCGCCGGCCGAGTCCGAGTCCGCCGCTGCCGCAACGGCCGCCGCCGAGACCTCGCCGCGCCCGACTCGGTCTCCAACCTCGGCCCCGCCCTAGCCGGCCTCCCCGCACTATAAATTCCCACCGCCGCCCACTTTTCCTCTCCGCCCGAGCCGCCGCCACGCTGCCTCGTCGCCGCCGCCGTTCGATCTCGCTGCCAGACGCCCTTCGCCGCCGTCCAGCCGCGTCATCACCTCCGCATCGCCGTCGCCGACTTGCTGCCGCCTTCGTCGTCAACGGTGGGCATCTCCAGCGCCCGCGCATCCCCTCGTCGTTCGCCGCACCGCCGCACCCGACCTCACCACTGCCACCCGATCCCATCGCCCGGTCGTCGCCGTCGCGCCGTCGGACGTCGCCACCTGTCCCGCCTCCTCGCCGACCCTCTGCCGCGTTCGCCTCCGCCGGTGAGCGTCCCCACCTCCCTCTCCTCCTCTCCTCTGTCCTCGCCGTCACCGCCGGACCACCCGCGCCGTCGCCGGGCGTCGTGCGCCACCTCTCCGCCGTTGCTGTGTTTCCCTCGTTGCCGCCTTCACCACGCGGTCGCCGTGCCGCCGCTGCCGGCACCCATTGCTACCTCTCGCCGCCGTGCGCGCGTCGCGTGCTCGTCGCCGTCGTGTTGGCCGGCCACCGCTCCCCCTCTCGACCGCGCCCTTGCGTCGCTGATTCGTGCGCGGTCGTCACCGCGTCGCCATCGTCGTGGCGCCGCCGCCATCCGCTAGCGCCGCCGCACCGCCCGAAGCTCCCGCCGCCGGCCGCGCTCTCCTCCCCCTCTCTGTTTCCCCCCTCGCTGACGAGCGGGCCCCACCCGTCAGTTGCCCCGCGCCCCTCCTCCCTCTCTCCTCCCGTGGGGCCCGCGTGTCAGCCTCTCCTCTCCCCTCTCTCCCACCGACAAATGGTCCCCACCTGTCAGCCGTCAGCGCTTCCTCTCTCCTCGCTGACGTCAGCAGCCCCATTAATTGCGCAATAATTGATTTAGGACTTTTCTGTTTAGCTAAAAAACCCAGAAAACTTCTAAAATTCATAAGTAATTCATCTAGTCTCCGTTTAGGTCCATTCAAATTTCATTTAATTCATAAAATTTTCAAGAATCCATTAAAAATACTTTCTTCTGCTGTTTCAGTAGAGTTTGTGCCTGTTTTTATTTTTTGTGCTTTGTCTCTTAGATTCGGACCCTGCCGAAGAGCCGGTTTACTTCGAGATCGTCGCCGAAGTTCCCCAGGGGCCAGAGCAAGGCAAGTGACACTCATCTTTGATCATATTGAACCCATTATTGCAAATTCCCCGCTTTATTTATTCAAATATGCATTGTTTTAATTAAAGTATTTACTGAATGTTATTTTCGGGTAAACCTTATTACTATGCCGTTGTTTATCCAACTTTATTCATTGCTAGACCAGGGGTAACTTGATTAATGTTAGGCCTAGGTTAATGCTTAGCCGTGCTTAGAACAAGTAGCTCATGGGATCACATTTAATCATGCTTAGTTCCGAATAGCTGAGATAATGATTCAACACCCGGTTCAGGTTAATGTCAACTAAAATATTGATAATGGTGGGCTGTGGGTGCATGGTTTTGAGAGTCGCACCCATGGCAATTAAGGACTGGTCCACGGGAAACCCTGGAAGTAATTAAGTGCTAACCACATGCCGAAATGGGTAAGGTGGGATTTGAAGCATGACTTCGAACTATTTGACGTACCGAGGCAAGGGTAGGCGTGATGGAGTATGGACGGGCAATCGTGGTGTAACGAAAGCCTCTGCTGCTTCCGGATCTACCAAAGCACAAGCGGGGACTGCCCGACTTGGTGTAAAGGAGGGGGTGAGACCTGAAGTGTGGTGCGATTAAATAGGGAGGATTATGTGACGGGTTCTATCACGGTCTCCTTTCCGGTATACCATGGTGGTATGTCGGCGCACGTTCAAGTGTAGTGGAGTCGTGTCTTGTGGGTACAGTAGTGCACCTCTGATCAGAGTATAATCTATTCGAATAGCCGTGCTCATGGTTACAGGCGAGCTCCCAGCTTCACTGTGATTAGCGAACCTTTAATAACTTGAGTAAACTGGTTTTCACTCGGGACTACTGCAACGTGGTGTAACGTTGAGTAGTGGTTGGGCCTGTTGCAACGTGGTGTAACGTTGGACAGTGTTGTGGTATTTTACAACTGTTATTTACTTATCCTTTACTGTATTCAATTACCTGTATTCATGTTTGTGCATCGTTTGCGAAAGTTAGAGTGTTTTGAAAATGGGTTATTGCTTTTCAAAAGCGTGAGTCATTTAAAAAGACAATACCCCTTTTGTTGAAAAGCGTGAGTAAATCGATTTACGGGTAAAACTTTATTTACTTTGTTTCTTTTGTGATTTATTTATCTTGAAACAAAATTTTGCATCTATTGATTCCAAATCCTTGTGTTCTTTAGATGGCTGACCACCCCTTGTATCATCGTGGACTTGGAATGGCTGGATTCGTGGCAGAGTTGGCAAGAGTCTCGTTCACGGCAGGATACCCCTATGAGCCAGAGTACACCATGATCCACCCTCTTGAAGGCGAGTTTCCCCACAGAGTCAGATTGGAGCTACATGGAATCCCCGGTTTCCTCCCTAACTTGGAAGCAGAAGGAGCCGGAGCCTCGCATGAGCATGCCTGCCAGGAAGCTGCTTACAGTCTGATGACAACGCTCAGGGCTAGGCACGACCTGACATTTCGGCATTCGGCTTACCGGTATCACGCTGGTCGTGGACCCAATTCCATGGTCAGTAGGTTTCGGTCTGCCCGGAGTGAGCAAGACCCTACCTTCGGTAGGATGTGCACGGTGCTGCAGGGCCTCGACCAGATGCATCACGACCTCCATTTTAATATAAACTCCTACCCACATGATATTGGTTCTTGATGGCCCTTCGATTACTAGTACTACAAAGATGAAATAAAGCAAGCAGTAGCGGGTGCAGGATTTAGAGGTTGGGTATTTGAAATGTTAATGATTAAGAAAGACATTTTATACCTAAAATCTCAATGATTGACTTGTATAACATCAACCATTTAGTGATGTTACGATATATCATATCTAACACAAATTGAAGTCAATATCATAATTTACTAAATTGGAATATAGATTGAATTTATCGCAATGAAACAACAGCAAAGGGTTTCAGAAAACGCATTGGCTGAAGCTTACCTGCAGCGGACAATTACGGCAACAGGCTTCAAGGCTTTTGGCTCATTCCTCAGTCCCTTCTTGTACTTTGAAACCTGAAACACATGAGATGGAATGCAACACTCATCAATAACAAGTAGTGGCAACTAACAAGGACCCAGAATACTGCTTTGCATGATGAGCTCATAGCTTAAAGCTGAGACAAAACATGTATCCACTGATACTCTGATCAGTATATTAAAATCAAAATATCCTAAATAATTTATGTCAAATGTTCCAACAATAGATCGGATGTGCAAAATTTGAGAACGATAAACCTAAACACATGCTAACCTAACGAATTATAACATAAAACTAGGACTATCGCTCCTTTTCCTCTCCTGTTCAAACAATAGGAGGACAGGATGTAGCGATCAGTGAAGAAAAAAAGCGAGCTTGCTACCCTCACACGCACAAGCAATTCATCAAACACCTAGTACCTACACACTACACTACCACAGATCAAACAAGATTACAAGAACCAAACAGCCAAACAGGAACGCAAAATCCATAGCCTCCTCAGGCCCGCAGACCTCGCCTCCTCAGGAGCACGCCGCTGTTGGCCGTCGGGACGGGATTCGGGGATTCGGGCGGTTGGCGCCGCAGTCAGGAACTCGGGATTCGGCCGTCGTGGCGCCACCGGCCGATCGGCGGCTCCTCGCCTGTCCCGATGCCCACTGCCCACAGGTCACAGCGACCTCGCCCCTGTTGCCCGCTGCCCGCAGGGGCCGCAGCCGCCTCGACCACCGCCGAGCGCCGGCCAAAGCCCCACTGACCGAAGCTCACCGTCGTTTGCTTGTGCCTCAGAGGATGGCGGCGGAGGACGACGGTCGGAGGGCGATGGCGCAGGCGGGCGGCGGCGGAGGACGGCATGCGGCGACGAAAAAAATTGGCAGCCTGACGGCGTCAAAATTTTTAGGGTTTCCGCCTGGGCTTAGAAACTTTGGCGCCGCGGGCGGGGCCTTATATAGGGAAACTATCTGTGCATGCGGACAGCAGACCGCCCGCCTGCGAAGACCATTTTTTACTATCTTCGCAAGCGGTCCGTCCGCCTGCGAAGATGTAACCCCTACACGGCATAACTATCTTCATAAACGGTCCATCCGTCTACGAAGATTGTTACAGATGTGAATATATTTATTTCAAAATCCTTTTTAGTTTATTTTTGTAATTTGAAAATGTCTACGGTAGTTGTAATAAAAATAGTAATTGTACGTACAAATATACAAACCGTAATATTATTACTTTAATTTGTTTTAAACAGACATGCCAAGTTAGTACATTAAAAATTTTATTCTCTCGTATTTATATGACAAGATCTAGATCTAGATCTAGAACTAGGAGGTGTATGCTTTAACTTGACTCGTGTGTGCCAACTACTTGATCCAGGGATTGGTAAAATTAAACATGAGTAATTCTGATATAAAAAATCAGGGTTCCACAGATTCACAGGTACATTAAATACTTATATGCATCTATCCAATCAATCTTGATGTGATTTGCAAATTTTGATTTTGCATGTATATGTAGAGCTTGAGATTTGACTCTATAACTTTTCCAATGCTGATTACATAGATTCTTAGTCTTTTTACCCAGACCTTATACGATGATCAATTTGGAATAGAGTGAGTATATCTACACAAACCAAATCAGTGGTGGAGCCAGTGAAATCTTGCTGTCTGGGTGACTAGGGCTGCGTTCTGCTGGTCGTTTGTTAACCGGCACGAAAAACACGATAATAGATTAGTACATAGTTAATTAATTTTTAACTAGAAAAATTAAAAAATATTTAATTTGAATTTTTAAAGCAATTTTTCTAAAGAAAACTTTCAAAAAATACGCCGTTTAATAGTCGGGATACATGCGCACGAAAAACGAGGAAATATGGGTTATTAGTGGGAGGTAACGAACGGGGCCAAGGTGTGTCCTAGTAATGTATAAATTTTTACATTTATTATCACGTAAATACAGTGAAAATACTGGTGACAGCCCGAGCAGTTGCCCGACCTTCTCGGAGGTGGCTCCGCCACTGAACCAATTTATTAACCCGTGCATTAATTTGCATACGCTATGCTTATATTCTGAATGTTTGCATTTTTTTGCATAATGGAGAACTATTCTAGTATTTGCTTCAAAGAAGTTACAATTACTTATTAAAAATTTTAAATGCATATCAGAAAACATAGGCCTGCATTGTTTGGCCTTTTCTCTAAAAAAAAGTCAAACATTATATTTGTAAACAAAAAATAATTTGTGGATAAAATTTTCATATAAGTGTTCTTAACTATATAAAAGCAGAGGTTAAAAATAAATTACAATGAAAAACCTAAAATCAACTCTAAATTCTAGATTCAAGATTAAAATTTTAGCTTATAAGTATAAGCAGAAGCGAGACACCACACGGTAAGCAACACGTCGTCAGCAAAGCAAAGCAAGAGTAGTCAAGAACAAAGTTGACCTGAGCATTAGCTGCAGTTGAAGCGAAGACAATCGTCATCACCACAAACTGATCAAAAGAGAGGAAAGAGCAAAAACGAAAAAGAACTGAATCAAAGGGTGACGTTGAGCAAGACCGTGGATGCGGTAGTAGCGGCAGACACAGACCCCGAAACGAGTGGATGTCGCACGACGATGATCCTAGACATAATTGGCGCCGCTGCCGACCATCGACTCACCTGGCTTGACAAACGGCGTGGGCACTGGTAGTGGGTGTTGGGTTATCTTGTCCAACGTTAATTTCTAATCTTAGGCTAATATTGATCACCTCTGCTCATACAAAATTAAATCGATTTACTGACCTGGTTGAGAAGTCATTGCGATTGAATTAATCCTCCTGCTCAGTTTTCTCCTCTTCTTTTCTCTGATCTTTCTTGCAGTAGGAGTTCTCTCCTTGATCTGGTATCGATGACCTTTGGCTCTTTACTTGCGATGTCCTGAGATTACTACATGACTCCCTTCTAGCGCTCCAAGCAATCGGGCCATTAGAGTTACGAATTTTGTACGTTGGATTTGGGCGTCCCCTCCTCCTCTGTATTCATATCGCTAGTGGGAGTCGGGGGCTTATCTCGTATTTGGTACAGAGTCTGATTCTACCGATCACCAAAACAAACTCCTATTATATCTCTAATTCTTGTTTGAGTAGGATTAAGGCACGGTAAAAAAACAATTATGGTGGATTCCGAATTTTTTAAGCCAGTCTCTATCTCTAATTTCTTTTATCCGGTGTCTAACAAAAAAATCGACCAACACTGGGAGCCCTCACATAGCTCGAGCTTGACAGGATGGATTCATGGGACTCTTTCTCCGAGCTCGCCGTCACCTCTCCCCGCTCCCACCTCCTGCCTCTGCTACCTCTCCCCCCAATGGGCCACCGCCTCTCTGATCCCTTCATGCGTGGCACCAGCCGCCTCTTCCGCCCTCTAACATGTGCCCACCTTCACTCCTCATGTCATGTGCTACCGTGTGCCATTGCCTATGCATGCCGCCGCCTACGCCCTTACCCGATCAGTAGATGAATTGGTAAAACGGGCGGTAGAGAGATAGGGTTAGTTTTAGCATCACTTAACTGAGGGGCATTTTCATCTTACCATAATTGCATTGTTATTTTTCTTTTTCTTAAACACAAACCTAATCGTGTACGCATAAGAGGGTCAAACAATGGCTTCGTTTTTGAAAAAATAAGGTCAAATAAGCAAACCAAAAAATAGGGTCAATTTGGTTGTCAGCCTTCATATAAAGATCAAATGAGCAATTGTTCCATTATTTTCTTTCATTCAAAGACCATCTTAAACCCTTCTGTACATAAACAACAGCTACTAACAAGTTTATTGTCGATAGTAGGGACATGTTATATGTTCTTCAGCTACACGATCTTTTCCGAAATAAACTTCTGATCTACAATGTCAACATCATAAATAGTAGCATACGACCCATTCCTCATTTGGACAGAGGAATCTCAACTGATGTGATATGAATAAAATAATGAGATGTCAACATAAACATGTACATAGGCTCCCTATCAACCTTCTTCTTTATAGATTGATTAACTGTCAGAACAATAAGTAAATTATGATACATGATTCCGTCTCCAATAGTGACATTGATAGACTTATATGTATGTACTACATGTGCCTTCATTACCTTGAACTATGGATATTTCTTAGCTAAATGACTAGGCTAGTTACACACATAGATCTCATCCTAATTGTTGTTTCTACTCTTCTTGAAGTTGGTGCTCTATTGGGCTTTGACATATTTCCCTCCATTCTTGTTTGCAGTCTTTTGCACCACATTGCCACTAGACTACCCATCATCGCCCTTAGACATAGCATCCTTTGCCCGAGCTTTCTCCTTAATATCAAGAGACAAAATGAATCCCTTAATGGAGTACTCATGTCTCCTATGTTTTATTGCAGTGATGAAGCTTTGTAATAAAGAAGATAGTTTTGCGATAATGCACATAGCCATAAACATTTTGAATAAAGCATACTTTAGGAGTTCGAGTTCCTTAATCGTATGTAAATCATGAGTCTGTTTGACTATAGAACGGTTGTCAGCAATTGTGTAGTTGTGAAACTGTTCTTCCACACACATATCATAGCTAGCATATGTAGTACCGAATTTGGTATTAAATGCATCCCAGAACACCTTTGTATATTTCATCTACGTATAAACATTGCGTAGACGATCAACAAGAAGGCTAAGACTAAATCCCACAAAAGAGTAGTAGCATCCTCGATTCCTTTTTCTTTTTAGCATCCAGAGCTCCTTCAGGTTTGGCATTACTAATTTGGAACATATTTATAGCCATCATCCATAGAGTGGCCTTGATGTAGCATCTCTTTAAGTGCAAACCATCATATTTTTCCAGACAGTGCATCAGAAAATCCAATAATACCAAATTTATTTTTTCTACAATAAGGTTCATGGATTGTTGAAAATATCGAAATATGTAGAGTTGATTTATTCATAGAATAAATCATGACAATGAATATGTAAACTAACAATACCATCACACATGGCTATGATCTAGATATCTATACAAAAGAACTTAACAATTTAGCATGAATATATCAAAACTACAAAACATGATTAAAACATCTAGAGCATCCATAGCAGTGGTCGCGTGGGCATTGTGCAGAAGTACATGTCGATGTGGCCGCACAATGTTAACATCAAAATTTGATTTTTTACCATTAATGCAGATGCGCTTACTTGGATACGGCAGGTTAAAGATTCAATCAGACAAGATAAGGAAAAATTGTTAACAGATTCTGAATCGAACCATAGTCAAAATTGAATCGGATAGGGAATGGAATCGTACCAGTGATAAAGGTTGAATCAGATAGGAAGGAAGAAATATGATCAGAAGAGGATATGGATAGTGGTTCGATTCGGGGAAAACAGTAAGCTTAGCTTACGCTACTTCCTTGCAGCACGCGTGTAGGATCAACCGCCCATCTACTTATTTGGGAACCCCACTTTAATTGAGATTCATTTTTTCATTCTTCACATATCTCGCAAATCAGTGCTTTTTTTATCTTGTTCTTGCTTGTTTTCGATTATTTGCAAGAGTAAGGTTGATCCGAACTAGCAATATCAACAATCATCTGAGAGGTGTATCAGTCGCTAAGGTGTAACACAACAACGTCTCATACGGTTGTAGTCATCTTTTCTACAAATTGTAGGAATCTCAACTTACCGAACGATCGGGCCACCCCTACAGACACCACATCCTCTTCGCGGGATATCGTTGTAACATGTTGGCGTAAAGGTATATACGTGGGGTTGTGTCTTCTGTATAAAGTTGTATATCTCTGATCAGAGTAAAACTGTTTAAATAGTTGTTTCCGTGATTATTGGATGATCGATCGAGATTCACATGATTAGTTTCAATGTTTCCATAATTAAACAAAAATGGCAAAACTTGCTAAGATAGTTGAGCTAGTACTATGTGGTTTGATATGGTATTAGTGGGGACACTGGTACAGTGTGGTTTAGCAAAGTATTAGCGTTGGGCCTAGCATGGTGTGGTTTAGCACCGACTAGTGGTTGGTTTAATATTGTTATTTAATTACTATTTATTTAAATCATATTTTGCTTCTACTAAAGTGAGCCTCCAGCTGTATTTTCTTTGTACACCCTTATGCATTTGCCTTATATTTGTTGGTGGTTTGTTAAGTATGGTGATTGTACTCAGCCTTGCTTTGCCCCTTTTCTCCAGAAGCCAAAGCTGTGTCCGACAAGGGCCGTTCGAAGATTAGGCGAGTTGCCACACTCAAGTGCTACTTGTGGTGTTGTGTTGATGATGTCGCTTCTCTGAAAAGTTGCATTATATTTTGTTTTTCCGCTGCATAGTTAAGACTATTTATTTTTATTTGTTTATTTAATGTGAATTATCACATTGTATACTCGGATTGGTCCTGGACCGAGATTTAATGCATACTATTGTTTGAACTGGTATAAATTCATGGGCATGACAAGCAAGACAGTGGAAGGTATATATACTTTTCCTAATTTGGGATCGCTGGTTATAACTTAGTATAAATGTCCATAGCTTCTAAATATCATCGTGCATTGAGCTCATCCTTTGTGTTGGTTCTTGAGATGACCCGTCACAGGTAACCCCTAAACTATGAGATATGGGTCATGCCCCTAGCCTCACCTCAAACATGACCTGTTTTGGTCCGTTAGAGAAGAGTTTATCTATGATGAGGTGTGTACTTCGGTATGATGCAAATGGACCATCATAGATAGGCGGTTATGTGGTAGTGGCATGCATTCTAACATATTTGGTCACACAGTAGATATCACAATAATAAAATGGATGCTTAGAATTTTTATTTTCTATTAATGGGAAACTTTCTAGCTTCTTTCCTAATTGACGAGGGATTTTCCAGCTTAAATTTTGTACGCATATAAAATTCAATATGTAGGGATGTCCCCAATACTCTCTCTAGTTTTTTATTGAGTAAATTACACTCACAGTATATGAACTTGCATGGTGGGTCTAAATAGATATAGCAACTTGTAAGTTGCTCACTTCGATACAATAAATTGGTTAGTTGGTGCGAACCAGACAAAAAAATGATCCACACAAGCAAAATTACTCTAAATTAGTGCACACTAATGACATCGATTGTAGTTTGAAAATCTTATTTCAAAGAGAAATTAGATGTGCAAACGTTTATTTTTCATGTCCAAGATACATAATTTATTTTATTTATTGGGAATCATATAACTCATCTAATGTCTATTTATATGTTATAATTTTTATCCATACAATTAACTCCTGAAAAAACCATTTTAATTTCCATGTTCATGTTCAGACATTCTATATCATTTAAAGTGTATTTTTATGATCACGCGTTTCTAACCTATATCTTGGAAAAATAATTAATTATGTTCTTCTGTTGGTCTATTCTTGAAAATACTACATGGATAATAATAATAATAATAATAATAATAATAATAATAATAATAATACATTATCAATATAAAATTTTGATGTGTAACCATAATTACAAATCGTTTTGTATCATATTAGATCAAATTTGCTTATGTAGATCGTTTTGGCTCAAGTTTGCACAAATAGGCCAAGTTATTGTACCAGAATAAACAACTTGCAAGTTATTGTATCTATTTACACCCACTATATAAGTTTGTGTACTGTGAACACAATTTACTCTTTTTTGTTTAATGCTGCCGCAGACTTCTTTAACTATCTACGTTTGATCATTTCTCTTATTCAAAATTTTTGTACAAATATAAAAAAGTATAGGTCAGGATTAAAATGCCTTTAATGATAAACAAACTAGAAAAGAGTTAATAATTATGTAATTTTTTAAATAAGAAAAATAGTCAAATATATATCTAAATTAAAGTCGACACGCGGCGTCAAATAAAAAATTAGAGGCAATGTAACATTATCCCATTTGTAGCTTAGGATGTATACATAATATTTTTTTCTACTAAAAGAACTACGTGAACGTGATGGCATCACTGCATCACCTAATCCTATATATAAATCTGTGGGGATTCCTTGACCATCTTTCCTATTATACAAAACATAGTGTCCTAAAAAGGTGTTTCTTCTGGTGTGGTGTGCGCCTTCTCTACTTAAAATAAGTTAATCGCAAGTACTTGAAGCGACTCTTGATAATCTTATGTTGGTTGTGAATTTTCAAATTAAAAACACTCTAGTGAATTAAGTAATTAAGATTAGTGAGCAAATCGATCCTCGGAGGGATTAATTAGGCCGAGTATTCCAATTTACTGAAAGATCCTTCATCCTCGACACCTATATATATATACTATACAAAACAAAAATACATATGTTCCGAACATATATCCAGTGAATGAAACAAATTAAGAGGAAACAGAGATCACTATATGCTTACACAGGTATACGTATTTGGTATTAGTTTATGGGAAAGCCATTAAGAATACATGGTGCCATTTGTCATGGAACAAGTGCTGATCGAAATATTATTAATTTTTTGTACGTACGTTTGTGTTTGTGTGTTCTTATAAATTATGAGTGTCAGTATTGATCAAACCATCTTGCAAACCTTATTTTGTACAGATGTTCTCCAATTCTTGTTTTATGGTTTGACTTATTACGTGTCCCTGTGTCACGTATACGCATGTCAGATACGGTATAAATTATGATTCTTTTTATGTTGTTCGCTGCAAAATAATACTCACTTAATTTAGTCATAGATATTTGATGTAAGAACAAACTATTGTCAAACCTTTGAAACTTTTACTAAAAATGAAATTTAAAACTAAGTATAAAAAATAATATGTAGATTTGATTTGAAATATACTACTTCATTTATTTTATATTATAAGATTTTCTTACGTTTTCTAGATTTCTCTATAGATCAACATGTATGTTATGCATGTACTTATGGATCTAGACAATAACATTAAGTCTTCTATGGTAGAACCGATAGAGTATTACATAATTAGTAATTCTAATATATTTTATAAACTGATTCATATATAAAATTGATTATCAAAATTTCAGCAATTAACTTAACTAAATGTTGTCCTAAAAGCTAAACGCACATATGGCCGGCCGGAGCACGGAGATGATGGCGGACACAAGTTCATATGCTTTTACGCAAACCGGATTTAATCAACTTTCTGACTGTCCTCATCTACTCAATCGTATGTCTTGCGAAAATCCAAGATGTTACGACCTTAATTTTGTTCTGTTTCCTAAGGTTTTATATTTCTCTCTCTTGTAACAAGAGGGGTGTAATTTGTTCTCTTATTTAATATATTTGGTCTTGTTTTAGTATATATAAAGGGATAAATATGTTGTTAATTAATTTGAAAACGATAATGATAATAATTAGGAAGTGCAATTAAGTCCTCGATCTAATTCGATCGATCCCTTTCAGATCGATCTTGTCATTACTCAGCGAGCGGCATCTGATGAGCCAAACATATCGGATCTCTACAGCTACCGAGCTATCTACTACGAGTTGCACGCATAAGTCCAAATTAAACTAACGACATGCATGCCAAGATCGATCGATCGAACACCCATGCAGTACGTCAGATTCAGTGTTAACCGGTAAAACAAATACTATATCTAATTTCTCCGAGGAGTCAATAATGGAATGAATATTCAGAACAAATTAAAGGGAAATGATATATCTAGCTAAAAATCTAGCGAACTCGATCGAGATACCTTCACAAAAAAGCTACGAAAAACAATCGAAGGAAGCATATCTATATATGCAATGCAAGAACAACAAATGTCAATTAATTAACTCGTGATGAATTAATTAACTTAACCCAATCTGATGTGTTTAGCTCTACCTCCTCCTCCCCTACACATCTCCGTGCGGACGGGACGTTCTCGAAAACCCTAAGTGCACACCGCTGCCTCCCATTCGCACGTGCGATCCATTAATGGTGTATTGCATGCATGCATCGTTCGTTACATGGATGAAAGCAATCAATGGCGGTGTTCGAGCTTGGATTGATTTCATGGCTTCCACGCGCTTGCCCACACGACTGGCTGCTCCTTCCATGCAAGGAAGGCTCCGGCTGCGGCGGCGTCGGCGTCTGTGCCGCTGGCGTCCCGCATCGACCAGCCCTCCCGGTAACGCCGCAGCAGGGACCGCACGTCGTCGGCGACGTCCTCGCTGAACGCCGCTGGCGTGAACCCGGCGGACCGCATGCGCCGCGCCCACGACGCGCCGTTCTCTCGCCGCTCGGAGGACTCCGACGCTGGGCAGGACACGAGGTCGACGATGGCACGGCCGACCGCTCTCTCCAGTGCCAGCCTCTCGTTGCTTGTCTTGGGGAAGCTCTCCTCGAGGGAGTCCATGTACTCCGAGAAGAAGCGGAGGCCCTCGCCGAACACCTTCATGAACGTGGCCTCGGTGTCGGACTCCGACGAGGAGTCTGCCTCCGAAGCCGCCAGGTCGGCCTCCTCCTCCACGACGGTGACCACGCGTGGCTCCAGGCGGCGGAGCGACGCCACGAACGCGTCGCGCCTTCGCGCGCCGCCGGACGCGACACCGCGCAGCGCGTTTACGCAGTTGACGGCGAGCGCGGTGGTGGCGCCGCCCTCTCGGAGGTCCAGACCGGCGAGGTCGAGGTCGGCTAGGTCCCCGGCGTGGTGCACCGCTCGGAAGCGGAACGGGACGCCCATCAGACGCGCGAACTTCTCGAGGCGCTGCCCGATCTCTCGCATCACGCGCTGCGCGGCCGCCGACGGCGCCGCCGTGGGCACCACTGTGGTGATGGACAGGTGCGGCGTGTCGTCCGACGACCGCGTGGCCAGCGCCTCAAGCAGGGTCGGCCACTGCGTGCAGAACGTGTTGCTCAGGTCGAGGATGTGCAGCCGCGGCGGCTGGGCCGACGATGAGGACGACGACGACGAGGCGCCAGCCGCCGCGGCCTCCAGGAACGTCTCAAGTATGGCGCCGTTCGCGGCGACGTGCCCGAACGGCGCCCACGGGCTAAGCTCCTGGAACTTGAGCGCCGTGCGGCGCGTGGAGTCGAACGACGCGTTCCGGTCGGACGCGGCGGCGAGCGTCCGCAGCGTGCGCGGGCCGGAGGTGGTGAGCCGCGCGAAGAGCCCCTGCAGGAAGTAGGACGCCAGCTTCTGGTCCACGTCGCCGTACGGCGAGGCCAGCTCGTTGAGCATCCACATGAGCTGCTGCACGCGCTGGCTGTCGCGCGCGGCCACCGCGCGCGCGCACTCCATCAGCAGCTGAGCCGCCCACCTCCCCGACGACGACGACGACGCTGCCCCGGCGCCGCCAGCACCCGACGACGACGACACCGCCGGGGAGCCGAAGTCGAGGCTGATATCAACCTGCGGGAACGAGAAGTCCGCCGCCTCGAACAGCCCGTGCCCGCCCGCGGGCGAAGACGTCGACGGAGGAGGAGGAGGCGCCGGCGGCGTGGGTGCCCCCGACGGCTGCTGCTGCTGCTGGGGAGCACCCGTCCCCGAGTGGAACTGGCGTGAGGAAGACGAGGAGGAGAAGTCTTCATCCATGTAAAAGCGGTGGCCTTTGCCGCATTCTTCTAGGTACGCCGCCGGCCGCTCCCCCGCGTAGTAGTAGCCCCCTCCTCCGCCGGCGCCACCACTCCCGTCGTGGTGGTGGTGGTAGTAGTAGCTGCCGTCGCCGTCGCCGTCGGCGTTGGTGTTGGTGCTATTATTGTTGGTGTTGGTGTTGTAGTGGGAGTGGGAGTGGGAGTGGGAGTAGTGGTAGTAGGAGTGGTTGTGGGTGTAGTGGGAAGAGGAGGAGGAGGAGGAGCTGCTGCTCCCACGCGACTTGTGCGGCTGGTCCGGCGACGAGGAGGCCGCCTGGTGGTGATGGTGGTGGTGGTGGTGGAAGCTAACCAACCTGAAGAGGGTGTCCATCTAAACCTAAGCCAGCCAGCCACCTGCAGCCAGCAGCTGGTAACTCGCTCCTCACAAGTAGTAGTAGCACTAGTACTATACAGCAACCCTCACCTCTCACAATCCTGCAAGCCGATCGATGCTGCAGGGGGATCTAGCGAGTTGTTACTGCACAAATGGTGAATGAATGGTGGTGAGTGAGTGACATACTACATGCAAATTAAAGGGGGAGCAGAGCAAAACCAAAGAATCGGCGGTCAATTTCGAGACTGGCTCATCTACTATTCTTTTTATCCCACTGCCCTCTCTCTCTCTCTCTCGCTCGCTCTCTGCTTTTTGTGGGACCGATCGATGGTGGTGCTGTTGTTATTGGGCGATTTTGTAGCGAGGAGCGCAGCTTTTACTGGCCGAGAGAGAGGGGCTCTGCTTCTTTGCAGGTAGCTCTCCTGTTATCGTGGCTTTAGAGTTGGGCTTGGTTGGTTCTTCAGCTTTGGGTAAAGGGATAAAGTGGTGACAGTAGGATTGTGCACGACAGACAGACATATACTAGCCGGCACAGGCTACCTTCAGCTATCTATAAGAGCAAGACTAATAATATAGCCAACAAACTGGTTATAAATTTTTTTATAGTTAGCTCATAGCCCACCCATATACTAGTTAGCTCATTATCATTGATGCAGGACCCACATATCATTCTCATAGAGTTTTTTTGGTTCTTGTGTCCGAGCTAGCTATCCGCTTATACTCTCTCTCATCAACTCTCTCCTCCACATAAGCATTTAGTCAGCTTATAGCCTGCTATTATACTTGCTCTAATGTATACTATGAAGAGAGATAAAAGTTATCTCTTAATCAAGAGATAATCTGTTACACATATTTTAATGTCAAGTGAGAATGAATTGTAGGGTCATTTATACTATAAGCTATTTACTAAGAGCTAGACCATTGAAAAAATATGCTATTACTATTATTGGAGGTGGCCTAATACGTATACGGACGACTAGAAGCATTTGAAAATTCTTCCTCGTCGCTATTTGCCTCTCCATGTATGCCCCCTCTTATTTCCACCATCCATCACAAAATAATTACACTATTCTCTACACTCCAAATATGACTCTTTCCATGCTCCATCCTACCATTATTAGTAACACACAATTTTGATAACAAAACAAAACCATATATGGTCTGGTTTACTTCAAATCCGCTTACGCATTTAGACCGCTAAAAACTAGCTAAACCAATATTTTTTTCATGTAACCATTGAGCTATCTAATTCCATACAAATTGGACTTTTTTTTACCTTTTTACTGCCCTATTGGTTGAAGATAATGCAATACGATTCGGACAATTTCACGCAACCATTGATATTGTCGAAGTTTTAGATCGATAATAATATATGGGATGACATATGACACCGAAGGTATGACGGTTCAAAGAAGACAAGGGTACTCAAGTTTAGGTTCTCAAGATGAGATAATATCCTACTCTCACTTAGATGTAGATGGATTATCTAAAACCCTAGAACAGACTTAGCAATTATGTGTTAGACCATGTAGACCATGCCCCTAAGGGACCCTTGCCATCTCTCATGTATTCCATATCTATGTATTCCACGACAACCCCCTGAGTCGTACATAGCCACGCAAATCGCCACTGTAGATTCTCGATCATCGGCTATATCTTCACATAACATGTTGGACATCTCTAGAGTGCTTCCTTCTCCAAAATTGTAGAGGTTGTGTAGTGCTTTGGAGAAAAGAACAACTATGTGCATAAAAGATGCACCTATTAGATGTATCAATCCCGGAGATTCTGCACTAAGCCTAAATTCGTAAAAGAAATTGTTAAGTAACAATTGGCGTAATTAACTCAGGAAAAACCCCTCTAAAAGAATTAATTTAACTAAATCGAAGTTCGCAAATCATTTACTGGATTTAAATTCAAATTATAGAGTATAAAATTTCTCTCAAAAATTAATCTAAAACTCAGCAAAAAGTGAGGCTTTTCTTTTTCCTCTCTTTTTCCCCTCGTTTTCCTCTCTTTTTATGCTTTCTTTTCTCTTTTTCCTCTCCTCCTCCTGGCTTGCCTACCACCTCTCCTCCTCCAGCCATGCCCTCTCCTACTCCTCGGCACGGCCAACTAGCCGGCCTAGCTCGTCACGCCCGCACCGAAGTCCTTTCTCCCTCCCTCCTCCTCCTCCGCCGGTGAGCGCCCACCGCCGCTTTCCTTCATCCGCCCGAGCCGCCACCGCGCCCAATTCCGCTGCCACCTCATTGATCTCACCAATCGCGCCTCTCCGCCCTCACCGTCGGCCATCACCTCGTGTCCCGTCTCCTTGCCGGTTCATCCCCACCTTCGCCGCTGCCGGTGAGCACGTCCACCCCTCTCTCTCCCTGGTGGGTCCCACCCTCAACCAGCCACACCTCTCTCTCCCTGGCCGGGCCCCCCTGTCAGCCGGCCAATCCCTTCCCTCCTTCCCCGGGCCCACGAGCCACCACCGCTCCCTTCCTCTCTCTCCTCCCCCTTGAGCCCACTTGTCAATCTCTCCTCTCTCCCTCTCCGACCGACAGGTGTCCCCACATATCAGACTCCTCTCTCTCCTCACTGATGTCAGCAGCCTCCTTTGTTGCGTAATAAATGGTATTTAGGACTTTCTGTTTAGCTTTAAAAACCCAGAAAACTATAAAATTCATAACTAATTCGTCCGGTCTCCTTTTAGGTCCATTTAAATTTCATTAAATTCATAAAATTTCCAAGAATTAATTAAAAATACTTTGTTGTGCTGTTTTAGTAGAGTTTGTGTCTGTTTTATTTATTTTTGTGCTTTGTTGGTTAGATTTAGAGCTCGTGACACGCCGATTTACTTCGTAATCATCACCGAAGTACTTCAGGGACCAGAACAAGGCAAGTGGCATTCATCTTTGACGATATTGAACCTATTATTGCAAAATCTCTGCTTTATTTATTCAAACATACATTGTTTCAACTAAAGTATTTATTGTATTTATTTTTCGGGTAACCTATTATTATGTCGTTGTTTATCCATCTTTATTCCTGCTATACCAGGAGTAAGTTGAATAGAGTTAGGCCTAGGATAATGCTTAGCTTTGCTTAGAACAAGTAGCTTATGGGATCACACATTAATCATTACTAGTTCTGAATAGTTGATAATGATGATTTAATACCCGGTTCGGGTTAATGCCAACTAAAATATTGATAATGGTGGGTTGTGGGTGCATGGTTTTGAGAGTCACACCCATGACGATTAAGAATCTGTTCGCAGGAAACCCTGAAAGTTAATTTAGTGCTAACCACAAGCCAGAATGGGCAACAGTGGAATTTGAAGTGTAATTTCGAACTATTCGATGTACCTAGGCTAGGGAGAGCATAATGGAATATGGATGGGAATCGTGGTGTAACTATGGCATATGTTGCTTCCGGATTTACCTAGGCACAAGAGGGGGCTACCCGCCTTGGTTTAAAGGGGGAGCGAAACCTGAAGTGTGGTGCGATTGAATAGGGAGGGTTATACGTTGAGTAGTGGTTGGGCCTATTGCAACGTGGTGTAATGTTGGACAGTGATGTTGGTACTTTACAAATGTTATCTATTTATTTATTTACTTATTTATTACCTTTCTGTTTTACTCTCTGTTATTTACTAAATGTTGCTTTACTACAATTAACCTTACCCTATCCCTTGTGATCATTTGCCTCATTTATTACTCCTATTCCATATTACTTGTTGAGTACGGTGGTTTGTACTTAGCCTTGCGTAATTTCCCCCTTCAGAGCTAGAGATTGAATCCGATGGAGGTGACTCTTAGGAGTAAGCTGTCTGTCGTTGCCTATGGACTGGAGCCTTGCTACGCTGGAGCTAGTCTACGTTATCTTTCCGCTGCATTTTCGTTAGTTTTCAAGTGTTATTTTTAGTTATTTCTAAGAACGATGGTTATGTAATCAACATTGTCTTTTTTTACTCTGGCGAGTCTTGGACAGGGAATTTTAATACACAATTAAGTTTAGAAATTTGTGTGAGGAATTTCTGGACGTAACAGCCCCTGACTCTATGCTTAAATAGGAAATAATTTGAACATAGAGTCTAATAAAGGCTATATAAAAATTAAAGTTTAGGTGCATTGAATAGATTCACCTAATAGGTGTAGCCCTTGACTCTATGATTAAATATGAAAAAAATAAACATAAAGTATAATAAATATTTTATTTTTATCTCATTGTGGGTACACAACAACTCTTTGGGAGAAAGAAAAATCATTTTGGGTCATCAGCGAACTCATGATTATGTCAAGTCAACGCTGAAGGCTAAGTATATAGTTGAAGAAGAAGAAGACGACACTAATGAGGAGATAGTTGTGGAGAAGAAAGAGAGAGGTGCCAAAAAGAAGTTTCATGTTGTGTCTTTGCGAGCAGGCCAGCATGATGTAACTGAGTTAAATAAATAAATTGTGACTCCGAGGGAGATTGTGTGGAACCTTATGTAAGAACCAGCTGGCAATGGTTTATCTAGTTGGATTGAGCTAGTACTTAGATATCTTCCTCTTGAATTGGTGTGGATTTCTAGTTGGTCCTAATAATTTGATACTAGAGCCTTACTGCCTACGATTCTCGTGGTATGGTCGTCAAATAGTTGAGAGAGAGGATTGGAAGCGCTCTTGGGATAGGTAGCAAGCGGTCAACGTCATGGAGAATGAGGAATGATCTAAATCCGAGGAAGATTGAGGAGTTAGAGTGGAATAGGGTGGAATTGGAGGGAAGGAATTATGTCGATTTGGAGGCCCCAAAGTTAGCAATAGAAACTTGTCTCCCACAAGTGGAGAGGAAAGTGGATGATCTACTTGGTATCATTAGATGGTTGCAAGCCAAAGTGGAGTAAATCTAGGAAGAGAGTAAAGTGGACCAGGAAGTCCAGCAGGGCAATATTCCAATCTTAATCGTGGTACCCTTGGTACTTCGGATCCACTAAAGGATGTATATGGGGTTATCACAACTGCATTTTTGGCATTGAGCACTAAACCTGGAAGTCCTTGTTAACGTCTGACAGAACCTGAACTTGGGAGGAGACTAGTTTCTTAGATATAGGATTGAAATCAACAAAATTAGGTTTAACTGAGTAATTATATCAGTTTAAACACCTAGTCGGTAGATCACTTAGATATATTATTGGCTAAAACTCTAATAAAACATAACATGCATGCACACTGATTGATCTAACCTAATGATTGGTAGCAAATGTAATTGATCCAAGCAAACCGAGACAAAATTAAGAATGAAGCAACTGCGAATTAGAACCAAGCCGATAGCACATATAATCTGTGATTGGTAAAACAGAACTAATCTAAGGATAGATAACAATCTAGATAATAACATAATACTGGATAAAACCATCGAATAAATCAACTAGAATATTGAAACAAATAGAGAAAGTCCTAGCCAATCTAGCCAATGAGGTGACAAAGCTAGCTTACATTGCTGGAGATTGAACTAAACCGATGCAGCCTATGCCAAAAGCTCGCTTCATCGAAAGTGTTAATTTGGTGATGCAGCGAAGTTATATTGATTGAAATCTGAGTTATGGAGAGTGGGAGCACATATATTTATACCAGCAGTTGCAGTATTGTAATTATTGAACTCGTGATAGGATCTATTACATGGATTCACAATTAGGGATGCAGACTCTTTATACCTTATGTGCTAATACCAATATATATTACATTGGATTCACACAACTGATTTCCTTTTAGATCATATCTTTAAAATGATTTCTATCTTTTAGGCCATGTCCGATTTGGATTCCACCGGCTTTCTCCCTTTTCTACTATCTGATTGCTTCTTCTTCACCAATCAGCATTGACCGGGTCAACTTCTAGTCTGTTCCGATAACATCTGTCTTTAATGTGTATTAATGCTAATTTTCATCGTTGACATGAGGCAGCCATTTCACAAAATTAATATCTTAAGTTATATTTATATTTATATTTATATTCCTTTTGATACTCTTTGTGTGAACCTGTCAGTCTATGCCTTTTGTGTAGTTGTACTTGAATATGTGACTTGAAATATTAGTTTGTTGTTTTATTTTTACCTTTATTAGCGTTTGTTGTGAAAATTTAAACTATAGAAGTGGTTTTTACTTTTCACCGATGCGTGTCTGGGCTACCACGGGCATAGTAGGCTAGTCATCGTGGGTCCCAATTGGTCGGAGCAAGCAGGCTGGACCGGGGCGATTAGTGGGTGAGCTAGCTCAGGGCATCGCCGCCGTTTGGTGGCGAAGCAGATTAACAGCACGAACGCGGTTCGGTCGCAGCTAGAGATTCGTGAGGGGAAAAAGGCAAAGCAAGCAGGCAAGCCCAGCAGCGGCGGAGCGCGTGTAGATTACTCCAAGGGCCAAGGCGGAAGTATAGATTGGGTTGGGAGGGCAAAAGCTGGAGGTCCCTCACACGCACCGCACCATCCAGGCCATCTGTCATCATCATCACCATTCACCACCAACACCAACGGCTGCAACCCCCATGGGATTCTCCACTTAATTGGTGCGCACTCATCCTTAATTTGATCAGAAGGAAAGAAATGGAGGAGTATTAGTAAATTTGGAGGACTTTAATTCTATAAAAATAATTTCTATAAAGACCTTTGAAATAGTGGATTGACTCCAATCCTCCTCACTTCTTTGGAATTCCAATGAATCGTTCAATCCTACGGATATTTTTTCTAAAAAAAATGTTTTACGTTCTTCCTCGTGTTTTCCTGTACCTATTATTCTAAATTCATGTACATATTTCTTTAATGTGTTGATCTAGCAGTTTTAAAATCTTTATGTGCTTTTAATTCCTTGTAGAAATTCATGATCAATAGACACCATATTCTATTCCTATATCATGTTTGATAATCTTCCGCGTCAATTCAACCCGATCACTGCCAATGTCACTGCTTGCGCGTAGTAGGAGATGCAGGCCCGCGTGTCCTTGTCATATATGAATATATATTAGATCCTATATATGTGTATGTATGTATGTATGTATGCATGCATATGTATGTATGTATCCGGGAAGCCGGGAAGAAACATATATGCATACATGCATCATTTAATGTTTGATTATGTTAACATTTTAGCATATGATTCAACATTTGTCTTATTTAAAATTAAGTAAAATGCACTGTGGGCCAACTTTTATTATCTAATTTTCAGTATAGATTATGATTAAACATATCTTTTCACTTTGAACAGAGTTATTATGTTATTGTTGTAGTTTGAACCACCCGAATAACTTTTCTTGCTACGCCTAATATCGATTTCACTAAATATATTAAACACACATATACGAGAGTTCATAGGTCTAACAGAACGGATACGTCTGAGGCCGTTGGTGTGTATAAAAAAATTCGATAGAGGTTGTTGATCTTAAAATTTTTATGGAAATATTTAAAAATAAATGTTTATAATGATAAAAAATCATAACAAAATAAATGATAAATACGCAATTTTTTAAGTGCGACAAATGATTGAACGTTTGTTCAAAAGTGGAAGACATTAAACAATACGAAACTAAGAGAGTATACGGCTATCAAAATATTTGGGGGTATACGGCTATTATAGCAGGGAAATTGCTTAGCGTACGATCCTTTTCTTACATTACATGCTGTGTACGACGCCGACGGAATGAAGGAGCGCATCCCATCTGTTTCGGCATTGGCATGGATGGAACGACGGGCGGCGTAGACTGTGATCGACACGGATTATACGAAGACTTTTGTAAGGGGGTGTTTAGATTGAGAAAATTTTTAGGAGAAGTGTCACGTCAAATGTTTGACCGAATGTCAAAAGTAGTTTTTGGACATGAATGAAAAAACGAATTTCACGGCTAGCCTGGAAACCGCGAGATAATCTTTTGAGCTTAATTAATCCGTTATTAGCACATGTTGGTTACTGTAGCACTTATGGCTAATCATGGACTAATTAAGCTCAAAAGATTTGTCTCAACATTTCTTTCGTAACTGTGCAATTAGTTTTTTAGTTCATGTTTAATACTTTATTTAGGTGTCCAAAAATTTAATGTGATGTTTTTGAAAAAAAATTGAGAACTACACAGGGCCTAAGTATAGCAATCTCATTATAGCTGTGGACTAGTGCTGGCTACCGATCCACACCTGCGAATGAAATGCAATGATGGAGAGAATCTCCAAAGTGGATTTATTGGGGGCGGCCGGCTGCCCCCGTATCCAGGAAAGAACGGAAGACCCAAAATGCCTCCGTCAAGTTCCATTCTATTTTATTAGCATGCAAGGCGACCAGCCAGCTGGTTAGTATATAGCACGATCCCCGGCCGTCCTGTCCACCAACCTTAAGGCCTTGTTGGGTTAAAAGGGGTTGGATGGAATTGGGCCACACTCTGTTAAAAAAATATGTATTGGCCTCGCCGAATAAATTCTGGTCCACGGAAAAATCGTTGTTTGGTTAAACCCAGTCGGGTTCTAGTCCCATTCTAGGATTTTTTAATTGTATTAGCCGAGCAATTAATCATCTCCATCGATGATGCGAAAAAACTCTTTATCTTGTGTGATAATATGTAAAATCTCAACCTGCTACTTTCTATAAATCTCTGCCAAAACGAACGAATGTTTTTATGGAAGGGATTATGAGAAAGTTGAGGATTCAAACCCCACAAGAATTTGGTAACATGAGAGGAGTTCACCCAATCCCCCAGGATCTCTTGGGGAATAAATCCCAACTAACCGAACAAGACCTAAAGAGTTTCTTCCCTTTGGAACCAAGCAAATCCTCCACCTGCACGTGTGACTACGTCACCACGATGCATTCTTTCTACATCACGTGGAGTAATCCTAATACAAGACATTATCTGTAATTTCTATATTTTTCATTAACAAAAAACTATTACTAGACATCACTCTTACAATATAAACACTATAAATTTATATTCAAATTTAATATTACACATCTCGGCATGCCTTGTGTTGCATGTTTGACCAGCTAACAACAACAATTTGTTTGATTAATTAACACATGTAAAAAAATACATTTCTCTACTAATTAAAAAGAAGAACCATCCTTTCATCCCCTTGCTTAAACTTCTCCCCTTCCATAGAAACCATCCATCCTAAAAAAAAACTGATTTATCGAAAAACCGACCATTATGTATATATAAAAGCCAACGCCCGCCTCGCGATCCTTACTTTTCATTAAACTAAATAAATAATCATTACGAGGCATATGTCTATAACCAGTAAATGAAAATTGACGGCAGAAATATTTGGTTTTGACCTAATGATCTACTCCATTATCTACCCCGATGCCTAGACCGGTTAGGATACTGGGTTTGGGTCATCTAGAGGAACCTAGGCCGGCACTGACCTGACAATTGGTCAACGCGGATAGGGTGCAACGAGGCAACAGCGATGCGACTAACGTCGGACATACGAGCGCAAAGTATTTGGTGATGAACTGGTTGTCATTAGGCTTCGCAAAATCCCTGCCAGACCCGGCGAGACCAAAAATCGCCCTGTGGAGATTCAGGATCGGATCCTGGATTTTTCGGAGACAGTGACGGGGCATAAAATTTACCCATGGGAATTGCACGGCCCCCAAAATTCAAAGAAGATAAAAATTATTGGGTCATTCCTCCCAACTCACGGCGTCATCGTCCCTCTCGCAACTCTGGTTTCTCTCTGCCTATTCCACATGACAGCGCCCCTAGTCCACAGCACGCCGCCGACCTCCGACCACCGGTTGCCGCGCGCTGCCGCCCTTCGCCCTCTGCCCGCCCCCATGCTGCCTCCGGCCTTCCTCCATCCTCGGCCTACAACCTCTCCCTCCTGCAAACACCGATGCAACACCGCCATCCCCGGTTTTGAACAAGCCTAGGTAGAGGTATTGGAGAAGAACTCCTCACCGGAGGAGAGTAAGGAGAAAAAGCAAGAGCGAAAGATGATATGGCATAAGTCAGCGCTGGCAAGTCTAGGTGGCACTCCACGTGTGCAAAAGTGATAGAAAAATTGAAAGTCATATCTCTTTAGTGGTAAAAATGTAGGAGCAAATATAAAAGGGATATTTGAACGGTTAGCATCTCCGATCGTGTTATGACAAATAGTTAAATTTCGCCTGCATGAAGAACAGTACCAGTACGATTCAACCATCAAGGGCCGCCATGGATCGAGCAAAGATGCGGCCGGTGCGCACCGCCGGGCCTACCGCCCTCAACATTGATCTGATCTGTTGAATAGCCCCACATTGGTTGTGAAGGGGCAAAGTGTAGGATCGTAACAGAGTAAAACAACTACCAGAGGAGGGTGAATGGTAGGTAGATCAAAAAACCAAATTTTTTCGTGAAAATAAAAGATTACCTTCACAAAAGCCTTACCAAAGCCTTCGGTCGGTGGTCGCACTACGAATGTACCACCGGTCAGATCGTCGTTATGTGGCCGGTTAGACCGCTCGCATAACCTCGGTCAGACCGACGTTGTGTGGCCGGTCAGACCGCCAGCCTACCTGCGGTTAGACCGTCGGGATCCTAGAAAAATGCCGGTCGACAAAACTTCAAGATGTAGATTGAATCTCTCGACTTTTATTGATCAACTAGTGTTTACAAAGTGCATAGAAAGCATTCCTAACAAAAACTTTCGATCTACTATCGAAATAGAGTCGGAACCCTAATTTTCTCTCACGAACGACAAAAAAAGCTCACCGGGGGGCATACCCCTCGGTACCTATTTATAACCTCGACATGGCTATGCAAAGCCCACGTATCTAGCACGAATTAGGACTCCCAATCTCATAGGAAACCAATCCTTATCCGTAACTAACCATATCTCTATCTCTAATACAACAAATTTTCTCAAATCCAGACTCTATCCGAATTCAACTTCCATATCACATACGCACACAATATCTCCATCGTATGCCATATGGAATCTTTACCAACCACGTACATTAAGTCACCTACACATGAATCAAACAAAGAAACCATATTCCGAGACCAAGCTATCTCCAACTTGACTCATGATTAGTAAAAGAACAGTACCCATACGTATAGAAACCAACTAGAAGTCGAATTCACGAAGAACAAATCTGAAACCGAAAAGAAACCCAAAAACTAAAACTGTTGGGGCTGACCTGCCGGTCTGACCGCCCACATACCTGCGGTCTGACCGCAGTTGTCTGAAAGGTCTAACCACCCATATACCTGCAGTCTGACCGTTCGGTCAAATATCACAAAAACACTTAACTCACAAACCACCAATTTGTTCATCACAAAAACATGTAGATCACTCTTTGATCTTACACAAAGGACCTAGGATATAAGTGGGGGAGCCCCTCGCCTCAATGGCTAGCTTTTGAGGTAGGAAAGGCCATTTACGATCCTACAATTGGTATCAGAGCCTGACTAATTTAACATCTCTGGTCCGATGAACATAGTGTGTGAAGGCCTGATGGACCGTAGGATGCCTGCGGGGATGCGGGGTCTGTATACCTGATGGACCGTGGGCTGGTGGTAGCCCGGATACGGTGAAGGGGCGGTGAAGGGCTGAGGAACACCGATGTATGAAGGGGGAGACTGTTGAATAGTCCCACATTGGTTGTGAAGTGGCAAAGAAACTAGGATATAAGTAGGGGAGCCTCTCACCTCAATAGCTAACTTTTGAGGTGAGAAAGACACTTTACGATCCTACATGATCCATGGCACCGCCATACTCCCCTCGACCTTAGCCGCAGAGGCCATACCCTAAGTCGTACTGTTTGTCGAGGTTGGAGGCATCACCGGTGCAAGGCTACTCCCCCACCTCGCCGCTAGACTTAGGCTGTGTTCGGCTCCCCCGCTGCTAACCTTTGATTTCCTCGTTTTTCATATGCATGCTTCCCAAACTGTTAAATGGTGTATTTTTTGTAAAAATTTTCTATAGGAAAGTTACTTTAAAAAAATCATATTATCTATTTTATATTTTTATGATTAATAATTAATTAATCATGTACTAATCTATTAATATATTTTGCACGCCAGATAACTAAACCTCTATCTCACCCATGCCGAACGCAGCCTTAATTGGGGATGTCGCAGCGAATGTCACCGGTGTATTTGTCATGCTCTCCTATGAGTTGTTGCCCCCTGCTCACCGTCGGAATATCGTTACGCCGTCCCTTATGTTCCACCTTCTACTCCCCCGTCAGGCCCGGTTCGGTTAGTTGGGATTTAATCCCCAAGAGGAATCTATCCCGGGGGGATTGGGTTAACCTTTCCTATGTCATCCAAACCCCCGGGGTTTTATCCCAACTTTCGCATAATCCCTTTCATAAAAACATTCGTTTTTGACAGGGATTTACAGAAAGTAGCAGCTTAGGATTTTACACATTATCACATAAGATGACAGGATTTTTTCCACACCACCGATGGTGAGGATTAATTCTTCAGTCAAGACAATGGAAAAATCCTAGGATGGGCCGGGCTAGAAAGCTACTAGGCTTAACCGAACAAACGATTTTTCTTTGGGCTAGGATATATTTTGCGGGGGAGAAATCCACGGGGTTATGGCCCAATCCCCCTCCAACCGAACAAGGCCTCAATGAATTACGGCTGGGTTACCTACTTTGGTTGGTAAATGAAGGATTTAGCGCTACTGGACTGCAGAGCCATGCAAGCTATTGCTAGAAAACAAGGAAACAAAACTTTCAACTTTAGTGTAGTATCGACAAGTTGCTTAGAAATAAAAATCCTAACGTTACATGCTCACATTTGAAATTAGGGGTTGTTTGGTTGGGGGGAATTGTTACGAGGGAATGAGAGTTTAGGTGGATTGGGAGTTTAAGTCCGTAGTTTGGTTAGAGAAGAAAGGAATTTGAGAGAGTTTGGGATGAGTAATTAAGGGGTTCAACTGTCACCGATCCAATCCCTAGGGGACCCCAGGTAATTCACGAGTTTGAGGGGAAATTAAACACGCAAAGATCAATATGCCCTTATCTCTATGCCCTCAATTGATCTCATGCCATGGACCATGGGCATTTTAGTGATGTTAAACTTTCATCCCGTTCCTAATCCCAAATGCCAAATGGAGGTTTTAAACACCCCCTAATATCTTCATCTGCCATATCCATTCTAACTAAACAAGGGATAAGGATTATAAATCTAACTCCCACGACCCATCCCACCTTCAACTTCCTCCTCTAAACTTTCATTCCCCTTCCCCACTCTTGCCAAACGACGGGCCATCAGGGGATTGCTTGTAATTAGATGAAGCAGCCGAAAAATGGGTGGCGCTGATCATTCTAAATTACTGCTTCATTTCATATTACACAATGTTTTGACCCTACTTAATTTATTCATAAATTAATGTATATGTTTTTTATTTGTTTCTGGCTTTATTAGGATTCATATGCATAATAACCAAAACGTCACATAACGTGGAATAGAGATAGGATAAGGTTATACAAAATAAGCTTGTTGATTTGATGTCTGTTGCATCGGACAATCCGAGGAGGTCTACTGTCTTTTTTTGGTCTACTACGTTCTTTTGGGTTGACAGGAGACGGTACTTCTCTTATAGCTTCTGTTTATATTTATAAGTTAAAATTTAAATTTTAACTTTAATAGCTTTAAATTTAGAGTTAATTTTAGGGTTTATTTATCAAGTTTATTTTCTAGTCTTGGCGTTTGGATTGCAAAGAATGTGTTCCCAAATTATTTTTTATTTATAAATATACTGTTTGGTTTTTTAAATTAAAAAAATGCCAAACAATGCCAAACAATTACCCCAGGTTTATTCATATCAAATCTTGCAGCAAGCGCCACATTTTGTAATGATTGCTTGACTAGAAGGTTCAAAGTTCAGACGGGTTTCCTCTCTTTCCTAAAGACTTTAAGGTGATTGTTTGGGTTTTATGAAAAAAGTGGAACGCTATGTTTATAAACGGAAACTAATTTGTAAATAAAGCGCGATCTAAAAGTCAAGGGCAAATAATAAACTTTAATAAAAAAATATAAAATAAAATCTAATTTAAGGTTAAAAATTTAAATATTGGCTTATAAGTATAAGCACAAGAGAAAAGAGAAAAGATAAGTTGTTGGCACTAGTTGTCACAGTGGTTGTTTTGTCCTTTGAACCTTGCAGTTAGGATTCCTTTTCTTTCCTCGGACAAAACTTTTGAGGGCAGAGATACAAGATCTTGCATCTCGGACAAAAATTTGTCAGGAGTCAGGACAAATTCAAATTGTAAAATGAATTTTAATTGAATATATAATCAGTGGCGAATCTGCTTGGAGGAATGGGGTTCCCAGGAACCCCCTTTTAGAAAAATTTTTAGCTAAAGTTTATGAATTTTCACCGTATATTCGTTCCTCCGATCCTCAGATACCCGTGGCACCCTCTCTATTTCGCTCTAGCCTCGCCCCTATATATAATTAAATATAGAGTTTGAAGAAATTCTAATTTATCCGAAGTATTCATTAGGGAGCAGATATCAATATATATGTATAATAGCGGATCAGTTTCAGAACAATCCGTTACAGTTTAGCTAAATCAGCAAACTTTGAGGCTCTCCACTCGAGACCAGGCCACAGAGTCGTAGTTCTCAAAAAGCCCAGGACTCAGTTCTCAAAAAGTCCAGGCTAGACTCGTGTTTCTGTTCATGCGCCGTCGTGGCTCGCTTTTATAAGAGAAAGTAAACTACGTATTTATAAACGAAAAATAATTTATAAATAATTTTTTATATATGTGTTTTTAACAATAAAAAATTAAAAAATAAACTATGGTGAAAAACTCCATAATCAAAACTAAATTTAATATTCAAAATCCATATGTTGTTTTATCAACATAAGCAGAAATAAAATGATGAGATTATTGGTTTCTAGTCTACTCTCAAAAATATACTAGCTATTTAGGATGGGATTTAACCAACCCTACAACAACAAATCAGCCACCTTTTTATGCATGAGACTTTATACACGTTTGACTCTTATTTAAACATTATTAAAAATAGAAAACGTAAGTTATATTTAAAATATATTTAGTTATAAATCTAGTCACAATAAAATAAATCATAATTATATAAATTCTCTAAATAAGATGAATGATCAAATCACCAAAAAAATCAATGACGAACTACTTAATAATACAAATTAAGATACACATATATTTGACTAATCCACGAAACAGGGGCAGAGCTGTTTGTTCATAGGGGTTCCTGGGAACGCCCATCGGAAAAAAATAGCTATAGTTTATTAATTTCCAATGAATGCATCACTTCAATCTAAATTCAGGCACTCGTAACAATCTAAATCTAGTTTAAAACATTGAAAAATAAATTGGTAATATCCTCTATGTCTCGGTCTAACTCCGTCCCTACCACGAAATATACACAAGTGCTTAATGTGCACGAGGTCGGGTCTGGTTCCTCTGCAGTAATGCAAAGGAACACACTGCTTTAATGCCATCAACAGTATCGAAATACTGTAGTAAAGAACTGTTCATCACTGTAGCAAATACTATCTCATCCATCCATTTTAATCCAACGGTCATGAGATATACTAAATTCATGGTACTGTTGCTCTCTGCAGCAGCACGTCTCGTTCCCACGAGGTCAACCATGCTAGCCTATAAGAATAAACGGGTGATTGTTTTGCTTGTTAGGGAAAAATCTGAACAATATATTTGTAAATTGCAAATGAAAATAATTTATTAATAAAACTTTTATATGTAAAAGTCAAGGATAAAACATAAACTATGATAAAAAAAATTCTAAGATCTACTATAGATTTAAGGTTGATAATTTAAATTTTAACTTATAATTATAAGCAGAAACCAAAAAAAATTAGGTTGCTGGTAAGTAGCGACTGCATCTCAGGATTACTCCATCTATGGATTGATAATTGCAGGAAAAAGCCAACGAAATATTTGTAAATAAAAAATAATTTGTGACTAAAACTTTTATATACATAAAAGCTAATATTGGAAAACAAACTTCGCTGAAAAAATATAAAAACAACTCTAAAATTAAAATTAAAATTAAAATTTTGGTTTATAAGTATAAGCGGAACTGCGAAAAAGACGGGGTGTCCGTGTTTGTGTGATTCAAGGTTCATTTGCTGGGTACTCAAGAGTGTATGACTGCATTGAAAAGATGGGGTCGCATGCCTTAATTTTCTTTTTAAAAAAAGTGCAAATCAAGTTTCCTTGAAAAAATATTTGAAAAGTCATGGCTGGTACCCTCTCACTTTTTCTGAGCTCACATTCACTGCTGGTGACTCACTAGCGCCTCCTCGTTCAAAGCGAGTCACGCTTGGCGGCTAAACAACAGTTTAAAAACAATCATAATCATTAGGAGAAGCAGCATTACCACCCCGCAGATTAGCATTACAAGCCTCCGGCTGCGGTGGTCGCTATCTCGAGTCTTTTACCCCTATGCCATTAAAAAAAATTATGGTTATATACGTGCCACTAGAGAGTATGTAGATACATGTATCCCATCAACTCAAACTCTTTTTTACCTACACATCATTTTGAATGGATGATAAGTTAATGGTGTCAAATAAAGATGTAAAAAGACAATTTTGCCCTTATTATTAAATAAATGATAGAAATAAATTGAGAACAGTAAATAAATATGAAAAATCAGTTAAAAATTAGAAAATAACAGAATTATTTCTAAAGTAAGAAAATTCGTAATTAAATTATAAAATGTGTAGGAATTCAGGAAAATTAGATCTTAAATCCGAAAAATTGTAAAAAGTAAACGAAAAAATTCGTAAATAAATCCAAAAAATTCGGCAACATAAGGATAATTCAAAAAAAAAATCAAAAAATGCCTAAATAAACAGTAAATAAATATGAAAAATCAGTAAAAGTTTTAGAAAATGACAGAATTAATTTTAAATCAGGAAATAAGTTAGAAAATCCGTAATTAAATTATAAAATGTCTAGAAATTTACAAAAATTCAGAAAATTGGCTCATAATTCTAGAAAATTGTAAGAAATAAAAGAAAATTCGTAAATAAATCCAAAAATTTTGCAAAAAATCAGGATAGTTCAAAAAATTCAGAAAATACCTAAATTAATCAATAAATTATCAGAATAAATCAGTAAAATAAGAGAATAAACCAGAAAAATATGGAAATACAATAGATAAAAGCAGGTGCATGACCATTGTACACCAAAAAAAACAAGGGCGTGACCATTGCATCCATTGCAACAAGTTCATATAAAGCAACATTTAAATTAGTTCATCAGCCCACTAAGTCCACACATAAAAAGATCAACAACATTTAAAGTAGTAGTTCACACACTAAGTCCACACATAAAAAGTCCACACATGAAAAGTAGTAGTTCACTAGTTTTCGTCACACCAAACCATTTATGTCTTAAATTACATTAAAAGCAGCAGTTCCGCCACATAATTTATTCAAGCTAGAGTTTCTTCTTGCTTCTGGTATTAGAAGCTAGACTGGATGTGTTGACCACTTCAACTAGAGCCCTCCTTGGTGTACACTTCTTTATAAAAGCTTGCTTCTTCCTTAGTGTCTGCACTGTCTGCGGAGAGACTTCATAGGATGCAATGTCTTCATGAACAACTGGAGAGTGCTCAATTTAGAGAGCAAAGGGGTTATTGGATCCAATTCCAGACCTTGTGTGAAAGCAAGATAAAGAGATCGGTGAGGTTGTCATAAAGAGATCGGTGAGGTTGTAAATGACAAGATCAGCAAAAGTGAAAGATAAAGAGATCACCCATAGTCACCAGGTGAAAGATAAAGAGATCACCCATGGATATATGTTCTAGTTATTATGCATTAATCTGTCACACGAATATACATAACATAATTCATTGAATTATACATAACATAATTCATCAGGTGAACAAGAGAACAAACATGAATACCCATGTATGGACATGTTCAGCTTAAAGAAGAACAGCAGCTACATATGTCACACGAAAATAATATCATAATCATGCTCATGCTCACATTTTCACAGGTCATTTAAAACTTTCGTGGCATCGAAGCTTGCAATGCTACTATAAATCAATCAAGACAGTAGTTTTGCAATACAACTGCAGTATCAAGAAATAAAACAGCCCATATATAATCCAAATTTACAATTCTTCAGAAGATACCACTGCCACCAAGAAATTCGATATTGACCAACAAGAAAAATATCCACATATGCCATCCAGATGAATGGAAATAATTAGATATTCATACTAGTTCTTTGAGAATGACTTCAAATGAAATCTTCAAAACTTAAATTGAGGTTCTTTGTGTACGGTATTTGCTAGTATTTATCAAATTTCCATGCTCAAATGCACAAGCTAATCTGGTAAGATTCAGCAGAATAAATGCATGTCTTGATGGAGAGTTCCTAGCGGCGTTACCTGAACTTCCAATCCCTCATGAAGGTACAACAACCCCTCAGCAGCTCCCAGTGCTATCTCCAACCTGATGTCCCATGGAAGGACAGGATATGCTTTATTGAATAGATGCTCCCGAAGCCGCCCTCGCCGATCTTGAGCAGCCGGCTGAAGTCCCTGGTCGCCGCCTGAAGCTCCCGTAGCCCGAACTCCTGCAGGGAGCTCGCGCCCCTCTCCTCGTACAGCTCCGGGATGCTCCGCGCCGACGAGACCAACCCCAATGACCTGCTCCACCCCGCGGCGGGTCGTGCGGGGGTCCGGCGAGGCGGGGTCCGCCGAATCTGGGCGGTCCGACGGCGGCGTGCCGGCGGCGGCGACTAGGTTTTCTCGGGGGAGGCGGCACACGGGAGGATTCAGGAGAGAACCAGGCAGTCCGGAGAGGAAGGAAATGATTCAGGGGCAAATTAGTCATTTTCTTACGTGGTCCCACATGTCAGAGTCCACCTTCTATCAGAAGGTGGATGGAATGGCACACAAGTAAAAAGTTTATATTTTGTGGTATATAGGTAATCATCAACTTTTTTTAATGGCATATAGGTAAAGGACTCCGCTATCTCAGCTGAGCTCGTATAGTCTCCCACCCATTTGCTCTCTGCCCTCTACCTGTTCGGAGAAATGCCGAAGAGGGCCATCACATACGCCGTGGTCAGTCACCGGCGCTAGCTGTGCTTCTAGCTGGCGGAGCTGTTTAATTATATATATGATGATGAGTTCCATCTATGATCTCTGCAGGTTGATGCTTTCACAGACGAGCCGTTCAAGGGGAACACGGCTGCCGTCTGCGTCCTTGAGGACACCGGCTGGGAAGAAGAACCACTGGGTGAGCAGTGGATGCAGTCCCTTGCCGCGGAGTTCAACACCTCCATTACCGCGTTCTTGGTTCCTGCCGGCGCTGCTGATGGGGGTGCTGAAAAGTCTGATGCTGATGCTGCAAATCCCCAGTTTCATATCCGCTGGTTCACTCCTGTTCGCGAGGTACGTAGAATTGATTTAGGAACAAATTTACGGTTTATTTACATTTAAACTTTTCCTCAAATTTAAAAAACAAACATCGCTGCAGATTTTTTTTTAAACAAACCCTCATTTTCTTGTTAGTTTGTTCATACAAGTCAATTCTAAACGTTTTATGTTGTCCAGAGTGAACTTTGCGGCCATGGAACATTAGCTGCTGCGCACTACTTGATTTCATCTGGCCTTGTGAAGTCTAATGCGATAGATTTCTTGGCAAAATCTGGATTTCTAACAGCCAAGAAAGTCGTTGGCCTGAAGGAGTCCAGCACCTCAATTTCTCCACCGCAAGAAGCTTGCAGCAAGTTCTTCATTGAATTGGATTTCCCTGTCCTTCCAGTAGTAAAATGCACATCTTTGGACATGCCATCAATTCCTCAAACTTTAAATGGTGCATCCATCAGTAATGTGCTAAAAACTGTCTCTGATTCTGCTGCCGACCTCATTGTAATTTCTCTCATACTTTTCGTAGTAATGCAACCTATTACATTGAAATTTAGCTTTGTGATTGTCATAGTATGCTGAAATTACAGTGTTTAAAATATGGCAGAGGTATTATTTAGTTTTACCAGAAATGATATTTAGGTGCTTAAACATCAATTTTTGAGCATTACATTTTGTTTTATTATTGAATTTTTATTTTATTTAGATTGTTTCAATACTCATCAAGGAGCCAAGGACATACTATTATTTTCTTCCGACCTTCATGTAACTTCTGTTGTCTGTCTTAAGCAGTCTGCGAACCATAGTAATATCGGAGGATTTTGAGCAAATTAACATCGCCTAATTTTTCAGGTGGAACTTAATTCAAGTGAACAAGTTGTTAATGTCCAACCAAACATTGCTGAATTAGTCCAATGTTCTGGAAGAGGGGTTGCTGTTACAGGGCCAGCTCCTGCTGGATCTCGCTATGATTTTTTCAGTCGTTTCTTCTGCCCAAAATATGGATTGAATGAGGTAATACAAACATGAATTGTAGCATAATATGATAGCTGTTTTGGGAGCTCCCAGAAAATTTATTTTTCAGCTGACTAATCATGACAACAGTAGAATGTGATAGTGTCGTTGAATAGAACATGATATTTAACAATGCCAGTGAATCCAGCTTTTGCCTCTATTTTCTCCTGCATGTAGAGGTGGTAATGGACCCAAGTTTTTCTATACAAAATTTATGGGTTGAGGTCCAAAATAGAATGAGCTGAAATTTTCTAGGTTTTTAAGCAAAAATATTTAAGGGTTTAGTAGGGTTGTGAAAGCACTCAAGGGTCTTGGCTTATTATCACCCTGCCTGCATGCATGTGCAAGCTATAATCATTGATTTCAAATACTTAATTAGTTCTTTTGACCTTTCTTTTGGCTTAAGAAATTATATATTTGGACTGACCACAGTGTAAACTTGATCTAAAATATACTTCCTCTAATTCTCTTACTTTGCTGGTTGTTAGGATCCTGTATGTGGTAGTGTGCACTGTGCCTTGGCTCCTTACTGGGGCAAGAAGCTAGGTAAACAACTCATGACTGCCTTCATGGTAAGAAGCTTTTAGACGTAGACAAACCCTGCTAAAAATTTGAGATGATCTTATTATGGAAATTATGGCCTATTGTCATTTATTACATATATTTGTTCTTATATATGTTTTTTTCAGGCTTCCCCGAGGAGTGGAACACTGTATCTGCAATGGGATGAGGCAACGCAGAGGGTTCGAATTCGTGGAGAAGCTGTTACTATCATGGTTGGGACCATTCTAATCTAGAAGCGTTACTTCTGATTATGATGATGAACTGCAATTGAATCAACGAATAACTTTTAGCACCTTTAATCATCACTGAAGACTGAATTATGAAACCCGGGCTTAATTTATCACTACACAGCGTTATAGGGATCTAAAGTTGAAGTCAAATTATACATGAATTGACATGTCTGGTATGTGGATTACAACTGATAAATTAGATTTTATCATAAATTCAGTGCTATCCCTCAATTCTTCGTAGTTTTTTTTTATGTTGTGGTCTATGTGAAAAGAGATGTAGTCAAACACATTCCAATTTTGTTTTACACCGAGTCCAAATCCATAGTAGTATGATGTAAGTTAAATATATTACTATCAACCGTAGGCAAATTTTGCTACATAATACTCAGTTTGTGTAATTTTGGCTGATAAATATCATAAAAACCTCTCATGGCTGGAGCACTAGAGAAAATGTTCATAAACTGTTTATTTGTTGAAGGACACCATAACCCTTACTTTAATATTTTTGGTCCAATAGGGGAGGGAAACCATATTGAAATGGCGAGTTTGCACCTTAGGCCAGCACATGTTACCTGGGTTGTTCTGGTTCAGACTAGCATTAATTAGATTATCTTTGTATAATAAGAAACTAAAAAATAATTAAAAATGTAAAAATATTTATAAAAATTCTAACTAGTGAACAGATAATCTAATTCTATTACCATTGTCGAACAAGTTATGGATGCTACGAATATTAAAAGAGCGTATCCTACGACAGCCACGGAGTCATACAATGACGTCAAATTCTTGTTGCGTCAACGAATATTAAAAGAGTGTATCCTACAACAGCCACGGAGTCATACAATGACGTCAAATTCTTGTTGCGTCATGACAAAAGATCGAAGACAACGCTTTTCAAAGTTAGCAATGGATTGCTCCACCTGTTGTCTCTATTCTTTTGTCAAATTCTCCATTGTGACCAAGATCTTGGCATTGACTTTCTCCTCAGGCATATTGGTATAAAATATGTATCCCACAAGGCGTGCCAAAATCATGCTGACACAAAATCTATCTTATCTTGGGCAGCCAAAAACATGTTGATCTAATATACTAAATACATGTGAAGGCTTGGGAGATTTGCTTAGCTCTAGTGCATGTCCTAAATCTTGATGAGATATGGACGTGCTAGTCAGTTTAATTGTACAACTGACAAGATATTAATGTTACAACGATTAGCTGATAGGATGAACAATCGGCTGTTGGAGAATTGGATCGTCGAAAAGTCTAATACAAATAGACTCGAATAATTATATACAATGAAACATTTGCTACAATCGGCTAAATCAACTTATATATGATCCATATAAGCCGATGCAATACTTAAATAACTCATCGGCTAAAACCTGATGAAATATTGATTGATGTCAACTGACTTAAATAAATCTAACTTATAATCACAACCATATATAGGTCGAACCTAATCGATGCAGCATAAGGTTAATAATTGCATGATAGATTTAAGTACGCCGATATAACACCAATCAAGAGTGGTCATGCATTAAATTTAACCAAGACAGTAAAACAATCAAAGAGAAATCTAAAACATCAGATAAGATTGGTTTACCCTCCGATGAAACATTAGTATGAATCTATCGACTTAACAAGATTTTGATTTTTAACAGCAATCTAGTAGGTTGAACCTAGCCGATGCATCACAAGATTGTATATAATAGTTTGATCTCAATGAACTGATAAATTTGTCTAATGTGATGGATATAACAAATCTATCAGAAGCATTACTGTGATTGTAGAGACATATCGGCTAAGACAGAAAATCAGACCAAACTGAGACATTTCTGACTAAACCGATGCATCTCTTCACACGATGCTATGAAAGATAGAATTAAAATATCAGGTAGGCAAAACAAAAGATAGAATTAAAAGATCAAGTAGGCAAAATATACCAACCGAACCTAAGCAATCAAAGTGATCGAAGCGATATAGTCTTGAACAACACCAATGTAGACGATAGAATTGCCATGGCCGGTGGAACTTAGGGCTTACCCCTTCGCTAGAGATAGAAGATTTGAAGCCAATGCAGCCCCGCGTCAAGTGTCGAGTTCTGCTGATGGTAGAATCCTTGGAAAAAAAGGGCGACGATGTGCCAAGAGTAATTGTATTGATTTGTAAGATATGTTGCAAGGACCTCGGGTGTATATATTTATACCCATGGTAGATACTAGTCCATATTGAACACGACACATGTTTTCTGAAGATAAAAGGAAACATACAAGTTCTAATCAGACAATAAGTCACCTCAATCTTCCTGGATAATTAAATAGTTATAGTCGGGTCGTCAACTTCTTCTCCATCCAGTCGGCTTATCCACTCTCATAGAAATATCGGGACACCTAATTTAAGGTGTCAATGTCAAGGTTACTTGCATTTATTTCTGAATTAAATCTAATAGGAAATTGTAAATATTCATGTAAGAGTCAGGGCTTTGTGATTCATACATAGTGAAATTGTACAAAGATATCTAGTGTCACTTGATTTTAACTCTCCAATTTAGTTAACTGTTGTTGTATTTAGTATCACATGCATCTTATATTGGCTGCTAATATGGATCATGATATTTATATAAAGAAAGGTGGGAATAACTATAACCCATTAAATTAGCATTTTGTGCTGTGTATAATCAAGATATTTGTGTCGTGTGAGCCTAGCTTGTGGGTAGCCTGGATAATGAGTTGGCTCGGCTCGGCTCGTTATAGCTCGGTAGGATAATGAGCCAGCTCGAGTTGGCTCGATAACGCTAACGAGCTAAAATGCCGGCTCGGCTCGACTCGTTAAAAGCTCGAGCCAGCTCGTTTGGCTCATGAGCTATGCCTGAGGCGACATGCTACAAGCTTGAATAGCGGCGGCGGAGCGGTGTGGCGTTCTGCAGAGGTGGCAGCGGCGTCCTACCGGGGCAACGGCGACGGCGGAGCGGTGAAGTATGTTGTCGTCACCTGTCGGGCCATCGGGACGGCGGCGGCAGCGTGCTACCGGGGCGGCGGAGGCAGCCTCCTGCCGAGGCAAGGGCGACGACGTGCTACCGGGCAGCGACGGCGGCGGCGTCCTGCCTGGGGATGGTGACGACGGAGCGACAAGGTGTGCTGTCGGCCTGTCGCCTATCGGGCCGTCGGGACGACAACGACAGCCTCCAGTTGCGGCGACGGCAGCGGCGTGCTATCGGGGCGGCGACGGCAGCCTCCTGCCAAGGCGTGACGACGACATGCTACTGGGCGATGGCGGTGGCCTCCTGCCAAGACGATGATGACGGCATCCTACCGAGATGGCGGCAGCGGCCTCCTGCCGGGGCAACGATGACTGCATTCTACTTGGCGGTGGCGGTGGGGAGGGGGTGGTTGTGTGCTGTTACTGCTGTGATGTACACGCGTATTGCTGTGTTGATTAGGGTTTCACTATGGGATATGTGAGCTGTGGGCTATGGGCTGTTGCTGTGACTTGTGGGCTGACTCCAGTGGGCCAAGTTTTTCAGGCTCGTTTGGCTCGTGAGCCGCTCGCGAGCCATCTTGAGTTGGCTCGATAATGCTAACGAGCTAAAATGCTGGCTCGGCTTGACTCGGTATGTTAATGAGCCAAGCCGAACCGAGCCGAGCCGAGCCAGTCACGAGTCGAGCGAGTTACCGAGCTTCGAGTTTTTTTTGTCCAGACCTACTTGTGGGGTGGTGGGGAACTGGGGATCATGCATGGTCCTCGCTCTGATCGGGCCTGTGGGAGCTAGCTAGCTTGAGTAAAATCCTAGGCTTCAATTAATTAAGATTCTATTTTATGGTAACAAGACATGGGTCCATAATGCTGTTGATCTAGTCTCTTGGGAGCTGGTCGCTTACTGTGGCCTTCGGGTCTGATCGACAAATTATGTTTTCTCCTCGTGCTCTGTGTTGTTCGGTGCTACAGTAATCAACATGTGCTAATGACAAATTAATTAGACTCAAAAGATTCGTCTCGTGGTTTTCAGACGGAATCTTCTGAAATTTATTCGGTAATTAGACTACATTCAATACTTTAAATATATGATTGTACGCGTTGATGTGACATCTCTCCCAAAAATTTTTGGGAACTGAACGCAGCCATGACATTGGTCGATTTCGCGCTGTTAATTTGCAGGGACATGATTGATTGTATTTTAGCTGGTGACGCCTCCATCGTGGTAGTTGCCCGTTGGACTATTTCTGATCTCAGTCCGATTCAGATTTACTGTTGGCTAATTTAGACGGAATTGGGCCTCATAGGTATAACCAGCAAATGACATTTTTAATTATTTCTCTACTAAACTCTTTTGTTAGAGCATTTCATATCTTAAACTATTTTTATTTTATAATGAAAAATGAAAACGACTAACTTAATTTCTTCACTAATAAAATTTCTCATTTTTTCCTCTTTATATATGTTGCAATTTTAGTTGAACTTTTGTGAGATGATGGATAAAATTACTTCCTGTGTTCCAACTTGTTTTTGGAAATGCATAGGTTAGCACTGATTTAGCCATCGATGTTAAAAACCACATGCAAACCTGTCAAAAGAATTTAAAAAATATTTTTTCATCCCAAAATAAATTTATTTTTCTAGTTCATCTATCCCAAATTTTAAACTAGAAAGATGAATTTATTTTAGATATATTTTGTAATGTAGTTACGGCAGATATATACAAATTTTCAACTTAAATACAACTTGCATAGAGAAATATCATTAGGGAATAAAATGAGTCGTTTTAGTAATTTGGGGGTAATATGAACAAATAGTTTATGGGTGAAGTATTCCAACGACAACTAGATATGGTGATACTTGTTTGAGAAGGATTTGCATTAACTTGTTTACAGAAAGACCAAGAAAAAATAAATTGAGCAGTAACTAGCATTCATCAAGCTCCACTGCCGGTTCAGTGGCTCTCGCATGCATGGTGCATGTACATGGTATATACTGTACTACGTAAGGCATGTTCTTTTAACCAAGTAACTAAACCAGATTTTATTGTTTTTACGCGCAAACTGTTAAATGGTATTTTTTTATAAAATTATATATATATATATATATGTATATATATATGTTGGCTCCTAATTTTTTGGTGTGGTGACGTGATATATGCTCTAAATTATTTCCTGCATGGATATATATTGTATATTGAATGTGACGTATCAAATTCATCGCAAAGGGCAAGCCAAATTTTTTAAAGAAAAATTTTCCCACCTCTCCATAATTTTTTCCATTTTTCTATTTTTTCCTCTACTTTCCACATTTCACCAAACAAAAACATCTTTGGTAGGAGTACTTCATTTCGGTTTTCCTTTAAAAGAGATCGGTTTCCACCCATGCTGAATTGTTTGATTACCGTTTAAATTTTGGGTAAACCGATCATTATTTTTTTTAGAACAGGTCAGTTGATTCCGGGGGTTGGAATTCAAATTTTGGTTCGTGTACTTTGTTGGAAAAATGATGGATTTCGTCCGCCAGCGTCCCAACGAAATTGTAAACCCTTGCATAAAAAAAAATCAAAACTGTAAACCCTGATATAACCCAGGTGGTGACCATAACTGTGATGCCAACTCCTAGGCCTTCATCTTTGTGGCAATAATTGATTCTCCCTTCGTATTTTAATTTTAATAGATAACTATAATTAATTTTTTGGCATTTGTCTTATGAAAAAAGTTTAAAATTTTTGTAGTTATCATTTGTTTGTTGTGATTAGAATTATTACCAAATATATTTTAACTATGACTTCATATTTGCACAAATATTTAAAAAAATAAATAATCAAACGTACGCCAAAAAATCAACGACGTCATATAATGAAATACATATGGAGTTAAAAAAAATTGTGCATGACATGTATTTACTCTATCATTTTCACCTCCCAAATACTAACAACTTAGTGGAACCTTACATATCTGCTATATATCTGCACAGACATATGTGTGCAACTAAATAACAAATAAATAAATATGATAAATATGTATAGCTGGATGCCATTTCATTTCCATGGATCTCTCTGCAAGATGATATACAAATATATAGTCGCCCATGCTTGACGAATTAATTGACCGCCCTGCAGTTGACCCTGACCTCGCCGGCCGTCCCCGTCAGCGGGCTAATGCCGCCCATCTTCACCATCGCCGACGCGAAGTCGCCGCTGAACTGGCCGTTGCTGGCCGCGTAGCTCCTGACCAGGCCGTCCGTGGACCCGCCGCCGCCGCCGGCGAACAGCGCCTGGTCGGAGTGGAGCAGGCCGCGGCCGGAGAGGAGGCCGCCGAAGTAGCCGTTGTCGAAGCCATCCGGCGACGACTCGTCCAGCGGCGCGAGGCTGCTGCCGTCGCCGGACTGGGGGCAGCCGGCGCGCAGCGACGCGGCGAACGACGCGTCGATGTCGGTGTCGTTGTAGATCCTGTCCCGGAAGTTGGCGCACTGCGCCCGCCCGATGGTGTGGGCTCCTGCACCCCGCGCGCGTCATTTAATTAATTTTGCACGATTCAAGAATTCGTCCTTTGCGCTTATATTTATAAGATAAAATTTAAATTTTCTATTTAAAAGACAAAATTTAAATTTTCTATTTAAAATTTATAGTTGATATTGTGATTTATTTCATCATAGTTTATTTTACAGGCTTAAGATAAGATTGTTAAGAATATATATAATATTTATTTATAAACTATTTTTTATTTGTAAATATGTCGTTTGATTTTTTTAATGAAAATTCAAACCACACCCTATATATCCATATCATTAAAGTGATTGTTACTCATATACACGGTGGTTTTGTGCCTGTAGAGAGACAACTTTTTTTAATTAACCACTCCAGTTGCAACAGTACGTAGTATTCTCTCTTCTCATCAAACAAATGCACTTCTCGCTTTTTTTTTATCACTCAGAATTCAGCAATAGAAATTTAACAAGTACTGTAAAAACATACATGTATCCCACTACCGATAAACCGTAAAATTTAAACCCTTCAAAAAGGAAGTGGGCTGCAGTATATGCTCTTGTTGTTGGTTAAAGTAAACTTAATCATAACCAAATAAATCATAATTATATAATTGTTTTAAATAAAACGAACGATCCGTAATAAAAAAGTTCGACTCATCTATTAAAATTCGGAATATGTATTACCGAGTGATAAAAAAAGTTATATAACATGGTCAGTAGACGCTCACCAATAATGATGGGCAAGAGAAAAGAGAGAGAGAAAACGAGTAGGGAATATTGACCGGAGAAAAAGAAAATCATCCGATATATGTTTGGGGGACAATATTAGCTATCCAATCTATGCATGTTAATTGCTTCCTTGGTGATAAGGATCGGCAACATGCATGATTAGACATGCATGTGGTTGCATGCTGCACGGTGGAGGAGGGTAGGTAGGTGGTCACTTGAGTGTGATATATATATATATCGAGATGGATCGATCGATCGTCGCATTGTGCAAGCTGGTGGTTGAGGCATGTTACGTGTTGTCAGGCTGCGAATTAATTAACTAACTAAGCGATCGAATTAAGGTGATTTGACAGTCGTCGATCGATCACCGATCATCACTCATATCCACACCGTATTGAATTCAGGCGTATGCACGCGACAAGATGCTAGCGGCCGACACATCGTGCGTACACTAGCCTTGACTGGCTAGCGTGGGTATACAGGTATATATAAAAAAGTCAACCGGCATATTTATAAATACAAAATAATTTAGAAATAATATATATGATCTCTGTTCTTTATTTTTTAGTTTTTGATACAATATTTTCACTCTTCGTCTTCGTTTTATTAGTAATTTGTTTGCGATTAATATTTTTATTATTATTATATGATAAAACATGAATATTACTTTATACGTGACTAATTTTTATAAGTATTTTATTTAATTTTTCAAATAAGACGAATGGTCAAACATTATACATGAAAATCAAAAATGCAGTTAATATGGGACAGGGTAGTGTGTATATATATATATGTAATATATATATATATATATATATATATATATATATGAAGGTAAAAAATAAACTTCGATCAAGAAACATCAAAATCTACTCTAAATTTAAAACTAAAAATTTAAATTTTAGCCTATGAGCATGATTAGAGTAAGGCTAGCCATCAAACTGGCTATAAGACTCTTTCTACTTTTTTCCTTAGATCGTCCATATAATAGCTACATCTTCATCATTAATACAGGGCCCGCATGTCTCCCTCACAGAGTTTCTTGATTCTTATGTCAAAGCTGGCTATAAGTTTACAGCCCGCGTATACACTCTCCCCCCTCTTTTCTCCACATAAGCATTTAGCCGGCTTATACCGTTTATACTTGCTCTTTGAAGGGAAAAGATGGGCTGACTATACGCTTATGCATGGTCTCCCTCGTACGTTAGGACGCTTCTGAGATCAAACCGGTCGGAGAGTATTTAATGGAACAGACAAGCATGCATGCATATGCGTCGTCCATGCATGAATGCTTAGGTATATATATATATGGTTATATATACATGTACTTATGTCTGCCAGATCTCGCGTGCATACGTACAAAATCTAACCAAATCTATGACTCACCCTTTTTGTTTTCCGAAACGGAAATTGATTAATTTACTCTATGATTATATTCAATAGTTGTGTTGTGTGGTTGATCAGTGCATGAATATAATGTTATTATTCGCACATATGAATTATTCAAGATGGATACTTTTTTGCAACATGCCATGTGCACTAGCTGCGCGCAGCTCAGTCGATTAATCGAAGTCGATCGAGAGCATGAGTGCATATGCTCTATCGACGGTCAAAAGATCTTCTCTTTTAATTTACTGGTTCATGCCGGAGTTTGCATGTGGCTTTTTCCCATCTTTGATTAACCTAACAATCTATATATACTTTTTATTCGCGCTAGAATTAACGGGGGTACTTTTATATATGGCTAGGATAGGAGAGTCTTTTGACGATCGACTAATGTGGAAAAAAAATTAAAATTAATTAGCATAAGCGTGTGTATTATATACTACCTTCGTCCCTAAATGTTTGACGTCGTTGACTTTTTTATACATGTTTGACTATTCCTCATATTCATTTTTTTTCAAATATGTAAAGTTATATATGTGCATAAAAATATATTTAACAATAAATACAATGATATAAAACTAATTAATAATTATATAAATTTTTTAAATAAAACGAAGAGTCAAAGATATATAAAAAAATTTAACGGCGTAAACATTTAGAGACGAAGGGAGTATATTTTACCTGAGAGGGCAACCATGTCGGTGGTTGTGAGTCCCTTGTTAGAGAAGGCCGTGAGGAGAGTGGCGAGGGTGGAGGAGGGCGAGGGGAGGTCGCTGTTGGCCAGCGACGCGCTCGCCGTGGTGGAGTCCCTCCTCCCCAGCTGAACCGCCCATGACGGGCCCCCGAGCTGACCGACACCACCAAATTAAACAGTGTACGTATCAGGCAAATGATTTTTCATAATTCTTCCATGCATACATGGACCAATTTTTTATTCGACGTGGCCGGTTAACTTTCGTACGTATTTACTTTCTAACCATTCATCTTATTTAAAAATTTTATAATTATGATCTGACTTACTATAAAAAGACTTTAAAAATAACTTATAATCTTACATATTTATATAAAAATTTTATGGAAAATATCAAACGAAAATGTAAAAATGAAAAAAAAACCGAGATATCGTTGTGCTAGAGATCAAAGATCGGCTAGCTAATGGCTGTAGGTGTACTAGCTAGGTGAGGAGTACGCGCGTACCTGGACGACGGCGTCGCGGGCGGCGACGGCGAGGATGTCGGCGCACGAGACGGTCTGCGGGCACAACGTCTCCAGGAGCATCTTGGCGTTGTCGACCACCTCGAAGCCGCGCAGCGACCCGGCGTTCGGCCCGGCGCCCTTCTCGCCGGTGAAGTTGCCCGTGTCGTCCAGCAGCACCGACGCGTCGCAGCCCTGTAATATGTGTAATTAAAAGAGAGCAGTTACTACGTACGGCGCACGCACATGATGGAGTGACATGTATATATATATATATATATATATGCACCCGCGCGTCTGTGTCCATTAATTTCGCATGGTAGTAGAAATTAAGGAGGGAGCGGATCGAGCGAGAGAGACGGACCTGGACGAAGCAGTCGTGGAAGTGGAGGCGGAGGAGGGAGGCGCCCATGCGGGGGTCGAGCAGCACCGCCGCCGACACGACGGTTCTGATGGTGAGCAGGGCGGCCGGGCAGGAGGCGTCGTAGTAGCTGTCGCCGGACAGTTGAGCCTTGGCTGCCGCACGGAACAGGAGGAGCCCAAGCACGACTACTGACAACCGGTGCTGCGGGAGAGAGGCAGCAGCACGAGGTGGACGAGCCATGATCGATCGATGAGAGCTGAGCTAGCTAGCGATCAAATTATATTAGTGATCGATCGATGTACGTCTCAAGGCTCTGGGCTCGCTCGTACCTCACCTCAACTTTCCGGTTTGAAGGATAGCCGACGGCCTGTTCCGAAAGCATATTTATAGACATAAGCTAGCTTATTACTAGCCCATCCATGTAATTAACTTTATTTGAATTCATAATTTTAGGTGTTACTCAGATCACTGTAACCACTAGGCTATATGTTATATATCATTGTGAATATAACTCATTAAATAGGGCTAGTGATAGAGGTCATCTGGAAATTAAACTAGCTAGTCCACTTCCTGCTATCTTGTTTTATTATGGTTGATGCCGCTAACTTTTATTAAAAAAAGATCATGTAATTATTATTTTATTATATTATGATTTGTTTTCTGTTTAAGTGAACTTTAAGGAAACCTATAATTTTCTATATATATTTGCATGAAAATTGGATAATATAATATTTGGTCATACGTATCCCAAAAAGTCTCAAGATGAAGGACGTTAGAGCATCCTCAGCAGTATATCTATCACATCCTCATCTTAAAAATAAAGGATGAAGGGTAAAAATTATGCTCTATCAGAACATATCTTATCCTCTATTTTTAGATGTCATCCATATTACAAGAGAGAAACTTCATATTAGATGTTCTATCTCCATCCAAAAAAAGATATATAGGATATCATATATAGATAATCTGTTGAAGTACACAGAGATACGGAGGATGAAATTCTTTTAGATTATCATCCAAATAAAGATATAGATGACCAAATTTAGATAAGCTACTGGAGATGCTTTTAGTTAGAGTGGATAATTATTACTTAATTATTCATTGGTCTATGTGCAAATGATATATTACTATTTTATATTTTGAATGCAAAACACATGCATATGCTCACTAGCTAATTAAAAGCTACCACTCTCATACTCCACCAGCTATACGGTATATTGTTATATCATTCATGTAAATGAAAAACTGATATGTATCCATCAGTTGAGTTAATGAGAGAAGAAAGTATGACCTGGCCGGGTGATTGGGTCACATGCTGCAATAGCTGGTTAGTTTGGTAGTTTGGGCGCAAAGTCAAACATGGTTAATTAGACTTAGCAAACAAAACGTGGTATGCCAACAGTGTTCTCGTCACATTCCTGTCTGAATATTATGGCCGGTCTCCCTAGCTATATTATTTATTACTTTTCTTTAATTATAGAAGTTACTTTTAGAAAAAAAAACTATACATTGCGATGTCAGTAGATATTTAATACTCTTTCTCGTGTAAATACTCGACCAAAACTCAACCCATATTAGATTGTCCAAGGGAATCCTAAGGGTATAGCGCCTACAGAAGAGGGGGTTTAAAATATTTGTTTACACCCAACCTCCACACGATGCATATGAGTTTCTATAATTAGGTGATTCCATATTTCAATCGAGAAAGCAATCGAAGTGGTACAATAAATATTTTGGTTGTGATTCTAATACTCCCTCCATCCCTAAATATTTGACGCCATTGACTTTTTTATACACATTTAACTACTCATCTTATTCAAAAATTTTACATACTTATTAACTATTTTTATATCATTTTATTATTGTTAAATATATTGTTATTGTATAAATATAGTTTTACATATTTTTTTTAAAAATGAATAAGACGAATAGCCAAACGTATATAAAAAAGTCAACGACATCAAACATTTAGGGACGGAGGTAGTATTTGTGTAGAAGCTCATGACAAAGAAACCACCCTAGCATGTTCAAATGTATTTATGGTTGTGTCTCATTGTGTTGAACTTTTCTTGTATTAGCTCTTACATGAGACGTGGTTTTTTAAAAAAATTTCAATATCTACTACTTAACTCAGGTGCTACACTAGATTATTTTTGTGTGGAGCACCTAAACTATCCATTCCATTTTGGATAGTGCAAAAGTTGGATAATAAAATACAACAGGATAAATCATTCTACACATCTCGGCTATTTTGTCTAATAACATCACTCAACTACAGAATTAGACATTTTATTACCAAAACTAGCCAAAATATATCCCCGTAAGCCAATACTATTATCTAGTTTTAATGATTTTGATGTCACGTAGTAATCAAGATATATAAAGGAGAGTAAAAAAATATAAGTAAAAGCACATGTTTTGTCGTCAAAACCATGAAAACCATTAGGAGGCTGTTATTGCGAGGTATCTTGTTTTGAAAAGGTATGATATAAGGTAGTTATGAAATTCTCACAAATATTATGACATCTGTCGGTACCAAACAGGTATTAGTTGATGCGATGATGCACATCGGTATTAGTGTATCCTCCCTTGGCAGTTATGGTGGTCTCCATCCGTCTCAGCGCAAGTGCAGTGACGCTTCCTCATCCTTCCTAGCTTGACGATGACAGTGTGGTGACGCTCTCCACCCTCCCCGCCCGGGGTGTTATGCGACTGCTCTCGACATGACAGCCACGGCCTTCTTCCCCAGGTGAGAATTTTTTATTTTTAAACAATTATAATAAATAATTTTATTACTAAACGTCGAAAGAAAATATTTTTATATATTGAACCTTTTAGCCACACCACCAACACTAGCGTGATAAGAGTCACGTATAGTATTTGGCGTGACAGAATTGCCATGCCACTGACACTGGTATATTGCAGTCTTGTTAATGCTATGGGAGTTTGTCGTGTCAACCAGCTTACATGACAGTGTTGTCTTGCCACACCACCAGTACTGGCGTGGTCAAAAGGTTTATACGACCAAAATATTTTCTTTGAGGTTTAGTAATAAAATTTATTTAGAAGATTTTTTTTAAAAAAACTCCCAGGTCAGAGGAGGAGCAACAGGAGCACCACGGAGTAGCGGTCTTTGGAGGAAGAGAATGAGAGGATTCCATTCTATAGCATTTTTGAAACCAATATTGAAACCATGTTGAATTTCACTTTGGAACACTTTGGCTGCTTTCAATTGCTGCGGGGTGTAAATATTCCATTTTGAAGTTGAGAAGTGTCTTTTAATCAAATATAGTATTTAAGGAGTGTAATATATATGGACCTATCACCGATACAAACACATCTTCTTTGGTCACAGAATAAAAAAGAAACCACAAACGCCTCTTTCGATTATATATTCCCCTTACCTGAACTCATTATTAATTTTGCGGGATGAACATATTTTTCTCATGTTTTCACCATGCATAACTTGAAATAAATTAGGGTACCATATAAAAGTTAGATTTGTCAAAAAAAAAACACTCTGTTAAAAGTTTCCCTCATAATGCTCCCATGCAGAATTAGGATTTTCCTTTGGTATCAATAGTATTTGTGTGGGGAGCTCATGACCAACCTATATGACAAACATATATTTTTTAGATGGATATATGTTACTTAAATGCAGGAAAATTATCAAAATCATTTTCATTATTACCAAAAATCCAATCATACTAAACCAGATGTAGAATTATCATTACATAATAAAAAAAAGGGAAGTTCAAGAGAGCAACTGTGCTCGACATGCCATTACCATTGTTCTTGAGTTGGACAATGTAACTGCAAATTTAACATGCTTTTATATGATTAATTAGTTTCTAGAGCAGCAAGTCACAGGTACAGTTTTGGATCTAGCGACAGCAAACCGACCTTTTAAGCCGTACCATCGACGACCTTTTCAATTTTGTCGTTTGAGTTCATGCATGTACCAGCTGTTGTTGATCTAGCTAGCTAGAGCTAGCCGGCCAGCTTTTGCATGCATCATGACAACCACGATGACAAATGGTTGAGATTGATGTCTGAACTAATCACTCTCTCCACTTGCAACTTGCAACAGATCACAAGAACCATTGTTAGTGAATGATAGCGGATTAGTTACTCTCCGATCACGAGAACTGGAGTATCATTTTTTTTTTCAAGAAACATCATTTTGAACATTGGTTCAGCTTTACAAATGAAACTTTGTTGCCGCAAAAAAGAACTTGAGGAAAATTGAAGTACTATTGGATTAATATAGTTTTAAAACCTTATCAAACCGGCCGTAATATTATGTAAACATTTTCCAAGAGAATTAAACCCATTCCTAGAACTTTCATCTATCCAATCAGAATATATGTAGATGCTCAAATAATCGCTAAGGTAGTAACTATTTTCTGCATTTTACATTATAAGATATTATCACTAAATTCATATGGATACTAATAAATTTGGACACATATATAAAACATATTTATTAATCCATAATGAATCTAGCTAGGTAGGGTCAAATCATCGGAATGGATGGAGTATTAGCTTTTTGCTGCAAGTTATAGTGGCTATCTTGTAATTAGGGTCAAACCTAATTTAGGCCGCTCAGAAGCATAATATGCTATTGGGGGCTGACCCTAGGGGGTCGAGAGGTGCTGTCGCTATAGGCCCCCAAATTTTAGGGGCCCCACCCCTAAATTTTTAGGTCACATGTATAATAACTTTTATATAAATATTATTTCTGAATGCAATTTAAATGTGTACAACAATAATTAATATATATATAATAGTTTTTTCTACCCTCCTAAAAATAACCTCGAGGGTACCCCATTTTTCCCATTTTTTATACAGAAGTTAGTACCTTGTGATACAATATACCTTAAGATACCATAGTTTTACACTAAAATTTTTGGTACTTCAAGTTATTTCTCAAGAATGGTAAAAAAACTTGATATATAAAATATATATTTCTATTGTTTATTATTATATAGTATGATAATGGCCTCCATAATTAGTTTTGCACTAGGGTCTTGAAAAGTTAGACCGGCCCTGGCTAGTCCTAATTTATTTGGACCGGTGGAGATGTGTAAGGCTTGCAAGTGTTTTTTCTTGCCCGCTTCCTTCTTTTCTATGGATTAAACCCATCCTTCTATACTTAAAGAAAGGGAGGCCTTACAACACTGGCCCCCATCGTTTCGCTTTTTAGAGGAATAAGTGAAAACATGTTTTTGCAAACGAAAAACAATTTACAGGTAAAATTCTTATATACGTGTCCATAGCGACTCAAAAGCGAAATGTGCAAAATAAACCATGATAAATTAAGTTCAAAAATTCAAATTTTGGCTTAGAAGCAGTTGCAACTGCGAAACGATGGAGCCCTCTTGTTGATCTTATTCCTTTGCAAATACCTATATATTTTCCAAAAATACAAAAGCCCAATAATGCAGCCCTACTCGTTTGGGCCAGCCCACATCGGGCCTTAGCCTTTTCGAAGGCCAGCAGCCCATTTCTGTTTAGCCCAATAGCCCAGAGGCAACAGCCAAACCCTAGCCAACAGCCTCTCTCACCGATCACCGCCTCCTCCAATCTCCCTCTCGCTCTCCCCAGACTCCAGTCCTGCTCCTGGCGGAGGGCGGCGGACGGCCAGCGCTGCAGCAGTGCAGCGCGCCACTGCGCCAGCTGGCCAGCGCCGGCAGCCTGGCTGGGGGAGCCCGCGACCGCGCGAGGCCGAGGCGGAGGGGGCGCGGGCGCGGGGTCGCAGTGCTTGCCGGCGGTGGCGCCGCCGCCAGGCCGCCACGGTTTGGCTCTTCGCAGGCTGAAGGAGACAAGGAGTGAAGGGTGAAGGCCAGCAAGGCAACAAATCCAGCAAATCCAAAGGCAAGTAATTTTTTCTATTCTCAATTTTTACCCCTTTCCTTTCTTAGTTTCTTGTCAATTGGTCAATTAGAAATTTGTTTTGATTTAATAGATGAAGAGGAGCAGAACTATAAAATCGTTTTAATTTTTATCAAGCCCAGTCCTCAAGCGAACCCCGTCGGAGCGTCGCCGAGTCGGCAATGGCGGCACCAGTCGTTCCGCCACCATGCCTCGACCACCAGTTCCCACCGTCTCCACCCTCTCCGCGCTCCTTGCCGGCTGCGTTTCCGTCAGCGCTGCCGCTGCGCTCCATGCTCGCCTACTCAAGTCCTCCCGCCTGTTCCGGCCAGTCTTCCTTGCCAATTGCCTCGCGGCGGCCTACTCTCGCCTCGGCGCTGCCCCGTCTGCCGTCGCCATGCTACGCCACGCGCCGGAGGCCAACATATTCTCCCGCAATATCCTCCTCAGCGCGACGCTCAAGTCCCGTGACCTCCTTGCTGCGCGCAGGCTGTTTGACGAAATGCCTGACAAGGATGCAGTTGCCTACAACTCCATGATGTTGGGCTACATCGATGGTGGGCGCTCCGTTGAGGCTTTAAGCCTCGTTCCAGCAATGTTGGAGGCAGGCGTCAGGCTTAGCGGCTTCACCTTCTCCATTGTTTTGTCAGCTGTTCGGGTTGGTCGCCATGGGTTACAGGTTCATGCAGCTGCTGTCCGCAACCATTTCACACATCAGAATTCTGTAGTCAGCAATGCACTCATCAATATGTATCGGCGTGTTGGCCTCATGGAACATGCAGTGCAGGTGTTTTGGAGTATGAGTGGACATGATATTGTTTCTTGGAATTCTATCATGTCAGTTTACAGGGATGATGGCCAGTGCAATTGGGTGTTTGACTGTTTCCAGTTGATTAGGAGCCATGGGTTCTTTGTTGATGACTGCAGTTTGTCCATAGTGCTTAGCGCGTGCATAGATGCTGACGATTTCTCTAAGGGTGACCAATTGTTGGCCCATTGTGTCAAAATGGGTCATCTTACAAATTCTCTCATTTGTAGTGCTGCTATTAGCCTATTATGTGCATCTGACAGACTTGCTGATGCTGTTTGGCTTTTTGAAGGAATGGCAACATGGGACTCTGAAACTTGTAATGCAATGATATCAGGCTATGCAAGGAGAGGATTAATGGAACAAGCTCTGGGCCTTTTTGCAACAGCACTGCAAAATAGTGTTCTCCCAACTGGGTTTACTTTTGCGAGTGTCCTGAGATGGAGTTCGTGTTTTGGTTTGGTGGAACAAGGCACTCAAATTCACGCCTTGATTTTTAAACTTGGGCTTGAAGATGATTTAATCATTGCCACTGCACTTGTTGACATGTACTGCAAATTAGCTTCCTTGAAACATGCCAAGAAAATCTTCAAGAGGGTAAGTGTCAAGGATTTGGTATTGTGGAATACAATGATCATTGGTCTTTCACACAATGGGAGAGGTAAAGAAGCTCTTCAAGTGTTTCGGCAGATGTTGAACTATAATATCCAACCAGACAGGATTACACTTTCTGGTGTTTTATCTGCCTGTAGCTTGGAAGGTCTGGTGAAAGAATTAATAAAAATCGTCCTTTTTGAAAACAAATACCATATTGTTCCTGGCGTGGAGCATCACACATGTGTTGTTGACATGTTAAGCCGTGCAGGACTGCTTAGAGAGGCAGTAGATTTTGTCGAGAGCAAGATGCAAAAGTGTATTGTTGATGCTTTATCCAATATTCTCGGGGCCTCGTTGGTCAAAAAGGACTTTGGCATGGCAGAAATTATTGCAGAAAAGCTGATGAAACTGAAGCCTCAATCCTCGCTACCATATGTTGTTCTTGCTCGATCTTATGGCACCAGATGTAAGTGGGAAAGCATGGCCAGAATGTGGAGGTCAATGGAACATCAAGGAACAAAGGAAGTTGAGGAATGTAGTTGGATCTCTATCAAGAATCAAATCCATGTGTTTACTTCTGTACAAATATTGCATCATGGTAGAGAAGCTACATATTCAATGTTAGATCTGTTGTCTTGGGACATGATGCAACATAGATATGTTCCTAGGCATGTTGAATTTATGTATACACAAGAAGAGCCAAGTAACAGTGAGATATCAGGTTGTCATCAGCTGTTCTGTGATTATTCTTCATAAGGCATGAATCAAGTTACCTTGTCTTGACCTTATGGTTGATAATGACAAGATTCAGAATTTCAGAGTACCATACAAGCAAACATCAGGAATTCCAAAAAGATGTATTGCATTGTTTGAAATTCATTAAGTGATACGTTAGGTTGCATTTGTTAGCTCCTCCTCTGTAAACTTAAAATATTATCCATATCTGTGGAGATTAAAGTGTTAGGAACCAGACTCTGTTAATATGATTCATATTCATTATGAATTAAGCCGCAAAATGAATTAGTATCAAGTGTCCCAAGTTCCATCCACTTCATCAGTCTGCCTCTCAATTATCTGATTTCTTCCTATCCACACAGACATCCTCTCCTGTGAGCATTATTCTTCCTTTAAATTGACTGCCAGCCTCCTTTATATGGCGCTTACTATGCGATACTAGTTCCATAATATATTCACTAACTTGGAAGTGATTTAGTGGCCATTTTTGTTTAGGAGATTCAGGAATTTCTTGTGTATGAAGCTTATAAATTCAAATACAAGACAGAACCAATTGACTTCTTGTAATATTTTACTTGACTAATGACAAGGTTTAGTGCTGTACCTATGCTGATTTTTTTGCCTTCCTGTAACATTTTACTTGGCTAATGATAAGACACTTTGATATGTTGAAAAATTGTCAATTAGTGCTCTAGTCCTATGTGTTATAAATAATTTCGGTTTATGATTAAATTCTATGAATATATGAAATTATGCTCAATTTTAGTACTATGTGATATTATACATGCCGAATAGAAGGCTTTTGGCTGTAAATTTTGTTTGGCCTCTTTATATTTTGACTATACAACCTCCCAATCCTGGCCTGCTCCTGCTTCTTTTACTAACTGAAACTCCCAGTAGCCATAGGGCTCTATGTCTGTATTCTCCTAAACGTTCTCAATCTCTAATATTAAGATGAAATGTGGGCAGTGAATTTGGCATTTGGTAAGTTGATGTTATAAACATGAAAAACTAATCAAAGCTATGTGATTACTTTCTTTTTCATGGTGACTCGAAACCTAGGAATACTATCAGAACAAAATAATGAGTTATCAGGTATGAACTTAGTCCTTCTGTTCCATATTATAAGACATTTGAATTTTCCCTAATTCAAACTTTTTCATGTGACCAATTTTGTAGGAAAAAAGTAGCAACATCTAGAACGCAAAATTAGTTCCATTAAATCCACCGTTGAATATATTTTTTTAGTATATTTGTTCTGTGTTGGCTGTAAAGTTGGTCAAACTTTTAACAAGTTGGAAAATGTCTGATAATATGGAAAGTAGGGAGTACTTTTCTTTTCAAATGGAATGTGGGCATTGGACTCTAATATGTGAAATTCCTAATACTTTAGGACTTGCAATTCCCCAATCAGTGCCAACATGCTTTCTTAATGTGATTTGGATATAGTTTGTGCCTTTCTGGACATACATCAATTGCTTTCCATTTTTCCTTGTGTGTAGGACACTGTTGGTATAGGGGTTGGAGAGCAGGGGATTATACATTTATACTTTTCCCCACTATGAGGCTCCACCTTAACTAATGTTTTGACTTGCTTCTGCCACTGCAGCTAAGTTCTTGATAAGGAGTTCAGTGGTGGTGGCCAGTAGCTAATGATATGGTGATGCAGTGAGTGCAGCACAGCAGCTTCACAGTTTGCTTCCAGGGCCTCCTGTCCTGTTCAGTTTTTAAATGGCTGTGGCGATAGATGTCCGCAGCTGTATCCAACTCCTCCGCTCCTGCAGTGCTGTGGCCGGTCAGCAACTGCATCAGCTCCTTCTCAAGTCTGGCCATGTCCCGTCATCCCTGCCGCCCTCTAACTCCTTGCTCCTCATGTATGCACGCTGCTCCCCGCTCTACTGCCATGATGCACACCACCTGTTCAATGAAATGCCCATCAAGAACTGCTTTTCCTACAACTCTGTTATCGCAGCCCACCTTAACTCTGGAGACCGCCATGCAGCACTCAATATCTTCCGATCTATGCCTGAGAAGAACACCTTCTCATGGAATACAATCATAACTGGCATGGTATCCACAGGTGATCTTGACATGGCTCGGTCTCTGCTGATTCAAATGCCCATCAAGGATGCTGTGGCTTGCAATGCTGTTTTGCATAGGTATGTCCGATGTGGCCGGGTGGATGAGGCATTTGATCTGATCAGGAAGGTTAGTCTGCATTGCAATGGTGCAGAGGCCACCTCACCATGGAATGACCCATTTGTGCTTGCAACGGTTGTTGGTGCTTGTGCTGATAGGATGAAGTACAATTTTGGCAGGCAGGCTCATGCTCGGATGGTGGTCTCCAGGATTGAACTCGATTTGGTATTGAGTTGCGCATTGGTCGACATGTATTGTAAATGTGGGGATTTGGATTCTGCCCGGTGCGTCCTTAATGGTTTAACACAGGTTGATGAGTTCTCACTTTCTGCACTCATATATGGCTATGCTTCTTTTGGACAATTGGATGAGGCACTGCAAATTTTTGACAAAAAGGAGAAGCCTAGTATTGTATTGTGGAATTCTCTTATCAGTGGCTGTGCATTTGCCTGCTGTGGAAATGATGCTTTTGCTTTTGTTGTAAGGATGATGCGATCAAATGTGTCACCCGATTCTTCAAGTTATTCCAGCATTTTTAATGTATGTGGTTTTTCAGGCATGGTGAATCATGGGCAGCAGATTCATGGGTATGGTCTAAAAAGTGGAGCAGTCAATGACCTGATAGTAGCAAGTGCACTCATCGACTTCTACTCAAAATGTGGCCTCTGGGAGGAGGCTTGCAGAGCTTTTAGAGAGCTTAGGTTTCATGATACCATAGTGCTCAATTCAATGATCACTGTTTACTCAAACTGTGGGCGGATAGAAGAAGCAAGAAGAGTTTTTGATATGATCACTAACAAGAGTTTGATCTCATGGAATTCTATGGTTGTTGGGTTGAGCCAGAATGGGCATGCCACTGATGCACTTGGGCTATTCTGTGAGATGCATCGGTTTGGTTTGCGGCTTGACAAGGTTGCTATAGCCAGTGCTCTGAGTGCATCGAGCAGCATTTGCTCTATTAATTTTGGAGAGCAGATTTTTTCTCTAGCCACTGTTCTTGGTCTGCAAGCTGACCATGTTGTTGCGTCTTCACTCATTGATTTGTATTGCAAATGTGGAAGCCTAGCAAATGGGTGCAGGATTTTTGCTGAAATCGATAAGCTAGATGAGGTCTTATGGAACTCAATGCTGAGTGGTTATGCTTCCAATGGGTATGGACATGAAGCATTGGAACTCTTGGAGTTGATGAAAACTAAGGGTATAAAGCCAAGTGAACGAACATTTATTGGTGTCCTTTCTGCATGCTGCCACTCTGGACTTGTGAGAGAGGGCCTAACTTGGTTTCAGCGGATGGATGCAGACTTCAGTGTGAGTCCATCAGCTGAGCATTACGCATGTGTGACTGACCTCTTAGTACGTGCGGGTCAGCTGGAAGAAGCAGTTGAATTCATTGAGAAAATGCCCTTTAAAGCTGATGCAATAAGCTGGACAACTGTTATTGGTGGGTGCAAAGCTCTGGGCAATGAGGCCGTGATGCAGAAGTTGGTGAAGAAGCTGATGGAGATGGAATCATCACATCCTAGCTTGTATGTGCAACTGTCCAGTGGGCTTGCTGCTCAAGGGGATTGGGTTAAATCTGCAGAAATGAGGAGTATGATGCATGAGAGAAGAATTAAGAAGAACCCTGGTTTCAGTTGGATTGACTCTTAGAAATTATTGGTCAATCAGTTTATGTGTTTGGAGTGGTTTGTCCACCGAAAGCATCCCTTTACAACAGCTTAACAGGAAAATTTGTTACTGCTACATAAACCACATGCAGGAATGTTACTGGTTTTCCCATCTCTGTCATCTTTTTCTTCTGTGGCAGGTAGCATCATCTTCCATCCCCCAAGTCTTGTTCAAAGCCCATGTTCTATACAGCGTACTTTTTAGATGCTTTCTTTCCTTCTTTCTCAGATTTATTAATAGTCTAAACACCCCGTAGAATGCAATGTACAGAAACCCAGTTCGCATAAACTTGCTCTAGATGCATGTCTCGAAGAGTTCTTTCTGTAGAATAATACTATCTGTTTTCCAATTTGAAAACAGTTTGCTACTTAATTTTAGTAACTGTTCATATTAGCCAACCATAGTTGCTACTACCCTCTGTCCCATAAAGACTTAATTTGTAGCTACCCTCATTTGTCACACAAACACTTCATTTGTTGGGCAATTATTACGTTGGAGTTTGGTAAAGTGGGGGAAACATGCATTGGTTATCCAAATATGCAAAATTATAAGTCATACTTAAAGTTCACATAATATTAAATCAAATTATAACAAAATAGTTAATAATTATATAGTTTTTAAAATAAGACAAATGGTCAAACATAAACATAAAAGTCAACGTCGTCATATAAAAAAACATGGAGGGAGTATAATTTTTAAATCCATATACTGCAGACTTTAGTGGAGAAGAATATGTAGACGATTTGGGGCCATAGCTTTTGGTCTACTAGTAAGTTACTCGTTCTTTGCAACGGGACATTAAGTTATAATATGATATTGATTGTTTATGGGTCCATTGGGAATGAACCCAATGGATTAGATCAAGGAAAAAACAAAAGTTTTTATTTGTTCTGATTTTCTTGTGAACGTGGTGGCCTGCACGTGGGGAAGCAATTGATTTTTTTTTCATTTTTATTGTGGTCATTTGGATTTTCGATTTTCTTATGGTGGGAGCATGAATTTTCGGTTTTCTCGGGGTGGGAGAGAACTACATGCGAGGGGAAAGGGAGGACAGACGACTGTGCTTTTAGAGTAGTAAGATAGATGAAACTTATGTTACATGTGATTTTGTGACCTCCAAGTAATAAGAGAAGGGATGATGAGGTGAACATGTCACATTTAGTTAGCATTCCTTTCTGCCTTTTGAATATGGTGATTTTGTGACCTCCAAGTAATAAGAGAAGGGATGATGAGGTGAACATGTCACATTTAGTTAGCATTCCTTTCTGCCTGTTGAATATGGTGGAGTTTGAAACAATTCAGCAGTAGTCACTACCCAAATACCAAACTTGCGATTGACATCTATGAAACACCTTAAAATAATTGCAATTACGACCTTTTACTAATTTTCCAAACAATCACTTTTGGTTGATAATGTTTATTTCATTTGTATGATTGCTTGGTTGGGTGTTTTGTATTGCCCACATAGGAAATTAATTAGTCCTAGTGCTCACTATGTCCTAAGTATATTGGTTGATGTAGCAACCTGGAAAGCTCTATCTGCACAGTGGATACGTTATCTCTAGTATGAGCAATACTGTTCAACTCTTTTGTTGATTAGCTCTTCCATTGGTACATTTGAAGATTTCATTTTCAGCACCATGAAGCATTTTACATCAAGTTCCTGAAGGACCATGTTGGGGTATACTGGAGAGAAGGTGCTCTTTTGGAGACAATCACTCCACCAGGTGTCCTAATTGCTGTTTTCCTTTCCCCCCTTCTTTGTTTGAATCTTTCACTAATTTGAAACTCTGCTACTAGGTTTTCATCCGAAGCTGCTTTGGATAACCCAATTTGAGCCAATACAGGTTACACTTCAAACAGACCAGGCAAGTGGATCTACCTTTCCACCATCGTTTTGTGCAGATATATATCCGCCAAATTTTATAGTTTATATGTAAATTGTTATATCTATTTCTTTGGATTGCTGCTTATTTAGAGTTTGAACTGCCCAGTTCAAAGGTTAAGTCATTATTATATATACCCGAAGAAGATCGCACTGTCTTAAGCAGAGAAGAATGCACAGCCGCACAGGTGAGCAAGATCCTCATGGAAAAGGACAGCTCCAAAAGGCAGCAACAGATTGATAATGAGATGTTCCTTGCCCGAGAGAAAGCTCTTACAGATGCAAACTATTATGTACACATGCACATTTACTCATGGTTTACACACACCATACAAGTTATTGTGTTGAAATGAGCATTTTATGAGTTGTTGCACTAGATTACACCCTCCTCACAAGTTCGTGTATCGTAGATGTAGTTTACGCACTTGTTGACATGTACTGCAAATTAGCTTCCTTGAAACATGCCAAGAAAATCTTCAGGAGGGAAACTGTCAAGGATTTGGTATCGTGGAATACAATGATCATTGGTCTTCGCACAAAGGGAGAGGTAAAGAAGCTCTTCAAGTGTTTTGGCAGATGTTGAACTGTAATACCCAACTAGACAGGATTACACTATCTGGTGTTTTATCTGCTTACAAAAATTTGTTCTACTAGCGTAATCGTTTGTCAAAGCTTTATCCTAATAAAACAAAATACGTCTTACAATTTTGAAATGGATGAAGTATATTTTGACTTGGCTAACAGAGTTATTATAAATTTGGTTATTATAAAAAATGCATCTCTTTAGTTATTCTCTCTATCCACAAGTGTAAGCACTTTACACTGACAAGATCATCAATATACTATTTTGATAAATACTATCTACAAAAACAAACTATCTTAAATAGAAAGACTTGCATACTATTTTATGATAAGTCTAGTAATACCATGCTTATGTCGTTAATTTGCATTATCTTTTGTTATTGATTATTAGAGTTTAAATTGTTCAACTTGTCAAATATGTAAGAACATAATGATTTAATTTATTCCAATACATCTTAGCATAAGATAGAGTGGTACCTAGTTCTTAAGTATTGAGACGAGAAAATTGTATATCTATCACTCTTAACATGTTATTTCACTGAAATACCATCGATTCAATAAAATACCATTGTTAACCTGTGCAACCAGCGGGTATACCATTATGGGACAGAAATGCCCTTGGCTCCACACGTACCTTGTACCCATCGTCGTGGCGTTCGTAGCTAGAGGCCTCCTGCTTCCGCTTGATGCTCCCGTCGATGAGCACCCTCTTGCCGTCCAGCTTCCTGAAGCTGTCGCCATGCACGGGCTCCCACCACTACTGCTCGAGCGACACCTCAAAAAACATGGTGTGGCCCATCTGCTCTAGCCAGTCTCCTTGATGAGGAAGGAGGTGTATCGTTTCCCGATGGACGTTGACGTCGTCGTCGTCGCTGGGAAGGCGCTGAGGAGGAAGTTGTTGGTGCCAGCGAGCCGGCGCGATCGGAGCATAGTGTTCAGGCCTGAAGCCTCATTGAGGTCGAAGTGCTTCAGCTTGGAGGTGTACATGCGCCAGTACTTTTACGGTAGAGGGAGTAGGGGAATCTGTCGCAAGCAGCAGACCTCATGGTGGACCGCCCACAGCGTTGGACAATCTCGACCTGCTAGTGGCCAGCGGTGGTGACACACGGAGGGGCAGTGGGTAAGCATGCAGCAGGCTAAGCAGAGATGGGCGTGGGGGCGAGGGGAGACGCTCGAGGGGCGGCGGGGAGGGGATGGTGATGGGGAGGCGACCGTTGGTGGCTTTGAGGATTGAGAATCGGTAAGAGGAGAGAAGAAACAAAGAGAAATAGAGCCAGGGGCATTTTCGTCCCAAAAATCCAAAAAAGAAAGAAAATGATACATCTGCTGGTTGCATAAGTTAATAGTGTCATTTTATTGAAGCCCAACCTATAAATGGTATTTCCGCAATGGCTATGCCAAAAACAGGGTAGTTAGCACATTGTATTTGCCAAATTAGAAGACAACGCGTGACATACAATTAACTTGGAATCCACACATAGGATGAAGGCCTCCTCTAGAGTGCAATTTTTTTATTTGTGAATTATACTCTTATGAAATTCTAGCTCATCAAAGTCCTATGGCCAAGAAAGGTGAATGGTTATATAATATACTACTTAATGGCCTTTTTGGTGAGCTACACATCAAAGATAAAGTTTCTTTGTGTACATGATAGGAATATATACGAAAATAATAAATTGTGCAACCCAGTGTCTAGACTACAGACTACTAAACATAGATATAGGGGTTATGGGTTCAATGTCTTTGTATCCCTCAGGTATGCATTTGTATTTATGGTTGTCGTTGTCATATGCACATAAAAATGTAAAACAAAGAAAAAGATTCTACTTAACCCCCAAAGAATTGGGATTGATCCACAAACCCCTAAAGTATGAAATCGAGCATTCTATCTCCTAAAGTATTCAAATCAATTCAAATAACTTATAGGTGGTATTATAAGTAGTTTTGACGACATGAACGATGAAGTGGCGGAATATTGCTTATGTGGTAGGTGCTATTTCTTACGTGACACATGCTAGTCCATCTGGCCTAAGTCGATCTAATTGATGCATTCTCTCATTGATCAATAATTCCAAGAATTATATATTAGCTTCAATGTACTTATTTTCCAAGTTGTTATAATTATTAAAAGAAAAGTACTTAACACTCTTCATTGCCATGCCATGGTTCTTGTCATAGTCCACATGTTGAAAACCACTTATACAACCACTCTATGGGTTAATTCAATAGGTTTAAATACTATGACCTGGAAGAGAATCAAATCTGGAACATCAAAGTTAATACCGCACCCACATCACTATACCTATATGTAAAAACTAGGGTAAAACTTTTTCGAATATGACAACATAGGTCCAAAATACTCCTAAGTAAGAAAAACACATGATTACAATTTTTAGGCTCACATTACATCTGCTTAGTTTTCTTGTTAATAAGTTTTAATTTACACCTTTAAATGTAGACACGCATGGACAGAGTTAGATTTACGAGGAGTGTTTGACTTACGTACCGAATAGCTACACAACGAGGAAGATCCACCCACTAACATATTAGAGCAAGTTTAATACTATCTCTGTTTCATAACGTAAGATGTTTGACTTTTTTGTTGTAATATTTGACCGTTTGTCTTATTTAAAAATTTAGTATAAATATAAAACATAACAAGTCATGCTTAAAGTTCTTTTAATAACAAAGTAAGTCACAAGCAAAATAAATGATACATTACAAATAAAAAAGTCAAACATATTACGTTATGAAACGGAGGGAGTAATACGTAGCAGCCATCTGTATCCATCCGTAACTATAATACCAACTATAAACTGCTTCCGCTAATTTTAATGTTCTCGCATGTATTTAATGTTTGTACAGAACCAGCTCAGTTTTTTTATTTGTTTCCTTTATATCTCTATTCTTCGTATATACTCATCAGCTGGTATATATAGCATGCTATTATTCTTGACAACGCCGCTATACATACGACGAAGTAGTATAGCGTCCTCTAATATTATTAATAAGTTACTAAGAGCAACTTCAACAGCTTTCTATCCTAACTTGCCATCTCCGTTTTTTTGGCAAAGTGTAAAAAACTGTCTTCAACAGTTTGCCATCCGGGTTCCTAAATTTTAGCAATTTGCCATATCCTCTCGTTTGCGTGCATATATGGGAGTCCGGGTTTCATTTGGCATCTAGGAAAGTACGACGCTGGTTTTCTCTTGCGCCTCCGCATGGAAAATTCACGGTGCGATGTTTTCCTTTTCTCTGGAGTCTGCACGTCGCCCTCGTCGCGTTCCCGTCTTCAATATTCCGGAGTCGCCGCCGTCGACCGGTGTTCTGCCGCCGCCGCCGCCGATCGGTGTTCCGCCGCTGCCGTCGCCTGCCGTCCCGCTGCTGCCGAGGACCGTTCCCGCACGCCGCGCCCTATTCCCGCCCGCTGCGCCCTAGCGCCCGCTCGCCCGCCGCTAGCCGCCTGGCGCCGTGGCCTGGCCCCGCGCGCACGCGCCCGCGGCAGCCCGGTGTCGCCCCGAGGCCCCGTGCCGCCGCCACGCCCCAAGTGTACGCGCGCCTCGCCGCCCTCGCCGGCCGATGCCGCACCCAAACTCTGCTTCTTACGCACTCTGTTGTTGAACTCTGAACCTCTGTTCGTCAGGTTACTGTAGCAGTAAGGCAAAATTCAGAGTTTGTAGTTTCCACCGTGTGTGTTTTGCTGATAATTGGTATAAGAGAACAGGCTTTGGTCCAAGGATAATGTTGTGTTGCGTCGTGGAATTTAGGTCATCCCATCATCTCATAATTTGCATGGGCTAGAACAGCATTGACAGCTGCATACATGAAAGAGCTTCTTGTGGCACGCCGCGGGATAGATCAGGGTTGGTGTGGCTGGTGTGGGGTGCGCGATGCGACGTGATGGTTCGGGGGGCGCAGCCGGCAGCGCGGGATAGATGCGAGGTATGCGACGGCCACAAGAAGCTGGATACAATCTCCTTCAACTACCAACGGTTTTGAAAACTAATTCTGATTTTGGCAAGTTCAATATTTTAAACTTGGGGAAACGAAATTTAGGAAGCTGTTGAAGTTGCTCTAACGTGGCAAGGCAGCACCATCGTGGCAGCGTCCTCCACGCCGCCGGCAGGCTCCAGGCAGGTTTCGCTACACGACCGAACGAGGAACGACCTAATCTCCCACCCCCACCCCCCCCCCCCCCCCCCCCCCCCCCCCACACACACACACACGGATGGACGCAGTCCATGGCCATCCAGCCAAAGCCAAGGCGAAGCGCCAGCTACAGCCAGTGAACCCGCCCACCACACGTGGCGCACCAAGGCCGCTCGCTGCCCTCACCTCACGTGTGCCTCCACGAAGCCACCTACTTTATTACTCTTCCCGTAAAACCTCTACAAATACCCGGCCCTCCCCCGTCAGATCAGTCATGACACCCCAGCACCCACTGCTGACTGCACCAACGTCACCCGATCGGACATGGAGTCCCACGCGTCCGCCTCCCCTCGCCGGAGTGACAGCCGCGACTCCACCTGCTCCGACGACGCCGTGTTGAGCGAGGAGATACATCGCCTGCTGCTGTCGTACGCTGCCGGGGCCACGGACGGCGCAATCGCGGCGCTGGTGGAAGAGCTCGCGTCGCCCGCGTCGTCGCTGGACGACCTCCGCGGCGCCGCCATGGAGATCCGGCTGCTGGCCAAGCACAGCCAGGACAACCGCGTCCGGATCGTGGCCGCGGGGGCCCTGCCGCCGCTGGTGGCGCTGCTGTCGCGCGCCGACCCGCTGCTGCAGGAGCACGCCGTCACCGCGCTGCTCAACCTGTCGCTGTGCGAGGAGAACAGGGCGGCCGTCGTGGACGCCGGCGCGGTCGGCCCGCTGGTGCGCGCGCTCAAGTCGGCCGCCTCCCCGGCGGCGCGCGAGAACGCGGCCTGCGCGCTGCTCCGCCTGGCGCAGCTCGACGGCTCCGCGGCGGCGGCCATCGGACGCGCCGGCGCCGTGCCGGTGCTGGTCTCGCTCCTGGAGTCCGGCGGCGCGCGGGGGAAGAAGGACGCGGCGACGGCGCTGTACGCGCTGTGCAGCGGCGCGGCGGCGCGCGAGAACCGGGCCCGCGCGGTGGAGGCCGGCGCCGTGCGCGCGCTGCTGGAGCTGATGGCCGACCCGGAGCGCGGGATGGTGGACAAGGCGGCGTGCGTGCTGCACGCGCTGGTGGGCGGCGCGGAGGGGCGCGCGGCGGCCGTGGCGGAGGGCGGCGTCCCCGTGCTGGTGGAGATGGTGGAGAGCGGCAGCCCGCGGCAGAAGGAGATGGCGACGCTGTGCCTCCTCCACGTGTGCGCGGAGGACAGCTCCGCCTACCGCACCATGGTCGCGCGCGAGGGCGCCATCCCGCCGCTCGTCGCGCTCTCCCAGTCCTCCGCGCGCCCCAAGCTCAGAGCCAAAGTATGTACTAATGTTTAGTAATATTTGTTTATTATATTTTCTTTTGATCCAATTAATTACTTTTTTTGTTGATTACTATTTTGGATGTTTAATTATTATTTTTGCGCAGGCAGAGGTGTTGATCGCGTTGCTGCGGCAGACGACGAGCCTGCGGCCGCGCTCGTCGGTCGGTTGTGTACATACTCCGGTTGAGTTGAGCCATTGAGTGTATATTATTATTATTATTTTTATTATTTTTTGAGAGAGAGGAATGAGTTCACCTGGGCTGCGTGTCTCTTCAGTTTAGTTGCGGCTTCTTTTCTTGTCCAGCTCCGGTGTAACAGGCAGCCACCCTACGTGGTTATGTTTCTCTCTAGTATCGGCCGGAGAGGAACGGCCGAACGGGATATATTGGAATCAAATCATGCGCATGCATGGCTAATAAAGCATGTAATCATCCTATATATTTATTTGAGATGCTTTACGAACGTTATTTAACGGTGGCAGAGCTAATATAAATTCTTCATTTATATTTTTTTTACTGGTGGAAGAACTATAGATCCATGATCGATACCGTTCTACTAACAATAATACTTATGACAATATCGATGGCAGAATACTATCCCTACATAGCACTGTATATACCGACGTATATTTGGTGGAATGATTTCTGTTTTTTCTAGAAAAAAGGTGGTCAATTCATCGTCTCTCGTTTGTGAAACCAAACCGTCCAGCGAGTATGTTGGTGGAATCGAGACAAATGAGAAAATTTGTTATCTGGCGGTCGACTGATATTTTTACTATTTACGAATATACTGGAACGGCATGCCAATCGCAGTACACCGTTTACTCCTGCCGATTAAAAATGTAAGAGCAAAGAACTATTAGCCTCTTAACGCAAATATCAAATCTCAAGATGGAGCGGAGGAGAATAACGAGGAAATGATCCACTCGTCCTGCAAGAGGTAGCCGGCCTGTACACAATCTTCAATAGAAAAGGAGAAAGAAAGAGTATATGGGCTAATGAATCGAAGTAATATAGAGGTAATGTGTTGTATTTATCATCTCTTGATTAAAAAGTTGCTTACGTGAATAAAATCAGAGACATCTATCTCTCTTATAAAATTTGCTCTAACCCGTCTTGTCTGTCTCACGGTTAAATGACTTTGATACTTAATTTCCAATGCAATATACATATAAGGCAACAAAATTATTTGAGTTGTTTTCGTAATTCCTGTGCATAAATCTAAAATGACTTGCATATATAATTGGTAGGCCTTCTAAAATGACTTTCAAGTAGGATTGAAAAGAGTCCTATCTAGAAGTTGCAAAGTTATTACGTACAAAGAGGACGATCCGAGAGGACAGGAGAAAGAGCCAACATATTATTCTGCCCCTGGGCATGTATAAAAATATTTATTAGCTAAAATTTTCTATTATTATATAAGCAAACATGATGATATGAAACAGAAAAGGGATAAAAGAAAAAAAATATATGCAGGATAAAGATTTAGAATTGATTTTTAGTATTTATTAAAGGATATTTGGTTTCATGGGATTGACAAAAAAGAAAGGAGATTAAGGAAAAAATATTTTGGTGCATAAATTATAGGTAAAATCTTATGCGCGCGTTAGTCCGATTTGCTCTCCACCCGCTGATCAGGCTCTCTGACTGTATGTATGTACAGTTATTTTTTTTTAAAAAAACAACGTATTTGTAGATGAAAAATGATTTATGAATAAAAAAATTATATATGTGTTCTTAGCGATCTAAAAGCTAATGCTGAAAAATAAATTATGATAAAAAACTCTATAATTAACTCTAAATTTAAGGTTAAAAATTTAAATTTTCGCTAATAAGTAGAAACAGAAGCGAAAAGATGAGAGTGTTAGCGTGATTAATCCAAATAGCAATGCTCGTATGCGTGTACTTGTCTATTTTTTAAGCTTTGAGGACATGTATGTTTAAGATCTATTTTTACCATTATACTCCACTCAAAATATATCAAAAATAAGTACAATATTAAAATACTTTCATATTATATATTTATATATATATATATATAAAGTAATTTACTGAAACAGGAAAAAAAACTTTGTATAGGATTAGAAACAAATTAGATACGTGTTAAAATAAGGGTCTGTGTAGGTCCATAGGTTGTGTTTTTCTAATTTAAGGAAGTCCCATATTATTGGTTTTTTTAAAAAGTAACTTGCTAAATGAATAGAAGTGACATTTTATGATACTAGAAGTAACATAAGTAATTCTATAAAATAGAAGTTAAGAACAATAATAAATTTTAATAATTTAATGGATCTAGTAAATCTGAAGGCAGAGAACATGGCCCTTGGAAGTAAGACGATGTATATTGATTTGGCTATTTTAACGTACCGCTTGTTTTGTTTTGTCCCTTACGTATTTTCGTATGACTTGGCAGATTTTAAGTGGAGGGGGATATTTTTCCATGATTCTAGATGTAGTTTATGTATGTTGTAGATGTATCTAAATACCCGTGTATTGCTATGGAGAAATATGAATGATACACATATTATTAGTATTGTTCGAGACTTGTATTTTTGAGATGAAAAATAGAACCAACATATAGGGTTGTTTTAAAATATTTTATATGCATAAGGAAGTAGTTGATAAGACAATATATAATATAGTTGGTGGATGACAGATTTACTGCCACACTAAAGAAGTATATATATGTTTAGATGCTAACTTACATATAAATTATTTATATATGATAATATGTAGTTGCTGCCACGGAAAAAACTACTTTATTTGAATGCAAATGTGACAAGTTTGGCACTGCACACACCAAAACGTGCGGCCGCAAAGGGGAAATGATACATGCTATTTTCGGTATTTGTTTGGGGGCAGTAAATGGCATATTTCAACTAAAAATAATTGGTGAAAAAAATATTTATATACGTGTTCTTAACTATCTAAAAGTCAAGATTAAAAATTTAAGGTTAAAAAAATCAAAATCAACTGTAAATTTAAATTTAAGGTTAAAAATTTAAATTTTATCTTATAAGCATAAGCAGAAAAGAATTGATGAGACTCTTAGATTGGTAGTTGGTTAAAACTAATTAGTGCACATGCACTGTATATACTTAGGTCCATAATTATATATCATAGCTGATTATATCTTTATACTTATTATTATTATTATTATTATTATTATTATTATTATTATAAGATGAATTCTTATCGATATAGGGTAATCGTTTAGCTTTTTTAAAAAACAAACAACATATTTTCTTACAAAAAATAATTAATGAATAAATTTTTATATACATGTTTTAGTGATCTATAAACAAAAGTTAAAAAATAAACTATGATGAAAAATTCTAAAATTAATTCTAAATTTGATAAGAAAAAATAAATTTTGGTTTATAAATAAAAGCATCGACGAAAAGATAAGGCTCTTGATATGAATCAGAAAGAGCCAGTCCTATACTATACTTTGGAATGTGCCGTTACAGGTGGTGTTCGTATATTCAAATCAATGTCGTGGAAAACGGGTGTCAGTTGGAAAAGGTGCCATCAAATGATTATTCGGAATATGGACGATTAATTGAAATTATACAAAAATTTAATGTTTATATTAATATATGGCAAAATTTGCTACAGAGCATCGAAAAAACGTGTAATTAGCCGGTAGACACCGTAAGATCACGAATTTGCTGCAGGGCACCAAAAAATATGGTAATTAGTTGGTAGATACTTCAGCTAGTATTTTATTAATTTCGGAGCTAAAAGTTTTAAAAATAACGAGATTGCCCTCGGTTGCCAGGTCGCTGCAGCTGGGTGGTCGCTGTCGCCGCCGTTTGCTCAGTCGCCCTGTAGGTTAGGTTCGAGTGTGGTGCGGCACCAAGATGGATTGGATCTGGTTCGACCGGACCCAGCCGACATAACAGGTTGGCCACTGAGGGCAATCTTGTAATTTTTAAAACTTTTGGCTCTGAAATTAATAAAATAATGACCGGAGTGTCTACCGGCTAATTACCATATTTTTTTTCTCTACAGTAAATTCGTGATTTTATGGTGTCCACCGACTAATTACATGTTTTTCGATGCACTGTAGCAAATTTTGCCTTAATATATGTATGCATGGATATTACTATTTGTTTTGGACATACTTAAATGTATAACGTTTTATAAAATGAATGTATTTATATCATCATTAGTTTGATCAGCCACGAAAAGAATCATGACGTCTGAAGGCTACTATTCCATGCTAAATAGTAGTAAGTTTAGTTCTAAAAAACTTAATTATGTCTGAATCATTGATACCCGTATCATTGCTACGCACGTCACTATTTTCCTACCGTCAGCGAGTCATCCGTTTTCGTAACACTAATCCAAATTAAGTCCGTATATCCTACTTTACAACGGTAAAGTTAATATCATTCTCTTACATCACATCAATTGTTTTTAGCCATAGGTTGATACATCAAAGATGTAAATTAAGTCGCATCATTTAAATTGTTTTTAGCTTTAGAATGATACATCAAGTATGTAAATTAAGCTATATTAGCTTTAGGATTATACATTAAGGGTGTAAATTGCATCCTTTAGATCATCTCAATTGTTTTAAGCCTTTGGATGATTTATCAAGAGTGTAAATTGCATTTTTTCCCTAAAAACACACCGTATAATTCAGCCATTTATAGCCTACGGATAATTGATAAAAGCACAAAAATATATAAACATATGAAAAAAAGTATAGTAGGTAATAATTTTTTTAAAAAATTCATATGTACTATATTATCATACAGTTTTCTCACAGCAACACACGGGTATCGTCTAGTTTTTCATATTTGGTTGTCATCTGGATTATCCTGGTTCTGACTCAAGGGAAAAGGGTGCCGGTCAACATACGCGAGAAGCAATAATTACACCTGTAAGCAGCCCAGCCTAGTTCTTATTGACTCCTGTTAAGACAAGGTCTTCAGATAGCAAAACTCAGCTCGTCGTCTTTTTACCACGAACCAGCTGGAGTCAAGGTGGTATTGCTCCCGGCCGGTCCATGAAAGCGAGTTAGTTTAATGGCTCTGTTTGCCCCCCTAGCTAGTTAGATAGGCATGCATGTTGCTGATTATTAAGACCAAATTGCCCGCCCAAGAGGTCATTTCATCCTGGTAATGACCTTTTCGCCAACGACTATTTCAGGGTCATCAAAATATCCTCTTGTAGGCAACGTTCTTTTCGGCTATTTATGGGGTAGGCTTATGCCTTATTTTCCATTAGCATTTTTCTTAAATTGTTAAACAATAAAAACCTCCGTATAGAATTTTATTTTTTAAAATCATTTTTTTTAATTTTTAATAATTAATATCCAATTAATTATATATTAATCATATTTCTGGTTTTACGTGCAACTAATTAGCTATGTCTATCTGCCGAAAACAACAGGCCGACATCCCCTTTGTTTTCTCTGTAGACCGTATGTATGGATCGATCTGGCTAAGTAATAGAAAAAGAAAGACGATTGGGGAAGAGACACATCAATATTTTTCAAAAAGACGGGAGTTGAATTTGGGTCAAATGGCTCACAAGATCAATACCGGCATAAAAAAAATGCCATAGGAGTAACACAACAACAACCACAAAAAAGGCAATCGAATTAAGCATACTAGTGTTGGCTGCATTTTCTTATCTATATGCTGTCCCCTTCCTGAACAACTCGAATGGATGTCTCGTTACTCTTCAGAAAAGGTTTCGCTTTCAGCATAGAATGTGCCACTGCCAACTGCTCTTTTTCTTATTTTCGCTTTCAGGTGTGAAGATATCGAGCTGCATGCATGGCATAATTGAATTTGTCCCCCAAGAGAGATAACATACCTTCCCATGCAAATATCTTGGCTTAATTACCTCTATACTAGGATACACAACGAAATTAGGAAGGTTGATGTTCAGTCCTTAATTGACACAGTAAATTTGGCACCAGGTTAACAGGCTGGAAACGAAAGTTACCTTCAAGAGTAGAACATGTGACTCTCATCAACTGTGCTTTATCGTTGTTGCATATTTATCATTCAAAACTAAAGCCTACGATGGACTCTTCTTTTATCCACATTAGCAACACTAACTCATTTTATATTATAGGCGTATGTACAAAGATGTTGCTAACTCATTTTATAGGCATATGTGCAAAGATAGAGTTATGTATGATTTATTTATTAATACAATAAAATATATTTTTTATTACTATTATTTCCTTATTATCTACTCCATGCAATGAAATTTGTTTAAATAAATGCTAAAAGTCAACCCGAAGCCATTGACATGCATAACAACCATTTTTCTTTTTACTCCTTTCAATTTCCTCCATATCATTGTCTTTTGTTATATGGTAATGGAGAGAGTCAGCTAACAATCGTCTTTGTATGTGCTATCATTGTTTTATAGTCAGGCGATTGGTTGATTAAATGGAAAGCTAAAATCCACAAAGCTAGGTTCTTATGGAAAATATGTAATGTTTAATGCGCTGTTAACTTTTTAACTTTTATATTTATGTTTAACCATTTATCTTATTAAAAATTATATAATTATTAATTATTTTGTTATAATTCGATTTATTTTTATAGAAACTTTAAGTATGACTGTAATTTTATATATTTAAATAAAATTTTTGAATAAGATGTTGTCATATAGAAAAACATATTTTTTAATTAGATTATCTTTTCATCCAATTAGTTACTTTTTAATGATTATATTTTGGATGTTTAATTTTTGGGCAGGCGGATATGTTGATCGAGTTGCTGCGGCAGCCGAAGCATGTAATCATCCTATGTATTTATCTGAGATGTTTTACGATGTTGTTTACCGATAGTAGAGTTAATCTAGATTGTTTATTTTCTCTAATTTAATAAATCATATCTGATTATAATAGCATATTAATTAGTAGTAGAAGAACATTTTTTTTACTTGTGGGACAGCTATAGATTCATGGTCGATATTGTTCTACTAACAATAATACTGATAATAAGATCGACGGCAAAATACTATCGTACATAGCACTGTGTATACCCACATATATTTGGTGGAATGATTTCTGTTTTTTCTTCTTTGTGCATGCAACTGGAAAAAAGGTGGTTAATTTGTCGTCGTCTCATTTCTCAAACCAAACCGTGCAGGGAGTATATTGGTGGAAGTGAGACAATGAGAAAATTTGTTATCTGGCGGTTGGATGATATTTTTACTATTTATGAATATACTGAAACAGCATGCTAATTGCAGTACACCGTTGACTCCCGCCGATTTAAAATGTAAGAGCAAAAAACTAGTAGCCTCTTAACGCAAACCTCAAACATCAGGATGTCATGTATAATTAAATGTTAAGATGAAACAGAGAAGAGGAGAGTGAGGAAATGAGCCACTCCTACAAGAGAGGTAGCCCTCTACACAATCTTCAATAAAAAATGAGAAAAAAAGAGTATATTGGTTAATGAATGATTGAAATTAGTGTATTTAATGTAATACAGAGATAATGTGTTGTATTTATCATCTCTTAATTAATGAGTTGGTTACCTCAACAAAATTGGAGATGAGTTCTAGTAGTATCTCTTATAAAATTTGCTCTAAGCCATCTTGTCGGTCTCACGGTTAAATGACTTTGATACTTCCCAATACCCTTTGCTATTCTGCAGGCGCCTGACTTTTTGCTTGTACGTTAGTCGATTTGCTGACCGTCAATCAAACATCAAGATTCGTGTGTTATACTGGGTCAGGGTTCTGCGTTGTGTTACCCATTTTCTATGATGCTGCTCTATTTTAGGTAAGTTTGCAAAAAAATTTTACAAAAACATCACATCAAGTTTTCGAATACATATTTAAAGTATTAAACGTAGTCTAATTACAAAACAAATTAAATTTCAGATTCCGGCTGAAAACCTCAGGACAAATTTTATCTATGTTTTTTGATTTATATATGTTTAATGTTTTATTTAAATGTCTAAAGATTTAATATGATGTTTTTGAAAAAATATTTTGAGAACTAAACAAGGCCTTTTAGTAGTTCTACATACTCACGTGGTGTTTACTTCCGTTGCTTGAGAGAGCAAATGAAGATACAAACATCGCCCACACATTAAGCCCAAAAAAATGCATAAATACCGATGACATCTATAACGCACATACAGTCTGACCTGTAAAAATATAATAACTGAAGCAACCTAATAGATCAAAATTTTAGGCACAAAAAATTCTAGTACAAACATTTAAAAGATGCACTACCAAGTCCAACTACAAACCACAGATCTGAATTTGTTAACATAATCAACAGATCTGAATTTGTTAACATAATCATTGGTCCACATTAGAATTTAATATCCATACATTTGGCCCATATCAAAAAGACCAAAATGAGAGCCTAGATAGAATAGGCGCAGTCCAAAATGCTAAAGTCTAAATATCCAAAATGTGAGACACGTATATCAGTGTTCACACTTTAGCTAGTCATCAACGCAAGTTGGATGGATGGCATCATCCGACGGTGCGGGATGCATCGACTGACAAAGTGTAGAAAATCAGTCACCTGCTCAATAGGCAAACAAAATGTGCAAAGGCTATATACCTATATACATATAAGGCAACAAAATGTGCGGTGAATCAACAATGGTAGTCAAGTAGGAGGCGGCACGCCGTCGTAGTGGTATCTGCCGCGGCGGTGGGAGAAGAGGGCAATGGCGAGGATGAGATCGATGGCGGCCACGGTGGCGATCGTCACGGCGAGGATCGCCACGCGCACCCTCCCCCAGAAGGCGGCGCGGCGGAGGCGGAGGGTGGTGGCCGTGGGGTTGAGCCCGGCGGCGAGGTCCGCGAGGACCGCGGAGACGAGGCGCTTGGAACGGGGGCTGAGGCCGTGGCCGCCCTGCAGTTCGGGGAGGGCGAGCTTGTTCTGGTCCGGGAGGGGCTCCTCCTCGTCCTCCTCCTCGACCTCGACCATCTCGGTAGTCTCGCCGGCAGTAACCTACACAGCCGAATCGAACCCCCTTCAATTGCAAATTCGTAGACGCATAGCGAACAACTTGGTGTGAATTTTGAAACAGAAACAGTAGAAGAAGAGATCAAATAATCTCCAAATTAACGAAATCTAAGCAAACGTAAAAAAAGAAAAGCCCAAATGCAATCAGGAATATAGATGATATGCATCCAAAATTCTCAACAAAACTTGGAGAGGCAAAATGAATCTGACTGAAGTGATATGGAGCAGAAAAACTCTTATCACACACGAATAGAATCGAAGTTTTAACTCCCCATTCCATAAACCCCAAACAAAACCCCAGCGTGAACATTTGCACAACCCAAGGACATGGCAGGTCACCTGGGTGTGAGCGAAGTCGGCGGAAGCGGTGACGGCGTCGTCCAGAGCGAAGGAGACGAGGGTGGAGGAGAAGGAGTCAGCGGGGTCGGGGAGCTCGAAGAGCATCGCGAGGTCGTCGTCCAGCCTCATGGAGACCCCCTGGTGGTCGACGACGAGGCACACACAGGGTGAGTAGAAGGCTCATCGGTCGGCGATCGAGGAGGTGGCGGAGGGCGGCGAGGTTTGTTACCTTGGAGTTGTTGGAGGGGACGTCGCGGGAGCCGCCGGCGGAGGGGAGGGGCGGCCTGGGGATGGAGGAGGAGGAGGATCCGGCGGAGGGGAGCGGCGGCCTGGGGATGGAGGAGGAGCCGCCGGCGGAGGGGAGCGGCGTCCTGGCGATGAAGGAGGAGGAGGATCCGGCGAAGGGGAGCGGCGGCCTGGGGATGGAGGAGGAGGAGCCGCCGGCGGAGGGGAGCGGCGGCCTGGGGATGAAGGAGGAGGAGGATCCGGCGGAGGGGAGCGGCGGCCTCGGGATGGAGGAGGAGGAGGATCCGGTGGCGGCGCGGGAGGAGGAGGAGGAGCGGAGGGAGGCGGGGCGTGCGGTGTGCGCCTGAGATGCCTTCGCCATGGCTGCCTCGCCTCTCCTCTCCTCTCTCGCGTCGCGCAGGAGGAGAAAAGCCCAACTTGAATTTTGGGCCAATTTATTTGGGCCTCAACCTCAGGAACCCCGAACCCAAAAATTGCAAAAATGACACACCAATGCCAGTGTCAATGTCTAGTTTTACTCTAAAGTTTCTCAAACAGCTAAGTTAATGAAACGATGCAGGAAATAGTTACTCACAATACAATGTTTCATTGTACCAGTTTTAAAGCGAAATAAAATATATAATTAGTATTGAAAATTTAATTACATGTAGGTAGTAGTTGATTGCATGAAACGCCCAAAGTCTCTCGATACGAGTTTTACTGTGTTATCGAGGACTTGGTAACAGTGCTCAAATATTTCATTGTCATAAAACTAATTTCTTCTCTCTTCTTATAGTTTCATGTAAATATTTTTTTCTGATGTGTCACTTAATTAACGTGCATGACACCTCATGAAACCTCAATTAAGACTGGTCTAATTCCTCAATTGCTGAGGATAATAAAATACTACTGTCTCTGTTTCATAATGTAAGATGTTTGACTTTTTTGGTTGTAATATTTGACCATTCGTCTTATTTAAAAATTTAGTACAAATATAAAAAATGACAAGTCGTGCTTAAAATTTTTTTGATAATAAAGTAAGTCACAAGCAAAATAAATAATATTTTCATAATTTTTGGAATAAGACAAATAGTCAAATATCTTATATTATGAAACATAAGGAGTAGCATAGTATTATATATGATGTTTTTTCAATTATATCTTCCTAGTATATTCTGCCGTGCATAACACGATGTTTCTACCTAGGATTAGTGTGCAACGACATATAATGTTGACCCTCGATCAACAAGGCAGCTAATGGGTGCACAAGCGATCGCTTTGAGCTCGGACACTGTTTCAGGTTTAAGCACCGTGCCTGTGCCTCCATGCTGTGATGCTGAAGCACACAATGCTTTCCTCCCACCGTAAGGGGACATCATGGGCTAACTAATTGATCTATCATGCATGACTTTTGCCTTTTGAATTATTCTGAATAGATTTGAAAATTCGAGTAAGCTATTACTGAAATTTTAAAACATTCGATTCAAATTTGAAACTTCAACTCACAATCTAGAAGTTTCAACCACCCCAAGTTCAAAACTTTCAACAACAAATTTAAAACTGGCAAAGCTTTTGCCCTCCTTTCAAAAAAAAACTATCAAGTCAATTTTCAAAACGTTCAACTCAAATTTTAAAAATCTCAACTTAAATGTTCAAAAGTTCAACTTAACTATCATTAACTTGTATTATTGTTCATGGACCTAACTCAACATAAATTCCGTGGGCCCTCTCTCGGTGGACTAGATTTCTAGGCCTAAAAAACACAAGAATACGTAAGAATATGTATGAGAATCGTACGAGCGACATCCCTCGATCAAGTAGGCACGAATACGTAAGAATATATGCCTCGTCAAGTGCTTATGCTTATACTTATAAATTAAAATTAAAATTTTTAACTTTAAATTTAAAGTTAATTTTAGGTTTTTTTTTAAGTTTATTTTCGAGCCTTGACTATATAAAAATTTTATTCCTAAATTATTTTTATTACAAATATATACTTTGTTTTTTTTTCATAAAAAAAACTCAAACAGTCACCCCGTCCAACACACGGTGCTGGGTCAAGGAGACATGCATTGCAAGTGGAATTTACTTGTACCTGATGTTTGTGTCGTCGCTCTTATCCTCTATGACCTCTTTTAGCTCTGTCCGTGCAGACCAGATCTCTCAACTTGCCTTGTGTGTGGGATATATATGCGCCGAGTAGCAGCAAAGCCCTTTGCTGTGGTGATTAGGGGTAACAAAAATCTTGTAGCTCGTTAGCTCACTCGACTCGTGACAAACTCGGCTCGGCTCATTTTATTTTTCTAACGAGCCGAGCTAGCATTTTAGCTCGTTAGAGATAACGAGCCAGCTCGAGCTGGCTCGTTAGCTGCTCGCGAGCCTAACGAGCTAGACCAAAGACACAAGATTCACCGGTGTTCATTGATTTCACCCTGGAATGCATGTGTTTAGTACTTCATAGGTTCACCATGTGATTTGTTGGTTCAAACTTTAATATTTAAATACAATTTCATATGATTTGCATGTTTAAAATAAAAATTTGCTTGTATAACCTATTAAAAAATTATTTAGGTTAACTTTTTATGCATGGCTCACGAGCCAGCTCGAGCTTTATAACGAGCCGTGCCTAGCCTGATTCTTAGTTCGTTACGATAACGAGCCGAACCGAGCCAGCTCGTTATCTTAACGAGCTGGACCGAGCCGAGCCGAGTTGGCTCGTTATCCAGCCCTAGCGGTGATGAACACTTCATTTTATTTATTATTATTTAGTTTATTTAGATCAGGTGATGACGGTCATGAACACTTCTTTTTTTATTTAGTTTATTTGGATCAGGTGCAGTCATTAAGAATTGCATGTAGTTTTAGCCATCTACCAATGAATGTTTCATGCCACACATTTTACATTTAACAGTGTTATCGCTAGTTTAAGTCCTGCGATTTGCATCCCGTGACAACAACATCAACCGCATAAGTTGCAGTTACTCACAATAGTCACCACATCTGATCCGTATCTTTTTTATATACTAGAAAAAGGCTATTTAATGGTCTAAATATTAAATTTAACTACTGCAAAGTTAAATATCTAATTTATCCTACTCAAATACCTGAGCATTGCAATATATATTATTAAAAATAGCAAAAAAACTTCTATTGAAAATTTTGTATTTGGTTGAAATAAGATTTTTCATCTTAAAAATTCCATAGTTAGGGTTATATTTATCCACATGAGAAATAAAGCCAAGACTAAGAGGTAATGTATTTTTCTTGTGATAACGAAATATGCACTTGTTAATAACTTATGGTATATCTTATTTAAATTACCATCAATACATTGTGTTCTACCGACGAAGTTTATTCCAAATGAAATTCGTGATACCATTGAATTTAGGCAAAGGACTACTTCAACCACTAAATTACCATGGTTAGTGTCACGCCGAGTTTTATCCTCACCCTAAAGCATTTAAAATATCACCCGAAAAATAATTCGTTTAAGTCAATCAGGAGAAAAACCCTCAAAAGAAATTATTAACAAGATTTAAACTTGAATTCTAGAGAATAAAATTTGCTCAAATAGTTAATTGAAAAATTGGCATAGTGAGGCCTTTCGCTTTATTTTCCTTCTATTCTTTCCTCCCTTCCTTTTCTTCAAGTTGGGTCGAAGCCCAACTCTTCCTCCTCATCCCATCCTGCCTCCTCCTCCCCTTCTTTTTCCTTTCTCTCTGGACCGATGTCGTCGCCACCACGGCCTAGCCCGCCTCCTCTCCCCGCGCCCGCGCTCGCCTCCCTCCTCTCGGGCTAGGCCGAAACCACTAACAAGCGGGCCCCACCTGTCAGCCTCCCCTCCCTCGCGCCCAGCCAAGTCCGCGCCGCCGCAACAAGTCCCACTCTTGCTTGACGTGGTCCCCAACTGCCGCGCCGCCCTACCTGCGCACGCCATCCCTATAAATCCCCCCTCCCCCGCCGTGCGCCGCCGTCGCCCTCCTTCGCCTTCCCAACGTCCCTACCCCAACCCCGCATCCGATCTCACCGCTCGCCGCCACCGAGCATCGTCATCGTTGTCACCTTGATCTCGCCGACTCGTCGCCACCTTTCCCGTCGCCGGTGAGTGCCATCTCCCCTTCTTTCTCCTCCTTTCTCTATTCGGCCTCTATTTAGCCACCGTCAGCGACTAATGTCCCGCCACCGCGCACTCGTGTCCTCCCGTCACCGTCGACGCCCGTCCCAGCGCCACCTTCCTCGCGTTGTCGTCGTCGTCACGCCACCGCCAACGCCCGCGTGCCGTAGTCGTCTCCCTGTGCAGTGCCGCCTTGGATCTCTTTGGTGTCCGTCGCCGCTGCTCTCCCCTCCGTCGCCGGTCGTCGTCCTCGTCAGCCACCAGACATCGCTCCACAGTCGTCACTACCGCCCACCGGTCATCGCCCGAGCCATCGGCCAAGTGTCGTCGCTCACTCCCCCTCTCTGTTTCACGTCGCCGACACGTGGGCCCCTCTCGTTAGTCTCACCCCTCCCCACCTCTCTCTCCCCATGGGTCCTACCGGTCAGCCCGATTCCCTCCCGGCCTCTCTCTGGGTCGTGGCCCACCCGTCACCCTACCTCATCCGCTAACAGGTGGTCCCCACCTGTCGGCGCTGGTCTTCTCGCTGTTGACCTCGGCGCCTCATTAATTACTCTATAAATAAATTTAGGACTTTTTTGTTTAGTAAAAAAATGCAGAAAGCTTCTAAAACTCATAACTAATTCATCTTGTCTCCGTTTTAGTCCATTTAAGTCTCATTAAATCCAGAAAAATGTCAACAATTAATGAAAAATATAATCTCAGGCTGTTTCAGTAGAATTATAGCTTGTTTTGCTTGTTTTCGTGTTTTATCGCTTAGATTCGGAGCCCGTCGACGCGTCGATTTACTTCGAGATCGTCACAGAAGTACCTCAAGGGTCTGAACTAGGTAAGTGGAATTCATCTTTGAACATATTGCTCCCAATATTATAAAATCCCTACTTTATTTATTCAAACATGCATTATTTATTTAATGTATTTACTGTATTTATTTCTCAGGCTTTACCTACTTATAGCTTTGTTTATCCTTCTTTACCTATGTTATACTAGGGATAATTAAAGTAGAATTAGGCCTAAGTTATGCTTACCTTTGCTTAGTACAAGTAGCACATGGGATCACATTTAATCAATGATAGTTCTTGAATAGCTCTTGATCATGATTTAAAACCCGGTCAGGGTTAATGCCAACTAAAATATTGACTAATGGTGGGTTGTGTGTGCATGGTTTTGAGAGTGCACTCATGAAAATTAAGGATTGATTCGCAGGAAATCCTGAAAATTATTTTAGTGCTAACCACAAGCCAGAATATGCAACGGTGGGATTTGAAGTGTAATTTTGAACTATTCAACGTACCTAGGCAAGGGTGGGCGTGAAAGAGTATGGATGACCCCACGACGGTCTATGTTGCTTCCGTATTCACCTAGGCACAAGAGGGGGCTGTCCGACTTGGTTTAAAGGAGGGAGCGAAACCTGTAATGTGGTGCAATTGAATAGGGAGGGGTATGGGACGAGTCCTGTCACAAATTCATATCTAATGTGTCATGGTGGCACATCGGCGCACGTTCATGTGTAGTTGAACTTTGTCTTGTGGGTACAGTAGTACACTTCTTATCAGAGTAAACCTATTTCAATAGTCGTGCCCATAGTTATGGACAAATTGCCAGATTAACTGTGATTAGTTTTACTTTAATAATTTTATTAATCTAGAATTGGTTTGGGACTGTTGTAATATGGTGTACTTGTCGCAACGTGGTGTAACATTGGACAGCGATGTTGGTAATTTCAATTACTTATTTATTTACTTTATTTTATGTTATTCTATTTTAGTCACTGTTGTTTATTAAATGTTGCTTTATGCAAATAACCTTAGCA